>NC_137698.1:66562249-67762249 GCF_964034855.1 Anser brachyrhynchus
TTCTCAGTCATATGACTTAAAAGAGAAAAATTGAACCTTAGGAGAAGGTTAGAAAAACTGGGGTAGTCTAACACTTTACAAAAGGTTGAATGCTTATTTCATAAATCTAATATTTTTTGTAAATCTGGCCTCTGACAGACCTCAGTCAAGTAAGTGTAAGGAGAAGAACTCAAACTTCTTACAGTTGGCAGTTATTATCAAGGACTTCTGCCAAAGAAAGTTGCTGAAGTAGGACACCCCACATTCAACTCTAATTTCAAATCTAACTGAATTATAATAGTAATGTTTTTTATTTCATGGGAAACAGATTGGACTAAGGCTTGATGGATTTCGGTTTCACCTATGGTTCTGCCAGAGACTCCTTTTATGACCATGAACAAATCACTTGACCTCAGAAAAATTGATATTACACTTGCATACCTCATATTCTGAGGACAATATTAAAATATGAAGCAGTGAATAAGGATTATGAGAAAAGGGGATTATGAGAAACTACCAAGAGTTTGCAACAATTGTTAGTTGGCAGGACATCAAATTTAGCATATCACAAAGCTGCAATTCCCTCAAAGGATCTATCCAGAAATTCCTAATAGAAGTGCTCTTAAAAAATGAGTATTTGCTTGACCAAGTGAGTTCAGAAACAAGGCAAAGTATTTTGGATACAGGTTCATAAGATTACTTGAGTGTCCCATATCGGACTAGACAAAAAATAATATCCAAAAATCAGTCCTCCAATGCTCTCCTTATTTCTATAGGCATCTAATATGTAATGTAAAATCTTTATATATTCAATTGTTTCTTCTCCATAAAGAATTTGCATAATCCTTCCACACAGAGCATAATCTAACCACTGCAGTACAAACTAAGGCATTTAAAGCTCTAGTGAAGCAAGACTGCATGCCATCTTATTAATGTTTTCTAGTGGGTGGCTTAGATAACTCTCATGTTAGTATTTTAGATACTGTTCTGCAGGTACATAATACCCTGTTCCCATATACTGTATTGAGAGATAACACCTTATTCTGATCAGAAGATTTCAGGGATGCTAGATCCTGTGTGATCAGACACCATGTTAGCCAATTCACTGAGTGTTCTTCCTGGCTGAGGGAAGCAGTGAACGTATTTTTTCACATGCGTGCCTACCAGTGGTGACAAAGCGAGGTGACTCACTTCTATTTATTCTTAAAACAGTGCTCTGATAGTCAGCCAGCTAACACTGACATTTCAATTATTGATAATTGAATGACTGTTCATTGGAGTGAACAGAGTTTAAGTCACTCTGGTTCTGCAGTACAGGCTGATGGAACAGCATCACCTAGGATAAAATACTAAAAATGGATATTTCAGTCAGATGTTAGCTTCTTTCCTATTTTCCTTCAGTTCCATAAGGGAGCAGCAGCTTAAAATTACAGCCAGTAAAATGCACAGCTAGATGGTAATGCACTAAGAGCCTGAAGACAAACTTCCACTTCTTACACAGATAACAGACAGAGACAAGCATGACAAAGCACAAGAAAAGCACAGCAGAGAATCTTTGTGAACTAAAGACTTCTGTTGTGTAACTGTCTTCCGACAAACTGGAAACTTCACCACCGTGAGAAGACTACCAATAAAACATCGTTCTGGCAACTGCCAGCAATTTTGATTCAAAGCATGCCAGGCTAGTTGGAATGGTTGTTGGCAAGTCGCTCAACAGAAGTACAAAGGTGCCCTCTGGCAATGCTCAGAGTAGAATGTGCTGTCCAGGAGCACTTGCAGAAAATACTTTTATTCAGATATGCGTGTCAAAATCATAGCGTTAAGGATAGCATCCCTCACAATGCTAAAAAACAAACAAAAAATAAATTGACAAATCAGTCATACATTGGCTTAAAAAGAAACATGCCAAACAAAACCCCAGAATTACTCTGTGACCAGCTACTACAAAATGAGACTGAGTGCTGCCCAGGTTAGACTGTACTAAGGTCTCAAGGTATTTTGGAATTCAGATCAATGCATGCAAATTTTAACTTTTCCAGTAAGAAATCTGGGCATCCAACTTCAAGTTATGTGGGTACAGCATTGGTACCAGTGTACCTTACACTGCTGAATGCTGTCAGGCAGGCTATTTTGTCTTATTTAGGGGAATTAAAAAGTGATTTATTGTTCACTCTCAGAAAAACTTTTCCTTATATAACATTTTTCCCTATGTGTTTTTTTCCTATTCATACCTATATAATATTTTTCTATTACTGTGAAATAAAGATTTTATTTCAGTATTTTGTTTCAGAAAGCTAACCATTGTTTAACTCAAAGTGAAGGCCTAGGTATGTCACCTATGGCTTCCCAGAAGCCTGTATGGTTGAAGGAAATACGTTTATGCATCTGAAATCCTTATAAACACAACTTTTTTCTTTCCATGGTCTAAATGCTTCTGTAAATCATCTTTGACTATGGAAAAAATTTTTATTCAACTTTCATTATCACATAAATAGGAGACTTTTTGTCCAGTTGTGTAAAATTGTATTCATTTAATTTCTGCTATCCAGTTTTGTCACTCTCCCAATCTCATCTTTGAGAAGAAGTGGCAGGAAGAAACCTGAAAAGTTAGGGCACCAACAGTGACTTTGTAGGCACAAGTAGCCTTAATGAAGGCTTCATGGAGAAATACAGAAATAGGTATTGCCACATCACTCATCATCTCCCCAAGTGGAATCTCCGAATAAGATTTTGCTTTAAGGTTTAAGTCAGCACAGCTAAGGCAGTAATAATGCAATTTTTCACCTCTTAAACAGCAAAACTGTATTAGCAAAACTGTAACAGTTTCCAAAGCAGGAAAGAAAAAAAGCAGGGGTGAATATACCCTTGGGAACACCATTCCAGAACAGAGCCTCTAATCTAATACAGCCCACTCCTTACCACTAGCCCAAAAAAGAGTCCTATCTGCGGTTTGTCTATTAGCCCCCCAGCACCCTGTGGAGTCTGTCCCAGCTCTTTTCCTCACAACCACCAGTCCTCAAAAAGAGGAAAAGGGAAAGGAAGAGAAGTGCGTATCAGAACAGGAAGAGGAAAAAAAAACAAAACACGTAAGGGTGAAATGAAAAGCTGAGTTGAACACAGATCAAGATTTAGTTGTTACCTAGATATATTCCTTTTGCACAGGAACAAGAAAATGCTGAAACACTGCCTGTTAATGAACAATGTGAAAACTAGAAGCTCTGATTTCTAACCATGGTGTTTCCCTCTAGGGAATGTGAATTCAAATGGCTATGCTGCACACACATTTATATTTTTGTTATATAGTAAAAACATGGAAGCATCACATCAAAGATTTTCACTAACACTTCTCAAATGTAATGAGGGATTAAAGATAGGAAATTAGTAGATGTTTTCTTTGATATGCAGGTCTTCCCCAGTAAATAGCTACATAATGAGTCCAGTTTTAAATCTTAGATTGATCTTTGGAAGTTAACTGAAATGCCCAAATACTCTCCACCTCTCTTCTACTACACAATTTCTCTTTCTTTTTTCTTGGGTTGTAATAACTTACAGCACACCTGGAAACTGCTGTCATGCCTCTACCAGCATTATAACCCACTTTCCTTGCTACCCTTCTTTCACTGACTTCTGTTTACTTGAAAAAGTCATTCATGTATGGATCTCTAAATGTAAAGTCAAGGAAAATATTAAGTTTTACCTAAACAGGAAATTGTTACCACTGCAGTCTTGCAAGCAGTTTAGCACAAGTTCTTTTACTTGAGAAAAATGGGAAGTCAGCTTGCCACAGTTTCCTGATAAGCACAGAAATATTAAACTGCCACAGTCGAACAGATGGAATAAAGCACAACTGATCCCAAAGGTGAAACAATACCATAAGTCCCAGAAGGACAGTAAAATACTATATATTTTTTTTAAATCCCTTTCCACTTTCTTGTCTGAAACAACCACAAGGCAATAAAATATTGCCTCAATAAAGCTCCTGAATGAAGCAATAGAAACATCTCTGCTATAGATTGGAAACTTGTAATTTACATCTCAGTATATTCCCTCACCCACTTCCCCTATACATTTCTTAATTTTAAGCTAGATTTAACATAACTGAAACAGAATTTGTTTCCTTCCCCTGAACTTTTACTTTGGTTTTAATTGCAATGAGCAGTGCTTAGGCTAGCAGTGCTGTAACAAAGATGCTTATCAAGGTCGTGCAGCACTTTTTGGGGTTGCCGACTAATCTGATGGCAGCCTGTGAATTTCGACCTTCCCTGGCCATTGTTCCAACCACGACCACCTTTCTCACTTCTTTCCCACCTCTGCAGATTGCATACAGCTATGAAGTCACCCTAGCGTTCAAAGAAGGATTTTTGTCTGTTCTTCTTGCCTGTCCTTATCCATACGTAACATCCGCATACTGCTGCTTCTTCCTTCCAACCTCCAAGAAAAGACCCTTTTTAGCAGTCCTTTCAGTGAAAGAAAATGTTACCACCATCACCACGTTCTCCTCTGGTTGGAAGTTACTCATTGCCAACCCACACGCAACATGCTTGCTCATTTAATTTTTAAACTGATATTGTACTCTTTGCTACCAGTCAGGAGATCAAATTTAAGTTTTTCTCCCATCCAAATGATTTAATTAAGTCTGATTCCTCCCACCCCTCAACACTTTGTTCATCTTTAAGATGAAATACATATTTGCATCCCTGATGGTACTGACTTCAGAGCACACCTACAAACCCCATCATTCTGTCTACATACTGTTCTGCCACACTCTTTAACAGACTCATGTGGTCAGTTTCTGTTATTCCCCTTTCCTAAACTGTAAGAGGATTCTTCCTGGAGGATGAACCACTACTGTCCTCAGGGCAGGGGAAAGACAGGGAAGGGTACTGTGGTAATAAGCATCTGATAAACCTCCAGTAGCACAGAGAACTTCTGGTTTCAATAACATGATAATTCTTCTAGACAATAAATGTTTAACACACCTGTTCATCAGTTTTGGTCATAACTTCTCAACATGGCTCAACATCTAAAAATAATTCAGGTAAAGAGGATCACAGAGATTTAATCAGTGAAATAAGTTTCAGACTTCACAGCAGACAATTTCTTTTTCCAAGATCAAATCACTTGTTTAGAAGTGGATAAAATGGAATTTAAGAAAATTTCTGAAAGTGATGCCATCTATTAGCCTATCCTCATACTGTATCTGCAAATTAAAATCTTTGATGAGCAAGCAATTTTTCAACACCAATCTGAATTCTGTTGGTCAACTTTGCAATTAGGAAGTATATCTATGCTATTCAGCCTCATTTTGACCCAAAAGAGTGAATTCTCTGGAAAAGGCTTTTTTCTTCATTATGATGGTTTGTGTTTTCCAGCTAGCATCGGTAGGTTCATGTTCTGCTTTATTCATTCAGTTTCTGTACTCACACATTTTATTTTTCCCCATATTTTCTCTTCCTCATCTCTGTTCCCTGCTATAACCAAAATACAAAAGATCTACTAGTACAATTCTAAATAGGAAATGTTAATAAATGTAATTCTACCAAATAAGTTAACATCTGAAATCCCCTTTTCAAAGAAATTTAAGGTAGACTTTCTAGTCTGTCTTGAAGTTTGTTTTTTGACAGTTCACACTAAATAAAAAATGAACTCAGCTGTGAGATGGGAGTGTTTTGGAATGCAGCATTTTTCAAGCACACTGACTCTAAATTTAATATGAAAGATATGGAACACAAGGTGGAAAAGGAACAGAAAAGTCTCAATGAATTAAAAAAAAATATCCAATATCATTATCAAAATAATACAAACGCACCCTGTAGTACTGAAGAAATGCAATATTGAGATACTGAACGACAACCTGAAATTGATCGTTATTGTCCAAGGTGATTATAATATGGAAATATATAAGGTACATTTTAAAATATATTGTTGCTTAAGTTTACTTGTAATACAATATTAACGTAATATATTCAACATAAATGTGTATATTTATAGTATGTATGTATGCACACAGGATAGGTTTCCTTCAGAACGGATAAGTTTTAAGTGGTAAGATAATTTGTGTCCTACAAAACTACTCTCCTGAAAATCAACATTTATAACATTGCTATGCATAAAGCGTGCTGTTTTTCTTTTACTTATATTGCCAGAATTAGACCATATCATCAAAGTTATTCAATATTCATAATGCACTGTTCAGAGGTATTGATGTTTTCAACAAATCAATTGAACAGTAGAGCTGAAAAAGAAACACAAGACCCCACAACAAAACACTTAAAGAGCTAGAAAGAGAACCACAAGGAAGAGAGATCCTATTTATCAAGAGAAGTATGTTATTACAAAGATGGCATCATAAGGAGATGTCATAACTCTCAACTTGTTCTCATACTATTTATTGAGTGTATACCATGTAGGCTAAAGGTTTCTCATGGTTCATTCATACCTTCCTTTTTCCATTCATACCCATTTATGAATAGACAAGTAGCTTCATAACAGACTGAAGATCTGTTTTGCTTAATATCCAACACCAAGTCTTAAATATATGAAAGACCTTTCTGTGATATGGGAAAGGTCTTTTTATCACCTCTTGCAAACATTCAAAACAGAGAAGTCCTTTTACATAACTAAGCTGTCTTATCTTAACGAGACCATTACCAGCCATGTACTTATCTAACTGTAAAATGCATGTGGGAATTCTGCCAGCAGCATAAGAGCTATCAGCTGTCTAAATGTAGTACCTTTTTAGTAAAGCTGAATATTTGCAAGAGAAACTATCCAGACATAAGCATGTTATAGTAATTCTTTGTTGTGTTTGAAGAGTAATAGATCTGTAGTCACATGGTAGGGAACATAAACAATATTTGTGCAGATAATTAGCACAGATAGACTGTCCAAAGGCTGTTAAGAAAAAAAAAAAAAGGAAATATACCATATTTCCAATATATTACCAATATTATATATACCATATTACCAATATATTTGGTAATACCAAAGTTTATGGAGATTTAAATTGCATTAATTTAAAGAGAGAGAGAAGGAAAGAAGAAAAAAAAATGGACTGTAAAATCTGCTAAAATTGCAATCAGTCAGCAAAACAAAGAACGAGACATTTAAAAAACACAAATGTGCCTGGCCCCACACCCACTACATTGCAGCAATCCTAAATTTTCACAGAAAAAGCCAGCCAGTCTTTAAAGCAAAGTGCCCACACATAGCTGCATGATGTAGCAGTCCCCATTCAAATCAGAACTGTTCCTGCACAAACATGTTTGTGTTTACACAGCCATTCTGAGGAGATAGTTTGGAAATATCAGAAACAGTCTAACCAAATAAATACAACATTGATATGCAAGAAATATGACTAATCAAATAAACAGGGACCAGATTTTTATTTTTATTTTTTTCTGTAGCATCAGGCAGATCTGCATAAGCAATACAGAGGCTGAAATTCCTGCGCTCACATTTTCATAAAGTAGTATATGAGGTAATGAGGTAAAGTATATGAGGCCAGGTAATATGAGGCCTCCTTATATATAATTTGCACGTGACAAAATAAGTTTCAGAAATACATTAGCTGTTGAAGGCCCTCGTATCTTGAACATTTCATTTTCATTATGCTGAATCAGCTAAATAAAATATTCAGTCTAAATCAATTTGTTAATGTATGTTCATCTGTTTAGATGTACAGGAACAGGATGGAACTCAAGGACAAAAGAATAAAAATCTTTAAATAGCACTCCTTTGAGATTTAAAATCAAAATGCGTTCATCTTAGCAGAAAGTCAAGCCAAAATAATCAGCATTTTTACTCTTTTCAAAAGCATTATCATCTACTTTCTATTATTATTAAATAGATATGAAAATGGTTTTTAGATGCATCTGTCACTGAAGTTCCTCCTGCAGTTTACCATAAAGAGAAGGTCGGAAGTAAATGTTGAAGTGCCCACCCAATTACAGAAGAAAGAATTTAGGATCACATTAGTGTGTCTGTTGCCCTAAACCCACACTTAGTTATAATAATTCTTCTCTATACTAAAATGTAATTAATGAACACAAAATTATTTTAGTCATATCGTTTCACTCTTTATCTACTGTTTGATAATGACTACACTATTCTCTCTCAAGCGTTAAAATAGAAAATACTAATGAACTATTAGCTGTACTTGAGTGTCACAGAAGACAATCAAATACTACCCAGAGAGGTCCTAAGACATTTCTGTTATGTTTGTTTTATTTTGTTTCATTTTGTTTTTCTTTTGTTTGTTTGTTTAAAAAGAAAACAAAAACTTTACCCTTTCCATCTTCAGGATGTTTTCAGTAATGATTATGCACTGTACAGCTGTCATTTCTCATAGCACTCTCCTTGCTTAGGCTCATAATTTATCCTTCCATCAGAAGTGGAAGATAAGTGTTTTCACTACCCACTATATTTAATAAAATTGCAGGGTTTGTGAGCAAAAAAGAGGCAACAATTTCAATATGCAAACTGCAAAATATACACTAGGAAAGGATATTTTCTAGGTTTCTGCTACTTTATTTATTTTTTGGCAATATAGTTTTTTGATAAACCTTGATGGTACTCAGTGTCTTTCTAGAAGTATTTCATTTCTAGGATCCAATGGCATTTTGCTGCATTTTGCAGAAGTTACAGAGTAGGGGTTGTCCAGTCCTCTTACTATTTCTAAATCTAGTTACTGCATTATCACTGCAGTTCCGCTGTAGGAATACTACAACATGTAAAACCCAGGAGTTAGGCATTGTGTTAAACTCTTACCCTTGCCATAGTTCTCCAATAGGAGGAAACTGGTATTTTCCCCCATATAAGTAGATGGTCTCTCAAGGCAACCAAACCATTGACTTTTCACACACAGCATATAAAGCTGCTTTCTGAATGCCCAGACTTGTTCACACAATAAACACACAAAAGTCAACAGAAGGTTTGGAAAGTCTGTCAAAGAAGCTTAGCATCAACAGGGTCCAAGCTAGTCAGAAGCATTTGGACAACGCCTCTCCGACCTATGGTTTGATTTTAGTGTGGTCCTGTCTGTAGCCAGGAATTGGACTCAATGATCCTTGTGGGTCCCTTCCAATTCAGGATATTCTGTAGTTCTATGATTCTAGTGAAAGACTTGCTTCTTTATTAATGGTGACAGGTATACAGGACACAGAAACTGTGGTGAGGTTAGAAAGCATATGACAAATGTATGGCACTGGGCAACATTTCTGTACTGAGGACTTAAGATTTTATGAGGGGAAAAAAACCACACAATGAAAAATATAACGAGTATGAAAACGTTGATATCAAGAAATGTATTCACTGAATACAGGAAGGCTCCATGTAAAGGGAACCACATTAAAACAGATAAAAACTTAGTACTGATTTGGTTTATTTTACTGACTGCACATCTGGTAGGGTTGAAAGTATATCTCAGCACAAAGAAAAAAAATAACCCTTGAAGTTTCGAGTGATATTTTCTGTAATAAATTGATAAACATGTAACTATTTTTTAGCTTTAATCTTCTTCTGAGCAATCAACATGGTGGCAATGCACAGTACCTTTCTCTTGTCCTCAGGTCCCGAGGCAGTTGTGTCTGATTTTACATTAAAGAAGTTAACAGTGAGCAGCACCAGTAGCGAAGTCAGGAAGTATGTTTGCACTGGGATTTTCCACACCACAAGTCCTACTCCTATTGGCACATCCTCTTTTTCATCAGCAAGGAGGGATTTCTGAGCAATATTAGTGACATCATCTGTCAAACAAAAGAAAAAAAAAGAGATTTAATTCAAATCAGATTTGATGAACAACTTTGATGGTAGTAATGCAATGAAAACATAATTACACAGGGTAACAAAATGCAACAGAAAAAAAAGCATGCAAAACTACAACCGTGGCATCTTCTTTCTATTAACCACACATCCACACATATGCAGAGTCTAATTCATGGTTGTTTTGGCTAGATAATCCTCAACGAAAGCAGGATGAAAGCTGTTAAGTTACTTTACCATTAGAACAGGGCAGCACAGACTGGTCACTGAGCATAGCTAACGCAAAGGTTGTATTCCTTTTCAAAACAAATTGCTTGTTTGGGGATTAGAGGCTTAAGTTGTGGTGACTACCTAAAAATTGTCACGTGCCCACTTACCCTTGTCTTTGATCTTCATAAATACCCAAAATATACCAACAAAAGGAAGTTATCACATGTCCTATTGAACAAAGGACTAGACTGAATTTCAGAAACTTAAATTCTATTCTTTCTGTGTCTGTCCTGCATAGTGAAGGTAAAGATGCTAATTTCCTCTCTTAAAAAATACTGAAAATAGATGCACAAAGCCCTGATATTGTTTCACGTCACATTTATTGAAAATACTTCAACATATTTTGATCATAAGGGGAAGCAATAGAAGCATGACAGCAACTTTACTTAAAACTGTGGAGTACAGAAAAGAGAGTGAAGTCTCCTAAGCAACAAGTCTTGCAGTACACCCTTTGTGTTAGTCAATCACAGACTTACACTTCAAAAGGGATTCAGACAAGGAAAACAAATTTCAATAATGTAATAACATCTAATGCAAACCACACTAGGGGCTCCAAAGCAAAGGGTGGGCAGACGTGACACAGAACCTATCAAAGTCCAGGGTCCTTCAGGCAGAGAGCTGCAAGCCAGACAAGATGCCGTGTCAGAACAGCACTGAAACATGACGGACATATCTATTACCTTGCACTTGGTTCAAGCCTTCACCAAAAGCTGTACCTCACACAGAATACACCAGGCTTGTGTCCAATGGTACCAGCCCCCAGAATGTTAACTCCTAACTGATTTCTTTTCCTTGGAAGTATTCCATTCAGTTCAAGTGGTTTGTTAAAGATTTTGTCAGTTCTCAAATGTTAGTGGGATAAAAACTAAATCCTCAGGGAATAACTTAGCAGCTTGTTTGCTCAATAAGGACAGCCATCTAGGCAGGATTTAATGGAAAAAAGGGGAAAAAATATCCGCATGCTTATTCCTTAGGGACAAATTCTCTGCTGTGAGAGAATACATTTTAAGGGGATGAAAGTAGAACTAGGACCATATCATGGCAAGAGATCAAAGTGCTGAAACAGCTTAGTCAGCATCTTTAAGTAGCACAGGAGGCTGGAAAAGAGGAATTCAATTTGTTTCTGTAGTACCAAACCTCCTCAAGGGACAGGGAGACCAAGAACCTGGATTTTTATGACGTCAGACTTTACCTCATCTTCATTATCCTTTTGGAGCTGCCCTGTTTCTAAATATTCCAGTCATTATTCCACATAAAAGAACATCTTGTTTCTTTCTTCTTGCTTACAGAAGCTAATTTGAACATATTTGAATAAAAGGGAAAGAAGAGTTTTTGCAATGCTAAGAGGTAAATGCAGAAATGTCTAAGAGAACAAGAATTTACTTGTCAAAAATACCAAAACACAGCAATCAGGCCAGCAAGAAAGCAGAGTAAGAAGACAGTTCTTGCTAAGTGGTCACAGAATAAATCTTTTCAAATTCAAAAGTTACCCTGATGAGTTTCCTACATTTAAAAATGTATTCAAGCTTCAACAGATCTATTCATTCCATAATACTAACATTTTAAAGAAGTTCTTGCATTCTAGAAAACTTGTTTAAACAGCAGATGTATTTGAATTCTCCAGTAAATTTGGGAATAAAAAGTATCTTAATCATATTCTTGACCAGGAGGCCTTCCTATATAATGGGGACATTGTTTACAAAGTTTTGAGAAGGATGAACATAAATCAAGGACATGCAATTTCAAGCTGATGAAATAACAGCATATATAATAAAAACAGTATAGCAATAGAAAAATATACCCTTTTTAAAATGGAAGTTTCACTGGTATAGTATATCGGTGAGATTAAAACAGAAGAAGAATTGGGAGTAAGTTTCACAAAAACTATTGCAGGCTTGAAACATATTTAATTATGCCTTTATGTCATTAGATATTATCAGAATGCTTCTTGTAATAAATTATTAGTAACCACTGGAAACCTACAACCCAATAATCCTTTAGTAGTTTTCCCACAGTTTCTTAAAAGATATGGTAATATAGAAATAATTTAAAGTAATTGGATGCTTAATTTCCCATTTCCAGTAACTGCTATGCTGAATCAACTTCTGAATGTGGGAGGAAGGATAAAGAGGAGAGGGAAGTGGTTGGTTTGGATATGTATTTCTTAATCTACTAACAAACAGAGCATTAACCGTACTCATTCAAATTCATTCAGAACTCAAAAGATATCATATATGCCAAAAACTCCTCAAAGAACCAAAGCTATTATAGAAATAATATGACAGTTAAGCTGATGTTTGATAAACGAGTAATTTCTCTCAGTGTAATGAAGTCACCAACATATTCATATCCTGTAGTTAGGGCAGAACATGCTAAATAAGGAAAGTCAATTAAATTATGTGCTTTGTTATATAATGGCTCTCTAGACAAAAGTTCAGTGTTACAATAATGAAGGTTTTATTTCTGTTTACATGGCAATGACTTGCAATTCCGTCAACACTTCCCAAATACTTAGAAAAGGGATATATCCAAGATACTTTTTTCTGAAATGACAAACTGAAATACAAAGAATCTTCAGTGAAAATTCTGTTTCTGACACTTTGTCATCATGTCTGATAGCATCATCTCTTGAGATCAACATAAATTTAAAGGTAAGAGCATAACAGATTGATGCCCTTTGCTTTAGATTCTCTAAACAGGCAAAGCACTCAGCGTTTATAGATTTTAGCCAGAGCTGTTTGTACAGGGCATCCTAATCCATTTTAACTCTTAAGGGAGTGCATTACCTGAGGAACATTAAAACCATAAGGTTAACAGATATTTTAGAGATTTCTTCTTGGAAAGTATAACACTTGAGGAAAGTTCCTCTGACAATTGGGGGGATGTTGCATATGGTCCACACATGTAGGGTCTGTGGACTACAAAAGGAAAAAAAAAAAACAAACCTCAGAAGACCTTTTGCAGTACAAGAGAGATAGTAGCCCTCCCTCCTCTGTCCTCCAAACCTCAAACAATCATAAGGCACGGGCCAACTCATCTTCATAGCAGAAAAACAAGATAAACAACAGCCACATCCTTACCCTGTGGTAAGGGAAGAGTATTTTCCCTGAATATTTCAGATGCCCTCCTTATATTCTTGTACAGCTGATCCACATTTTGAAGGTTTTTTGGAAACAAGACTTTCTGGTTTTAGGATGACTAAGTGTAAAGCATGGTAGACAGTGACAAGAATGACCCAAATAAAAGGCAATTCCTTTGCAATGTGGGAATACAGTACTGAGCACATCTGCGAGTTCTTTGCAGTAGTTGCTAGAAATTTTGCTTGGCAAATGCTTTGTAATAGGAATTTAATTAGAATAACTTTTTAAAAGAAAAAAAAAGGTAATCAAAAATTAGATGAGGTTAGGGTGGGGGTTCTTTCTTATTACCAAATGTCCACATATTAAAAAATAATAATACAGAAATCACACTTCTTTCCAAAAACCCATGACATTTTACTATAGCACCTTGTTTTCTAACCTAAAGCTTTAAATTCATAATATTAATTTGATTTATTTGATTTATAATCTTCTTGCAGGACATATACATGTCTGGCACCCAAGTTATATGCAAGAAGGCTGCATCTTCCCAGTGGTACCTCCAATCTTTGATTTCTAAGAATGTGATATTTACTTTGGTACCAGATTTTCTGTAATTACCAAGGGAGCAAAGAATTTACATGCACATAAATCAGTGGCACAGACACAGCCCTTTGTGAATGGGACTCGAAATGTCAACAGCCCGAACACGCCAGCAACAATTGTACACAATGTATATTGCTTGCTCTCTGTTTTACCCATTTAGTCTCCACCTAATGCACCACATTTTAATCAGGAAATGTGAAGTCTTACAATGTGGCTGCACCAAAAGCAGACAGAAAAAGACCTGTATTTAACATAATCATCAGCACAACATTTTTAGAGCATTCTACGTATCCTCAATCAACATACACACAGCCAAATGTACAACGACCATCATTTTTATAGGGAACACACTTAGATCTTAATAGGTGCTGACAGAATGACTGAGGACTTTTTCCTACTTTACTTATTTTTATATCGTTTTGATAACAACATAAATCAAAGACATTATAAGCAGTAAGTTCTTGCCTACTTCTTCAATAAGTCTATCAAGGACACTGACAGAAACTTTCCTGATCTGTTTTAGTCTGTTGTTTTTATTGCTAAATATGTCTTCATTGGACAGAATTTTTATTTGGATAGTAGGAATGACCTGCTCTAGGTGGTCCTGCTTGAGCAGGCTGGGGGTTTAGACTAGATGACCAGAGGTCCCTTCCAAACTCAACCATTCTGTGGTTCTGTGACCTGAGCTGTCACAAAGCAACGAGAGGTAGAAGCAGTAACTCACTTTCCTGCCTCCTTCGTACTAGAGCTTTTTGTTTTGGCAACTCCTTAACAAGTCACTCCCAGGGTCCATTTAGGCTTCTGACAGCAATGGTGCACTACCAAAAAATAGGTCAACAACAGTCGATTTTGCTGTACTGCAGATTAGTGTGACAGTTCCCATAGGCCTTAACGATGGCTTGTAAACAGCATGTCATGTAATACTGCTTTCATAGGAATTGATATCATTCCTGCCACCTTGTTGTTTTAATTGGATTTTCAATGCAAATCTTCTTTTTTTTTTTTCCTGAAGTGGGAAGCAATAGGCATTCATCAGCAAGTGTTGCAGAAGAACATGAGTGTGACTTGCTTGTACAGTTGATTTAACACCATAAAACACACTTGGAAAAGAAGTTAATTACAGCATTTACTAGATTTTGCATGAAAATTAGCATAGGTTGCAAACTGCAGGACACAGTTGCTTTTGTGTGCAGTAGGCAAATCTGTGTTACATAGTGCATATATGTGATAAATGTATTTTTGTAAATATTCTTGGTAATTAAAATGACTGTGACGCAGAAGCATTTGTGTGTGGAAGAGTTATCCAAGCGAAACTCTCTCCTTAAATACTAACAATAATTAAAACATTATTTGAAAATGACATTCTTTATTCGTTAAATATCAAACACATTAATGTCTGTTAAAAAATAATGAAAAACAACAACAACAACAACAACAGTTTCAATGAGCTTTTGTTGAGCATAGCCAATGGCCAGAGACTACACAGTCCTATTCACACTAAGAATCAGTCTTTTTATACATAAAGAAAAATAATATAACATTCAACATAAAAGTTTTTTTTCCCCAACTCAGATTTCCTTCCTGGAGGCTGTGATTGGTGACACCTCTCAGCCTGTTTACACAAGTTTCTGGGCTCTTTTTGTTCCCAAATGTTCCAAAAGAGTCAACTTAGTTACTGGACGCCTCACCCCCTGAAATCCCTTCTTTCTCCTGAAATTAGTTTTCAGATAGTTCCACAGTGCTACAAGGTCTGAGGCTTCTTAGACCTTACAAGAAGAAGATTATTCTGAAAGTTATTGAAAAACACTTGAAAGACAGCAGTCATTGGTCACAGCCAACATGAGTTCACAAGGTGAAAGTCCTAACTAATTTAACTAACTTAATTTCATTTTATGACAAGGTTACCCATCTATCTGACCAATGGAAGCCAGTCGATGTAATATGCTTGGATTTCAGCAGAGCCTTCAATATTGTTTCTTACTTCTGGACAAAATGTCCAGCATACAGCTAGACAAATACATAATATGATAGGTGAACAATTGGCTGATGGGTTGGGCTCAAAGGGTTATAGCAAATAGGGTTTCACCAGGCTGGCAGCCAGTCACCAGTGTGGCTCCCCAGGGCTCTATTTTAGAGCCAGTTTTCTTCAATGTTTTTTTTAAGTGATATCAAATGCACACTAAGCTTGCAGATGATACTAAATCAGGAGGAGGATCTGTCAACTAATTTGAGGGTAGAAAGGCCTTGCAGAGAGATCTTGACAAATCAGAGAGCTGGGCAATCACCAACCACATGAAGTTGAACAAGAGCAAGTGCCAGATTCTACACCTGTGAAGTGGCAAGCTGGCTGTATGTACAGACTGGGGGATGAGAGGATGGAAAGCAGCCCTGCAGAAAGGGATTTGGGGGTTTTGGTCAACGGCAAGTTTAATGTGAGCGAGCAGTGTGCCCTAGCACCCAGGAAAGCCAACCATATCTTGGGGTGCATCAGGCACAGCTCTGCCAGCTCATCGAGGGTATTGTCCCGCTCTGCTCCGCGCTGGTGCGGCCTTACTTCGAGTACTGTGAGCAGTTTGGGGCATCACAGCATAAGAAGGACATAAAACTATTAGAGTGTCCAAAGGAAGGCTACAAAGATAGGGAAGGAGCTAGAGAGGAAGACGTATGAGGAGTGGCTGAAGTCCCTTGGTTTGTTCAGCCCCGAGCAGAGCAGGCTGAGGGGAGGCCTCATGGCGGCCTGCAGCTCCCTCACGAGGGGAGCAGAGGGGCAGGCGCTGAGCTCTGCTCTCTGGGGACAGCGACAGGACCCGAGGGAACGGCATGGAGCTGGGACAGGGGAGGGTCAGGCTGGGGGTTAGGGAAAGGTTCTGCACCCAGAGGGTGGCTGGACACTGGGATTGGCTCCCCAGGGCAGTGGTCATGGCACCGAGCCTGCCGGAGTTCAAGAAAAGTTTGGACAGCGTTCTCAGACACAGGGTCTGATTTTGAGGTAGTCCTATGTGTAGCCAGGAGTCAGACTTGATGAACTTCGTGGGTCCCTTTTTACTCGGGATAGTCTGTGATCCATGGAAAGTTTCTAAGTATTTCTCTCTAACGGAAGCTTGCTTCCAGATCAGTTTCAAGCTGCTGAATACCATTTTTTTGTGCCCTGGACTGACCCAGCACTCGAAGCTATTTTGTCTTTCTATTATATGACTTACTCAAAGACAGTCTGGAGCAATAAAGGTTTTCAAGACTATTTTTATTTTCTACTCCTACACAGAGTTTAGTAGTACCTTCGCAAAGTGACTGAGATTGCTGAGGCAAGATTGCCAATTAGACTGGCCCTCAGAGGGGCCTTATTCATGTACTAACTTTCTCCTCACTATTTCAGCTATTACAGACTTGTTTTTAAGTCTGAAGAGGTGTTTTTCATACCTAAGTCACTGATAAGGCAATTATGTCCGAAATCCTTCTGTGATGGAAAAGTACAGGTTGTCACTTTTAAAAACAACTATCTTTCCACTGGTGATCCTCAGGCCCTAGTATATACTAAACTTAAACCTAATGCAAAATTTATTAGGCTATTCTGGCCTTTACATTTTCCACAGATATGGCTTGTTTATTTGCTGTTTTGCCTCAGGAGTTGATTCAAGAAGGGTGGGCGTGGTGCTTAGGGAAATGGTTTATAGTGGGTGATATTGGTGGTAGGGGGATGGTTGGACTGGATGATCTTGGAGATCTTTTCCAACCGTAATGATTCTGTGATTGGGTTTACGTGGCAAGGTTGTGGTAGGGGGTGAGGGAATGCAGATGTGGCCTCTGTGAGAAGAGACTAAGGGCTCCCTCTTCTCACAGCAAGCCCCCATCAGCTGCCTTGGCCTCCTCCTACTACTGTAGTACATAAATATGGAAGACATTCATTCAGCATTTATAAGGGTATCAGCACATACATGTTGGTGGCCCTTTACAAAAAGGACTGGATTTCTAAGCCTAAGCAACCTGCAAGCTGTTTCTCATATCTCAACCCTGAAAGCCCCTATGCAAAGGCTAGAATTTACTCATTTAACTTCTTAAATTAAGTCAAAGTCAATTAAGCAAGAAACTTTCAGATCAGTAAGCTATTAGTATGAGTTTGGAAAAAGTCAAAAGTGACTTTCTACAAATAATAGCATTCCCATTTAATTCCCTTGTGCACCAATAAGAAAACTGCACTGTGCCACAACAGTTATACTTCATGGTATGCATTTTATTTTTCAGAGGTTTTAACAAACTTCTCAAAAAACCTTTCTTGCAGCTCTTTCCTTTAAAATCCAGATCCTAACAGCTACCATCAGTCTTAAAATACACTATTCAGTAAGATTCAATAAGAGAAAAATTGAAATTAATACAATTAAAATTCCAACCAAAATGAAAGCCAAAAGCTATACTGTCCTTGTCAGGCTAGAAGCTGGTATCATGTGAAGAACTGGAAAAATATACATTTCTGCTTCATTATGTTACAAGTACCTTGTAGGATATGATCACATAGTAGGCCACTTAAACTTTTCCACTAATATTCGACTAAAATTCCTGCTCTTGTATTTTGATATTTTTTTGCACAGCTAGTTCAAAAAATGAAGAACAGTAGCTATCTGAAAATTAGAATATACTCTGCCTCAACAGGCTAAAATTATCTGTCAAAAGGAAGCATTCAAGATGTCAAAGACTCTTTACAGAGGCAGTCCACTATAGTGCTATAATCTCCCTCTAATTTCATATATTGTGTATACCTAAATACAGACATGTATGCAAACAAAAAAAAAAGCATGCCTAGTTAAATCAGGAGTAACATTAAGTTGGAAGAAATTTGTTGATATACCTACCATGAATTTCAGCACTAGCTTTACTTATTTTTCCTGTTTAAAACATATCCCTCTTACTAACTTTGAATCAGTGTTGCAGGATCAACTAGCATATACTCTAAAATCAACGAAGCCAAAGATAAGGTCATTCAACCCTCATTTCCAGTTTTCTCCTTTGTATCCCTTGACACACATATTCACTCTCTTCCTTTTCATTGCTAATACACGGTGCCTAACATAATACTGGTAAGACATGTAACACCACAGATCAGTCTCATCAAATCTGCAGTTTCAGCCATCCAGGAATACCTACACAGGTGATGACCAGTACTTCTTCGCAGATACAGTATGCCAAGGGAAGAGGTATCCTCAAGGTCACACAGTGAGTCAGCAATGAATTGCAAAAAGGACTTGGGGCAGCCGCGTTGCACGTGCTTCAAATGTAGTTCAGCACTTAGCCCTTGGAATAAAACCTACGCTTTCCATACCTAAATGCATCAATTAGCTGTGTGTTATGACACAGATTGAGCATCCTCTTTGATGTTCAGTTTAGAGTACATTACTACTAAATGCTTCAATTCCAACAGCAAAGTTGCAGATCTCTACATTTCTCAGAGTTACACAGAAACCATTAAGTACACAGATTCTGCATGCGTAAGGACTTCATAATGATCATTAAAATGACAGACGTATATAGATGTGTAAATTCTGAGCTTCTCACTGCTCTCTTCTGGATTTCTACAATGACTTAACATTTAATAATATCAGAACCTGGTTAGCATATTTTTCTACCTACTCATAAAATGTATTTAACATGCTGTCTCTGACTAGAAAAAGTGATGTACAATAAAAGCTGACAGAAGTTTCATTCTCCCAGAAACCTCATCGAGTCCAATTAAACACTGACAAGCGTAACAGTTTGAAACAGGCACTGTTTGATACAAAGACATTACTATCTTCCAATAAAGGACTTCACTCTAGTTTTACATGAACAAAGAGCTGCTTCCAGTTAGAATCATAATAATGGGGGATGGGAGAAGAAATAAATCCAAGTGATCTTTAGATACTTGCCTTTATGAACCAATTACCCTGTGGTCTGGTCACATCCTTCTTCAGCCTTTTCACCAACTGCGTGGTAAGGAAAAGTGCTGTAGAGATGCGGCAATGTGTAATCATACTAGGTATTAAATTCCAGTTCTCTGTTAATTCCTTTCCAGTTATGTACCAAACTGAATTCTTCAGATGCCACTATTAGGAGAATTTCACACCTGGCAGTAGCACACTTCACAATAGGACATACAAAAATTTTACAACTATTACTGAAAATGCATCTACTTGTCAAAAGATATGTAGGTGTCTAGAGATGCAAAGAGCTGGTTGTACTCCTTAAAACTGACAAACAATGTATGCTGATACTTACAATCCTTTTTCCTTTCTCTCCTCAGGCATTTTTATATTATATAAATAGACACACAGACACACACAGATTAACATACATATTATATACCAAAACAGAATGCTGTCAAACATTTCAGAAGTGGCCACAGATTTGGAAGGATAAGTCAGTTTCTGGGATGCTTAATATCCTGCACTCTCATCCCCAGAAAGAGCGACCCAACCAAGGCACTATGGTGGTGTTCACAAAGGCCAGGAGGAATTTTAACTGGGATGTGCAATACCACAGTAAAACAGCCATGTTCCGTACTGCTGGGAAGGAAAAGGTGACAACAGGAGGAGCCAGCCTGCAGGGCACAGTGCCTACAAAGTACTCTGTGTAGTGTGTTTTTCCTGGATTTGTTACACTCCCTTCGACATTTCAAAGATCTGTTTATAGAACTGCAAAATATCTGTCTTTTGAGAACATGAGCATGGGGACCAAGCACAGACACAAGCTTAGTTCTAACATTCCCACAAAGAAGTTCCTCACAGCTCTCATCACCGTGACACATGCTGAGCTTAAAATTCTTGCAGGCCTGTCAGCAGTAACATAGCTTAGCTTATTTTACAGCTGCTGAGCTTGAAATTTTTGAACTGGCAAAGTGCAACTCAGTGCTGTTCTCTTGTTTCCACACCTGTGCAGAGTGAACCTTCCCCTCTTCTGCTGGCTCACGCACCCTTGTTTTTTAAAAGTATCCTGCTGCCCTAATAGATTTGCAAAACAAAATAAACTCAGTTCCAGGAGAAGTCTCAACTTCCTTTAATTTGTCTGCTCCATAATGAATTAATTTTGAAATGAATATTCTTCTAACATTATGTCAGAAAGTATCAACTCAAAACATTTGCAATACCAAATACATTGTACCAAGTATTTTTATTCATGATTCAGTTAAGCAGGTTTATCTCAAAATTATTCGTCATACTAACTATGACTTTGGTCTATCTTCCTGACATTGTCAAGAGTATTAATTTATTTTTCACTTTCTTTATAACACCACCTTTAATAAAGAATCATAAAATAATGACTTTAAAAAAAATAATGTGCATTGCCATATAAAACTTGAATGCTGCACAGAAAGGTTTCAAGAAATTCTTTGTTTGGTTTCAGTTTTTTTGGTTGGTTGGTTTTGGTTTTTACTTTTCCCACATTTAATAAATGGTTTTGTTCCACATTATGTTTACTGCATATTTATATAATCACCTCTCAGTAAATAAAATTTCAGGTGAAATAGACTGCTGCTCGAGTCAGTGAAGATGTATTAGAAAAAGAGACACTAACATATTCATGCTGGTGCATCAAAGGATCCATATTTATTAAGGACGATGGAACAAAAAGTCAAGGAAATTGCAACCATCAGCAGAAGTACATGTGTTGCTGATAAAATATATTTCAGAAGCCATGTAAAAGGAATACAGTCCTCAGATATAGTTCAACTGGATTGTACACTCCTTTATACAGCTAACGTTTGTATATAGAGATAAATGTGTATATATATATATAAAACATACACAAAGATTTTTTTTTTTTTGACCAGCATCCATTTTCAAATATCTCTCTAAACAAGGAGAAAATAGCACTTTTAATATCACTTCCTTCAGAAGGGTTTAAAATGGATACACATACACTTTGAACTTTCTGGCATAGTTTGACTTTCGTTAAATGGTAGGTACATTGGTACATGGCAGGCCTAATGCTGTGGACATGACCATTTATTTATGTGGTACTAAAGGCAGTTCAGTACCAACTACCACCCTCTATGCTTATCACCTGATACATCAGGCAGAGTGTTGGGTTCTTTCTGGTTCAGCACAGCCTATTAATTAAGCTGTTCACGAGGTTGCATGTATCTATTGTAATTTAAAATCTAGCAGACTTCACAATTGTCCATTTGTACATCCATCATCTTGAGCAAACCTGCACTAAATTTCTTCTTGTCACCATACAGCCAACACATCCGCAAGCTTTGTAAAATCCTTGTGTTTTTTTTGTTTGTTTGTTAGTGAGTGAATATTGTAAAAAACCACAATTTATTGTTGAAAGCATAACAGCTATTATAAAGCAAACAAAATACAGTTAAACTGTATACTGGAACACTGCTAAGTATGAAGTGTTATTGTATTTCAAATTTGATGGGTTCAAAGTTAGTTAATTTCAGACCACCGAACACTTAATGCACAACAAAAGAGAAATTGTTTTAAAGTTTCTCAGAAGTAACTTAATTAAGGATTATAGGATATATCTATAAATACATACATATCTGTATCTATGACTTAGCCACCTAGGTAATATAATTTTTTAAATGCCAAGCCAATCAGCAGCATTTGAGGAAAAAAATAAATAAAAGTTACCTATAAGATAATTGATGTTTCTTGGTACTTCAACAGGAAGGCAACAGAAAGGAAGTCATAATCCCACAAGATCCTCTGGCTGCTGTACGACAATAGGATAAATATTCCCTTTCTTTTTGGTTTTACCGTTCCTAAAATATGACTTAGTACTCCCACAACCAAGTGATCAACATGTTTACAGAGGGAGGAGGAGATGATTTATGCACACGGAACTAGATTTTCCTATGTATACACTACTTGTTTACTCTAAACTCCATAAAACTTGGTAATTGTACGAGAAAGTTTTAATACAGTCTGCTCTAATTCTAAAGTCTGGAGGCATGGAGTAAAAAGTATTCCCCCATCAGTATGCTGCTCTTTGGACCTGAAGAGTTTCTCCAATCATTCCTGTTAAGGAGCAAAGTTATTCCAAAATTTATAAATACCATTATAACATCTCAATAAAAAAAAATGTTGAAATCAAGAAAATTGATGACTGACGTTTCAAACAGACCTGAGATCCTGATTCAAGAGCAGCACCAGAGTCTTTTAAGAGAGAGACTTGATGAATCAGTAATATGGATACATTTATCAGCTGGAAGTCTGGCAAAGACTTGATACATAATATTCCGTTCTAATACAGAATTATTATTGCAATTATTATCATCTATTACAGAATTATGTAAAATACTTGATTTAAATTATATATATAAAAATCTAAAGTGAGGCCAGGGTTAAAACAGCAACATAAACAATGTAATTTTGACCAAAAAAAAAGGAAGATACATAACTTTATTTCAACTCGCATCTTGTTCAAACTACAAAGGTGGGGTAAGAAGCTAAAAAACACTTGTCCCTTGACCTGGCTCTTGCTAATTACCAGTTCTAGCATTATTGGATTTTAGCCTAATTAAGAAATTTAATTAAAGTCCAACCTATACTACAAATGATAACTGTACTAGAGCATAGCATCTTGCTGGCTTTGCTGCATCATTAGTGCCTCTCAGTGAGTGTCAGCTGCAGGACAGGCGTGCTTTTGCACCTCAGCTCTGGAGCCAGGGGAAGCCATCCAGCAAAGTGAGCACTTCTTCAGCTACCCCAGAAATTACTACCTGTTACTCAGAACATCACACAGCCCAGTAGATTCAGGTAAATATAAACCAATAAAAATGCTTTATAAAGGCACAAAACCATGTTTTTTATTATTTGTAACACCAGCTTCCACATTTCTTAGCTGAGTGCCAGTAGGACAAAGACCGGATTGGAATCCCCTTTAAAGTTAAAATAATGCAACTATATATAATGATATTTTATTGAAAAATATAGTGTATTGCACATACTAAAACATTTGCTATCTACATTTTTTTTTCCAATTTAGAAGAAGGATGAGCTTGAAATGTCAAAACCTGGAGTTATGACTAAAAAAAAGTTTACTGTGTGAGCTCCAAGAAGGAATTCTTAAGTTACCATCCACAAGCAACAAAAAGATGTATATAATTATGTCTACATTAAAAATTTCTTCTGAAACAAAGGAGATAATTTATCATTCACAGCATTTTAACCAAACTATCTAGAAGGTCCCAAGTAGCACACACCAAGAAATGTCTTCAGCAACTTAACCTCATACTGTGCATCTCTCCCAAAAAGCAGACAAATTAGTGCCCAAAACATACCACCTCTCCAGGATCTTGGAGACAGTAACAGAAGAAAATGGAATTGGGTTGTAATAAGCAAGTTGGAGACATTAATACTTTATCCAAAGTAATTAACATTATGTTTTGTTCAATTACAAGTTAACATTGCAAACAGCCAAAATATATCTGGTATGGTATATCGCCACATGAGGTGGTTCCTTCCTTCTTTTCAGTCTAGACTACTGCATCCTATTTTATGCAGAAATAGGCCATTAAAGGAGTCTAGAGGGAAGCAACGAGAAATAACCTAAAAAATGTGGCTGAAAAGAAAATAAGTGTGAAGCACCTTCCTATCTGTGAAAGGTTTTTGCCAAGAGAAAAGAGGAATAAACTCCTCACGAGATGAGGTGGGAGGCAGGTGAGAAAGGAGTAGGATTTAGGTTAGATAACGTGAAGGAGAGGTGGGATCCAGTAAGACTGGGTAAGTAGTGAGATAAGCTAGAAAGAAGAAGCCTGGAAAGACCTATCAAATCTTTTTGACAGGTCAACTCTACGAGGCAGGCAGTTAAGAACAAGCTGAATAAATATGTGCTTTATATACTAGTGCCTCTCTCAAAGAGGACAACACACCAAATAATGTCGAATTACATGTTCAAAGATTTCTGCTTAGCTATTTTCTGTTGAATTTCTTGTTACAGATTTGTAGGGGGGAGTGAATAGGTAACTTGCAGATTAGTGCATTTAATACAGCTCATGAACATTTAACATTTGGGCAAAGTAAAACACGGACGGTGCAATGGGAAGGAAATAAACATCCAACTGAAATGATTGCTCCAAATCTATTCCACGTCAATATACAGTTCAACACAAAAAGCATCTGCCTTATCATCTAACATCTACAATGATGGTGAACCTATTTGCACAAGTACCAGCAGTGACTTTTCTTAGCATGCTCAAAGACAACACGGACAACTCCCTTTTTAAGCATCAGTTCACTACACATTAAATAGTTGCCTGGTGTTGTACTGACTCCGCTGCAGTTATTCGAGTTTGTCAGAGGCATAACTTCTGAGAAGAAAAAACAAGAGAAACACACACACTACATGGTTAACTTAACTGGCATTGCTCCGAAAATGTTTTCTGTTGAAAACAAAACATAAATGCTGTAATTGTTCAACTAACTGCAAGCTTCTACAGTCCTCTTAAAGCAGGTTTGATCCAGCAAAACACAAAATATGAACATTCTTCATTACAGAAGAATTCAAAACACTCAAGAGTTCCTAAATCTTCAGCAGCTACAATTGACCTGATGTGTTGATATACAGCATGTTTGAAAGATCTGCCTTTATAAACCACAACTTTTATAAGAGAATAAAGGACTTGAAAAGAAATTGTTGATACTTTTCCATATCATGTGTTTTATAATAGAAATGCAAACAATTAAAAATGTCATTCTAAATCTAATTTTGTATCTTACCTGCTTTGTACATGATAGACTGACATAATAAGATTAATATCAGCTTAGCAACTTCTTGCTTCCTGTAGATCAGTATTACCTATTGGTATTAGAAGAAAATCCCAAACACCAAATAGTTATTTGCACTTTTTATAACACAGCTTGACTATTATTTATCAGTCAGGTCACCATGTTGATTTTTTTTTTTTTTTTTAATATTATGTATTGCTGTGTTTTACTGGAATATGTTATGACCACACTATCTCTGCAGGAATAAAATGATTTTTGTTAAGGAAGGAATATCAGCCCTTACTGATATGTTTGTGGATATTAAGATAACCTAGAAAGGGGGAAGTCAGACAAGTACTATGTTGACAGCACTTTTGTCCACGTTACTCTTTACAGAGTCCAAAAGTAAATAAATTATAATAATAAAAAACTCTCTGCTTCTTTCTTCTATGGGGAGAATGTTAGAAATCTGTATTACCATGACAGAGATGGCAGCAGTCAAAACCATTTCCCCAAACCAGAAAAGTTTAACAGAATAAATGCATAAAAAATAAAATACAATCAGGCATCCACAAAATTTTCCTGATTGCCTACAAGTTAGTAACACATTGGTAGCATCTGTGGTACAAACAGTCAACAGCCTACCAATTCCCTTGTTTTATCTCTCTTGCAACTTTATTTCAAAACACAAGCAACAGCAGCCCCTCAAACTGCTAACTTTAGGAAATCCAAAATCAGACCCCTAAATAATTTTCAATATTGAATGAAATTCTAGTCATACCACTTGAAACATTACAGCATCACTAGAAATGTCTCAAAGTAGTCAGATCTATCATATGTATCCAAATTTTCGGTTTCAAAAAATCATAGGCATACAAAGAATGGGGTTGTCAAAACAGAAAGAATGACAGCTTAAATGACACAGCTGGGGGAAATTCATCCAAAATATTTAGATTTATAATTGTTTTGAAACAAGCAGCTCACAGCATTGGGATTTTGTAACTATAATCTCACCTAAGGATGCTTTCTGACCTAAATCGGTAGACTACATTACAGTTTCCAACTGATGATACATAAATTAATTTGATGAGAGAAAGGTTCATTAATGAAGACTTAGGGTCACAGGGTCCAGGGTCATACATTAAAGTCTAAGGGCTGTGAACTTAAGGAAATTGTCTCACATCAGCTTCCACAGTAACATTAATAAATGGAAAAAATAAATAAATCACTGTAGGATCTGCAATGCCTATCAAAAACAAAACAGTTTTTGACATGCGCCAAAAAGCAGAGCATAGAGTATAAGTATTCCCTTCATTCCACTTATCTTGGCCAAACAAAAATTACATCTTCACTGTGAACACAAAAGCTAAGAAGATATATAACAGGAGTAAAAACAAATGATACAAAGGTAATCTTAAATGGTGTTTGGATGTGAATGGCTTGTAAATGTTTGCTGTTTGTATATAGCCTGCCCAGATGCGAACAGAAGTCTTACTGCATTACTTACATTTATTTAAGTAACAGAAATTAAGGATAGAAATAAATAACCAACATTAACTGAGTACTCACACAGGTAAGAACCCTAGAATTTTTCTGTCTTAACAGATGAGTCAGATTAATCCATTAGGATAATAACTTCTAAAAAAATAAATAAAAATCTAGCAACATCTGCTTAATATTTGAGTAGCAGTCTGGTCAAACTGTCAGCCCATACACGAGCATTTAATGAGCACGTGAAGAATTCTTTCTAAATAAAAACCTCAGTAAACTTTACTGTAGGTGGGAGAACCAGACTTCCTTCTGTGTGTATTTTTCTAAATTACTTGCAGATTCACCATCTGTATTGTTTAGACAACATGCAATACTAGACAACAGCACAGGCTGCTGAAGAGCTTAAGCATAACCATACTGGCTCAGGCCAGGATCATACATACAGGCAAGCATACTGACTCTGCCAGTAACTGGGTACTAATCCAACAGCAGATGTCTTTGGATAAAAAGGAGAACAAAGCAAACTGGGGGGGATGGAGGGGAAGACAAAAAGTATGGAACAGCTCCTGGGCAAAGAACAATCAAGTGAAGAACTCATCAGCTTAGAGAGGCAGTTTGAAGGTGGATGTTCACATGATTATTAACATGAAAAAGATACTCAAGAATAAACTGGACACTTTTCTGGAACAAAAATTTAGTAGGATTCAGATTTAGGGGAGGGAGGAAAGGGAGGAAATCTTCAAGCAACAGGTAGTGAAGCTTTAATGAAAAGACATGTGGCACTAAAAATTTAGATGGGTCGAAGGGGAGAATGAACAAATTTCTGAGAAAAAAAAATCCACTAATGGTTACTAAAGACAAAGAAAATTATATTCAGCATGGAAAACCACTGAGCTACAAACAACTGGAAGCTGGAAGAGTTAAGTGGAAAGTATCATGTATTCTTGACCTGCTTTTACCCTTACCCTGTCCTCAGATTAGTTACGCTTAGGATACCAGATGCTGTGTTAAGTAAGATGCAATATGACACAGTATGATGTGTCATAAATATTACAAGAACATACAAGAATTGGTCAGCTCAAGATTACGCTTAAGACCGATACTGAAAGTTTCTTGACCCTCACTCCAAAAATATTATGGTACTTGTTAGAGCCAGCATTACAAGAGTGGACTTGAGTTGTTTAGCTGCAAACATTTCAATGTTTTATTTGGAAAAGAAACAAACACCTTTCTTAATGTCTTGTTTTCCATAAAACTGGATCATTTTAATTAGATACAAGTTATTGAAGGACACACAGATCATATTATCATTTTTTTCTTTTAGAACATCTCTGAAATATGATTTTTACTGAATTAAGTTGTCATAATTTCCTTAATAGTGAGTAATACTTGAAAAATATTATGCCATTATCTTTGTATTTCTAAGCATAGTGTTTATGCAGATTTTTTGTTGCTGTTGGATAAAATTAGAGAACAAGCGTATTTCCAGTTTCAGAAATGAAGAACGGACATCAAAGTACAGTTTGGGATGAAGGGGGGTGAAGTAATTGCCTAAAGACTGGTTACCATCTTCATCCTGTATTATGGTGTCAAGCTGTCATGTTGAAATGCATATAAAAAAAAAACAGAAAAGAAAAAGCAATCTGACAGTAATTTATACAGCAGATTTCCTAAAGCTGTAGGAAAAACAAGTTCTGTTTGATACACCTTGGTTTTTTTCCCACTCATATCTTGAGGGCTTTTCTCAACATCACTGGAACTACTTCTTAAGGAAGGTTTAGGAAAATTCATACCTAAGGCATTGCATGATTTTTTTTTCACTCCATGACATTTATTACATTTCATGCTCTGAAAAGCTGCTCAGCTTTCTGAAAATTCTTTAAGGAATGACACTGTTAGAGTAATATACACTTGATATTCATATTATGTATGATTTTCCCATTGATATTGTGGATATTCATATTACTGTAATACATTGCTGAAAACCTACAAATCTGTTTGCTTACTTTTAAGGGGAGGAACAACTATAATATGTGGAAATGATGTATGAATGACAGATATATTTCAGAGTTTTTAGTATTTCAGCAGTGTTCCACAAAAGATGTTCATCATTCTATAGACTTGTACCACTGCCTACTCACTGGATAAATTTTGTCTGTAATATATAACGCCACACAACTGCTTTATAGCTGTATTAGCAGCATACCTATTTCAAATAATAGTGATCATATACAAAACTGCCAGGCCAATTAAATAAAATTGGAAGGATAAGGAAGTTTGTGTTTTAGATGTTAATTATGTGTAAAAACCTTTAAGGAAAAAGAGAAAGTCGTCACAAAAATGTTTATACATGTCCTTCAGGTAGCATACTCTTAGACAAAACCTGATGGTTTCAATTATTATTAAAAAAATATAACTTTCTGAAACAGAATTTGTCATTTTGTGACCAGGTGGGTTAGTGTCCATCACAGTGATGGATGACCTGCAGTCCTTCTCTTTTGAGCCCACAAAGAAGCTGTACAAGACCTATATCAGAAGTACCCTGCATGCTATCTCAGTCTCCTGCTCCTCCCTCTTCCAGTCAGATATTTTCTTCCCTGCTCAGCTGGTCTCCCACCTATTGACTCCAACTGCTAGAAAATGCCTGCAGCATTAACGTGTATTCTTCCATTTATTAGAAGAATGGTTAATTGACATTTTATGCCTCTTTTCATCCCAACATACTGAATTGATACCATGCAAATAAAATCTATATTTAGAAACCAGTCTATAGGTTCCATTATGTGCTTGTTTACAGCACATAAAAGCCAGCTCTCCATTATCAAAAAATGAAACACAGAAGTAAGAAGGCGCTTTTTATTGTTGCCATCCTTCCAAGAAGATTTTCTTTTCTTCAAAGTGGGAAGTACCAGTATAGTGGCACAGATCAGCCCGTATCAACCATGCTATAGGTTCACATCAAGAAGAGTTAAAAGGGAAAAGGTCTAACAAAGCTGAATTCACCCTTTACAATGCTGAAGTTCAATTCTTTCTACCTTGCTTCCTTAGCAAAACCAGGAGGAAGTATAGCAACACTTCCTATTGAAAAAAGCTTCATTTGTCTAACACCCCAACATGCAATGGCATGTGCATATATGCTTCACAACAGGAAGGAAGAAACTTCAGCATTAAGGCACTTTGGTTAACAAAAATTTGTTCCCTTTTTTTTTTTTCTCCTTTAAAATGAAAGAAAATGATTCCTGCAGAAAATGACTGCTTCATAGCTTCAATCCCTCTATTTCTATTGAAATTCTGAGAGCTAACAGCTTGAAGTTTCCCTAGAAGAGAAATGAAGAGAGAAAAGCTCTAAGGAAAAAAAAAATATATATATATATATACATAAAATCTTCTCCTGAAAGATTCTACAAAAAAAAGAAAAAAAAAAAGAAATTGCTCATCTTTTCTATGAGAAATTCTCTAAGTGAGGAACTGAGGCAAAAGGATTTTAAAACCTGTCCAAGAATACATGTGCAGCCTGTGACAGAAATAAACCAGGATAATCCATTTAAATCTTACCATAACAACTGTTACTAATCTTGTTATGAAAGCCTTACTTTTGCTCAGGGTAAGGCACAAATTTCTGAGTTGCTTCAACTCTCCTCTCTCAGTATCCCATTAGACTTCATAGTAACCACTACCCAAGTGTGCATAGGCACATAGAATCTTTCCAGGAGTTTTTGTTTGGTTGGTTGTTTTTTTTTTTTTTTTTTCTTCCAGAAGTTATCAAGGTATTGCATTTCTAACAGCTTTTTCACATAATGAATAAACCTATCCCGTAACTACCCCTTTAGTCTTTAGGACCAAAGGAAAATCCTTAGGCACATATTGAAATGAATTAGTATAGCTCCCCCTCAAAAGCAAACAAGAGTCCTTTTAGTTGACAAAACTTCCATAGTAAAACAATCCTAAACTCAGAGCCCTTCTTAGGTGCAGTCCATTCCATTCTCTCTAATTTATTTCATTTAGTTATCAAGATTTTCTTTACAGAGCAGGATTATAGGCTACTGACTATGAAAAATAGTACTTGGATTTTTCAGCTCCCCATCTGCTGGTAATATCATAACATCATGCTACTTTTTGTAAAACAGGCTAGCTACATCTTCAGTAGCATCACTGGTCCTCAGTAACATTTTTTTTTCTTGCAGTGCTGTGTTTGATTTTTTTATTATATTAGAAAAGTCTTAATTTGTTGTTATTCATGTACAACTGGAAACAGAACAGTAATACAGCATCTCATCTAAGTTGCCACTTAAGCTTCAGATACAATGATTTACAGGACTTCTATCTCCCACTATGTCAAAGACTCCTGAGCACACAGTGGTACTCTAGGGCAGAAGCTCCCAAAGTGATACAAACTCATCATCGATGGTACTCCTCCCAAGTACACTTAGCAGAAGGCTGCCTCCTCAACTCCCAGCATGTGGAAATCTTGTGGGAAGGACATACAGATGCAGCATCCAGTACAGGAGTGCATGCCTCTTCCTGGGCAATCCTATCGGCTTCAGCATACTCCCGGACATTATCTGCAGGTACTAGTGGTCTCCAGACAAGTTAATGAGACAGAAAGCATCCTCTGCATATTTACGTTGCTGGTTTCATCCCGGTCTGCAGCTGTATACTAAATTTTCATCCTCATGTCCAGCAAAATTTAAAAGGATGGCTAATCTCTCTGGTTTAGTTGCAAATCAAGCTAGTTGCAGAAAGAGAGAGTTAGGAGATAACTATTCCTTACATGACTATAAACAGAACATAAAATACTCGTAACATTACTAAGTAGCAAGGCAAGAATATCTTCCATTTTCAAAGGAGTTTCAGACAGACAAGTCTTCCCCAAAACAAGAGGAACACACAAACTACCTCATTTGCAAGCGTTCGAATGACTACGGTTACTGTGGGTTCCTGAGTAGGACGTTCAATTTAGAGCACCAGAATTGTAAGACTGATGGATAACGCAGGTCACACAAACTCCAGGGAACAACATAGATACTTCGATCACTCCCAGTTCATACAATGCAAACATAAGCAATAGTCCCAGCCTTTGACACACACAAAAAAATACCCACATAAATCTGTGGATTAGAAAAGAATACACATGTGGCTATTCCAATCCCAAATTTTCAGTTCTCACTGAAATTTTAAAGTTGCAGTGTTTAGTAATATATTCTAGTTTCTCCTTTCATTAAAGACTAGTAACAAAACCTGAAACTTCCCCCAAGTAATTTTTTTGATTTATCTCCCCTTATAAATACAAAATATATCTTTCTGCTCTCCCCTAGCTAACTGCCAGCCCTGAAAACTAAATGTTGTCCCATTTAGAGAAAGAAGATAGGCTAAAAAATAAAAAACAACTCTCTCTTAAAAATAAAAAATAAAGTACACTTTGTGTGCACACATGTAAATAAAAATATTTTCTAGATGTAGAAAATCTTCTGTAGAAGAGACTTTTTCCTATAGAAATAACAGAAAGCAATATATTAGTGTTTCAAACAGGCAGATCACATCAGGAAACTCACCCCACACTTTGAGAAATTATTTATTGATTATTTACTGCCAAGGATCTTACCAACGGTGCAAGTGGCTTTTCTTTGATTCAAGATATACTTGGACTCAGATTTCCACATGAACTCCAACAGGCCTCCCTTTAGAGGGACAAAGCCAAGGGTATTTGAATTAAAAAAAAAAAAAAAGAAGCTGGAGAGAAGCAACCATACTGCACATTTTCCTAACTGGGGAGAAAGACAGCCCAAAGGCAAAGAAACCACAATAACCAACTAGGTTAATTCTTTGCTTAAAAATTGCTCAAAAAGTGGCAGAACAGGTGCTGATGATTTTGGTTAATGAGATAATTTTCAGCCTGTTTTTGTACTGGCAGGCTGCCCCTTGTCATGGTGTGATCAGTTTCAATTATCTTTATCAGTCAGCTTAACAGAATCACCATAAAAAGGAAACCATAGTTGTAAGGCCTTTTCCAGCAGTGCATTGCTTGCATATCACAACTTCTCAGAAGCTCCACTTTACACCAAAAGCTATTTTTCAATAAATTTCTGCATTACTGATCCTGACAGTATATGACACACTCTTCTTTGCAGTCTTAACTATGTTTCATTTATTTAAAGATATGAAATTGGCAAGAAGTTGTTTTCCATCTTTTCTATAAGCCCCCTTTAAGTACTGAAAGGCCACAATGAGGTTTCCCCGGAGCCTTCTGTTATGCAGGCTGAACATCCCCAGCTCTCTCAGCCTTTCTCCATAGGACAGGTGCTCCAGCCCACTGATCATCTTTGTGGCCCTCCTCTGGTCCCGCTCTAACAGCTCCAAATTCTTCCTGTGCTGGGGGCCCCAGGCCTGCACGCAGTATTCCAGGTGAGGTCTCAGAAGGGCTGACTAGAAGGGGACAAACCTCCCTCCCCTGCTGGCCGCCCCTCTGTTGGTGCAGCCCAGGACACAGTTGGCCTTCTGGGCTACATGCACACACTGCTGGCTGGTGTTGAGCTTTTTGTCCACCAGAGCCCCCAGTTCCTTCTCTGCAGGGCTGCTCTAAATGAGTTCTCCCAGCCTGTGCTCATGTCTGGGAGTGCCCCGACCCTGGTGCAGGACCTTGCACTTGTACTTGTTGAACCTCATTAGGTTCACATGAGCCCAATTCTCAAGCTTGTCCAGGTCCCTTCCTAACTTTGCATTTGCCAAGTTTTCTTTCAATTTCATTGTGTAACCAAACCGTTATGTCCTACGTGTAATCAAACAGTTACGTCCTGTCCTACGTGAAGTAGGGCAGGATAACTGGGAAGGCTTCTTAAGCTTCCTTTAACTGTGAATTAATCTGACAAAATCCTGAGAAGCACCCTGGGTTACCATCAGACATCTTCCGTCCAACTAAATTAAGACTATTTACAGTGGAAACAGCGGTTCTCTCAGGCAAGGAGAGTCATGCCCAAGAGTCCCGTCTGCGGTTCTGTAGCCTGGCACTTCTAGTGTGCCAGAACAAAAGGTGCCCTCCGCAGACTTCAGCATTGTTAACACCATGTCCAGCCAGCCTTTCTTACCTATGATACCACTAGCACGAGGTTATATTGATGTCTTTGTAGTACAAAGCCACAGGCTTTTATAGAACTCATTCTTGAACAACCACATACAAGTTGAGAGATGCAAAGTGGACCACTGCTACACTCTACAACCTCCCTCCCTCAAAAAAAAAAAAAAAAAAAAAGTCTTCATTAGTATTCCAATAACACTTAATCCATAATTACGCTTTTAAAGTGCAGGAGGAGTAAAAAGGAAGTGCTCCTGAGAAATATCCTGACTGTAAAAAAATAACGCACTTAAATGGTAATAGAGTTATAAAAGCAAAATTACAATAGAGCATTTCTGTAAAGTGTTTTTTTCTTACCAAATGCATCCTTTCAAAGGAAAAAAATGCTTTCTAAGTTCAGAGGGAAGTAAAAAACAGTTCTTTACTACATAGAATCATGCTGATAATTACAAGAAGTAACTGAACTCCTACTGCAAAATTATACTTCAAAAAGACACATACACTGGATTCATAATCCTTTTTAGTTTAATTTAAAATTCTGTTACAGATAAACAAAATCTGGATGGGAGAAGAGACCAGTGAAGACACTATTTTCTCTTCAGGTTATATTGCTGCCTCTGGACAGTGTATAGATAATTGTCTTAGCTTCCTGGCCCTGGCATTAAAAACTTCACTGATGACTTGTACAGTGGCATTTCACCCTGTACGTGTGAAACCCTAATGACTCACAGAGGAAATTGAGAGCATCGGGGTTTTGCTAGGTTTTGCTGTTTTTAAACAGGACTAGACTTCATTTCATCTGCGGTATTATTTAAGAAAGAGATAGAAACCCTTCTGAGTTACTAAAAAATATCAGTGTTAGATCTGGCCATCCCATCTGCAGCTCGGCAAGCTGTGAGCAGAACACTACGGTGACACTCAGGTGATTCTCATGAAATTACCCGGGCACTTCAAGAACAGTATAGTTAGAGAAGTAAATGCATCCAGGAGAAACACTTGGAACAGATGTTTTGCTTTGAAATATCTTTAAAACCAAAAGGAGAACTTTCTGGCAGAACAGGGAATTGCATTTCATTCAATTATGGAACAGCCTCTGTTTGATCCTCAGAGACCAGTCAGCATCATCAAACCTTAACGCTAACTGAAACCCTGCTGCTTCTGAGAGCACTCGGTGACTTCCATGAACACTGAACCACTTTTGATTATGGCTTTTTGATTTTTCGTTACTACTTTTTGCTTGAATAAGAGGCAGACTAGCACTGTGTTGTAAAGATACACTATGCTTTTCAAGAACAGCAAAATTCTTTTGTTAAATACCAGTGACTTGAAGAAAATAAATCCAATCCAACCCTAGCAGAAGCAAATAAGCCTGAAATCTCCCTTTATCTGGGACAAACTTTCCTGTTACACAACACAAGAGAGAGCAGATACTACAGGACCCGAGGGCATTATGCAAAGGCATCTACAACAGAGTCAGGACCAAGAATTAAACTGAATATTGGCTGGAGTTTTATTGCAAGAAGCAATTCAAAAACTGAAGAGTTCTCAAAAGATCTAACAAATGAAGACATTGGACAGTTAAGCAGGAAATGTAAAAATACTAAGAGGAGATAATGAAATCAACAATATACTGTTTGCCTTCTTTCATTTTGGTTACTGCTAGCTATTGTTGGGTACAAACATGAGTACACGAGGCACTAACACTGGAAATAATGTGAGGTGAAATGGCTTAACAAATCCAAAAGTGTATTTATTTCTCATTATCAGAAAGTGGAGAAAAAATTTCATCAGCTTTCTGAAGCCAACTATTGAAATCAATATAAAATTTTCATGCTATGAACTAGAAGTGCTACATCAGTTACCTAAAATGTATCATTGCCACAAGCTGTACTATCTGCTGGTACACTGCACTAATTGCCTTTCAAACCCAAATAAACTACAGAACAAAATACATCCTTATTTTTCTGTTCCTTCCTTATAAACTGTAATAGTCATCCATGTTCTAAAAATTCACAATAATAGAGTATGGTGTCCTTCAGTAATAAAAAAACAAAAAACAAACCCAAACTATATATCTCTTCATAAGGCCTGAAAGTTTACTTGTCTGGCAGAATGTTATCAAAGCATAGGATACTCTCCCTTGCATGAACTTAGGTGTAGAAAGAGAGTAAAGTTTACCGTTAAGGGATAATGATTATTATGTTCAGGACCTGCAGCCAAGAACTTATCCTCTGGCAAATGCTTCAAATCAAAACAGCAGTGCTGCAAGCACATAATTGAATGGTATAAAAAATAACATGATTTAACCTTTCATGTCTAACTCAAGTCCTGCTATGTGATAATATGCTTTTGAATTAATTAAATAAATAACTCATTATTTTCATTCCTTCAACAGACAATGCAGCCATGTCAAATATCATTAAAAATATGCCATTTATCATCCTGCAGAAAGTCTGCTTTGCTGTGGTACATTGACAGAAACAGAATAGATGTTGCCTTCCTGACAACATAAAGTATCTGTACAGCTTTGCATAACTACATATGTTAAATTAGGATGGGCGTCCTGATTTTGTGGGGTATTCCCAGCTACATGCATTAACTTGCAATTTCTGCCTTGCTTTCCAATGGATCTTAGAGATACTCACTTATCTGTACTAGCCTGGAAGAGAACCACATCACAGCATTGCTTCCACCTACCACTTGGCTGCTCTGCATGCTGTCTGGCTACTGGAAAATATATTCAGGAGGAGGAAAGAAAAATATTCTACTAACAGTCACTAAATGATGCAATTTTATTTTCCAGAACTTAGAGAAGACAGGAAAACTGTACATAATGATACATTACCATGACAAAGGAAAAATAAACACATTTTTGAAGTTCAGATTAAGAAGTGTAACAGTGATGCTCTTATTCTACACAAACAGTTATTTAGGAGTCTTCTTATACGGTTTCTCTTTATGACAAAGGACAAAGCTGAAGTCAGCTTCATCTTTAGCATACCTGGTGACTGTAAAAGCTTTCCATCAATAGCTGCATATTTGTGCAGCTGATATTTCTTCTTAACCTGCTTGTTTTAGTATCAGATTAGAGTACAAGCAGAATTTCTGACTGCAATTATGAAGTTGCTCCACTTGAAATGATAGAAATTTTGTAAATATTATTTTAAATCTTATTTTAGTACATAAACCTTCTCAGGAGAAGTCACCTCTGTTACACACATACATTTGAAAGTGACAATTCAATCTCATCTATCTTCCCCTTCAACTCAACTTCAGTGAGTTTATAATATTTGCAGAAAAGAAAAGCAATGAAAAAAGATTACATTGGATAAAAGTGAACTTAGCACAGGAGCTGAAAGCAGAAGCAAGTCAGAATACCAGAAAATCTATAGGCACAGAGAATATATATTTAAAGCAATTTTTTAGAGAGCAGGAAGGAATTAGATTTACTTTTTTTTTTTTTTCCCTTCATTTCAGAAAGCTAATTTAAATTAGTACTCAGATTAATTAGGGCAGCTAACTTTGCAGGTACAAAGGAGAGATGTTCTCAACTACAGAAAAAACTCTCCATAACAATGTTAGAACAAACAAACAAACAAAACAAAACAAAAAAAGAATTAGTTGCTTCACTGTTTGTAGCTAATAATAATAATAAAAAATAATTAAAAAAAAAAAAAAAAAAAAAACATGATAGTATCCAGTTCTCTCTTAATGCTCTTAATGACAGGCAGTGTTACCTTGCTTTATTTTGCCCACTGGGGATCTGAGATGCTCAACTTTAGAAGCTGCAGTCCTTTGCAAAGACGTTTACTTCTGGAACAAGCAGACAACCCAGATAAAATGCTCATGGTGGGCCCCCTGCCATATGAGTGAGCCGTCCAGCATTTGGGCTAAATCAGGCCTCATTCTAACTATGTAAGAATGTTGCATTTCTTATAACCTTCATTTGGATGGTTTTCTTTTAGCCTTATGACATTTAGCCTGAGCCAAGACAATATCAAGTCTCATTTTTTTGTTGCAGTTGAGAACCATCACTAATTGTTGTCATTTAGAAAACTGTCTTTTTAAATATCATTAACGTGAAACACTTCACTGTAAACAATGCATTGATGAATGAGTTAGGAATACTTGATAGAGAAGCTGCCATTCAATTTCTCACTATTCCTTGATGTTACTCATGCTGTTTTCTTTTAACTGTGTCTCTGCTGTTCCAGTTGCCCAGTGCATTAAGATCATCCAGAGGTGAAAGAACAGTTTAGGTCGTCAATATTCCAAGAATTCAGGTTCCTGTCACTTCAGGTACTTTCAGAGAAGGAAAAGCAAGCATTTCTAACTCTGTCCAGATGCTGCTACTGAGAAGAAAGAAAAAAGCCACGACTTCTAAATTTCAAGGTTATTCTGAATATTTGAGATGGTAGCTTGCTGAACTGCTGGGAGCTGCACCCGGTGTTAGCGGTGATGGTATTGCAACATTTTTAGTTAATGATTCGGGGCTAGATCTGCAGAGGGATTTGGCAGCTACAGCACTACAAAATGCACAGCTCTGATGCTGATCACTTGAGAGAAGCAGAATATCCAGCCTTCTGCTAAGCCCTTCCACTACCTCTGTAGTGCATGGGAAAGTTTACTTTCCTCTCTCTATACAATCCTCAGCAGAAAACAGGCAAAAAGATGCATTTCTGACACTAAGATTTCCTAAGATGGCATCTCCACAGAACACAGCTCTAACCCCTCTTTTGTAGTTCAATTTTTCTTGCTAGTTTCTTCAAAGATGAAGCAAGGGTCGATTTTATCTTTAGGATGCAATCGGAAGACTGTGCTGTAGCAGCCCTTCACACAAAGATAATGATTGCAGTCCTTGCCCTGAACACAAGTGATTCATTATTCTCCGCTGAGTGCCCCAAACATTTGTCTAGAGAGCTAGGTCCTTCCCTAAGGACCAATAAATCTTTAATTATTTTATATGAAGTGACCTAGTTTCAATAGGGAACTAGCATCCTATAATATTTTGTAGTAGGATTGCTACTGATTTGAACAAAAAGAATTCTGCAAACACAGAGAAAGCTCTCTGATTATATTTCTGAGAAAAAAATTCCAGTAATACATTCTTTAATGCCCCCAGTTTACCAGTGTATTTTAGCACAGCACATCTACTGACTTAGTCCACTTTTGGGAAACAGGTTAGGTTAAACACAGATAAATAGTGACTGGTTCAGCCATGGAAAAACATGGAATAACTTGGAAATATGTAAAACCTGAGCTACAGATACACAGGAAACTTGCTTTTAGAAACTCACTTACAGAATGGAAGATACCAAGCAGACATTTTGAGAATTGCACCTTTAGATTCAGGTAATTCAAACAGAGGAAGGGGATACAAGAGATGACTGCTAAGGCAAGTACTCCAAGAAAATACCATCTTGAGAAAAGTTTCTATCCAGTGATATTTGGGGTAATCCCCCAATGGGCATAGAAGGAAAGCTATCATTCTCTCTTCAGCATGCCTCAGCTAAGACCACAATTTTATGAACATTTCAAGCTGGTGTAAACCTTAAAAAAATATGTTATTACCTTGAGTCAGCACAGATGTTGTCATTATAAAAAAAAAAAAAAGAGAGAACCAATCCCAGATAATAGCCAGTCATTTGCTGTTCTCAATATCTTTAACCTTTATCACTTTCTCTGAGCCAATTTCTCTCATAATCTGTAAAATGCTGGAGCCAACACAGAGAGGCTGGCAGAGGAAAAGGCAGCTGGGTGTGGAAGAAGAACTGGAACACCTCCTTCAATTGAGGTGTTGGCTTCACAAACATTTCTGAGGTTATGGCTTAACTGTATCTCAAACCCACTTCCAGCTTTTTCATCCACTTCTGCCTACTGAACATCTAATGAGATTTTAGTGTCCTACAACCTACTTGATTTTTTTTTAACTTAAAAACACATAGTAGAATAGATGTGATCATTTTTTTCCAACTATTAATATATTAAATAAGCATACTAATCTGATTATATGAAATTATACATAGCTGTAAAAAAGGAGGAGAAATTCAACAAGCTGTACTTTACAACTTGTTGCAAACAGACAAAAAAACTGTTAATCCCATTATTTTGTTGTTGGTTTTGTTTTGTTTTTTTTTAATTTAGAGTTTCTGCCTAAAATATAATGGTATTTGCTATTCTTTTTTTTTTTTTTTTTTTTTAAGAAAGAATCACAGACTCACAGAATATCCCAAGCTGGAAGGAACCCACAAGGATCATCAAGTACAACTCTTGGCTCTATGCAGGAAGAAATTAAGACCATTTAACCCATTCCCTGTTCCAAAACACTACTAACAATCTGCATGCACCTCACTTTATATTTTCAGTAAATGGGTACATTTGTTAAATAATGGATTTTTAAACCATCTAAATTGGTACAGACATTTTTAACCATTTCCACTGTTATCAGACTTCAAGCCCTGTATTAGAAATATTGCAGAGATTTCTAGAAATGGCAGAGATTAAAGAAGAGGAATAATCTACTTTACTTGGGCACTGGAAAGTATTTTGTACAGTGTTGGATTTCCCAATATCTGCAAGACCTTTACAGAATAATGGAAGAGACAACCAAAGGGATATTTGAAAAAGATGCGATGTGGCATGATATGACATAAGAAAGACAGAAAATGTCAGACGTTGGGTCTAAGTAAGATAGGCCTGGGACAAGTTGTGTCTCAGAAATAGCCCTTTAAGAAATTAAACTCGGTTGATTTAATATCCTTCTGTAGAGATAAACTAAAGAAGATCCTAATCAGAACATTACTATGAGATGGTTTCTTTCTCTGTGAGCACTGAGCAAACGGGAAGCTGTCACTTGATAAGACAGGGCAGGAAGCGGAAGCTGGCAGTTGAATATATGAGACACTCAATGGAATTTATGAGCAAAGTTTTAGTACTCTGGAGGAAGAAGAAATTGTTTTAACGAATAAAACAAACCTGCCATATACCAGCGCATGTATTCAGATACTAAGTAAAGTTTCTTGTGAATCAGGCTTTTTGTAGGCCTCCTTCTTGCTAGGAACCATGAAGAAAAAGTGCCATCCCTCTGTGAAACAAGGGAATATTATAAAAATAAGGCAATAGTTGTTCCTAAAAAGTGAATATTTATCTTCTCACTGGGAAGTTTAATATGTTTTTAATCAAAGAAATTTTAATAAATAATATTGTGTAGATGACATATTATCTCCTTAAAATAGAGCCATTCAAAGGTAAAGGACTATTACCGAAGTCTCTCCATTTCACTTATTCTGCCTTAACCAGTTTCATAAGCAAGCAACGTTTATAGTAAGAAAGCTGAGATGTCAAATGCAAACTACCAGGTAGCACAAACCCCTCGGTCTTCACAACTAAGCTAGTATTTCGTAGTGAAAGGACAGCTTAGTAAACAAAAAGCAAAACCAAATTATACAACAGTACCTGAACTCCCAGTATTAACACGGGGAGCTCTGCTATAGCCCCAATCAAATTAGTGACCAAGTAACCATGTCATACAGACTATTGCTGTGTTCATTGAAGTGGATCAAACTCACTGTCATCCTTATATGTACACAAAGGAAACTCTTTTGTCTCACTGGATATGACTCCTTCCTTATGTAAAAGGTGAAATCAGTCTTTCGTTTGTGCTCTACCTATCTTTAGGCCTCTTTTTTTCGCCTTTAACAAACAACAACAACAACAAAACACATTTATTATTACAGTATGGCCTGGTCTTTCCCTTTCCGCACTATAATTGCATTTTAATTTCCATCACTGTAGTGACATGACTCCAATAAAATGAAGTACCAGTCTGGGGAACCACTATAACCAGGATTTACAGAGGCCCTCTCCAAAGCGCTACCCTAAAAGTGAAGAATCGCGTGCTGCTGCGAACAACCACGCTGGTTCAGGTAGGTCCAACTCCATCTCGCACCGTATCCAGCCTCCGACAGCAGCCAAAGGTGCCAGCTCAGAGACAGTTTAGAACAGAGCATGCAGACATGACAGCACTTCACCTAACTTCTGGCTCAGGAGACTTCGTAAGCGTATGTGGAAATTCAAAGAAAAGTAATACAGAAAAGAAAAGGCATTACAGGATTTTTCCAAGTATTGTAGAAGAGGAAGGAATTCAGAAGGACAATGGGCAAAAACTCCACCACTGGTGCAAATCCATCACTCAGTACTTCAGCAAAATGTGTTGAGAGTTAGAGAATGGTGACAGGATGCCACACAGGTAGCATACATGATGTTTTTGTCATCCATACTTCTAGATAAATCAAAGGTCTATGTGTATGCTATAACGCTGCTGTTCTTTTCTTCCTCTCTGGCCTGATATAGTCACTGTGATCTGGGAACATTCATGAAGTACCTTGTTTGCTACAAAACACAGTGCAAAATGACCTGGGTTATACCTGAACATTTTGATTTCTCCTGCTTAGAAAGAAATATGTACTTGTCAAGATCATTAAAAAAAATCTGGACACATAGACTATACATATATGATATGCATAGTGAGCAAGCCAAGACTTATAAGAACGTGGAAATTACTGCCCGTGAACAGCAAATCTGATGCCCTTACTAAGCACCTAGGGCATGCAAAAGCACTTCATTACAGTACATCTGCACATTCTTCTGCCTGGGAAATTCCAGGCAGAAATACAGCTGCCCTGTCACTGCTGGCTTTCTAAACCACTCTTACAGCTCCTCTCCACATTTTTTAACTTAAATATCACGTTTGTGACTTTGCATTCCCATTACTAAGGCATGCATCAAACTTCTGGCAAATGTTGCACTGCAAATTACTTAAAACATAAATCAGATAAAGAGACTTCTGATAGAAGTTATTTTTACAGTAACACCTGCAAAATATCTTGTTAGCAAGAAAGAAGCTGAAATCCTTACAGACTATTGAGGGCAATTTGAGTTCACTCACACACCCCTGAAACCAAAATGTGTGTGAATATACGTGTTATTACAGTTCCTCAGGTACTTATTTCTAGAACATCTATCAAAGCATTAAACATACACCCAAATAGACTTAGGAGAGCATAGACAACTGTGTGAGTTGAAAATCAAACAATTTCAAAGCTAACCTGAACAAAGTAGAGGGATAATGGCAATAAGTACTGTTATTATTTGGAATTTCAGAAACGCTCAGATAACCTAGCTGAAAATTGGACTGCTCATCCCATATACATGCTAGTTTTTATCCCTAGGTGAAGAGAAGATATTAGAATACAATAAGAGTCTTGTCCAGGTGAAAAACAAACAAACGAAAAAACCCTCTATCCTTACATCACCTAAGCTGGTACAGATAAAAATCTGAAGGATAGACAGACTGAAACTAGCAAAGCCCCATCTTGTTAAAGCATATGTTGCCTGTCTCCGATACTTTTAACACATGCTAGAACATACTGGATGCATTATCACATTTATTGCCTTGACAACAAAGCCAGAATTAATAGTACAGGGTAGAGCTTGTTCCAAAGAACTTAAATTCAAGAGGAAGCAAAGGAAGAATTACGTGTATTTTCAGATACAAACTGAGAAGATACTTTTCTTTTTGAAACAAAGCAACAAAAAGGCAAGATTTTTTTTTAATTTACTAGTTAACTGAGGAAATATGTGATTTTTCACAAGGCCTTCCCAACTGCTGCTCTCTGCCAGGCAAAATAACCAAAACAAGAAATTTAAGGAAAGCTATTTGAACATTTTTGTACAAACATTTTTTAAAGAATAAAACCTTTCCATCTTGCAGGTTGCTCTTATGTTTTGCCTTACAGTTGAAGTTAAGAAGAAGCTTAAAGTCCATGGAAATAGAATCTGCTGCAATAACCAAGTTTTTATTTTTCCCCTACAAGTTTCGAAAGAAATAATTTCCCCAATTCTGATCTTATATACCGTGTTTAGGAAAGCTCTACTGAAAACACCTTAAATGTGCTTGGTCTCAAGTACTAAATTCTCATTGCTTTTTAATAAAAACAATATTCCAGTTATTATTTTTCTTCCATGATACCTCAGTTTCCTACAACCATAAAAATCCTGAAGTACCCTAAAAACATTTATCAGCCAAAAATTTGTCACACATGACATGGGGCAACAATGCAATACTGCCCAACTTACAGTGTTAATCTAACAATTTAATTAACCACAGCATTTTAGGGGGGAACATGGCTTGTGGAAAGGTAACAAATGTTGAATAAATACATAGATAAAAACACCAAGGGTGACTTCTCAGTTTAACAATGCTCATAAAACAGCTAATGACTTGCTAATTCAACAGCCAAGCTAATAATGAGATGTTAAATAAGATTTGTAATACATCAATTACTAACTGATTTTCTAGAAAGAAGCAATCTTACTTTTGGCTTTTAATTATTTCACTTAAATTTTGGGAACCTAGCTTTTTACATTTCTAATGCATGACCTAAGAACACTTTTATTTTTGTCTTTAGAAGATTCTAATAAAAACAATGAGGTGTTACTAATAGAAATACCCCAGTGAGAATCATTTTTGTTCTATATATACAAAACAGGATTTCCAGAGCTCCTAGGCTTTAAAGAAAAAAGTAAGACTTAAGGTCCATAACTAATTTCTGCTCCATTACTAAAGTGAAGAGTGTGAAGTTAATTATCTTTATGTCCTCATTAACTTGTTAAACAGATCCTCTGTTTAGGATGAAACAACATAAAAACAGCAGCAAATTTACTGTGTACAATGAATTAAGAAAGGGACTGGGATTTGCAACTACCCACGTTTTTTTGTTTTGTTTAAACAAAATTTTACTAATATCACTTGAATTTGGTAGACATGGCATGAGTTTATCATATTTGGATAATCTTATCTGAGAAAAAAAAATGCAACCATGCATTATGACCAGACCATTACCCTCTTCACACCTTCAGGTAAGGCTTTCAATCACGACATGCCATGCTTCTCTCTAGACATGGATAGACGGCACTGACTTCATACCTGAAACTGTAGATAACCTGGCATCTGGTGTGATCACAGACAAAAAGCAATGCTACACTGAAAAATGCAACTCAGTGAGTATAACAGACTGCAGTTGAAAACTTTAGTACTGTCAAAAGCAGTGCTGCTTACCCAACAGCTAATAGATACTGATGCCGTTAGAATGAAACCTTGCAGTGCCAACACCAGGCTTTGTAAGACCAGAAAGTTTAACCAAGGCACTGGGAAGGACCCTTTCAATTTATCTGCCTGCTGTGTAAAATCATTGATATATACAGGTCCATGCAAACATACACACTGCCAACTGTATAAAAATTATGTCATCTCTGACCACATGGGAGGCCCTATAGAAAAACTGATAAACAAACCTGTTCAAAATGTGCTGCGATCCCTGCATCTGTTCCCTCTGTGAGTATGTGTTTTTGTTCTGGTTTGCTTCAAACATTTGAATGGAAACCTGAAGGTAATGCATAATGTCACTAGAAAATAGTGCTTATAAATAATGATACAAGTAGTTAAGTATTTATAGAATAGTAGCATAATAGAAATACCATTCAGTATCTTACTAAGATACTGCTTCTACAAGACCATGATGGTTCATAATTTCATTGGAAAGTTCTCAAAAAATTGCCCAATGGAAAGCTATACATTCCTTTAATATATAAATATCCTATACATTCATTTATATTACTTTCTTTTTGATTGTGATATATTGCAAACTCATATTTCATAATTGGTAGATATTTATAGCTAGCAGTATCCGTACTTTTGCAGCAGCACCCTTTAAGATTGTATCCCTAAAACAGAAAAAGGAAGGCAATTTCTTTAGATAACTTCATTAAAGGGAAAATAGATTAATGAAATATATGCTGCCTATGTTTCAAGTTTATTCCAATCTGAGTAGTTAATTATATTTTTAATTTAAAAACAAAACCAAACCAAACACCAACACAACACTCTAAATAACAGCAGAAAACTCACAATGAATTCCATGGAAGATTCGCTGGTGAATCTTATTTCTGTTTTTGTTGTTGTTTTGTTTTTAATGGTAGCACTGAAAAGGTGAATAAATCAGACGACTGCTGACAGTCAAGACTGAGTGACTATGGTAGCCACATATTAGATTAAACTACAGAACTATATTTAACCTGACAAGACAGGGTCCCATTTATGTAATCCTGCTTTAGAAGCTTCTAATGAGTTACTGCAGCCTAACCCAGATATGCCTGCCAGCTACTTCACTGTTGGTTTGGTTTTTACTTTTTTTTCTAGTCCACACAATAATGAGAGTACAATTTCATTGTAAAAATTGCTGCACAACACAAAGAAAACTCTTGTTTAATGTGTTGGTCATCAGTATAACCAGTAACCTAACAAATATACTACTGCCTAATTTAACTCAGAAAGTTTATTTTTGTTTGTATTAAATTTGCTATATACCCGTAGTCACCAAGCTAGTTAGAGACTCTTGCGGCAGGGGAATAAGTTGTCACTGGAATTAGGTAAGTAAAGAAATTGGTAAATTCCTTGGCAGCAGAGTGTTCACGGTGAGAACTGATGCCTACATTTACAAGTTAATGGAACGCATGCAGAAATCAGTGAAAGTGAATTCTTATCACAGTGACCTCTTTAAGAAAATGTACCACCAAGAAAATTCTTCCGTCTTAGAAATGTTTCCGTGTTTCGGTGAGGGCATCCGCTGAGGGCCACGCCGCCCCGCTGCAGTCCTGCGTTCAGCCACCTGCCGCGCAGACACATACGGCTCTTGGGGATCAGCGGGGGCTGAGCGGGGTGAGCGGCGGTCACTCAGTAACATCTGCCAGCTGATCGAAAGGGGCATGAATGACATTCTAAAAGGAGGTTGGTTCACTCCTTCTTGCTAAAAGACAGCTGTGGTGACAAAAGGTGTGCTTTTTGACCCAAGTTATCTACAGGAAACATCTTACAAAATAAGCTGTACGTACTGTCTGGAATCAAACACAGCATGGAATATAAAACAATGACATAAAAAATAAGGTAAGAATGGTAAAAGTTACAAACAGAAGAAAAAATAAGATTTCAGTGTTATGATTTGTCATTACATCACTTCAGTAGCTGTTGTTCTGAGATTCAGCTGCTAGTTTTAAGATCACCTCAATAAATGATCATAATGCAAGCATGATATATGCATAAAATTACTTTGGATTTTGTTTTCTTTACCCTGTGCCTACTGATATATACAGGAGAAGCACTAAAAATTCAGTTCAATGAGCTATAGTTTCAGGTCACCACATTTTCTGCTAGGGACCAGGATGCAATTCTCTGTTGCTATATCAGGTCAACAGATTTAAAGATTCAGGGAACAGTGGCTATACTGGGGATGAAGATACAGCATTCCAAAAGCTAAACAAGGTAAATAGACCATAAACATAGGATCTTGGCTTCAAAAGGTAATTATTTCCCTACAAAGCTAAAGTCATAGTCCAGTGGAAACTTCTTCCACTAATTTAGCTCTTCACAAAGAAAACAATGAGGTGCCTCAAAGAAAAACAGTTTACATTTATTTTACTCAAGTATTTAATTAAAAAACAAAAGAAATGAAAAAAAAAACACCATGGTGACAAGAAAAAATAAAGTAATGGCCTCTATTTCGCAAAAGAATACAAGAATTAAAAGTTTATGAAAACAAAAAAAAAAAAGTAAGAGAACACCAAGATTGATGACTGGCAATCCAAGCCCTAAACTTGTTTAACTATTACATACAAACAAATCAGAGATTTTATTCTGTGATGGGAATGAGACAGAATGTGAATCCCATTATCTTTTCCATCATGTGGTGGATCTACCAATTAAGGCAGAATTTCTGCACCATGTGCATGCAATACAAACACATCTCATTACAGTCTGCCTGGTAGTCAAGCTATATGAAGACTTTTTTGTTGCTAAGATTTTTCTTGTCTTAAGCTACCACCCAAAACACAGAAAACTGCCCTTGCGGAAAGTCATACTCAGTCATTAGAATCAATTGCACAAGAAGGGCCAGGTTCTGAACCATCCTGCGAGAACCATTCACGTAGGGCTTTGCATGTATCATATATTGCACAGTGAGCTAAAACATAGAGGAGAAAAATCTAAATATCACTTTTGATAAGCATCTTCTTTGAGATATTCAAAGAGTGAATTTCAGCCTACTTCCCAAGTGCAAAAAAGTGAATCCATGGGTCTGAGAATGAAAACACTTCAACCACTTCAATCTTTGGATAATAAATTTGTAACATACTGAAAATTTAGAAGGGTCATTACACTCATTCAAAAAGAAAAAAGAGTAGAGGGATAAGTGAGGCCTGATGATAACTAAAAAGCAAAATCAGAAATTAGAAAAACCAGTAGCTTGCTATTTACAAGAAAGAAAAAAAATGGTCACTTTTCTTATTGTAAGGGCAATTCAGAAAAGCACTGCACATTCTCTGTAAATGTGAAGTCATCCAACAGCACGTAGTCTTCAAATAGAAAGGTAATTTGGAATTCAAAAAGATAAATCCCATGTTTAGCAGCAACAAAACTTATGTAAAATTATTTTTTTGGCACAACACAGGTAGAATGATATTAACATTTATGATTAAACTTGCATAATAATGAAACATACTATGAATATTAATAAGGATAAATTACAAGAATACACATACACATTATCTGTTCAGACAAATATATATTCTGTCCTAAAGAGACAGACAATCTCAAATGAAAAGAAGCAATTATATAAAAAGGAATCACAGAATGAAATAGATATTGGAAAAAGGCTGAAATGCAAGTTACACTTAGGTTTAGGTGCTTCATGAAAAAAGGAGGAAAGAAACTTCAGTAACAGAGAACTCGTACTATGGAGGAGGAGTTACTAAAGCAACTGAGTTTAAAATATGCAGATTATTGTATGGAGATAGGACTTATCTAAATATAAATTCCACCTATCAAAAACAGAATCAGTTTTTGCAGTATCAGAAAAAAATGCTAAGCTAAGAGCTCCAAATTGCATTCAGATCGACATTATGAACATGGCATTTTCCTGCTGGCCCAGTATCTCATGTAGAAGGATGAGAAAAAAAAAAATGTCTCTTTGCCATGTGGTTATGCAGAAGGATAACTAAACAACCACCAGTTTCCAGAACTGTGCTTTCTGTATATCAGGAACAGGATGATAGTTTTGTCTCCTTGACATACTTCCACAGAGACTATTCCAAACACAGAAGGAACAGATCAAACTCCTCTGACAATAAAAGATGAAATAAATTTCTGTACAGAGACTATTATTCCCCATACACATACTCACGAACAGAAGCAGTCAAATTCTGGTCCAGCTTGCACATTGTCTCTTTGTTAGTTGAGATTTATGCATTAATTCTGTAACGCATTACATGGCTTCACTGCAGGTATACACATGTCAAAATCATACAAGCATAAAAGTCTGGCCACATCTTGCAGGTTAAGGCTCCCATACAACCAAATATTATTAGAAATGCTTTCAAAATTTTATTTTCCTCCAATAAAAAAAAAATATTGTGTTTACATTTCTTTGAATACAAATGCCACAGCACTTGCCAGTCTACTCCAGCATTACAAAGCCAAAGAAGTGCAAAATTTAATGAAATAGGTTAAGTAATGAATTTGAATTTGGTTGAAATTGTAAACTGCTAAGAAAAAAGAAAACATGGTTTTAATCTGGCAGTCCCGTTGAGACTAACATTTCTCACTGCGCTGCAAGCTTATTTAGTCTGTTTATTAGTATACTACTACTAACAGCCTTCAGAAAAGAAATCTCAGATCTGGAGTTGGCTTTGAACCTAAGCTTGCCATAGTTACAGGTTAAAGCTGTGCTTTAGCGTCTGCACAGGTACTACCCAACTCAACCAGAAGGCCAAGCAGAGCTGGGTGCTGACAGTCATCAGTGCCACTCTGGAGCTATATAATTCCATATTTCCTGCAACTCTTTCCCCATGTTCCTCTTGAGCTTCAAAAGCCCTTTGTTAGTTTATGTGGAATTACACATCATTTAAGTCTTCAGCCACATGGTTGGCACGATTTCTCCAACAACCTCCTCGTACAAGTCAAACAACCCTAGATACCACAATGCAGAATGATGCAAGCTGACCAGAGAATCACAGTATATGTTTGTTTAGTGTGATCTATATGCTTTGGTGCAGCTGGAATATGCCTTCAAAATCTCCAGAGCAATGAAAACTCCATAATGAACAGGATGAAGTCACTGTATAGGGATATCAAACTACAGAGTGTTTGGTCCTGTACAACTGGCTGTAATTTTTCAAACGGATTCAAAGAGGGTGGAAATGGCACCAGAAGAGAACTTGCTGGCAAGGAGAGAAGAGGAATAAACCAGAGCTCCTGCAGTCTGCAGCGTGAGTGGGTGTATTGAGGGTTACTGCAGGGCCATATTCCAAAGGGAAGCAGTTTTGCTGTCAATGAGCCATTACATCCAAGTCCAGCATACTGAAAACATTCACCTGAAAAAGGGGGGAAAAATAAATCAGGAACTACTTGACAGTTCTCCAAAGGCTTGTCCAGGAATTTCAACACATAGATTACAAGCCATCCCTCTGCTCTTGACATTTTGTTTAATCAGCAGACAGTAAAATTTTATGTGCTACCCTGTCCATAGATGGCAGATTCCAGCATATTAGAGGTCTCTAAGCTGATAGCAGGTTAAATCCCTTATGGAAAAGAGGCCTGCAGTTTGCTGTCAAGGCAAACACAATCAGGTAGCCTACTACCCTCCTCTTACTCCATTTAAGCTGAAATCTTTATCAGCACTTTAAAAGCGGCTTGTACAAAGGAATAAAATGAGATTTTATTTATTTATTTATTTATTTCTGGAGTGGTATATGTGCTATTTGTGCAGCACATTACAGGAAGGACAGCAAGAGTCCTGATCACATTCCAGTGGTGTTGACGTGCAGCAGCCAGCAGCTTCAGCCAGCCAAATGCACATGGCATGCAGCATTTCCACCAAACATCTCGGGGCCAAGCTTTCAGAAGCCACAGCAAAAACGAACAAGAAAGTTCTTGCAGTCTGAGGGCAATCTGATATGTTATCTGAAGGAAGTTAAATCCTATTTGCCCACAACAGATAAGGAAGATATCAGCACCCAACACACAACATCTGAGGATTTCCACACTGATGCTCATAAAGACAACTCTGTGGTTAACTGAGACCTACAAACATACCAGCATTATTCTTGAATGCTATTGTGCTGCATGCAACGCACAAGCTATAGGTATGCATGTTTCTGATGGAGATCAGTCTTAAAGCTGCTTTTGCAATTGATACGGTGGCCAGCAACACCGCCTGCAGAACTGATTGCAGCTTTGCACCAAAAACTGTCTTTCCAATACTGAACTGGAGGCTCACAGACCGGGAGTGAACTCACATGTCGATAGTTACTGGCTTCTCTATTGCCTTAGTCATCTCACTGGCATACTCCAGTACTGCAAGGGTGAGGAAAGCTACAAGAATCCTGTAACTACTGTAAGAATTCCTCTGCTTCAAATGCACAGCCATTTCTTGGCAGCCAAAATCTACTACGTGGTGTGATATAGTGAGTATACATACACTGCCTGCCCTTCACCCAAAGTGTCAGCGTATCTGTCAAGACTCTACAGCAATTCTCAATACGGCAAAATCACACAGCCAGTAACTGTTCTGCCAGGTCAACATACAAAGGTTCTCTCTGTGATCTGTCAACACTTTGGAGATTCAGAAACTAAAGGAGAATTTCTTGTACATCTCTGGTGCCTTCTACACATACCACGCACCTTCTGGGAAACTTCATCCAGCCATACCAGTCTGCTGCCAAATGGAAGAGACTCAAGGAGAAGAGACTCAAGACTCAATAGAGCATGGGCAGGTGGAAGTAAAATACATTGATGGATTAAGAGATTGGCTCCAGAGATAAACAGAAGACATGAGCTTACCTACAAAACACTGATAAACACATTCTAGAGAGGTTCAAATTAGAAAGACTCAGCTCTTGAACTCACTGCAAGCTGATGACAGAACTAAACACAACCAGTGAAGTCCTAGTGACGGAGGCATGCATCATGTGAAGCTTCGTGACATGGATGTTCACAAGCAGGTTCAATGAGTGACAACTACAGCACAACTGCTTTGAATAAATTTATTCACATTCTAATTTACTAACTTACAGAATTAATTTTATATCAGGAAGAAGGTCTGTGCATGTCTTCAGTCACTAAAGTTTTGGACCATGACCCTGAGGTCACATTTGTCTATTAAAATCTTAAGAATATACACAAGCACCCGCTTACAGCCCTACTTTTCAGGGCAGCATTCGTCAGTCAGAAATACTTGTGGCATGAGCCACAATAAAAGCTCTAAAAATCCCGTTTCTAGACTTTATTGTAGATTGAAGAAAGATATATAGAGAGAGGTGTATTCAAACCCCCAAAACTGTAGCAGCTCTTCCAATGTGCAAAGGATAAGGCTGTTGGTCATAATCCCAACCATAGAATCATAGAATGGTTTGGGTTGGAAGGGACCTTAAAAATGTCCTAGTTCCAACCCCCTGCCATGGGGAGGGACACCTCCCACCAGACCAGGTTGCCCAAAGCCCCATCCAGCCTGGCCTTGAACACCTCCAGGGATGGGGCATCCACAGCTTCTCTGGGCAGCCTGTGCCAGTGCCTCACCACCCTCTGAGTAAAGAATTTCTTTTGAATAACTAATCTAAACCTATCCCGTTAATTTAAAACCATTACCCTAGCCCTATCAGTCCACCCCGACAAAAAGTCCCTCCCCAGCGTTCCTGTAGCCCCCTTCAGGTATTGGAAGGCCACTATAAAGCCTCCCTGGAGCTTTCTCTTCTCCAGGCTGAACAACCCCAACTCCCTCAGCCTGTCTCTGCAGGAGAGGTGCTCCAGCCCCTTGATCATCCCCGTGGCGTTCCTCTGGACTCATTCTAACAGGTCCATGTCCTTCTTGTGCTGGGGGCCCCAGAGCTGAACACAGGGCTCCAGGTGGGGCCTCACAAGAGCAGAGCAGAGGGGGACAATCCCCTCCCTCCCCTGCTGGCCATGGTGCTTTTGATGCAGCCCAGGATGCAGTTGGCCTTCTGGGCTGTAAGTGCACATTGCTGCCTCATGTCGAGTGTAACTACTACAGTCAACCTCTCTGCCCAAAGAAGTTGTCATTTACATCCAGTTTAAATTCAAATGCATGCAATAAAGTTGATGGATGTATGGAAGATAGATCCATGTTACACGTGCTGTGGCTGAAATCACAATCAAGGCAGTCAGTACCAAGAGGGTACTTATTTTCTTGTTTAAAAAGCCACAACCATTACAACAGAGAACACATGAAAAGAAGAAAAAAAAAAAAAAAGGTGTCACCTGTGGGGTGTCTCGGGCAATATAAATCGGGACAAAAAGAAGAGTAGTTTGTTTAACTCAAGAACTCTCAAAAATGTGTGTTTCCCATTTTACAGTTCCATTACTGAGGAGATCTTAGCCTTAAATTAACTATACCCTTCCAATATAAAAAAATAAAATAAAATTACAACAGAAGACAGAATGGCATGGCTTAAACTGTGCAGAACATCCATTCCTTCATCACGAAAAAGAGCACGGCAAAATAAGAACATGTAGCAGTTTGCCATCAACAAAGCTGCTTACATAGACACCCACTCTTTCCTATTTCCTTTTGTAGCATGTTCTTTTAACTCACTCATCTCCTTCTGCATCTTCCACTGACTATTCTTTGACTTACCAGCTTCTTCAGACTGTTTCTACAAGAAAACCGACCAAGGAAAGAGTTATTTTGTTACAATCAGTTCAGAATAAATCATCCGTTTTAATTTTCCCTCTCCCAAAATATTCAGATGCCAATAAAAATAATTTCCTTGAGAAAGCGAGGGGTTATTTCCAGGGTATCTGAAATCTGAAATAACTGGAGCAGGATAGTTATTCTGCAGATCTAATCTTCATGCTGTGATAGATTCATTCATTTGGTCGCACCTCCCAGGAAGGAGCTGGCAATTACTGCATTCCAGTAAAGGACCGTGGATTTCTTCCAGCACCCTGACTCCATATGCCAGTTACAGCTGCTTGTGGCAGCCAAACCAGTAATGCATTTTTGCATCAGATGCAGAAGAGCTAGATATACTAGTTATGAAGGAGCAAACCTGCAGTAAATTAGTTTTTTTCCCTTTTCGCAGACAAGAATTATTTTTCTTGATAATAATGATGTTTCTGGCTCTGTTTTACTGAAATACAATAGGGTTTTAGATTTACAGATGCAGATCTGTAAGAAATACATCTATAAGAAATGTACGGCAGTTATCACCTACAGTGATATTGGGAGACCTCTCTCTTTTTTGAGATTCATTTGCTTTGTGTGACCAATCTGAAACTATCTTCTAAGTTAGAAATTGTAGGTAATTATAATCCTATGTTACTTTTGTGCTCCTCCAAGAATTAACCTCAATATATACATTGAGTAAACTAAGTACTATAATTAGAGCTTAAACAGTTTTTAAATCAAACACATCCCCAGTACATCCCCTCTTAAAGCCTAATCTGGCATTATTATGAAGTTCTTTTATAGCACTAGAATGTGGGAACCATCTATTTCATCCAGTTTGTCAGATAAACTGTCTCCAGACACATATTTATTTGTATGTTAATTCACGAAGTATTTTCTTAGTGCATGTGTACACACAGACAAACTCTCTGTGTTTACCACTGGTACTCTTAGAAAGCACTGTTTTGTTACCCAATAGCTAGACTGGTAGTAGTTAGTTAACTAGATAGAGTAAACCTAACTCAGCCATACCATGTAACCACAGCTGTGGTCACAGTTCCCCATTGTGGAGCACAAATAGCCAGCTAGTCTAGAAGCCATCTAAGAAAGGCTAAGGTGGGAATGTGGGAAAAAATCACAAGAAAAAAAATAAAAATCTTAGAGGCTTTTTCACACAGTGGACAATTAAAAAAAAAAAAACAATACAGAGCATATTTGTTATTAATATAAAGCCATATTAGTACAATTAGCATACATCTGAGTGCAGGAAAGCTTGGTATTTTACTGCAAGACACAGTAATAGCCCTGACTTTTTGGTTGTTATAATGCAGAGTCTAAAGAGAAATGGTAACACATGATGGCAGTCCATTAAAAACAAGGAAAAAAAATGAACCTAAAAACATTAATGGGACATAGTGAGGTATCAGGAAAAAAAAGAAATAGCCCTAAAATTTTCACTTTTCAAGGTTACTCTTTACACAGAAAGCAATAGGGAAACTGCTTTAATAATTATTATTAGGAAAAACAAACAAAACAAAACAAAACAAAACAAAACCACAACAACTCATCTAACCATCCCATTCAAATATACACATCTTGAGTTCTGGGGCAGGAGCATTATCTTTGAGACTTCAACTCCTCTTACATATGCAGCTTGAGCAACAAATTTGGCCAACAAATTCAAAAATTAGTCATAGGGCAGTAAGAGAGAGCAGAAGCATTTAACTCTCATTTCCATATGAGGCAAATATAATTAAAGTTTTTAGTAAGAGTTTGCCATTTTACTAAGTGACCCTGAATTGCTAGAACAGGCAATAAGTGTTGGGGGCACAGCAACCCATCCTCCTTCCCCATGCTACGTGGTAGTGGCCAAAGCCTTGTGCAAAAGCTAATAGGGTGATTATCTGCTAGGATTATGCAGAACAGAGAAGCTGAAGTCTGCCTTTGTGAGAATTAAGTCCATCATCCTATTGGTCAATGGAATTATTTTATTTTACCATAGTGCAGATAGATTTTCACTCTGATCTTTTTTTTTAAATGAGTGAATATCAAAGGACATCAGTTTGAGAAGCTGGCATAGAATGCACTTACAGGTCATTCTCTTCGGTTTAAGAACTAAAAGTCCAGGAAAGGAAATGATGTATTCTTCTTTAAGAAGTAAGCTCCACTGAATTAACAAGAGGATAATTACAATATAGTCTGTATCTAACTAGTTTGCTAATGAATGACTAAGACGGGTTCTGTTCTGCAGGAAATGTCAAGATGTGACTCTAACTACATCAACAGAAGGTAGAAACATTGTGAAAGTGATGTTTTACACCTCTATAGGTAAAACGGCTGTATTCATATTCACGGGGTTTCATCTCCCATTTCTAAGCAGTTTAGAGAAGCAACACATCACAAAACACTGTCCCCATCCTGACAGGGACCACGGTGACTTTGTATCCCGATAGGGCAGAAAGAACTGAAGGAAGTACTTAAATCATCACAGAAGTGCCTGCAGACACTCAAACAGAGATGGCATCGCTGTCTCACAAAATACAACTCCCTGCCCAGAAATGTGCCCTGATTAGGTTCAGAGTAGCAGTGCATTGCCACAAGTATTTATAAAGTGGTGAACAAGCTTGTTCAGAGATTTAGTAGTCTACAAGAAGGCTTGTACCTTTGTCTGGCAGGTAAAATCCAAGTCAGTGAGAAGAAATGCAAAATATTTAACAGGATTTTCATAGCACAAGTGGAAGTATTATGGTGCAGTAAATACTTATCAGATCCTGGTTACTGGACTAGACAGAAAACAGAAAAACAAGATGAAATCTCAGCCCCATAACCAATGACAATTCAGAAAGTCTTATTAAAAAAAAGGTCTGTTTTGGATAGATAAGATGTTCCTCATTCTGATCATTAAAGAAAAGAAAATTCTGATCATTAAAGAAGAGACAATTTTGGAAGAAGTCAAGGAAGATTGCTCTGCATACTTTTATTCTCACCATATAATAATAATTATTATTATACTTCTGTTTCAATTACACTAACGTGCCACTTGGCTCACTTTAATCCTTGTGTTATCTATTTGGTTTAAGATAAACTTGAACACACTATACTTAAGAGGAAAAAATAAGCACCTGCATAGTGAAGTCAAAGCAAACAGATAAGCAGTCAATGCCCAGAATGAAGGCTGACAACCATGCTTACCTTAACTAAAGGTACGCCATTTACTGAAGTTATTGCCAGGGAGCCATGCATTTCTTCTGCAGCACATGCTTAACATCAGTGCTAAATCAAAAGTGAAACTGCAAAAAAACAGCAGTGGGGCACTAACGACACTTCCGTAATGAATGAAGAGGTAACAGCTATCACAAAAGTGACTAAAACTGTTCCATACGTATGTCTTGTCAAAGACAACGAAATGGAGGACATCTTCCAGCTATCCTAGAGGATGAAAGTTAAGTCAAAATGAAACTAAGAAACATGAAAAACTTACTTTCTGATACAGTTCCAATCTTCCTTACTTTCTAGTGTGCTAGAGAACAGACAAAATACTGTTAGGGTGGACTGAAAATGAGAAGAAAACAGCACAAAACCTCAAAGACTAATGACAAGAGTTACAAGAGACATCTTGATCCTCCTATGGTTGTGGCTATGTTCAGTAGGGATTTAGTGATATGGTTTAGTAAGGAACAAGAAAGCAACACATGAACAAATACACACTGAGCTGATAGCAGAAATAGCATCCCTCTTAATTTTATACTGATTACACAATGCCAGCTCACAGTCTAAATATATGTATTTTTTAAAAATCTACAAGAAACAAAGCAAGTAATATTTACATCAAAGGTCTTGTCATCATCAAAGTAATATGACGTTCATCAACCATCTTCCATTAATATCAATGCAAAGAAAAAAAAAAAGGCACAACAAACTAATGGAAACTGCTTTTCGAGGAAGACATAGCCAATATAAAAAAGCCTATTCACTATTTCTAAACATATCATTTTTGCTTATCTTTCAGACTTTCACCTCTAGAAACTTGAGTCAGTTAATTAGATTTTTCACCACATTAGCAAAGGAGTAAAATAACTGAGTATATATATGTTTTTATATAATGTATAATCAGGGGATAAAAAGATACATTCAAAATGGCCAGTCGCTCTGTATTTTGCTCTTTTATATTGACATATAATTTCCCATTGTGAACAGTTAACAAGATACTTTGTGACTCCAAATTTTTGTGCCTGAAAGACATCAAAACCAAAACAGGGAATGCAACCTTTCACACTGTTCCTCATTACATCAAGCACCTTTTCCACTCCTCATCTAATTTATGACAACAGCCGTAGGTGGGAGATTCCCAGATACATTTGGCTCTTCGTTTGCATTTATGCATTTGTTTGAAAGTACATATGGTAAAGAAAGAATGAATCAAATTCAAGAAAAACTGTGGAAAGATGCCAAGTCTTTGAGCCTGGAATTGGGTTGAGGGAAAATGGGGGAGAACTCATTTATCACAGCACACTGAATTAGTTTCTCTTAAGCTGCCATTCCTATGAGATGAATGGAGCTAAGAGATGGAATATTGCAAGTAAGGAATCAACCAACTTAAAGCTTTAAAGATCACAGTTCCATTTTGCACTGTTGACAATGAATCTGTACCATTTTTATTGCAATACTGAAGGTGATCTATTACTGAAGTTAGGGAGAGTAACACTTTATATTTTAAAAAAAATCTTAGCAAAAGTTAAAAAGAAATTGGTTACAAAGTTCGCATATATGAGGAAGCCTTCCCAAGGTGGGAAGAAAAATAAGCACTTTTTTAGACCTTGAATTGTCCAGAATATTTTATCATAACATCTGAATAACCTATAAAACAATGACTATGAAATTGGTTTTCCTGAATAATGCAGAATAACATTGCAATAAGTACCATAAATCAGCAACTGTTCTAAATATGCAACTTTTTATTTTTAAATTAAAAACAAAGACTTGGAATATGCTTCTGTGTATCAGTGCACAAAGCTGCAATTAAGGCTGCATATTGTCTTTTCGAAATGAAGCAGAATGGAGTTAATGAAAGTTGAGAGAAAAAAAAAGAATCAGGAGGATTACAGATGAGAACACGAGGAAGAATGTAATGGTTTTTGTTTCCTGGATGGCAGAGCAATTGTAGTCCAAAGTTAATATATGAATAGATAAATTGAGACTGATCGGTAGCCCAGCAGTAATCAGTGGTATGCGTCCATATATCCTCTTGGAAGGTGGCAGCATGCAGCCTTGCTTCTTGACAGAGGCAATCCAACCACACCGACTGCATTGTGTGCTGTTCCTCACACATATTTACACCAGCTGGCCTTACACTGTCCAGAAATGTGGCCCATTTATTACGTCAACATACTTGCTAATTCTATATCCCCTATTTTTCTATCATATTCTAATCAAAATATTCAACAGAAAGAAAAAAAAATAAAACTATACATGAAAATAACTATTAACATTTAAATGCTGAGAAATAATATTTAAAAGCAGAAACCAACAGCACAGCTGGGGTAAACTGCAAGAAATATGGTGCTGGAGGGAAACTGGAATGCACATTAGCAGAGACACAAAAATACTAATGAAAACAAATAGGGACTTGAATGAGATGGACTTCTAAGAGAAAAAGCATAATGATAAATATTGGGTCTATCACTGTGTAGTAGAGATTAACTTTTTAACAAAGCACATCTCTTCCAATTCAAGCCTCATTTTTAGCTCTGGTTCAAACCATGGCCTCTTAAGGATATTTCCAACTCTTACGTTCCCATAACAACTGTCTAAGACACTCAAGGAACATACATTTAAGTGAAGAATGAACATCATTCAGAGCATTTCAAAGAAGAAGGGGAAAAAATGCTTTATGTGCATGCAGGAGAACTTAAAGATGATCTCTACAAACCTCTACACCAATGAACTCCCACAGTACTAGTACCTCAGCGTCTCAGGCTGAAGCCCCAGGGGGTGGCCTCCCTCTCAAACCTGTGGGGCACCGCTCCAAACACCTGCTCCCTCCATCCATAAGCAGAACCACCTCTTCTAGCAGATCCTACATTCTTGGCCCTCCTGTTTAAAACTCCAGCGTATGAATTGACTTCACATTAACATCCTCAACACCTCCACCAATCCAAAACAAGCACCCAAACCCCAGAAAGACGCCGCTCTCCCTCAGGTGCAAGAAACAAAGTCATCCCAATGGAATGAGAAATATAAACAACAGGGAACAGAAATTGAAAGCAAATTTATAAACCCTAGAGAATACCACAGCTCCTCTATTACAGTAACTGATTTTAGCGTTATTAATAGTAAGCATGCATATTTTCAATGCAGAACAAAAGCACCATCTCAAACAAAAATTAAGCAGAATTTAAAACTCTTTATAAAACCTTCCTGCCTAAATGCACCATGAATTAGTGTCTCTTACAATCAGAAAACATTTATTTTAAGCAGGCTTTAGAAAACCTACACAAAGCGTATTCACCCCTAGCTATATAAAACCTGAAACAGGAACAGGCATCTCACAGAGATAAAACACGTAAGACCCTAATAAGCATTACAGAATCCCATTCCTGCATAAATGCATACGCGCATCACGCTTACTGTCAGTGAAACCAACCGAGGAAGAAAAGACATTACTGTGTATACATGATAGGTCCTAAGTATATGGCAGGGATCTTAGGGAGCAAAAGGAATCTGGAAATGAAATGGGACTCATTTTCTTCCTCCTTATGAAATTTGCTAGGATTTCCTTCTAATAATTCCATGAACTCAGAATATATATATATATATAATATCAAATGTGTTTAAATTAACATCATTCCTTAGAATTTGTTGTTTATTTATAGGCAGCACGGTACATTTAAGGCATCAGTCAGGCTAGTAATATATGACTTCTAATCTGTAAAAACCTAACAAAAATTGTTCCTAATTGCTTGTGAAAGCTGTGCCTGCTCCATCCCCTCTTTAAATAGAGATCCGGCAGATCTGCAGTGACCCACGGGCCTACCGGCTGCCTTAAGGGCTGAGATGAGGAACTTTCCCCCAAACCTCAGCTATTCCCCATGACAAACCAATCCTAAGGGGCAGCTGACAAACCCAAATCACCCCGTATCTCGATATTCCTCTCATCCAGCCCCCCCGAGCGATCCGTTCTGTGGTGTTGCCATAGAAAATGGCAAGGAAGCCTCCAATTAGAGAAGAGGTCACACTTAAGCAGGGATATTATGTAAATAACAGCCTGCCAGCACCCGTCACGGAAAAAAATCAAATCAAATAAAGGCCTCATCTTGCGAGTCTTCCGAGGGCAGGCCTGGGATTTGCTCCTGGGATCCCCAGGGAGCAGGGCTGGGCTGACAGGAGCCGGGCTGGGCCCCAGGTAGGGCGGGCAGGAGGGCGGCGGGGCGCCGGGCATGGCTGTGCGCCCCTCCCGACCCGGGGGGGCACGGAGGTGGGTAGGGACACGGGGACGACCCCTCGGGGGGGGGTCCGGGGCGGCTCTGGGGCTCTCCCTTCCCGCAGCAGCCGCGCCCCAGCTCGCCGCCCCGGGACAGGCGGCGCCCAGCCCCGCCGAGGACCGGCCGCCCTGCCCGGTTGAGCGGCACCGAGGGGCGAGCGGAGACCGGGCACGGCCTCGCCCAGCCGCGGGCCGACACTTTTATCCCCTCGCACGGTCAAAGTCCCCGAGCACGGCAGCATCCTGCCTGCCTCCCCCGCTCATCCCTCCCGCCGCCGCTACTCACCCACGCCGCAGCCGGCAACGGCGGCAGCGCCCCGCCGGCTCCCCGAGCCCCCTTGTCCCCTCTTCGCCCCCTCAGGGACCCTCCTGGACCCGCAGCGCTGCGGGCGGAGCCGCCGGAGCGAGCGGCGGCTGCACCTCGGATGCCGGCTCCGGTCCCCACCCCGGGCTCCCTCCCCGGCTGTCACCGGCGGCCCGCCCTCGGGAGGCGGCGGCCCCGAGCCGAGCTCGCCAGTGGCGCCGGGCCCTGCCGCTCCCCGCAGCCCCGCCTCGGGCGGGCGGAGAGCCCCGCCGCCGCCACACCGGGGAGCGGTGGTGGTCGTGGTGGTGGTGGCGGTGAGGGGTGGCGGTGGTGGCGGCTGAGGGGCGCGGTGATGGCGCTGAGGGGAGCGGGGCGGCGGCTAGGGGGTGCGGTGGTGGCGCTGAGGGGAGCGGGGCGGCTCTCGGTGGGTAAGGAGGGGACAGCGGACACGAGGCGGCCGCTCCGCGGGTCCTGGTGGTTTTTAGTCCCAGCTCTTTGGGCAGCGTTTGCCGGGTCCCCCCAGCAACCTACCCCCACTGCCCGAAGCGCGATGTGCCCCCCGAAACATGCCCAGCCTGAGGGGAGCGGTGCGGCCGAAGCTGTGCCAGTCCGGCTGGGCCCCCTTTTGGGACCCTTCTTCTTGGCTCGCCACCCGAGTACAGGTGGGCCCCAACCCTCCAAGAGTACAGTGCTGAAAAGGATTTATCGAATTAATTTTTTTATGTTAGGCGCTATCGTTGCACAGAAGAATTAGAGCTGTCAGATTAACTCAACCGCTAGCGCGTGCTATCCACGCCAGACGGCTGTAAATCCTAATGCCGTTTAAAACCTCATTATTTTGTTAGAATGGAAGAGAATATGTGCTTGAGGCTCGCAGGCCCAGGCTTCGTTTCCAACCAGGCTGCCTCTTCGGCGCTGTCGTACCTTGGCTTCGAACACACCCGAGCTGAAGCGCTGCTTGTGAGTACGTGTGTGATGGGCCAGGTTCGGTGGCTGGCCAAGTCCACGCAGCAGAAATGTGCTTCGGTTAGTAAAATACCAAGATCTCAGCAGGTGGGGACTGTCCCGACAATTAGTTCAATGTTACATTGATGGCTAATGTAGCGTTTGTATACAGACCCAGCCTCAAGGAGAAAATAAGCTGTGTTACCAGTGTATTGGTTTTTTTTCTTCACTTTGTTGCAGCTGGGGTTCAAGATCCATACTTAGTTTCACAACACGAGATGGGTATGGGAAAATAGCTAGATGGATTTGAAAGAGGAACCACAGACACAAGGAAATTGCATCCATCTTGAAACATACTCAGAGAGGTAGGTTGAGGCAATTCATCGGAAAGAGAGCTCTGGGGTGACTAGGCTACAACATGGCAATAGAAATTTGATGATGGGATACTTCAGTCCAGCAGGCAAAAGCATAATGCTATTGATGGCCAAACTGAATGGCCAAAATCTAAATCTGAAACAGAATGTACATTTTTAATGAGAAAGGCAATTAACAGTCAGGACTACATATTAAAGCCAAAAAGGAACATTCATTGCAGGGCAGTATTAAGCAACATCTAAACAAATCTCTTTCCAAAGGGAGGTATTTCTAACAGGAGCTGGAGGAATTCTTGTAGTCAGAATAACCCTGGAAATTTCTCTTCTATATTGAAAACGCTGCTTTTAATTTTAAAATTAATGACTTGAATATCCTGGCTGGCATTAATTACTTCATATAGTTTATTTGTTCCATTTTCCAAGACACTATCAAGTATAAATGTTTGATATATACACTCTAAAAAAGTCAATACATTTATTAGTTGCTGCGTTCCAAGTCTGGATTAATGAAACAATAATAAGCAGCCCCTTATGCTTTAGCTACACTGTAACTCTTTTTTTATAGAAATAGGATTTCTGGCCCTTAGTTCTGGCCCTGATCAGGAAATTGAAGCTCGTCAATAATATATGTGTAGCCTTTTATCTGTGTTGTGTCTTGTGCAGGGATGCAGGATTGTCTTCTGAAAAAAAGGAAGGATGTTCTGTATAGGATTTGCTTATAATGGGCTGATGCATAGGGTTGTACCATGCAAGCTAATTTTCTTATGTGTGAAATCATTTTTGCTTGACAATTTTTGCTTTTTTGCTTTTATTTGCTTACAAATAAAAGAGGTGAAATTTATGACCTAGCTTACACTTTGTTTCTCAATATTTGTCACTAATAGAAGTGTTTGAGCTTTTTAAATGTACATAAATTGGGCTTCATTTGAAAGTAAGGGTATGTGATCATCTTGCCTGCACAAGTCAAAAAGATTAGCTTCTTGTCACACATAGATATAATGTTCTGTCCCTTTCAGTTGGAAAGCACTTTCACTTTACAAACTCTAGAGAATTCTTTTAAGAGCATGTGGTTTGGTATATCCACTAATGTCTAGAAATCAGTATTGGATTCATGCTGAGGGACCCATTGCACTGTTTGTGCGGCACAGATGTACTGCAGAGATTCCGCCCCTAAAGCACTAATGTTCCTAGTAAGCATGCAGTATCCAAGATGACTGGCATATAAAGTAAAGATTTAAAATCTGACCTTTTTGTTTGTTTGTTTGTTTGTTTTTGTTTTCTGGTGTTGTATCAGTGGAGCTATGTTAGCCTCAGTTGGGAGCTTGACTTACTTCAAGAAAAAAACTGGGTCCTACAAGACGTGCCCAAATCCACCCAGGAATTCTATGGGTTGGCCAGAAATTAATCCAGATATATCCTGGTAACTGTAGTGCCCCTGACAGCGTGGGAGGCTTCTGAAAAATACACATGGAGTACACAGTTGTGAACTGCAGAAGTCTAAAAGGAAAACAGACATTTTGCCCAGTCAGTGTCTGACATATCATTACTGTTTGTTTGTGTATTGTGTTACCAGCTTTCTAAGTCTGCCCTTAGTCATTAGTAAAGCAGATTGAAATACCAAATACAAAAAGTGCTATGTGAGAAAAGTACAAGAAAATACTAGGTTCTGTGTAGAATCCCTCAAAATGAATGCAAATTCCTCATTTAGGTTAGTGGGAATAGAATGGGGGCTTAAAAGTAACACTTTAAAAATTCATTAAAAAACTCTTGCTGACTTTATAGCTATGGAGTTTAGAATTAGAGGCATTTTGACTTTCTTGCACTTACACCAAAGTAACTATATTAAGTAGAAAGCAAAATGAAATTTCAAGGACAGGCCATAATTGAAAAGTTAATCCATTTTTAATATTGATACACTCATCTTAAAGAGCTTTAAGCTTGTGGCTTAGCAGAAGGATATCAGAATCCATGCCCTAAATTTGCCCTACCTTTTTAATAGTAAGAAGAATGCCTTGCAAACAGTGGTGGCCCTCCTACTCAGTCAAAACTGAAAGTATGAGAAGTTTTTAAAACTTTGGCTCTGAATAATAGTAATGCTTTGAGTTCTTACATTCTCTCATAAAAAGCATTCCAGACCACTTCCGATACTGATTTACATACAGGGGAACAAATTATCTGCTGCTGTAAATGTAGAATGATTGCATTGATTTATTAGATTCTTTTACTGTTCTAGAAATCAGAAATACACATTGAAGGACAGAATTTTGTTTTATGCAGTATGTTTTTTGTCCATTGAAATGCAGCCATCTGCAGGCAAATATTTAATAGTGCATAGCACCACTTCAGCAATTATGTATAATATATGGCCATATTTAAAACTTCTCACTGCTCAGCTCTGATTATTATTAATGTTACTATTGTTTATGAGAGGAAAGGAAAAATAAATTACTCTTAGGGGGATCCTTAAGCAGACTGACTGTCATTATGCACCCTAAAGGATTTTTGTGTGATGTGTTGTATGGGAATGATTTTTCTATGAAAGATGGATTTAAGACATCCTTTTCAGAGAGCCTGGGAGATTCAGAGTAGCTGAAACAGAATAATTTTTATTCCTGTAAGTTATTACAAGCACTGCAAAACTTGCCTTAGATTTTCATTTAAAATAATAATGGCTTCCTATTCATCAAAAAAAAAAAAAAGTAAAATACTGCTGAACCAAAAGGGAGACTGATGCTGGTGTCTGCAGATCATATCGCCGAATCTTAGTGGGGTGGAGACACCGTTCAGTCTGGCCAAAGGCAAAAACTGCCTGCAGCTGCCTACAGCCTCCTGTGAGTGGAACAAATTATTTCCACAACACATATTTTGTCAGAATCAAATCTTTTACAAATGGTAGAAACCCTGATATGACAAGGTGCAGTGTTTCTTCTTAGCGATGTTCTTCACTCTCTCTCACCCTATTAATTGGTTCTGTCATAGGTGAATATTGGTAGCAAACTCCAGAAATAGCATGTGCTTCTGTTAGGGAATATTTCCATGCACTCTTATCAATAGCAGGCAAAGGAATCAGACTGCAATTAAGAGCTGAAATATGTTATTTTCCAAATTTAATTTTGACAATCATAATTTACATTTCTACATTGCACTGAGTAGATTGTACACTATTCCTTTCTTTTGTGTGTGGACATATGTCTGACTGGATATGCATGCACTTTTAATATTTTTTTGCACCTGTTTTTGAGAAGCTTCTTTTTCTATAATAGGGGGAGAAGAGTCTTCTGGGAATATACACCCTAAAATTAAGATTTATTATAGGCTTCATGTACAGCTGACTTGGTTAAAGGCTGCCTTGCTGTGTAGTCACATATCAAATTGATAATGACAATATAAATAGATGAAGTTAATGACTGTACTGTGGAATAGGGGAATAAAGCATTTGGCCCATGTTGAATCAAAGGGGAAAACTGAAGATTTACAATACATTAAGCCACATTTGGTAAAAGATAGGGCTACTGAAATAAGCACGAGAGGTTTGGGTGGCAATTGATTTCTAGTGCTACCTGTATAGCTCTCTTCAACACATATGTTGAGATGATTAGCTCTAATAAAGAGAGACTGGGGATTAGAGTAACAGCCACAATACTTAGGAAGAATTCTCTGTGGACGTGTCTGTGAGTCACTCATGCTTGCTGTAGTACATAGTGCACTGCGAGCTGTTGAGAGCTTTTCTGGAAAAAGGCTGCTAAGCATGGACATTAAAAACATTACATTTTGGTGGCTTTTTTCTCTTCATGATTCACATTCTTTCTTTTGAAGGATGAGTAGCTTAATGGTCACCTCAACTTTCTAAAGACATCATTGTAATATTGTATATATTGATAATACTGTGTATGTTTGGCAACCCTGAGTTGCAACATTCCTTTAACACAAACTTTAGGTACAAAGGAAAAAAGTGAAGAAAGTCTGTCTTATTAATAATATAATTCATATTAGAATTTCATCATATTGAAGATTTTAGTGCTTTTAAAGCAGTTTATGTGGTTAGAAAAGTAGATGTACTTTTCTTGTATCTGTGTATTCAGAATTGTAGGCTGTCAGGACATAATACAAGGTTATGTGTCGTTTCAAAGGACAGCAGCCACTTGGAAATCTTTGTTAAGAAATACCACAGCTTCTGTTACTCTTTCTTATAGAATAGAAAAATGTTGCTGTCATAAAGTTCATTTTCATGAGGAAAGAAACGGTGTTAGAGAAATGAATAGATCAGCTGACAAATTCATTCCTTTTTCTCTATTAAAAGAGGAGACGATCCATAAATTTGTTTATCTTTGCAAGCTAGGATGCAATTGAGGATAGGAAATCTGCAAGGTCTGCTGTTTCTCACTTGAAAGAAGCTCTCTATAAAGACAGAGTAGGACTTTGAATCTTGAATGTGGTCTTTTCTTTAGAGGTAGAAATTGGATAGGATCAGCTGCTATCCAAAGGAGAAGATACTGGAATCAGTGAGTTATATGCTGTGGAAGATGAACTAGACACTTCATTGCTCATCCCAGTGATGCACTAGCATGATATTTGTCAATGAAGACACTGCAATTGGTTTTGTATTATCATCATATTCTAGAAGCTCAGAGACAAAATAACTGAAGTTTTTCCTAACAGTCTGTAAATTGCTTAGTACTGCAGAATTCGTATGCTCACGTACTTAATAAAAGCATACTTAATCTCTGTTAAGTGACAGGGTAATATGCAACAGAGGAAAATAAAACAAAAATACTTACCAATTTTAAAAATTAATTGTATCAGTGTCAGATATAATTAAACTTACCATAAGAACAAATATTTTTAATTAATTGCCCTTATAATTCAGCTTTCCTTTTACCACTTTAAAGACAATTTCACCATTTAATAAAACAGAATACAATAAGAAGACATTTTTGACAGGGTTAATGACATTAGCTCTGTCCTTACTACATTTGTCCTTTGGAAAGGCTAGAAAATCAATTAATCTCTTAAAGTACAGTGCCCAGAGTTCAGTCACAACTTGAGTAGTTAAGATTGCATAAACATAAACTTCTGTCCAAATAACACAGGATGTTTTTCAATTTTCTTATGTCCTCAGGCATGTTTTAGTGAGCTTTATCTATAGCACTTTATAGCACTTTTTTTCACTCCTCTTTTCTTTAGATGGCTTCGGAACAAATGTCTTCCAGAACTCAGATATTTGACAACTATCCCAGTGTTTCATTGTTGTGTGTACTTCAACATGTTCCATTAGCGGCACAGCCATAATCGAGAAAAGTAAGACTGATCAAAAGGTATGTATTTGGTATGACAAAATACGAACAGATACATTGTATGCAACTGAATAATGCATGCTGGCATAGATTGTGACTGTCATTTTATAGTGGAGGGGAGAATCACATTGCAAATAAAGAATAGGACACAATGTGGATGCATGTCAAACAAAATCTAATTAAACTGTGTAATTGCAGTCCTAGTTAAAGAGCAACAGTATGAAAATGTTGCGGTGAGGATTTCCCATAAGATGATATTATACACTTAACAGTTTGAAAAAGGTCCAGTCAACTGTTGTCTAGCCATGGTAATACAGCAGGAACCTGATAATAGAAAGGGTATAGAAATTAGGTTATAAGAAGATACAAAGAACATGTAATTGAGGAAAGGGTGGTCAATGACAGGTGACTGAACTGCTGAGACCTCTCAGCTACCACTCTTTGTAAGCTGGTTAATTCACAGCCTGATGGGATAATGGCTATGCAGCTTCCTGAAAGGCAGCTTGGTTAATCTCTGTATGGGCAGCTGAGGGCTGGCACTAACCACGTTACTTCCTCACATGGGCTTTCCCTCTGTGGCTCTTCTTTGGTTGTGTTTCATGATTTACATCAAAAAGAGAGGGCTGCTGAGATGACAAATCTATGCTGCAGGTATTGTATACAAATTTATTCGCTTTCTGTACAGTCTTGCCAATTTCCCAAAGGCCATCTAAGGAGACTGCAGGGAAGAAAACAAACAAACAAAAAACAGACCACTGTTTGTCAATAACCCAGACTTTAGTGTACAAAATTGTTTTAATCTGATAATGCCAGGTAAATCTGGCAAAGGACTCAGAAGGTGCTCAAAATTTCCTTAGCTTTTTTTTTTGAGACATCTGTGCAACTGCATTTGGAATTCAGACTGCCTATTTCCTACAGAAGCCCTTCCTGCTCAAATGGAATGAATCAAGCACAATGTATATAAAATGCTTTGTGGTGTAGATGTGAGACAGCGTAATAAAGTATTACCCTGCTTCAGAAAGGAAACGGTAGCTAACCTACAGGGAAAATAAAATTAAACCTCCAAAGGAATTGTCAGCTCCTTGCATCCCTATCAGAGGGTATGATGTAACTTGCCCTCTTGGAGTATGCTATAATATGAGTCATTCAAGTGGTTTGGGCCTTTAGTTGAAAAAATCTTGGCATATTCTAAAGACTTTGAGAATGGCCCAGAGGAAGAGGAAGTGAATTAAAAATTTAAAGCCTAGAAAATTTTGTGAACTTCTAATTGCATTTTAATGAAATCATCTTTTTAGTCTTGACAGCTAACTTTAAAAAATAAATAAAAAATCCATGCACCATTCTCTGCCCCTTTTTAATCCACCAAAGAAGTTCAGGGTGGGATTAAGATAACTAAAGGGAATCTAAGTTAAGAATTAAATCCATTCTTTCTTTTTTCTTGTGTCCTGAGAGTTTTTTTAAGATTTGTTTCCATGCTGCTACTGGAAACTTTATCTTAAAACCAGAAAATGTCACCCTGAACATACGTAAACAGCAGATTTCTTACTCTTTGAAGTAGTAAGGAAATACTCTATTAATGCAATAATTCATATATGTATGTCAACAAAATAATAATAAAAAAAAAGACAAATGGATTACAGGTTATTAAATAGCTAACTGTGAATATATTGTCAACCTTTGTGTTAGCTGCGCTGCATTTTGAGTAAGCAAAGCATTATGTTCATCAGATACCCATCTTTGGCTTTTACTAAGAAACAAGATGGTATCTGATCGGTGCTCTCAGCTGTGTCAAGCAAAAAAACAAACAAATAAACAAACAAAAAACAACAGTAGGATTAAAAGAGACAGCAAGTAATAAGGGAGTATTCTAACTATACCTTTTTTAAGTGGTATTTAAATGGTATATTGCAAGAGAGAAATGGAATTAAATGCATGCCAAAATACTGACACTTATCAAACCTTCTTTAAAAGAAGTGCAATTCAAAAAAATAATACTTTTTGTGGTAAAATGAGAAACAATTTACATTTGAAGAATAAAGGAATGTTGATAAAAATCTCAGAGCTGGATCTGAGAACTATCTTTTTCTCCAAGGCATTCTTCGTATGGCTGGGATGTCCCTTATAAAGGTTTTTATCACCTTCTTGTAAAAACAACAACAACAAACTCTGATGATGGTTTCACAGATGGTCTGTATCAGTGTTCTTGTAAAGTTTTAATTAACATCTAATCTAAACCTCCTTTGCTGCAAGTTCTTTCTAACAGTTCTATCTACTTTGAGTTCTAAAAGCATTCTCTTTGCAGAAGATTTTGCATATTTTGAAATATCTTCTTTTATAGAGCTGGAAGACTGTTTTTCTACCTTTTCTCTGAATTCCTCCTAGGTTTTTGACCACTCACTGTTCGTCTCTAGACTTTGTCCATGTGATTCATATCTTTATCATAGTATGGACTTGGCTTTTGAAGCGTGGCAGCTGTGGCCTTACAGTCCTGAGTAGTGGTAGGATTACCTTGTTTGCCTTACATGCCAAGATGGCCTTTATCTGAAATAGAATGACATTCTTGATTTATCAGTTTTTAATCTAGTGTAATCCCCAATATACCGCTACCTTGCTGGTTATTCTTCATCCTGTGTTTCTTACTCGATCCATCCTGTTATTGACCTATCCTAGATCACTGATTAGCTGGGGAAAATGTAATATTCTCTACTTGTTCCTATTACTTTTCATCTGGGAGGCGAGGATGTTTTGTTTGTTTGTTTGTTTGTTTTTGTTTTGCAGTCTATTAAAATCATTTTAATGGTAACATCAGTGAAGAACCATAGCAGATTTTCTTGTGAGAAGTCATTTTGTTTAATCTTTCCTGGATGAATTTCAACAAAAGAGAATTGGATCCTGCATTAGGATAGGAGTAGTAGAGGATTGGTTTTGAATCTCTTCCAGTCCTGTGTTTTTGTAATCATATAGTGGTATTTTTTTTAATAGATCCCTTTGCAGTTAACAAACTCAGCGGGAGACTGAGGACAGTCCTCAGTAACGAACTGTGTGAACTGTTATAGTTTGTTTTAAGCCATGTTGATAAATTCTAATTCCATTGAGGAAGATACATTATCTCTTTCAATGAAAAATGCACCTGAATTTTGGATTTAATACCAGAATATAACAGTATCTTCTGATTATTGTATTGGGAAAACAAACAAACAAACAGGGAACTGCAGATTCTGTTTTGTTGAAAATGTGCTAGCATTCCTTTTCTTTTATGAAAGTCAGAATGCTACTATTCATTTGTTCAACAGGAGGAGTATTTCTAGGAAATAAATCTCAGAATAAAGCATATATACCCGTGACTGATGCAAGTGCATTAAAACTGAATGTTAGCAGTGGAGAGGAATAGATGGCACATGTTAAAAGCCTGATAGCTGATATTACCTTGATGGGTTTTTGTAAGTATTTGCTTAAATATGCATGGACCTAAGATAAAGGATATTAAGAATAAAAAGTGCTCCAATATTAGGAGAGAGCACAATTATACTTGCCTTTGCAACCTGCTTCTGTCCTCTTATGTATATTTGCTGTGGATTTTGCCTTTATTTGCATCCTAATTTATTTTTATCTGTACTTTTAATCTTATTCAGCTTTTTGTGAAAGAATCACTGTTCTGTATAGTTGTTTGGTTTTTGTTGGGGGGAAGGGAGGAGGAAGGTACAAAAAAGTCACTTCTATAATGAATTTAAAGTTTGTGTTCTTACTATAAATGACTTAAATGGGAACAGAAGTAGCAGTAATTGCGTGACCAAAAATATTAGGTTAGTTTTTAGATGGGTTCTTGTTGGTGTTTAATGTCTTGGAAATTTTGTAATGTTTCATAATACCTGGAGTGTTTGTGTGTCCACAAACTTGGATGGCCTTTCCTCCAGCTATAATTCTTTGTCTAACAAACAATATTACCTCTCTCTAAATCTTTGCCTTATTTAATGATTGGTAAGATACTTCATAAAGGCAATTAACTAGTTCTTGCAGATAGAGAAGCAGGTATCGAAAATGACAAATGTGAGACCTGGGGCAAGGCAGCAGTTCAGTGGGACAATTAGGACTAGAACTCACATTTCTCCAATTCTAATATGAGGTACAGTTAATATGGTTCACTGAGCTCATTGCTCCATCATGGTTATGGGGAGTATGGTTTTCCTGCATCCTGTTCTTTATTGTGGTAGAACAATGTGAAAAATTAATCTCTGTTTATATTTCTCAGCTTTAATTCTGCACCATACATTCAAGTAACTGTCAGGGTTTCTTTTGTCCTTGAGGAAGCATTATATTCGTGATTTTTATGTCTTACAATGACTCACCTTCTGTTCTTAGCTGATTCTGACCCTGGTTAAAGTATGTTTGTTTTCATTTTAGAAGTGTTACATGCAGCTCTTGACAGGTAGAAGACAGCCATGGTAGTCTCATTAGGAAGAAAGAGACACTACTACAGAACAAAGCTTCTCAGACTGAAAATCTCTGGTTAGATCAAGTAACTTCTTTAAATGTTGACATGGGAACTCCAGAGAGAAAAAGGAGATGAATGGTGTACCTCTAGAAACAAAGTCCTTTATAACAGAGCTATGAGAGCTAGAAGTTAAACATGGCTTGTCTTACATTCTCTGACAGTGTTCAAGGTTGGAAGGTAAGAGGACAAAGGGCTTCTGTGTATGCATGTCTGCGATGTGTCCCTGCAATTGCAGTGACAGTTACTGAACATATATGCACCTGCATGAAATGCGTTTGCAGAGTCCCATTGCATTAAAAAATCCATCATATCTGTGGAATTAGGATTTGCCCAAAAGTCTTAAAAGCATTTCTTGGGTAGTTGTTTCTGTTCCACGCAGTCATTTCTCTGTAAACCTTGGTGGCAGTTTTCCCCTTTCAGCAAATAGTGGGTTTGAATTACTTGTTATTTAGTGCATACGAGCTTCTAGCATTGCTAAATGCTTTTGGCCTTCACTACTGTTTGCTGGTTTTTTTTTTTTGGTTTGGTTTGGTTTGGTTTTCCCTATATAAACAGAGGAATGAAACAATTACTTGTTTTGTTGAACGCATAACTGGCGATGGTTTTTTGTTGTCTTTTTTTGTTTGTGTTTTTTTTTGTTTGTAGTTCTACTAATGACAAAGGAAGAGCCCCTTATGGAAAAGCAGCACGTTACAGAACTCTGATAACATTTAAGTGTTGTTTTTGTTTGTTTGTTTGTTTGTTTGTTTTCTTTATCCAGGCTAAAAAACCCTAACTTTGCAATGCATTTCATGTATTTATCCTGTAGATCATATCTGTCATGTGCATGAAGTAGCTGGCATTTAGAGCCCATTGCTTTCAGTAATTCACCAGATAAATTCAGTAACTGAAAACAAGGGAGATGTGAGACTGGGGCTCTTTTTAAATGTTTTGAAGAGGTTTACCAAAATGTACCTGCTTTTCAGTGACATACCGTTAAGCTTAACTAGCTGGTCTCTTTCTAGCTTTGTGTAAGTAGTTAATGTTTTTCTGTTGTTGTTTTTGTTTGTTAGTTTTTGTTCACACAGTCACATATCAGAACTGTGTATGCTACACTTTGTTTCCTGTTAAAAGAGGGTTGGTGGTGTTATTTGCTTTAAATTATAAAATTTACAATACTTACACTGTAAACACATTCTCTTCCCTTATTAAAAAGGTCAGATAGTACAAGTGAGCCCCTAAGTCTTTCTCTAGATGTGTGTTCCTCTTCCAAGACAATACGAAAATCTCTCACGACCCTAGAGAAATTTCCATAAGTGATTTAGGTATACATCTGTGATGTGTAATGATACACCTCAGGGAAATTTATTTATATATATTCACATGCAGTCATCAATGCTGCATTTTTAATGGTTTAAAAAAAGCAGTACTCCAAGAGACCAATTATGATCATTATACTGAATTGCTCTGCTACCAATAAATATAGTTGTTTCATGTGTTTAGCATTACGTTTTTTATATTTATATTGTAGTTTATTATACTGTATGAATATAAAGTAATTGAGAGTTTCAGTCATTTGTAGTCAAAAAGGCATGCCCTGAAAGCCTTTCTTTTTCGTTGTTTTTTTTTTTTTTTTTTGCATATTTGCACTGTAGTTGCTGATTTTAGTGAAGAATCTCATTATGCATTAATAACATAAGGATGTGCAGAGATGACTTTAAGTCTTTAAAACAAGTTTGATGTTTTTAGGACAGCTGCCTGATTCAGCACTGAAATTTGGGAGTCCGTTCTGGCATCATTTTTTTTCTTTCCCTTGCAGTTATCAAGATGTAAATTATAGGGTATGTTTGCTTCCAGAATCTGTAAAGGAAGCCACATTTTCAAATCTGTATTTTACATGTGTGGGGTTTTTTTGTTTTTTTTTTTTTTTAAATGCGGTTGCATTTTACATGTTCAGTTTGAAATAATCAAACTGCCCATTTCTCCAACCAGTTGAGGTCCCTCCGGATGGCAGCACAACAATGTGGTGTATCAGCCACTCCTCCCAGTTTTGTACTGTCTGCACACTTACCAAGTGTGCAGCCTGTCCCATCATCCAGGTCATTCGTGATGGGGTTAAACAGTCCCGGAGGCAGTATCAGCCTCTGGGGTGCAACTCCAGTGACTGGCCACCAGCTGGACTTCATGCTGCTGATCACAACCCTCTGAGCCTGGTAGTTCAGGCAGTTTTTAGTCCATCTCACTGTCCAATTACCTAGTCTGTACTTTTTCAGCTTTCCTGTGAGGGTGTTGTTGGTGGACAGTGTCATAAGGCCGTCCACTAAGCTGGTCACCTCATCATAGAAGGCTATCAGGTTGGTTAAGCATGATTGCCCCCTCATGGGGAAAGGAAATGAAAGATGAATTCTAACACAATTAAAATAATTATTGAAGCAGAGTCTGGAAATAATGAGCTCTCATTATAAAATCTCAAACAAACAGCTAGTCCTCTTTTGTAACACTTGAGTTTTTAAGCTTTGCTTATTATTACCACAATTTGTTTTAATGCTGACATTTTTATAAATATGTCTAGGTACACTGACTTGATTCATTTAAAACATACAGATTTATTTCTGTTTGGTGTTAAAAGAGGCTATGGTGTTGTAATACTGATTCATCTCCATCGCTGCTGGATACATACAAAACCTTCAGTGTTGGTCTTTATCTCTTCAAAGCCAGAAAATTGTAACTTACGAGTAGAAATGTAACAATGAAATGATTAAAGCAGGGATTTTTAAAAATGACATGCCTAAAGAGAATTAAAATGGTAATGGATGCCTTCTCTAGACTCCAGGCTGCCTAAGTGAATATAAGTGTATTTGCAGGGTTTCTTTACAACTTTGGAGTGTGAACTTTCAAACCTGCTGTGTAACTATTCAGATGCTGAATCTGTCTGGGAATGGTATGATTAGAAGGCTTTGGGGCATGCATAGTGAAAACTATGCAAAAGGCAAATTATTCCTTATAAAACAGAATAAATGTAATCATGAGTCTTCTTACCTGTAGAGAAAAATTCATAAGTCTGAAGATGCACTGAATGGTGCTTTAATTGTATATGCTAGAAATAGATTGACTGAACATAGCCTTCCTATTTGGGAGGGAAAGAAAACAAGCAATTAGAGGATGGATAATAATGGTGAGGGCTATGAATTAAAGAGTATCTGCAGTCCAGACCTAGGGAATCTGGTGAACTCAATAGGCTTTTTCTGCACCTTCAGTGGCAATTTGAAGCCTTGAAATCCTGTGCCAGAAGAGTAACATTCATACAAGTATCTCTAGCCTAGAGAATTTAAAAACATAAATAAAAAAAAAAAAACTTATTTTTTGTGTTTTGCCTTTGAGGCACGTTTAAATGAGCTTTCTGAGGACTGAAAGAGACATTCGCTGGAAAATGTTATTCAGGGAAACATATTTTTCAAGAAGAACTAAATTCATTCATTTGTTAGGATTTAGAGTAGAATTTGTGGCATGGCAGCAGGTGTAAAGAACACCTTGTGGCTGCAGAATTATTCTGCCGATGCTTTGCTTCACAGATTTCTTCCACAGTCCTTGCAGAAAACTGGTACACAAAATGGGACTGTTGTATAACATTCTTCAGTTATGTAAACCTCAGTTCTAGCATAGGTGGTCTTGGCTAAATGTAATGGCATACTGATAATATTTAATGGCATACTGATGCTGATGCCCATATAGTTATCTTTCAGATAGGTGCAGCAAAAGTGTTAAGTACACTTTCGGTTCTTAAAAGGCAAGGAGTTGGAACTTGGTGAATTAAAGAGAAGCTTGGAAATGGAATATGAAGGGCAAGAAAGTTTAGAAAAGGCAACTGGATTTTTAAAGGCAAGATCTGTACAATATATACATGTTAGGTATTTATTCCTTATAAAATACATATATGAAGAATATTTTTTTTGTTTATTTTTTGTTTGCTTGTTTGTTTTTTACAGTAGAGCAATATAAATAGCATATGGATGAATAGCCAAGAGTAGCTTGCATAATATGATAATAATATTTGCTTCTTCCCTTCTCTCTCTACCCTGCTAATCGATTTGTTTTTTCCCTGCTGCATGCAAGGTTCACATTTGGGTTTTATTGGTGGATGTTTTGGGCACTAGTGACAGTAAATGATGGCACTTCCTTTCAACATCTTGCCATGCATTTTCACAGGTTTGTTTGCTTTTTTTTTTTTCCCAGAATATAAAAAAGAAATCATTTATCTTGTGCCAAATTCTTAAATTAGGGTAAATCAATGTGGCATTTGAAATTATCTACAGTGCTTCGTTTTGTTAGTGAAGGATGTTTCCTTGTTTCCTTATGTCTGTCACTCAGCAATAAATTCTCTGGAGTTTGCAGAGCCTAAAACTTAAAAGACAGTTTTGAAAGCAGTTGAATAACCACTCCATTTGTTCTTCCTGACCTTGCATGACAAGACCGCTTGCTCACTTTTGATGAGCATTAGATTTTAAAATTCACTTATTCCAACTCAGATTTGACGTGAACAGATTAACCACTAAATCAGCAGTAGTTACTTGCTTGAAAGAAGTCTTTTTTTTTTTTTTTTAATCTGTTTGTTCATCCTTCATCTGCTTTGATTCTGTGAATTCTACCCATACAGAGCAAGGGGGTGATTGCAGTAGCTTGGTACTTCCACAACAGAACTATAAAACTTCCTATAAAAGGGAGTAGATTTCAGCTGCCTTCAGGAATGGAAGCAAACATCATCCTACCTTCCTGGCCTGATGCTCCAACCACAGGGCTGTAGGGCAGCTGAGCTACGTGGAGCTACCTCTGATTTCGGTAGGAGTAGCCCATCCTTCACTGAGCTCCACCTCCACAAGACAGGACCAACAAAGTATTTCCTCTGCTCCCATACAACAAAAGTAGAACTACAATGATTTATTTAACTTGCAGATCAGTCTTTGCTGTTCTTAACGGTGTATACTTGCTATTGCTAGTCTTACTGCCTTGGTTTTCATGTTGATCTTGATTCAGTGTTTATTGATCTAAGTAATTTCAAAAGCTGAAAAAATGAAGTTGATTTTCATCTGCCTTCCACTAACATTATCCAGAATTCATTGTTCCTCTGAAGAAGTTACCCACTTATTGGCACAACACTTTGAATAGAAACAAACAAAGATTCCTAGTGTATTTGCTGGACTGTTTGCTTTCAAGTTTGAACTACTGAGAAAGAATCAAATTAGGGCTCAACAATGAAAGCATTATTAATATTCTTGTATTGTCATCTATCTCCTCGAGTGAAGCAGCTTTTATGCAGTTTTAGAAATCGACATTTTGAGTTGGGAACAGATTTTATGTCTCTCAAGTTACTTTTAAAATCTTTTTTAAAAGTCTAAAAATTCAAACATTATTCTTGTGCACTCCCTGTTTCATTTGCAAATACTGAATGACGGTAAGTCATTTTTCTGTGATAGACCTTCTCTGGTATTGTTACTAAAATGATAGCTGTATATCATATTTAAGATTACAAAAGCTTTTAAGACCTTTTAAGACTTCTGAGAGCCTTTCTGTGAATTAATGCTAGCCTGTTCAGAACAAGCAGAAAAGAATCTTGAGGTCATTAAAAAGACTTCCCCTATCCAACATAAGCTTATGTCTGTTAAAATGTATCAGATATCTTCTCTCAGGCTCATTGTTTTTTCCAAATGTAATTGTTCAGGACTGCGAGTGATCTCAGTCACGTGTCTGTCAAGGTAATTTCTTTTCCCTGATTTCATAATTGGACCAAGATGCAGTCTATAGTGAATCAGCCATGATTCACCACACCAAGTCTACTTTTTTTTTTCTTCTTCTGGAACAATTAAATTGGCCATCAGTTATCAAATGTTCTCCTTACCGTAGAGCATTGTTAATTAGAATTAAAAAAAATAATAATGCAAGAAGCTGTATTTATTCTGAAACAATAAAACAGACATCTTTCTTATCAGTTGTCTGTCCATCTTTCTTTCTAAAACAGTCTGCCTTGCTCCCTGCAAATTAATCCTGAAGGCTTCTCTTTCTCAATTTCTCATCCCACCAGATATTGTTTGATCTGTAACAACATACATCGATCAATTACCATTTTTGAAAAAATTAAGTATTTTATAAAAAATTCTTAGCACTTTTGTATGGTTGTAGCCTTTTAATCAGCTACAAATGGTTATGGCTGTTTCTAATATTACTCAGTGCTTTCCAACTCCCAACTGTTAAAACAGTTATTTCAGCCTGCAGGCTGGAATACGTCTGCCCTTTATTTCTTCATCATATTAGTTTACAAGACTCCTGGTCTGAAAGTATTGCTGAATCCTTGTTTTCTTCATACAACCCTAACTTAAATCAGGTCAACACATTAATACTGGGAAGACTTAACACCTTGACAAGGCCAAGACATGTAGCATCCATATACATCAGTATCCATAGCCGTATGTCATACTAACTTCCTTTATGTACATTAAAATGAACACAGCAGAGGTGCACTGCCATCCTGAATACGCCGTCTCTCAGGTCACAGAATTTTTGCAGATGTATGTCACTATTTATCTTCCTCACAAAGTCTTGCAATATTTTGTTGCTTATTTTTAAGCAGAACACATAGAAAACTAGCAGATAGATGAAAAAAGAAATTTGCCATTTTAAGTCCTGTCTAAGCCTTATTTAAGTTTTATTTAACAGAGACATTCAAGCTAATTCTAGGAATAATTCAGGAATATAGTTGCATGGAGAGTTCATGAAACTCAGAGTCTAAATGCATGGATCAAAACATGAAGTAAGATTCATCTTTGAAATACCAATCTACATGGGAAAAAGGCAGTCCAAGTCATACATCCGTACTAGCCATCTGGGCAAAGAGTAATTAGAATGACTTCAAGCGTATAGCAGAATAAATATGACCTTACAATACCGTGAGAAAAAAAAGTATTTATTGTGTATGCTGTGCCAAACCACAGAATTTACAAGTATCTGACTCAGCAATAATGGTTAGAGCATTTACTGCATACTGAAGAGCCCAAAATACTCATAAACCAAATACTGATGGCTGAAGTACTGAGTATAAAGAAGAAAAAAAATATACAGAATTGTAATAACATGTCTTAAAAAAAAATACATGTGGTTAATCAACTCTCTTTTATCCAGATATAGTTCATCTGCATTGCAGATTAATTGTGCCAAAAATACAAAGCAAATTTGCATCAGAAAGCATATAAAATTTCAGACACAAATTGCATCAGTGTACTACTACTGATACTGGAGTCTTCTTGGATCCAGAAGTGACAGAGAGACATACTTCCACCACTGTGTTTGAGTGTGTTGGAAGTAGGAAGGGTGAGGTGAAGGGTGACATTATACATAAAGCAGAAAGTATCATTAGGAAATAATTGAAAGAGAGACTTTTGCAGAGAATTAGGATGAGTGGGGCAAGAAATATGCACCAGAAGTTACTGAATTAAAGTATGAGGAACATCAGTGCATCTCCATGTAATTTTTGCTACTGACACTCCACCACTTGTGAAACTCAGCTAAGGCTGCCTACTGCTTTTTGGGCACCATTCCTGGGGACAGTAGTAGGAAAAATCCCTTATTTACATTAGAAAAGGCAGCTGAATAGTGTGAAAGAAGAATAAAACGTCAAGTATGGGTATACTATTTGAATATGTCCTCTGTGACTTCTAAATGCAAAATATTAACTTAAAATTTCTACATAATGGATGTACATATGAGTACGGGAAAGCACGGTCTATAGAGTGCAGTTGCACTGCCCTTGTTTATTTATTTTTTTTAACACTGTGAAAAGAAATTTAGAGTTCTTCATCTTTTCCTTCTGTTGCAGTACATCACATATAATTATGTCGCTTTGGTGGAGAACAATTTTGTAACAAAAATTTTGTCCTGTTGTATCTTTAACAGGGAATGGGAGCCGCTGTTTATGACCTGTGCTCCCTGATGGCTCTGGCATCCTGAGCGTTAAATTGACCCTGTTCCAAAATTTGGCTGAACATGTATTTTCTACTTTTATTCTTAATTGTTTTGCATTGTAATGGTATTTACAGAAAAGGGAAAAAATATTCATTAAGTAAGCAAAATAAAAACATTAATGCAGCAACCCACATTGGACAGAATTAGGTCTATGATAATAAATGTCCGACGTCATCAGGTTGGGGACATTTTTGATTTATTATCACTAAGCTCCACTTCAGTGAATTACATCATTATTAGGCCCTCCTAGTGAAGTCCATTTATACATAGTTGAGAATATACCTTAGATATCCTGCAAAGTATTTAGCTCTGTTGCTGTATAGGATGGTTTGAATTTGTAGTGAGCTTCTTCGGCTTGAATTTTCCTGTACTCGAATGATTCCTTCCATTGAAGCAGAATGTGCCTTGCTATTACTAGACCTTTCAAGAATATATATGGCAGTAAAGTTTTTATTTCTGCACACAACATTCCCTACTCAAACATGTTTTACACTCATTTTTTCAAAATGAACTGAAAAAGAAAGCAAAACCTAACTCACGTTCTCTTTCAAGAATAAGTTTTGCAGGCTTTTTGTCTTAGCTATTCATGTTCAAAAGGCTTTCGTCCAAAAAGCTATTAGAAACACACTAAAAGTGGTATTAAATGACACATTAAATATATTTTTCCAAGTTTATGAGTATTTCATGATATACTTGGTCATATAAAACTAGCAATTATTTTTCATAAGCTGTTGCATCAAAAACAGTAACTTGCAACCACCTTACATTTTCTCTAAACTGAACCAAATGCAATATCCTATTTCAACCAATGCTATAAATTACTTTTTCTTGCAGCAGCTTTTTCTTTATTCCAAGTGTAAGCATTTTGGAGAAAAGAAAAATGAAAATGGGCAATTTATGCAATCAGACAAGTTGCAATAGGTTAAAAATCAGAACACACAAGAAAGGATTCTGACCAGATCTATTTTTTTAAGTTACTATGAAATGGTTCAGAAATACTTATGAAATTTTATGCATGTACACCTTTATGTGAGGGAGCAGGAAAAATTTACGTTACTTACATAGGATTCGTGGAAAATGTGAACTGATGGTTATAGTGCTGGAACATAGAGTTCTGCTGAGTGAAAATGTACAAAAGAACTGCATGCAAAGTATGCAAGATGACCTAAGTTCTTAAAAATACAGTAGGTTGCATTGTAATAGCAGAAATAGGCATTTGTTCTAAACAGTTTCCTCTGTACGAGAAAGTTTGTAATATTTGTCTCCATCTCCTTCCGTAGAACTTTCTACTTGCCTGGATAGATGCTGTCCTGTTCATTCCTTGTGAAGCCCTCTTTGGGCACTTACACCTTCTCACACATTATTATAGGGAACTCCATAAAATAACTGAGCACATGGCATGCCTCTGCATGATAACATACCGAAGAGTTGAGACAACTATTGTGAAACTAGTTTTAGATACCACAGCTGTCATGTTTTTCCTCAGAAATACTCTCTTTTTCTTCCTGATATATATATATTTTTTTCCTCTCACTGGCCAAGAACTTTTTGCATGCTGTCAGACCAGTGCCTTTAACTGAGCTGCAACACATTTGGAAACCCTGAATTTGTGGAACACGTACTGCTGGTCTAAGCAGGTGCACAGATCTGCAGGTGAAGTACATTTGTATAAAGATTGCTGACTACTTGCAGAGCATCTGAAAAGTGAGTGCACAGCAAGTAATATGTTCTCCTCTAGAAATATACGATAGGAATATAGCAGGTGTACAGCACTTACACAAATGGAACTAGATTAAAAATCTAAAATGTACAATTATATTGTAGATACAGGTGTGGATTTGATCAGTCTAAATTTGAGCTAAAATTGTGAGAGCGCTGAGAGGTTTAAAGTTGTACTAGTAAATTAGCATTTCATGCTGTCTGCTGCCTGGGGTTTCATTGAAAGGCAAGTATAAACAATTTTAGTTTGTCAGGAACCAAGTTGCTACTGCTTGTATTTATATTGAAATAGATTGTAAAAATCTAATAATGGATATTGCCCAGCACAAGGCACTCTGTTGTCACTTACAAATGACTTTTCCTAAGTGCCTGTAGAATCACAGGATCACAGAATGGTTTGGGTTGGAAGGGACCTTAAAGCCCATCCAGGTCCAACCCCCTGCCACGGGCACGGACACCAACCAGACCGGGTTGCTCAAAGCCACATCCAGCCTGGCCTTGAACAGTGCCAGGGATGGGGCATCCACAGCTTGTCTTTATTATAAATCACATTTTTCCCTCTAATTACTACAGAAAATACATTTCTGCCAGCCAAGATTCAGCAAATGCTTTAAAGAATGAAGTGTTATTGCCACCTGGTGGGAGCCGTGTGTGTATCAACTTAATTAACAGAGGATTGTGAAGATGTTGAACAACTCAAACCGACTAACACCGCCCGGAGGGAATCCACTAACTACATTTTGCACCATGATAATAATTTGCTGATTGCATTTGCTATGACAAAACAGAAAAAATTGTACAAAATTAGTGAGCTGCAACCTGTCCTTCCACTCCTTTTGAAGCCAGGTGAAGTCACTGTTAAAGTTACCAAATCCCACTATTTTAATGTTAATCAATAGGATTGGAATACTGAAATGTATAAATCAAATCTGAACAAGCACGGTGAGGTCTGTAGCAGAAAAGTTGTATCTAAAAGGTTTGGGGGAGATAAGAACTGAATGGACAAAGAACACGTGTTTTACTCTGCATTTCAAATTGACCGAAGCCTTTCTCTTGATTTTATATAATTGACAAGGAATAATGTGAAAATTTGCAGATGTTATCAATCGGAACTTCTCTATTTAATATTTAATTTGCTTATATCATTAACTCACATCACAATTCACTTTATTTTCACGTTTCTGACAATGTGTTTTTAGGCAGGAAGTAGTGAGATTTGGAAAGAGAACTATTCACATAGATATGATTTCAAAATTTAGTGACTAATATGACTCTGTGGGGGCTTCCTGACTAAAACCCTGAAAGCCACAATATGACAGAATTTGATCTGACAGGTATAGGACTAACAGCATATATTCCTGTCAGAAATGTAACTTGCAATATGACAGTTTTGCACAATTTTGAAAACTTAATTAAATGCTACACAATTTCTGTTACAGAACCCTTTACATTAAACTTACCTGCAATTGAGACATAGCAATGCAGTTTTTCAGATAGCAATGTATACATCGTCTTTTCTGGATGGAGAACAAAATGTTTGCTGCTGGGTAGCGGATGGAATCCTGGAAAGGACAGAAGGTAGTTTATAGAAACATTTTTGTAGTATCCTTTGTAAATTACTAACACTTTGCATTTCAAGCCATGTGAACTGGCTTGACAAAGAAACGGTAATTTATAATTGTCCAAAGTGAGCCAGAGATGATTTCCTCCTGAATTGTGGGAAGGTGCTTACAGCATGAATTCTTAATATCCAGGGACTGAATTGACTATTTCCCTAGCTAAATTCCCTACAACTGTTAAATTCCACATTTAACACTGCCAAGCATCAGAACTTTTCCACGATAACTTACTTCCTATAATGATCTGCTCTATTTCTCCTTTTCTCCTGCAGTTTTATAGAAACCAGACAGAAAAATCTTTGGTTTAGAGCAAATTATTCTACAAATAAAAAGGGGGAAATGGTTACTTGGATACTTAGGTGTACTGGGGTAAAAAAATAAAAATATGTATGATATTGAGGTTAACTCAGTAAATTGGGGTCAGGAGTTGGAAAATCTGTAAATTTTAGAGCAATCCTTGTAAAAATTCTTGCATCACTACTTTCTGATTTGTATCTCAGATACAAAGTCTAATACAAGGCTGTTTTTCTAAAATTAAGAGTAATCTCATGCATTTGGGAATGCTGGAAATTACCTGAATCATATATAGTTGGGCTTGTTGGTGGTTTTTTTGTTGTTTGTTTGTTTTTGTCTGTTTGTTTTCTTTTGTTTTGTTTTTGATCCATAAAGAAAAATCTAAACAAAACTACACAGCAATCAAGAAAGATTTTTAAATTCTTTATTTATTTATTATGGCTGAAGAAGTGTTTTTGTTTTTATGGTTTTCTGTTCATGCTTTGTGTGCTTGTTTAATCCATAAAACAGGCTGTTACACAGTCAAACAGATGGCATGCATATGTGTCTCCTCAAACAGGTAACGGTATCAATGCTTATAATGTTCTACATGCACTGCACTGCATCTGAACTGTGCTTGTGCCTGAAATCAATTCATAGCAGCATCCAAATTGTTTCATTCATTTACACTAGAGGTCACTGTAAGCAAAAGATTATGCTCAACTGGTGAAGGAAAGAACATTAATATATCAATTTACTGAACAAAATTTGTGGCATACTTTGTAATTTGAAAGCTTGATGCAAACTCATCAATGTTAAATATGTTGTTTGAGACATGTAGTACCCACGGTCCTTCTTGGTACAACCTCATTTATTTACAAGCTATTTACAAACTAGAGCGAGAAGTTACCTCTACCAACAAATTCTGTGTTTGAAGACATCAAATTGTAATGTTAGAACAAATTTCATCTCCGGTAACACCAACTTGATTTGAGATATAGTGCCAGACTCTGTTAGCACTTGCTGTTTTTTCCAGGTATAAAGATTTGAACTAATATTCCTCTACTCTAGGAGAACTGCTCTGTTTTCCCTAGACTGCAGCAGAACAAATACAACTTTGATCCAGGTACAGCTTCAGACTTTAGAGCCAAGTCTCATTTAGGTTTAGACTAGCAATGAACCGGTAGCTCTCTCATAGCAAAAAGAACGAGCAAGAACATTAAAGAAGTGAAAGAGGAGCACATCCTCCTTCACCTGCTCGGCTGGGAATGCATCCAACTGTGGCATTACGTCAGAGAAGCTGCTATGTCAGACGTTCACAGCCTTAATTATCACCTGTGTGGTTACTGTGCCTGTACAGTACAGCACAACTGGCTATGGCATCTGTGCACATTTTTATAACCTTTTCCTTTTCCACCGTGTATGTCCATGATTAGAAAACAACTGAGATATAAATACAAAACTGATCATCTGATGCCACGTAAGTGACCTATAGCACTGATATTCATGAAAAGGAGAATGCTGACCCTCTGCTCCCAGCTGAGAGAGCTTAAGGGAGAATTAGTGTTGCTGATTACTACTTGCCTGCTGCCACAGAGAGTACTTGGCATAAGGACAGTGGAATAAAGAGAAGTTAAGAGAGCAGTGGAAAGATGCTCGCATTACCCTATGTAATGCACATGAAAACAGGTGCTTATGCAAAAGCCCATTCACCCCTGAGGTAAGAGTGGTATTTAACATGCAGATCTGACAAGATTCATCGTCAGTCTTCACAGATTTGCTTCCTCATTTGCTATTTTTACCTGCTTTTTGAGCCCACCTTTCGATATTTTTCTTTCCATTTCCTCCCACCCTTGCTTTTTATTAATTCTCCCTCCCAAATGTCCACCCCAAAGGGCACCAACACCCTAGTTACTGACATCACATTGTTCGTTTTCTAGATTCTACATCTGTCGTCTCAGTGTGCTTAAAGCATTGAGCTCAGATTTCTGGCAGAAAACGCCTGCTGCTTTAGATTTACACCCCCCCAAAAAAGCCTGTTTTCAGGCTGGTCCTTAGTCTAACGAAACAATAGTGCCCCAGCTGCTCATGAGGTATGCTGGAGCTTTTATTGCACTAATTTTATGCTGATGTAATTCCTCCATCTATTAAATTATGCTGTTAAAATGGGTGTAACAGAGTAAACAACAAAACCTATTATTTTGAAATAGCAGCTGTTCATTTAATTGGAAAGGTGGGGCAAAAAAAAAAAAAGGATATTTAAGACAGTTTTTGGTACAGTTTATTTAGCATCAATTAAATATTTTTATTTCCATAATGTACTTCCTTTCATAATATATAACTACTGAAGATGCACATGGCATTTTTCTCTGGATTTTACAACTCTCCTTACTCTTTACAACAACAGCACTGCTGACAATGTTTTTTGTTAGGATTTACATATTCTGGAAACATCCAGCCTAATTACATCAAATCTGTTTCTGACTGTACCATAGAATAAAGAAATGGACTCCTATTCAGAGCTATTATGACAAACAGAGTTGAAGGCTATTCATTGGAATGATTCATGCAGGTCTATTTTCTTGGATTATCACTGCTTTCTCTCATCATTTTAGGAACTATTTGATTAAAGATTTTTCTCTGGACTGTTGAGAAACTGCTTGTATGCCAACAATGCTACAAATGTGATTTCACTTCAGCAGTATGAAAGGTAAATTAGTTTGAATTGACTGATTTAATAACAAAATGTTGTATGTAACATTGCTTACCATGATCTCTTCTCTTTACCGTTACAAATTAAGTTTTCCAAGAGACAGACTTTTTTTTTAAACGTTTCAATAGTACACTCATACCTAAATGCTGGAATACAAATTTCGCAACAGAATGTAAAAATGTCAAGTTTGTATCACATTCCAGAGTCACTGCAGTTTAACACAGGCTACATATGAGCTGCTTAGATCACGAGATGTCCCTGTTCATGTGTGTTTCTAGAACTCCTTGATGTTTGTACGGAAAAGCCGTTAATTTCAGCCTATATCTCAGTACCACACCTAAGACATTCAGGCAGTCACTCAGATCTTATCCTATCTTGAATAAACAATGTTTACAGAAATCAGCTAAAGCCAGTACCACTTTGTAAATTTACAAAATATTTGTAAAAGGATTACTGGTTCTCTAATACAAAAAGCAACTGGTTGAACTTCAAACTTTTTTGTTTTTGTTAGGATTTTCTTTTATTCATAGCACAAAACTGAAATTGAAAAGGTGTTGCAATGAGTTTTTACAGTACTTCCATGGTTTGTCTCTTTAGCTGAAACAAATGGCAACTGTAATTACGCCAAATGCAAATTAACATTTGTGATACAGTGAGAGCCAAAGTGAAGTTAGTGAAGTTGGTACTGGTTGCTGCCACCATGTTTCACCTTGGTTTACTCTCCGTCAAGTTATGTGTATTTATATACCCGCGTACATAAAGTATGTGACAATCCAGTCACTGTAGAGGTTTAGGTGTCATTTTCTAAACTCAGGAGCTGATTAAGTTCAGCAATTGCACTAATATACATATCCACTGTACGATCACTCATAAACAACCACAGAATGTACTTTATATATAGAGCTTCACTGTTAAACCAGTTAGTATTCAGTGGAGACAGTTTTAACCTTGAACTGAGCTCCTCGGGAATGGCTTATGCCATGTGTGACTGTGCCTTGTGTTGGAAAGGAGCGGACATAAGCAGCAGAGGGAGGCTTTATTTTACACTTCCCTGTTAGTTACTTTTCCAGCTACCGCCCTCATTTCCACCTGTTCCCGAAGCAAGTTACATCCGTTAAGCACACCCACTAAATATCAAATCAATTGTATAAAATAATATCTTAAAGCAAATGTGAATAGCAGGGGGAGCAGATTGCAGCAGTAAAAGTTGTCGTATCAGAGCTAAGTCGTACTGTCAGAACAAAGAAACAACTGAACTGATAACACAACGCAGGCGTTTTAGGTTCCTGGTTATATTAGATTCAGACTGCAAAAGCATCTTCTTAAAAGTGACTGCTTTCTTTTTCAAAGTTTTATTTTAAGTAACTGGAAGCCAAACTTCACGCTCATTGATGTTTATTTGGGGTAAAAGGTATGATTTTGTTACAGGTTCCAAGGTATGGACATAGTGAAGAAAGAAGGTGCTGGGGACTACGTTTTTGTTTGGGGACTAAAAAAATAAATAAAAAAAAAATGCAGCGACATCAACTAGTATTTGCTGTTTTAAAAATGAGACATATCACAGCACCCCATGATATGCTGCAAACTTGGAACTTATGAAAACTCACTTAGTGACTAAATTACTCGTATAAATTACTCCAAAGTTGAAATTTCATCTCCTATTTCGAGTTTGTGAGGCTTTTTTTTTTAAAAAGGTGTTCACAGTACTGTGTAGAGACTGATTTATTTTAGGTATCTCAAAAAGTAAAGTAGTATTTGTAAAAAGAAATGAGTTTACTACCAGTACAATGCCAACACTTTCAGATACATTCCCATTTCACTACCAGCCCAGCAGCTTTCAGTGTACGTGACAGAAATACAAGCACATTTAGTAGCAACTTTTAAGTTCATTTCTTAATTTCATAGTTATTTTTTTCTTCTTTCCTTCTCTTTGCTCCTTTAGTTCTCTACAAGTACAGCCCAGGGGAAGCAGGTTCAGCCTGCCCCAACTGGCAGCACCAACCCCCGGCCGCCTCCTTGTTCACTAACCCCGAGGTATTTCAGCAAGAACCGGCCCAAATCCTCACTTCTGTCCCCCAAAAGCACAACTAAAGGGCCTATCTCGAGAAAAAGGCTTCATCCGCACCTCGGACGCCTCAAGGGGGAGCCGTGAGGCGCGGCCCAACGACGCTCGGTCCCCGCCGCCCTCAGCGCCCCGCGCTGCCATTTTGGAGGTGCGGGAGCCCTCCCCGGCCGCCTCCCTCATGGCTACCAGCCCTCAGCAGGCAGCCCCCTCCTCAGCACGGGCAACCCCCGCTGCCAGCGCCCCCTTCCCGGCCTCTCCTCCTCCTGGAACAGCGGGCGGGGAACGGCGGCGGCGCTGCCCCCTCGCAAGGCGCCGCGGGAAGGGGGCCGCGGCATGGGGCGGGACGGGGCCGCCCCTTAGGGCCGCCGCCACCGCCCCACTCGGCGCCCAGCAGCAGGCGGAGAAACTTTCCGCCGGCAGTCCCTGCTGCTACCTTCCCCCCGCAGGGCTCGGGGGAGGACAGCCTGAGCTTCCCTGCCTTACTCCCTTCCGCTCCCCGCAGGGTTTCTCGGCCTTCTGGGAAAACCCCGGCACCGAGGGAAACTTGGGGAGTCCTTTATAGGACGGGGAGAGCACGGAGCGGCGTGTGAGAGGGGAGTGCTTTCGGTAGCTCGCTCAGGCCGAGGTAAGTCCCATCCTGCTCACAGCACTCCCACGGACCGAGGCCTCTGGTGCCCGGTTCCCCGTCCTGGATCGGGGCCGCCCCACAGGCGCTGGGGGTCCGCAGTGGGGCACATCCCCGGGCTGGTCCTGCGCTTCTCTGCTTCCCTGGGCCAAGGTCACGCTCACAAGAAGATGCTGAGTAACTTTTGTGCTTGTATAGTGGTTAAAAATACTCTTGATGGCTTACTGGAAAGTATTTTAATCTCTGTGTTTTCCTAGGGCTTGTCCGAAGGTTGGGTGAACTGAGCTGTGTTGGTTTATTTATAACTTGATAGAGACCTAAGACAGAAACGCATTTCTTTTTTTCAGTAAAACGTTTTCTGGTGTAAGTAACTTAATTTTGGCAAGCATGTTGTCTAAGTTGCAAAGAATGCTGTGTGCTGATAATACAGCTGGTACTTCTCGCATCCTGCCGTGATTTTAGTGCTCTCTAATTAGAGGTGGTGATGTTGCCTGAATTAGGGACTGCATCTTCAGTTTTGGCTTATTGCTTCCACTTCTGTGAAAACATCTTTAGGCCAACATTCTGAATGTACAGAATTTTAAGAATACAGCTTGTAGGCAGACACCTTTTACAGTGTTTGCTGTGAATTGCCACACTCCGGGGAAGTTGCTTTTGAGCAGCTGGAGTTACTCCGTGTTGCACCGCGGTAGTGTACTTGTACCTCTCCGCTTCCTGCCTTGTAAAAGCTAAGCTTTCAGTAAGCACTTACGTGAAAGTTTACTAATGTAAGTAATCAAACTGCAGAACAGAGATCCCCTCCTCGTTCAGGAGAGGCTTTACAGTGGGAGTTCGGGCCTTCTCTTGTAAGGAATTGTAAGGCCTCTCCCTCCCTGCCCTACTGTTTTCAGTGTAAAAGCGCTTTAATAAAATAAGATAGTAACTAAGTATTAAATCAAGTGACTTTATTTTGTATCTTGTCTGTGTCAACAAAGTGTGTCTTTAGTGACATACCTCCTCACATTTCCAGTGTCATAGCTCCACATCTCCTCTTCCTTTGCCTTATCCTTCTCTTCTTACCCTGCTACCGAATTGAGGTGGTGGCTGTGAACCAGGCTCTTGATATGAAGTGATTTTTCTATCGCTTTAGAATGGTTGATATTGTTCTATTAAAAGTTAGGGGCTAGTCTTTTTTTGTTGCATGTGGAAGTGCAAGATTAGGTTCAGATAAATTATTTATATGCAGTTTTTATGGGATCGATTAATGATTTTTATTTTGTCAAGACTTGAAAACCAATTCTCATTGAGTTAAGGAAAAAAGGCAGTAGATGTTCTTGCTTAATTATACATATATGAAGATTCTTATTCAACAATAACTGTTAATGCTTAGAATTATTCAAGGATGTTTTTATATGTATTGTGGTTGCTATTGACATCCTTGCCCTTTTCAAGGCTTTTTGTTCAAATAATTACATGAATATATTCCCATTTTAAGTTTTATTCAGTTTTCGTGTATTAATCATGTTACCTGATAATTAATTACAATTCTCTTCTTTTGCAGCTAAAATGAATTCAGATCCTGATCCCCAGTCAAGTCCTCCTCAGCCACAGCAACATCTTGGAAGGTCCCAGCTGAACGCTGCTGCTGTGGACCACAGTGAGAACAATCGGAGGTCAGGACCACCCTTAGGAGATGCTGCAACTTTTCCTTCGGGTTCTGACTACTCCCGTAGCAGGGAGAAAGCTGAAAAAAATGGTAAGCATGAAAGCAATTTTTCTGCAAAATTGGGTTATGGTAAACATAAAAAGAATAAAGTACGTACACACATTCAGCTCTTGCTTTAAAGAGACACCATCAAGTAAAAAAATAAATGGCTCTAATTTCTTAACCTATTGTTTTGGAAGAGAAGTTTTTTGCTGCTTATTTTGTACATATTTTTGTGTATTTTTGTGGTTTTTTCCATCCACTTTTTCTTACATACACAGAGAAACAGGAAAGAAGTTTCTGTGAAAAATTGGCAGGAAGAATTAAATGTAATTTAGCAGAATATTAAGGTTTCAATTTAATTTCTTTAACTAGTTTGACTGCTTGTTAACTGTAGCTTTAATATGAGTTTTAATCTGGATGAATAGATACTACGGTAATGTAGACTGAGGGAATAATAAACTGATATATAAAATGGGAGTGACAAAAATAAAGTTAAGATTAGCAGTCAAGAAGATTAAGAATGAAGATACATTTTGAAAGGCAGAAGAATACTTTTTCTTCATCATTGTGAACCCATTCAGTTTCATGAACTTTGAAAACTGATCGTGGGATGAGAGAAAAGTTTCTTGCAAAAAGTAGAAAGAAAAGTATCTGGCTTCGGTGTTCAGCTGCTGAGTTCCACTTTAAATTCGGTTTGTAATCTAACACTTCTGCAAGAAGTTTGCTATTCCAGGTATAACACAGTTACTGCTGTTTAATTTTCTTTAAAATTGGACTTTCAATTCTGAAATTGTGTGCATGCCTTAATACTCATATATACATATTACCTTCAGTAAAGCAAGTCGTAAAACTATCCAAGAATTTAAAATTATTAAATGTGTGAATATCTCCATGTCACGCATCAGATGTAGGTAAGCGATGCATGTGGTTCAGGCCAATATCGTGGCTGTGTTAGTGCTTCTTACATCTAATTCAGAATTGACTGCTGGAACTTTCTTGGTTCTTTGGTACCAAAGGGCTCATTCCCGACAGAAGAAAATAAATAAAAAAAAGTTGATACGTGAATTTCTAACATGCTTCAAGGTATCACTACAGTCTTTGTCATCTCACCCACCAGTAAAACAATTCAGAGATGCTGGAGAATTGACAATTCTGACATTAATTACATGATTCTTAATTTAGGATTAGTGCTAACAGCTATGTTTTCTTCCTTTCTTCATTCTTCGGTTTCTTAGTATGCTTCAACAAGAAGAGAATAGCAACAATATTAGGAATGTGGTATGGAGTTATCTTGCACTTTTTTATAGTATCACTTAAAATGGGAAGGCAGAGGTTTCTCCTGCTGGTGCCCACATTCATGCGAGATTCTGAAAATTAATACATACTATTTTAAACAGAGATTGTCAGGTATTTTTTAGCTAATCTGGAGATTTTCTATTCTGTATCAATATCAGGCTTTTAAAGTCATATCAAGCTTTGTCTCAATCCTGTCTCTTTACAGGCCTGTGTATTTACTGATGATCTCTGTGCTGGTTTTTGTATTAAAGGTGCTTCCCTTTGTGCCCCTATAAAAGAGGACTGTCAAGAATTGATATATTTCTTCATTTCAGTTGTGACTCATTTCTGATTATTTAAATCAATTCCTATAAAAATCTTTTCAGTACTGGTAACACTGTCATTGCCCTTTACATCCCCTTAATATACTCAAGTATTTAATGCTGTAGAATGAGCTACTATTGCAATTCTATCTTGCCAGAGTCTCTTAACAGCCAAGATTTGAGTGGATTTGGGTACCAAATGTGTTCAGTGAGAGCAAGTTTTTTCATCCAGTATTTTCTTCTACAGTTATTTTAGACTTGAAAGATTTGTAATAATACTAATAGTTTCTAGAACTGAAAAACTCTCTTAAAAAGAGGTAGCAGAGAATTTTTCTCCTACCCACAGCAGCAGTGGACATCAAAACTTAAAAACAGGGATTTAAGTAGCACTTCAGAAAGAGAAGCACAAATCCACAAAAGTTCACACATCCATATATCTGCTTATTGAAACATAAATATGAAAATCTCAAATTGAAAATTGGCACTTTGGCAGTCTTCAGAATATTCAGACAGAATAGATATTCGTTTGAATCACTAGAGCCTTTACCAATAATGTTCCAGTTGCTGATAGATCTAGGAAGAGCAAAGGATTTAGTCTCATAGCCATGACGTGTAGCTCTGTTGTGTTCTGGTTTTATGAAAGGACATAGAACAGATGCTTTGAGAAGAGCTGTTGCCACTTCTTCCTTGGAAAAGTGAGCCAGTTGCTTTGAACAGTCACTATGTGTCACTAGTTCCTCCGATGACTGCAACTGATGCAAAAGAGGACAGATACGACCAACACATTGATGTACAGAAAGCTATCACAATAAGAATTATTAAAGGTTTAGAACACTTCCTCTTTGTGACTTAAGTATCTCACAATACAAATTTAAGCTTGTAGCATTTTATACGAGTAATGTAGTCTTTTATTACAGTGCTGTGATTTCAGTTGGAGGAGGAGTGGTGTTCTGTGTCTGCCATATGATGATCTTGAAAGACAGTTTCACCTCAAACCTACCTGCCACGTGCCCATGTGCCCCTGCAGCCAGGGAGGCAGATCCCATCCTGGGCCTTAGGAAGAGCGCTGCCAGCAGGTCGAGGGAGGCGATCCTTCCTCTCTGCTCAGCACTGCTGAGGCCACTCACAGGGTACTGGGCTCGGTTCTGGGCTTCACAGTATGAGAGAGATGTGGAGCTGCTGGAGAGAGCCCAGCGAAGGGCCACAAAAGTGATTAAAGGACTGGAGCATCTCTTCTGTGAAGAAAGGCAGAGAGGTGGGACTCTTCAGCCTAGAGGAGAGGGGGCTCGGTGGAGGACTGATACAGTCTGTTTTCAGTGGTGCCCAGGGGCAGGACAAAAGGCAACGGGCACAAGCTGAGACATGGTAGGTTCTGTCTGAACACCAGGAAGCACTTCATTACTGTGTGGGTGACTGAGCACTGGCACAGGTTGCCCAGAGAGGTTGTAGAGTCTCCTCCTTGGAGATTTTTGAAAGCTGCTTGGATGTGGTCCTGGGCAACCTGCTGTAGGTGGCCCTGCTTGAGCAGGGGTTGGACCAGATGTCCTCCTGGGAGCCCTTCCAGCCTCATCCATTCTGTTACTCTTGGAATATTCTTGCCAAAATATCTGTATTTCTGATACATGCTTTTCCTTACGTTTTCTGCTTATGCATACAGTGTTCAAAGCTATAGCATTGATATGAACATGAAGTAATTTGTTTCCAGGAAACACCTATCTTCTGCTCCTGCAGCTTTATCGGTATCTTGCGGCATAATCTAGCAATGGAGCCAATGCCCCTGGCTCTGACTCAGTAAAGCACTTAAGCACAATACACATCCTCAACTGCATAGGTACTTCATTTGGATCAAAAGCCTATACTGAAGGCTTTTTCTTGGCAGTTTTTCAGTTCATCTTAGGCTAATACATCATTAGTTAGTGTTTGTTATTCCTTATATAATCAATTTCACAATAAGGGGTAACAGCACTAGTAGAATGTATTGTGTAAATCAAACCTGGATTTCATGGGAAAAAATACATTCAATTGATGAGCATAAAGTGATTTGTAGATCTTTTGTTTTGTTTTTAATGAGGGTTCTTCTACCCAAAGCTGTTGTTTTCTCTGCAAAACTTCTGCCTACATAAGTTACTGCTTTTGTGTATGGAATGAGTTAGGAATGAATGCGTATCAGTATGTTGACTCTTGTTGTTTTGTTTTTTTAAAGAAAAACTAAGTTGTTACTCTTTCATGAATGTTCCTGGGCAGGAAGTTTACTGGTAAGCAAAGCATATGCACTACTAATTAAGGTTTCCTAAATTTTAAAACCATTGAGTCATCAGTATTCATGTAAGCAAATTACAGGAGAGTTGCCAGTTGCTTAAATAAGTTCTATCATTGTTTTGGTAGTCTTCATCAGTAGGAACATGGTATATAGCAAAGAAGACCAATGGCTGCTTGCTCATGAAACTTGGTGAAGTTTGTTCAAACAGACTAAGACTCAAATCTTCTAAAACACTTCTGTGCCTCCCAGGTGCACATGCCCTCAATTTCTATCCATGTGCTATGTACCTTGTAAGAACACTGGGTCCTCCAAAATAGGCTTAAAAGCATAATTCTTTCTAGTGGAATTGTGTCCCATGTGTGTACCTGGATCATGGCTTTAAAAAAAAAAAAGAGCACCATCAACATGTTCTCTTAGTCAGCTGAGTATCTAGATCCTGCTCCTATTAATGTTTTTGGAAGAGGGAAAGAGGCTTATGAATCTATATTCTAGGTAAGCATGATAATGATAGGATGCTTGCCTGGGATGTCTGCGTCCAAGTCATTAGTTTGAGTCAGCCATAATGGTAACTTGAGCTGGACTGACTCTCATCCCAGCTTATCTGGAGGTGCTTCTCTTTATTGTAGGGCCTAAACTGCTTCCAAGTATGCAAAGTGTCTTTCTTAAAAATTGTTAGAGAACTGTCTGCTGGTCAGCAACAGAAGAGACGGTAAGAGGACATTCTAGGATAACAGAAATCTGGTACGCAGTGTGAGGGTGACAATTTCTTATATGCGCATGAAAGGGATTTTGTGTAGGTTTCTTCTTTTTACGTTGTTCACGTACGTTTGCTAGCCAGTACAGCTGGAGAAAAGGAATCAAGTAGGATCTCAAAGGTGAGTTTGGGAAGTTTTGAGAGGACTGCAGAACAAAGTTGCAGTGCTTCGAGAAACGTCTCTTGGGTTAGAGGAATATTTTTCTTTTGTCCATGTTTTTGTTATTAAGGCAATATACACAAATTTCTTGCTCCAGAATTGAGAACATCGGGGGGAGGTATTTTTTACGGAGAGCTTTGAGGACAGAAAAAAGTCTTATGTTTGTGGATGAGTGGATTTCTGCATGTACTTTGGAAGGTTAGAAGGTTTTTTGTATCTCTTAGAGGATTATTTTATAAATTGTATGACTTAAAATTTATAAATAGTACACACAAAAAAACACCTTGCAAACAATTTACAACACTGTAACAGCGTGCCACAGTGCATCCCCAATACATTGCTAAATGAAAGCTAACAATAGGAAACATTGCTAACTTACAAATATTTTCCAAATGTTAACCTATTCCACGTAAGGTTACAAAGAACCTTTGCTTCAAAGCTCTGTTTTAGCACTTTGTCTTCATTTTCTGTCAGTTTGCTTATACAGGCTAACTCTGGAGACATAGTGAAATGTTTGTGCAAAGCTTGAAGAAAACTCAGAAAAAATCTTTGATTGTTAGAAAGGGAGGATTATGCCTTGAAGTATTAATTACTTAACAATTTATCTGTCATTTTATTGATGTCCCTTCAAGCTTTACCTGTAATTACTAGGGCTTCTGGAAAGCTCATTTGCCAAGCATTACTGTGGGGGAGAAAGGATTCTATACAAACCAAAGTTAATGACTGTATTTTCAGATAAAATTTTGGGAGGTAGTCATACTTAGTGAAGAACAGTGGAAATCAGCATTTTTCAGGTCTGCTGCTATTGGTGTCAGTAAGGTTCTGTTGTTTTTACCATCTGTGGGACTAGGATTGGATGCCCATTTATGAGGAAGACTATTCCTTCCTGGCTTTTTTCACTATTTATAAACATTTTCTTTGGCAGATAAACAAAGGCTTACAGGTCCCTTAACAGAAGTAAGTCTTGCATCTTTGAACCTCATGCTGGCTGGGTATCTGGGGGTGGCTTAAGTATAAAAAAAAGTTTCTCCACACGTAGATGAAGTTTGTTTCTTCCTCATTCAGTCCTACCACCGGGCTGTGCCAGCATAATAAATTTTTTGGCCACTCAGTGAGCCAGATTAAGGAAAGCGCCCTGTCTGGATCATCTTCCTCCATAATTTTTACAGGTGGATCAATTCCTTAATCTGTTTTAATATATGATGACAAAATGTTTGTTCTAGCATAGTCCCAAGGTGTTAGAAGGATAGAAATGAGCAGTAGAAGGGAAAGAGCTACATCCACATGAATACATTGTGTAATGAATGTATAGTCAATTGTTTGGTGCTGAGGATCCAGGGTTCATATTGTATCTATCTTGTAGGATTTATTTATACCAAACTTCAGCTGGTCTAAATTACATCTAGTAGTTGGAAATACATTTTTTCTATTTAGTTTCCTCCAGAAGGCATCCAGTATGTGTGTTCCAGCGTGCTAACAAAATGCATTAAATGGGACCAGCTGGGAAGTTAAAAGCACATTCCTCATCTGAACCAAGGCTCTAACAGAACGCGCCTGAACCCAGCAGCAGCAAGAACCTCTGGAGACCGGCTAACCTCTGCAAATATTTTGCAGAGGTTTTGGAGGAAAACATTTGGAAGTACCTAATCCGTACACTGATGTTTAAATAAAACTGCAGCAAATTAATGCATAGGAGAGATTTGAAACTGTGTTGTTAGAGGGGCCCTTTCCAGCAGCAGAAGGCTTACTTCCGTACAAAAGTTAGGAGATGAGACTGGAAAAATAAACTGGGAAATGAAACCAACCCTTTGCAAAGTTCTCTATTTGAAGTGCTTAGTGAGCAAGTTAACAAGGCACTATGGACCTGCAAAACAACCTTTTTTTTTTAAGGGTCGTCTATTTTGACGGTAAGGTAACAAACCGATAGTGTCTAAGTTGAAGAACATCCATTGCAGAATTACTGAAATTCTGAGTGTTGTGCAGGTTGTTATGATAACTTCAGGTCTTCACCTACAAAAATATGTGGGCTTGGTAAGGTTTATGATTGCAACTCTTTCTCATGTTGCTTTTCTGCAGGTTGATTTTCTTAGTTTTGTTTTGGTGGGGAGGGTTAGCAGTGTTTAATTTCAACTGAGAAATGACAAAAAGCTTATTTACTTTTAACTCTCCAGTTTTGGAACATGTTTGATCAAATCTTTTATTGATAAATTGGGATAAATCTGACGTGCCTGCATAGAAAAAGTAGCAGGGCTATATTATTAGTCGTGTGTAAAATTATTTTAAATTACTTTAAACGATCATTGTACAATAATAGCTACACTAGAAAGAAATACCTTTTAAGAATAGTTTTCCCTCCACTTTTAAAATTTATACTCTCTATAATATCATCACTCTTAGTCTTCCGCCTACATGCTTTTTTCACTGCTCTCCTGACAATTTGCCTTCATTTTGTGGGGGTGCAGAAGTTGTTCCCTTTTCAATTTAATGCTATTTGATGACTTGCAATTGTGGTGTGACTAAGACTGTTATCGTATCTACAAAGCCACTGCTGCTCCCATAGGAAGCAAAGCTGAGTCCTAGACTTTAGCACTTCTCTAAACAAATGTTATTTCCTTCTCTCTCATCCCTGTTATCACCTTTCAGAATAGAATGCCTCACAGTATATACTTTTACAAATATATTAGACTGTTCTTGGGGCAAACGGGACTGTCTTAAGATTACTGTGTAAGTAGAAGCACACTTTAAAAAACAAAAAGTGCATTATACTCTTAATTGTACCCAGCCCTTATTTTACAGTTAGAGAAGAATACAGAAGGCTTCTGAATGGATGAAAGGATTGAACATTCGTGGATGAGCAAGTAATGGTCTGAAGTAGTAAAACCATTTATTAAAACAGCGATGTTTGTTTTACAAAATGTTTCTCCCTCTCCAGTCAGTTCCTCTGTTTGTATCATATTCTATATGAACAGATCGTGTTTCTGACATGATGCTTAATGTCTGCTCTGAAGTGGAACTTCAGTCAGTCTTTCTGGAAACTTTAGTGCTACACAGGTACTGCACACAATAGCACTGAACTCCCGGAGCTTGTGCAAAGCGAGTAGGAGGATTTCTCTAGAGATTCAGACTGGCTCCTCTGAACACTGAAAGCTCTATAGTACAATCCAGTGACACACAAAAGCTATTAGAACATTACATTTTGTTACAAAATGTACAGACCAACTTTTTCTAAAAGCCCATTTATAATAGACGTTCTGCCTGCGATGAACAGTTTAAATCTCTCATTCCTGAAAGGTGTTTGATTTTTTTTCCCTTTCATTTTGATTATATGTTTACATAGCTGCTTCTAGCAATAAAATGATTATTTCTTTTTGTCATTAATATGTATATGCCTTTGTTTCTAAGTGTGGTTGAGTTTTTAGAGAGCTTGTTTCATAGTGAAAATAAAATCTGTATTAAAGAACTGTGGACTGTTGCTTGAAAACTGGTTTTGTTGGATCTAGTTAAATTTCACAAATTTGTGTTTTTTAAAAGGAACTCACTTCCTGCAAAAAAAGAGCTACTGTAACGCTTCCCTGTAGAAGTGCATTAATAGGAATTGACTCCGAAAGAAATACCTTCTAGTGAGATTTAGCACAAAATGTATTCTGCTGTATCTGTTTAGGTCAATATGCTGGTGTGGGCATGCCCTGAAGCTTTCTTTTTCCTAGTTTTTTCGTGACAACATTTATTGCTTGAACAGACTATGCCTGCATTATTTACTGTGCATGTGCATGCATTCTTGTTGCTTATTTCCTGTCTAATATTATAAAATCTTCCATTTTCAACATTGTTAAACTTATTTACGCCAGCAAATAGGCTACTGCAGAGATCTGCAAGAAAATGTTATACTATAGTTAGTATATTTCACTTGTGAACTCCTTAATGCAAACTTGTTCAAGTCTTCTAACAAACTAACTGCTTCACTTGGGTGACAGGCTGTTATTTCTGATGCTTCGGTCATATGTTGTTTCTTTTTTAGTAGTCCAAAAAGACCAGATGATTACAATACAGTCCTAGCATAGTTTTGAACTTCGCAGCAAGGCCTCCACTCTCTTTGATGTAACGGCTTCTTTTTCTGCCTGTAACTATAGCAAAGGTAAATACTGGAGGAGTAGAGAACAAGGCTGACGAAAGCCAAGGAGTAGGAGACGCTTTTCTTGGAACGGTGGCTTAAGAATCTCGCGCTGTTGGTCAGAGCTGGAAGATGTCAATGCTTCAAGGCAGTCTGCAAATACAGGGGGTTGTTTTTAGCTGCTGGATGCTTTTTAAGAAGCCAGACAATGATTCATTGATACTAGCTTTATTTTACAGAAGGCATTGAAATCCAGGGGACGGAGAGCGCGTTTTGGGGTCCTTTAATACAAATTGAGGACAGAAAATGAATTATAAAAACTACCGGCACCCAGGAAGCTGATTCTGGTTTTGTGGATGCTTTTGGTTACCATAAACGTGGTACGCATCCCTGCTGTGTACCAGCCTAACTTCCTTTGGGACAGGATTTATAGCACGGTTTTGAGCTGTTCCTGGCTGCTACTTTTTCAAGCTAACCCAAATTTGGGTTAGATAGCTATGGTGTAATATAAACTCTAGCTTTCCTGTTGAAACTCTGTGCCACGAGTGCGTTTGTTATTATGAACTAAAGTACTTAATGATAGCAGAACAGTTTGGTTTTATCTGCAAGTAGTACTTCGGTGTCTTTATCTTGACATTAAGTATGAGATAAGCTTTACATGTTGCACTTCAGAGGCATGTTTTTGTGTCAAAAGATTTAAGAAAAAAAAAGCTTCAAGCTTATCATATAATGAAAGTCACGGAAGAGGCTTTTTCAAACAATAGCTAACCCTATATCTGTCTTCTGTCATGTCTGCACATACGTATTTATTTGTTCAGTGTCGTGTTGAGCATGATAGGAAGAGTAGAGTTTAGCAGTGAACATAGGTTATTCATACTAGTATCCTATTAAACTAAAAGTACAGTAATTTTCATTGTAATTCAGACACTTTCGTTTCAGATCCTTTTACAGTAAGGCCTCCTTGCTAAAGGATCTCAAAGCAGTAAAATGATGGATGCCTGGAGCTTCAGAGAAGTTCAGGACTGTACAGCGCAGTACTGATCAGTTGAGACATCAGTATGTTTAACGGTATATGGAGAGTTTGTTCAAGTGTGGGAGAAGATCTGATGTCAAAGATGACATTTTTTTTCCCTCCTCTCTTCCCCCAGTGACTTAGCTGCCGGAAAGACCTGTGGGTGAAAGCTTGTTCCATGCTACTCTTCATCAAACATGTAAATTACCCTTCCCTGTTTCATGCTATTAACTGACAAATGCTTGACATCCTGTGACTCCTTATAAGTAAGAAGCCCACTTACATAAGTAGACAGCTTACTGGATAAAGCTATTGAAGTAAGAAGTTGTGTTTTTCTTCCTCTGGGTATCATTCAGCTTTTTCTTCTCTCCTACGTGAGCTAGTGCGGGAGTTAGTCTGCGAACTCTGCGTGAATGCCTGCAGAAGGTGCTATCCGTGCTCAGTATTGCTGCTGCTGGAGAGTCTGAACGGTGACAAGCACTTTCCAGTTACACAGTTTTTCTTACCTTTTTCATGTGAATCCTTTACATTATTGTTTACAGCACGCCTGCTAGACCTAGGGAGATTTTTCTACAGGCAGTGCTAGTGCTCTCCTCATCAATTTTACTCGTACGTTACTGCCATGCTAAAGGTGTGCAGGAGCTGCTGGTTACTTCTCAGCATGTTTAGCACTTACAGCCTAGAGATTTCCTGGCTGACAGGTGAGGTCTTTATATTTGAGAGTGCTCTGTGGGTGTTTCTTCTGCCGTTGTTTTCTCCGGTAGTTTTTTAAGCTCATGCAGATAAAGCAGTTTGTTACAGCTCCAAGGTTTCAGTCTGAGTGATGGTAGTGAGTTCAGAGCTTATCACTGTGCATACAATGATAGGATAGCTTTTTCTTATTTTGCATGTACTGTTTCATCTTTTATCACTTAATCAATCATTAAATCCTTCTGCAGTTTATCATAGGTCATGTTTTTTGTTGTTTTATTTCCCTTGTGTAACACAAAATCATCAGCAGAATTTGGCATCTCTGTATATGCCTATTTTTTTCACGTCACACATAAATATGTTAAATAATACAGGTCTTTATTGTATATTAGTCTAAACCAATAATCATTTCCCTGGGAGTATGTGAGCTGTGTATTTCTACTCTTCATTTCTTTGTTTCTTAGTCTATTATTTATCCATGTAACAGCCTTCTTTGTAATTTCTTTAGAAAACTTCTGTGAGAAGCCTTACGCACCACCCTTAGAGCGATAAATACAAGCTGGATCTGCCTGTCCTCCAACACTCCTACAAGGGTGGCACATCAAGGCTTTTTATTCTCATTTTACCTGGTATATCTTTTTTTTTTTTTTTCCCCACACTTCACAGGCTTACGTTTTTTCTTCCTTTTATGTATTTACATTGTATGGATATCAGACTTAATGGTCTCTGTTATCGTGGATCTCTGGTATCGTTTGCCACTTTCATTTCTCATCTTTAAGTGAGAAGTTACATGCTGCAATATGTAGTTCAATAGATTTTAGTCCATTTGAACTCTTGGATAAACAGAGAAGAGAAACTATAGTATTTTGGTTTTCTTTAATATAGTTTTCATCTACAATTGAAAGTAACAGTAGTTTCTTTAAAAAAAAAAAAAAAAAAAAAGCATTTGAGCTTCCTGCACAGGAGCCTCTCAATGCTATCCTCTGATGGGAGAGGAGGGGAGTATATCTGTTAGTAAATCTTTCACCGTGCCCTTTTCTTTTTTTAAAATATTCAGTTGCCCATGAATTGTGTATAGTCTGCCTGACAGGCTGCTGCAACCTGTGTGCTGGAGAAAGGAATAGAAAGAAGTAACAGATTCTGCATTGAGTTGTTCTGCAAACCTTCTCCTCTTGGTCTATCATGGTACAGGTTTTAAATTTAATTGTCTTAGATTCATTGATTTTTTTTTTTTTTATTTTTCTTTGTTTTGGCATGAGCTCAGCTTTATAATGATTTATGCCTATTTCTAAATAACTTTCTGTGTCTTCTCCTTTATTTTTCCTTTTTTTTCCTCCAATCCTGTTTTGCTTTTGAATATGACCGTAGCAGACTCTTGGCTTCTGACATGCCTAGATGAGTACTAAATCTAAAGTGCTGTTAGAGTAGCTCACTAACATCTAGGTTCTGTGCACTGCTCAATTATAGGAAAAAAAATCTTTTCTATCAGTTGCTTTATTTATTAAGTGTAGCTAAAATCTTACATTTATATCACTCTAATGTAATATTCACTTTCTCTCCGGGAGGAATTGAGGTTGTTATTGCTGTTTTCTGGCCTTTTTGCTGCTCCAGTTTTTCTCAGTATGTCTTAATCATGTTTATTCAAAAAAAGCAAAAAGGAAACTGCGTGTACAATCTTAAATTTAAAAATAAAAATCTAGCATTTGCAAGATCAACTGTGAGATTGACTACTTATCATTTTTTGGCCCGCCTTGCTGGGATACCTTGATAGCAGTTTTCATCTGTGACAACTGTCATGTCTTCTCATGAAATAGTTTTGGAAAAAAAAAGTTTCTGTACTTTTCTGGATGTATATTCAGTGAGCTTGGAAGTATGTTACCACTGGCTAGGTCTGAATGTAGCATATGTATTGTGCATATGCTTAACTTACTATTTTCAGTTGCTTCAGGAATACTTGCTGTAATAATAAAATGGGAAGGCCAATCCAGAAGCCTTGTTTCATATCTTGTCATCTGAGATCCTTTATTCTCCCAAACACATGGTTTTTCCTCCTCCTCCTGCACGTCCCTGTCACTTTCTTTTCTCAGCCCAAATGAATGCTTGTAGTCGTGATCATGCAAAGTGTGTGTGCCGTACAGGTTTCCTTCATACACTGCCTGGGGGTGTTGCCTAATGCGTTCATCTTTTGTTCCCTAGCATTTCTATGCAGCTCTCATATTCGCTTGTAAAACCTGTAATTTCTTTTAAATTTATATAATTCAAATTAATACTTTGTCTTCATTAGTGCTTCCTGTCTGAGAACCTGCTTTCAGTTTTCCTCTTATCCTGTGCTCATTAGGTTTCTGCTGCTCAAAAGACATGGAAGTGCCTGCCTTGTGTTTGTGTGCAAATTGATTTATTGGGTGCAGTAACACAACTCTCTTGTAGCTGGCCCCAATAACAGCGTGAACGAAGATCATAAGCTCAAAAGGTTTGTGATTGAGATTGTAATCCCTTAACATACCAGTTTTGGTGTTGGCGTTCCTTGTTCATGGTCTTCATTCTCCTCTTTTATCTGGAGAATTCAAGTGATATAGCTGCGACCTAAACGGGGAGAAGAAAGAGCTGTGTGCACCTGGCCAGCGGGTGATGAAAGCAGGCAAGGTGCTAAAACCTTGCCTAACCTAACCTCCTTCTTCTGGCAAAGTCCATTCTGCTGGGAGCTGTGATATGCTTGTGTTGGTAGGAAATTACATCAATAAACACTTGTATTATTCAGTCTGCGTCTTGTTGACTCTTTCTGCATGAAGTAACTTGAAAGAATATTTTTGAAGGAAGGCAGTGTTACCTAGCAGTTAGAAAAGCACAGAGAAAACGGAGGTTGTTTTATGTGCTGGGTGAGCATGTATGATCTACTCTGTGTATATATAACTAAAAATCTTTCCTTATATGTAAAGATTATTATTTATGTATGTGCCTTCCGTATTTTAAAGCTTATGAATGGTGATGCATGGTGTATATTAAATGCTATTTTTTTTGAAACAGTATTTGTCTAAAGCGTGTGCAAGACATCTTGCTAAATATGTCATCGGACACTGAGTCAGCCTGTCTACAGCGATGCACACATGGTGTGTTTCAGTTGGAGATGTGACGGGTAGTAGAAGAAACAGGAATCTATTGCAGCCATCACTGATTTGTGCTAGAATACTGGGAAATAAATTTTATGACAACAACCTTTGTCTTCTGCAAAATCTTTTGCATTGAAAAGATTTCTTATCTAAACTGTAGAGGTTCATACAAAACGTTCCGTGGATGTTGAAGCATTTGTTGGGTTTTAGGCCTTGATGTAGCCCAAAGATGAGGCTTATATGTATTATTTAACCTATGATGGCATCTTCCTTTTCTGATTTATTATTAAACACTAATATCTTTGAATATCACGCACACAAATCCCCTACTATATATAAACTGGCTTTTTGTCAATTTAATTGTTAAGTGTCAGAGATGAGGGACAATAACTGCATCCTAACGTAGTATTAGACTTAGTAGTATTAACGTAGGATTAGACTTCTTGAAAAAACACGATGTTTTCCTTTAGTACAACATTTCTTCTTTCTGATCAAAACCTAACAAAGATTAAAAATGCCTGCCCATGCAAAAATGAACAATAAATTTCCATTTAAGCCTTCAGCAGCAATGCTGAACTCCAAATTGGAATCTCTTTAGAGTAACACAAAGTAATGTATAAAATTTCAGGAAGGAAATTGTCTTCAGTTTTCATCAGCTTACTTGCAGTCTATGTATATAGACAGCTGTGTTCAGACTTCTGTAGTGTGGGTTGTAAAACATACTTTTAACTAGTAAACAAGTGGCTCTAAGAAATGGTTTTGATAGCACCTTTTAAGTGCTACCAGTTAATAGTGCATCAGTTAATGATATGCAGCTTTGGCTTATTCTTCTAAATGCTGCTGTACAGCTTCAACCTTTTAAATGAAAGGCCTGAATAAAAAAAAAAAAGGATATTTCTGTAACTTTTCAGAGGTTTAAATGCCTTCTGTAGTATAAGGACATAAATGCAGTGGACTGGAAAGTACGCATGTGCTTCATCCTTTGAAGATTACAAATCTCTTCAATTCTACTTTTTTGAGTGGAACTGAGAAAATTAAGGGATACTATATAATTTCATATATTAAGTTTGACTTAAATAGAACTTTTTAAAATTATTCTTTTAATAATGTCATTGTTCTGATGAACAATTTGTGATTTTGAGTGGCCTGTCTCTGAAAGGGTAGAACTAGCTTGTTTTATGAATCAAGAGCTGAACCATGGGGTAGCCTGATGATGGTCACCATAGGGTCTTGGTGGCAGAGTAGGAACTAAAGGTAAATATGAAGTACTATCCTCCCTTCTGCTTCATGATCCTGTCTTAATTTGTTTCTTATATGAATGCTATGTACTGTTTTAAATTTGTGTGCTTTCACCTGCCTGCTTTCATTTGAATGACTGCAGTGCTTGTGAACCTTGAATAACTGATAGACTTCATTGACTTATATAAATGCACCTGACACACAACAGCTAGTGAAGTCTATTTTAATTGTCATAAAAGATGCATGAAGTATTGTAAGATGAATGCTCCTCTCTTCTGGAAACTTTTATATTCAAGACAGAGTAAGATTTGACATTAAAAAGACATCATTTTTTAGCAAAGCTGGAAAATAAAAGCTTCTACTGACAGCACTTCCATTGCAGTACTACTGTGTGGGAGGAATAAACATTAGGAGGTTAAAGCACTAAAAACATGCTTAAGCCCACGGGTGCTAAGTTAGAGATCATCACTTAGCCTTTTTATGGCGGGCAAGTCTTTCATAGTGCCTGTCCTCCTAGCATTGAACTGAACTGGAAGAAAGCGTCTGTCCATCCTGGTTCCTGAACACATTTTGACTGTGTACCTTTTACCTTTGGAGACTGACCTAAATACTTTGAGAAAGTAAATGGATAGGGCAGGCATGCAACCTGAGTCATTCACACCCGATCCTTTTGCTGATCTTGTAGGCCTTCCTCAGACAAAGCACAGCAAAATATTGATAGTTGTGGAAATGCTTTGGGACAAAGCTATTCTAACCTTGACCTCCAGAACTCATCACAGTCTGCTCTTCTGCCCTCACCATGTAACTACAGAACCAACCCACAGCGATAATTTAAATTAGCTATCTTCATTTATATTTACAGGTTCCACATGACAGTGCAGAGACTAAGTGATAACGGGGCAGGAGGGATTGGGCTATAGGTAGAAAACAGCAGCAGGAAGCGTTTCTTTCCGCTGGAAGTCTGCTCCTTTAAAGCAAACACTTCAACAGGCTTGCCTGCGGTGTCAGCATGTTTTACTTTCTCTTCCCAGTGAAGGTGGCAGTCCGGACTGTAAGGTAATTATATCACCGTACTGAAGAAACAAAGGAGCAAAATGGGAATGCATTAGGGATTTATATTGTAATAAATGGGCTTATCTAACAAACTTCGTTCTGAGCAAAAGGTGGAAGGGATCAGAGCAATGCTGTGCTCCTGCGCATGCCAAATGGAGCAGGAGAGAAAGGAAGCTGCTTGGCCTGTGTAAACGGCCAGAGAACAACTGATATTGTTGGGGTTTATATGGGCTTGGCAAACTGCTCTCTCTGACTCTTGTGTGTAAATTCCACTTAGTTAGCAAACACTTCTGACCAGTGCCTCCTTTACTGGTTCATCCAGAGTGTCACAAACATAAATGGTGTTTTCTTTTCAACACGTAGAAAACGCTGAACGGAAAAAAAAAATAAAAATCTGTAGGCAAGATTGTTGCTGCTGAAATTCTGATTTGAAAGGCTTACAAATAAGTCAAAGCACAGGAAGCAGCAGGGCAGTGCTGTGTTACCCAACTTTTTTCATTTGGGTGGGGTAGATGAATGAATATTATATTCATTTCAAACAATACACTCTTTTCTGTAACTTCTGCTTTATTGTTAGCAGAGAGCCCCTGCAGGATGGGTGCTGGTGTGTGTGGTGCCATCCGGAAGACAGGTTTCTGACTTGTGTAGGGTTCAGTGCTCTTGGTTATACATCAGGGCAAGGAGATTAAGTAGTTAATCTTCCTGGGATGTTGTTTGCCTATCTTACAATAATATTTTTACAGCTTTCTGAAAAGAGGGAGTAGTAAATGAAAATTATTTTTCATTATATGCCTTGTTTAGCCAGACAACATGTTATAATCTGGCATTAGTGTTTTTCTAAGTGGAGGTTGGCAGACAAAACTGTGGCATGGTGACGGAGAGAACTTACTTCATGGTTTGTTCTTGTTAAAATAAACCCGTTTTAATGAAAGAGTTGGCTTGTAGCCTGTTCTCGTTTGGAAATAGTCCCAGTCCCAGTGATATTAAAGAACGTAAGTAGCCCTGTTCCTTGGGAGATCATCTGGAAATGAGTTTATTTCTTCCTTCCTCCCACCTTTTGAAAAATCAGTGATACTAAATGGCACCTCGGCTAGCTGGGCTGCTTACCAAGCTTCTCGCATTATTGCTGCCCATAGTAGGCAGAGACTGAAATCTGTAGCTTTGAGCAGGTGCCAGAATGCGTCTCTCAAGTTTTTTCCTACATTTGGAAACTGTGCTTCTTAAGCATGCTTTCTCATGCTGTCTGCCCTAAATACGTAGCTGCCAAGCGTCATGATGTGGTTGGTGACCTTACGGGTTAATGGGGTAAGGCTCGAGCTTTGGAGCTTGATGTTGAGTTTGGATCTGACTTTCTAGTTAAGTTTTATCTTGGCTAGTAAACAGGATAGCAGACCACTGATTAAGAACATCTCTCTCACACTCTCAGTTGAGTAAACTGTAAATTATATTGTTTTTCTCCTTATCGTTTTTCCAAACTAACTTCAGATTATAAATTCTCGTGGGTGGGGTGGGGAGAGGGAGTAGCTGTCACAGGCTTTGTTAGCTTTTGCATTAAACTTGCTCTTCCTTCGTAAAATTGTTCCCAGCATGACATTATTTACAAACCCTGGATATCAGATAAAGCTATGAAAATTTTTCGTGATGACTGACCTGTAGAGCAATGTGATGCTTTTGAAGAAGAAAAAATAAAATGTTCATCTGTATGTATTCAGTCAGATAGGAAAGGAGAAAAAAATAGACGTGAGTGTTGAACTGGACTCAGTATAATGAATTTTATAAGCATTTAATCATTTTGTTGTTGTTTCTATGTACTCTGGGGACTGAGAAGCTGAGCTTTCAAATATACTGGATAAGTTTTACAGGCTCTTTGATTTTTTTCAAAATGCCTGAGAAGGCTCCACTACTAAATAAGCCATCAGTCAGGTGAAGGACTCAAGGGCTATCAGGAATAAGAATAACAACAGTACAAAAGTTTATCCATACTGCAGGTTCCATGTGTGCTTATATTTACTGTAATGAAATTCCTTCTATTGAGAGATTAATCCTGTGGAAGTAAATGAGAAACTGTAAACTGTGTACCATCCTGTGGCAGGTAAAAAATAACAAGTAACAGTGCCTACACTGAGGTGGAGAGAAAATATTAGTTAATTTCCTCTGCTGTTCTGCTGTTCTTGTAAAAAGCCTTGTGTTGGATTTTGTAGATATGATCCTGTAATTCTTTGACCAAATATAGTAACGATTTAGAAAACTTCAAATTTTGCTAACAAACTTTCTTTCTCAAATTCATTTAGAGGCCATGAAGGAAGAACCTGAAGTGCTCTTTGAGGAGCTGCTCGAGAGGGCTAAAGCAGGAGAACCAAAAGCACAAACAGAGGTAATTTTATATGCTCTTTGTCCAGTGCTGTTTGCTCTCAATTCCAAAAATAGCATTACCAGCTTTTAGTAGAACTCTTCTCTCTTCCAAAGACACTTAGTTGAACAGTATCTGTTTTGATCATAAACTGTTCAAAGAAAGGTGAGAAAGGTGATGGCAGGTGGTTTCTCAGCCTTGAGCGTTGCTGCCTACTTGGGTTTCAGGTGCCACTCTTGCATAAGCCTTTAGGATGAATATCAAAATGGGGTGGGGGGGAGGGGAAGGATTAGGCTCAGAGCGTGGAGAAGCCACAGTGCTTGACGTTTATTTTTATATTGTTATGTACCAGAATTATTTGTGGAGGTAGTGATTATTAAATGCTGTTTGGAATTTTGGTGTTGGATTTAATTTTGTCATTGGAGCAAAATTGTTTATCAAAATGAAAGCTGTGTCAACACTGTTGGTTCAGTACTTCACTATGTACAAAGACTCTTAGGCTGGACTCTGTGGAAGAAACTGTCACTGAGCTGCTTCAGCAGGATCATCAGAGGTTGGTTTTTGCTCTGTCACCATTTCTACATTGAATTAACATGTTTTAGAAAAGAAGCCCTTCATGTTTTATTGAAGCTATCTATATTTAGTTGTGTAATGATAGATCCAATTAAATGGTAATGGTAATTCTATCCCTGTATATGTTGGTATTTGGGTTTCCCATAGGTTTCAGAGAAGTTTTTTCCTCTCCATTGCATTATGCTGGTATATTGGTCTAGTTGATCTAGTACAAATAGCCTAAAACTTCAGAGAAGTTTTTGAATTCCTGCTTAATTTGGCTGGTGACTGACTTAAGCATTCTTTTCCAGCTTTGGCTTTGACAAGGAGTGCTCATGGCCTCCTACAAGCTCATTGGTGGTTTGTTGTTTTTTAACCCAGGGATCACTTTTCAAGAAAAAAAAATAATAATAAATATTGCAATGCCAGGCTCTCTCCCCAGTTCATCTCAACTTGTTTGAGGGCAGGCTGTCCTTGGAGCTGTAACGTGAGACAGTAAGGAATTCCTCACCTCTGAAACAGCCAGCAGCTTTGCGGAGGATGAAGCTTTAACCTTGAGGGGATTGCTGCTACAAAGTCCACATCTTGGCTCTATTCCTCCACACAAAAGAGCAAGTCATAATATATTCTTTCAGGATATAAGTTCCATCTGAGTAAGAAATTCCTTGTGTAATCTAAGCCTATGATGCGTGTGCATGTATCTATATAAATAGTAAGTTTTTACCCTTCTCCTTCACTCCTTTCCTTTAGCTCTTTAACTGCGTACACTTTCTATTTCCACACAATAACAGTGTTTTTTTCTTTTTTCAAAAAAAGATCCAACATACAATTTTGCTATATTATGCACTCAGGGTAATTGACTGTCTGAAAAGGAACCCTAAATACAGTTGTTTCCCTTCTAGGGAACCAAATTTCTTCTGGCACATGGAGAGGGAATTACCTTTTATTTTCAGAAAGCAAAAATAAAATAAAAATATATATATATATATTTTTATTTCATACATGCTTCTTTTTCTATCATGGAACACATCCCTTTAGAATCCAGTCAGACAAATGTATTTTAACTTGTTACCGTTGTAGGATTAAGAGTAAGAAGCTGAGATGGCATCATTGTGCTTGTTGCTGATAATTACCAAATCAAATGTAAGGAATCACTCAGCTCATTGGCGTGTAGTTATTTTTGAATAAACTCATAGTAATAACCTTGCAATGACTATGGAAATAAATGCACTCTGAGTGGATGTCAGCCTACATTACCGTAGCTTTATATAATTCTTTATTGAGAAATAACTGTGCAGCGTTTACAAAAAATGAGACACCCACAGATGGATTCTGTAACGGAGCAGAGGCAGCTCCGTGTCTAACGAGAGGCTCTCTGCAAGGGGACTGCATGAGAGAACTGCTTCAGTTAGCGAAGCCCAAAGGTGAGAAGCAGGCAACAACCTTTGCAGAAGTACAGTATGAAGATCTGTGTTTAGCCATTACCAGCTGTGACTTCATTTCCCAGTTTTACTTCATGGGAAAGAGAAAATCCATGATTTATCACCTAAGCAGTCTGAGGCTAATACTTTTCCCTGTCGGTTCTTCATCATTTGATTGCCACATGCCAGAGCTGTGCGGCCATCCTCGGGTGGTTCCACGTAGAAGCTTTGCTATGGAAGTGAAAAGCAGCTGCTGCATGGGGCTTGTTTAGAAGTCAACCTTTCAGCAGTATTTCACGGAAAGGCTAGATGTTTGTTATGGGACGTGGAGGTGTGGTTTTGCTACTAAAACATTCAAAAATGCACAAAAGCTTGTCATTTTGTAATCAAAATGAAGGGCAAATATTTTCTGCTTGATCAGATTTTGGGAGGGGTATCTGTGGTTTGTTTTTTTTTGAGGGGGGCTAAATAATTACATCTTGATGCTGAACTTCAAATCAACAACAAAACTATAGGAAAAAAAATCTATCATAAAACCACAGTATTATGCTTTTTCCTTTCCCTTTTTCCTTTCTGCTTCTTTATGTTGCAATACAAGTTTTTATGACTGAGAGATCTTCATAACTTGAAGGGGTTGCATCAAGTGCTGCTACTCTTGAAGCTTTGCTCAAAATTTCAATGGCTATAAATATAAACACACTCAAGAAACAACTTCTTGTCAGAGGATGTTATTTACCATGCAGCTTATTTCAGGAAGCAATTGCTTGAACAAATAGCTGCAGTTGGGTGATAATTTATCAGGCAATTGCACTATCAAGGTTGAAATCTTAAAAATCATGTCTCAAATACTCTTCTTGGTCTGCCACTATACGTGTGCAGCGCTTGTTGAACTCTGGCATGTATTCATAAAAAGTGTTCTGTCTTTTGTATATCTTAGTATTGGATAGCTTTGCTGCATATACTGTGGGTTTAATCATTCTGGGGTCTACCCAAAAACTAAGTAGAAGCTGTTTGAGCACCCACTTTGGTGTTGGAACCCAGTTGCAAGGCTGAAGGCTTAATCTTTAATGGTTAAGAAAACAATAATTTGGTGAGATCAATGTGTTCTATCTGTATGTAATAACTCTATATTATTAATCTTTCAAAGGTATTTCTGTAGTCACCTTTATTGGTAATATCAAAAACAAAGTTTCAGAGAAACTGTCAAACAGTTGTTTTGTTTTGTTTTTGCAGCAGATACTACCGTGGGTTTATGGAGCAGTACTCTATTTCCAGTTACATTCTTGGTGTAATTAATACAATACGTTAGAGAGAGGAGTGCAGTGAACTAAGCGAAAACATTCCCAGATTCTCTGGACATACAAATAAAATGTCCAGTAGTTTTGTCTAATTTCTGCCACTTAACACTTTGGGGTATGATAATCAGGAGTGTTTTGTGCTACTGCATGAGTGTGTTTACGTTACCATATATTGCAATTTTATAGCAGGAATGAAGGTGGTGTCTTACTTTTAAAACTGATATAGGCAATTGTTCCATAATTTCTGTAATCCGAAATGGTAGGGATTTTACAGGCTATATCACTTAAATTGCTTAATGCTTAAGCAATATTAGTTTTATTCCATTCGCTAATTAATCACGAGTTTGCTTTGACCTTCAGTGGCTAAACTGCTATAAGTCCGGCATTTCCTTCCTGAGCCTTCCTTCCATCTCAAGGCCCTCTGCCAATTTACTTCGTTTGAATTTCTGAATGTTACTGGCACCAGTAATTACACTTAATTATTGTATTTTTTAAGTAATGTTAACAACATTGTCTGACCATTTTTATAGAAAGAAAACAATCCAAGAAAAGACCGCTGTTAATACCGTGTGTAATACCAGAAGCTCTACCTGATCCTTCTAGGTTCCCAAAGACCAGCGGCAACTAATTCATTGACGTAGTCAAATGTACTGCGATTCCTTCTTACTTCCACTTCTGGAAAGCGATTTTTCTCTGCAGAATATCAACTTACAGCTATGTTCTTCAGTGCTGGGAGCAAATGTTTTGACCTTTTGTTCAAGAGAATTTTTTCTAGCAGAGGGAGGAGGGAGACAGAGGCTAGAGTGTATTTCAGGTTAACCGAAGGAATTCTGTTTGCCACTTGTTCTAGGTGGGAAAACACTTCTTGAGATTAGCGGAAGAGGAGGATGAAGAACTTAACAATTGTAGTGCGGTTGACTGGTTCATCCTTGCTGCTAAGCAGGGTCGAAGAGAGGCCGTCAAATTGTTACGTAGATGCCTAGCAGACAGAAGAGGTATGGGATCTCTGAGACTTTTTGCTTGCGCTTTCTCCTTTGTCTGAAATAATGCTCACTACGTTTCAATACTGAAAAGAGGGGTTAAAATATGGTGGGAATGTTCATGGAAAAATTATGTGAGTAGTTCCTGACAGCACATTCAAGTAGGTAATTTTAAATGCTTTTATGAGCTGAGATTTGTTTTGTATTAATTGTTTGCTTGAATTCCTTCATGGGATTCATGCTCAGACTTTCTCTCCCCACCTTTCATTGAATCTTCTTTTACTTGACTGTGAAGATCATATGTAACCATACGCCACCTACACGTCTGCTGTTGTTTCATTCTTTTGCCCCTTTCCAACCTCTCTCCTAATTGGACTTTTTCACTGTCTTCTCCCACTTCAAGATTCACACCTTCCTTCATGCTGCTTCCCACGCTTGGAATGGGGCTCCTCTTGTCTGCCAACTATCTGAACTCGTATTTAAAAAATAAATAAATGATAATCTTTCTGCTTTTAATGTCAACCATAGATATCTGCACCATCTTTTGACTTATCTGTTGTGCTTCAAAAATTGAAAAAGACAAAAGGATAATGCATGTCATGCACAGTTTTTGAAGTATGGTTTATACTTAATGTAATTTGATTTTGGTAAGCAATGGGCACAGAAGTGCATTGAGTAACTTACTTTTAAGGGGTCAAGAAGTGAATGAAACTTCAAAAGTTTCAGACTAAACTGAGAAAAATAAATTGTGGGCAAATCTGTCATTTCAGCATGGGTGTGGGATAATAGTATCTAATATATTTTTCTTTTATTGAGGCATCACTTCTGAGAATGAGCAAGAAGTGAAAAAATTATCATCAGAGACTGACTTGGAGAGAGCTGTGAGAAAAGCTGCCTTAGTCATGTATTGGAAATTAAATCCAAAAAAGAAGAAGCAATTAGCAGTTTCTGAACTGCTGGAAAATGTTGGGCAAGTTGACAATGAAGGTTTGTTTCTGAACCAATTGATGGTATTGATGAAATATAAGCTTTCAGGCTAGAAACCTAGAGAGTTTTACTTCTGTCTCATGCCTGATTTATAAATGTATGATTTAGTTGAGAGAAAGTAACTGTCCTAATGACTAACTATTTTAATAAACGTGTTCTCTGGACCGGTGAAGTTATTTCCTAAAGGCCTGCCAACTCTTGTTGTAGGTTGTGATTTGATTAAGCCCTTATACAAGTGACAAAATATTAAAGATACCTTCATTCTCAGCACTGTTGTTGGAAGATAGATGTTTTATGATGTTGCTGTGTTTAACTTTTTTCTTTAACAATCAACCTTATATTTTGCCAGATATTTCAATTTGCAAATTCAGTATTTAAGACATCTGTCTCATTCGGCCATTCTGACAATATGTTACCTGCCAATGATCTTCCCTTTTTTCAGTATAGTAATATGGATATAAAAAGCTATATAGCCACTTTCTGCATGTGTATATATACATTTGTCTTGTGCTAAGTTTGACGAAATACTATTCTCCAGATATTGCAGCTTTAACAACCTTCTGGTTTTTGTTTGATCACTTTAATTGGCTGCTTTGACTTTCCATGAACTTCTGTTATTGAACCAGGTGGTGAGAAGCAACCCGGCCCAGTCCCAAAGTCAGTGCAGAAGCAGAGGAGGATGCTGGAGCGATTAGTGAGCAGTGAATGTGAGTGCATTATGCTTCTTTCAATCTTTGACTGTAGTTTAGTTTCTGTTTAGTTTTGCTAAGCAATTCTGTGCTGCCAGAGTAAGGCTGTATAGCAAGTTTGGGTTGCTGTAAACTGATGGTGTCTATTCAGTATGTGTGCAAGGTAAATGTAACTGATCTGCATGTGAAGTTGTAGATGTTACCATTCTCATCAACTTGTCAGTGATTAGTATGCTAAAAGGTGTTTGCATGTAACTTGTCATCTTTATGTTCTTCCTATTCGAGCACTTAAAAGGCTATTCAATGCTAAATAAATAAATTGCACTCTCAGTATTTTTTTACTTATGAATTGCAGTAAGCTTTCTGATTACAATAAGGGAATGAATTATGCAGTCTTTAAATGTGGACAGATCCCTCATTCTGTTTGCCTTGCTTCTGTTTGCCTTTCCCTCATAAATAATGCTTCTGTTTTTGTATATGTTAAAGAATTTATATGAGAAAGATGTACCAAGATACTCCTTTCATAACTTAAATAGAGAGGAGCAGCTCAGTTCACGTAGTGGGGAGATCTAAACCACTCAATGCACATGGTTCAGCCTCATGTAGTCAAATATGAATTTTGTAGGGTTGGGAGGGCTGGACTTTGAATCAAGTTCTCTCTAGCCCCACGTACCTAAGAAATGCAGCCATGCTCCTGGGCCTTCAGGAGGAAAGTCAAATCATTAGTGGTCCTACTGCATATTTTCTGCATATTTGCACTTGTTGGATGGGGAAGGAACCCCTGGATATAAAACTCACTCTCCCCAATGAGTGAGAATGCAACTGAGAGTTCTGTTGTTTGTCATAGTAGCACAGAAAACAGAATGAACAGATTTAACAGAATGAACAGATTTTAACAAACTTACAAGTCTGATCCCAGTCATGAATAGCCTAAAAGATAGGGGTGACAGGTTGGGCCTATAACAGGTTCTTAACATTGGGATTTTTTATAGGTGGTGTAGTAGAAAAGGTCAGAAGAAGAATCCCATCAGAAGCTGATAAAAAAGAGCTTTACATAGATTCACTTGCAGTACGAGAGTAGATGTGCAATATGGAAAAAAAAAAAAAAAGAACATCAAAACCAAATTAAAAGAACAGGAAAGACTCTGTCTCCACTTTGCCCAAAGTATTAAAATGCTTAGCAGAAAATTGAGGACTGGCAAAAGAGGAGTGGCAAATAAAATTAAGGATGTGTTCAATATGAATGTTTTGTGGTTTTCAGTCCTGAAGGAGATGAGTTAAGTTTTTAAGGATTCCATGAAGAAACCAGATGATTGTGGTTATGCATCTTCTTCTAGGGCATTATCACTGGTGTCAAAGGAGATTGGACTTTGTGGAGCATTGCTCTGGCTTACTCTGAATTTCTGTGCTAATAGTATGCTTGTGCTGCTAATACTTAGATGCGTTGATTACTTTTATAACTAAAAAAAAGAAAATTGGAAAACAGGTTAAAATTAAAGAAGGCTTTAAATTAAGAATATGTTTTACAAACAGTGCAGCATATGTACTTTTCAAATTATGTTATCTAGCAAGGTTTAATTAATCGCTTGTCATGAAAATCTCATTTCCTTGAAATGCATTAGTTTATACAAAATCTAGATCAATTCTTGAAAAACTCTGTTAAATGTCCCACATCATATAACTAATATATCTGTAGCTTAGAATACATGCAACTAAGGTGTCATACGTGGATTGGTGAGGCAAACCTGGGTTTTGTGCATTTAAACCTCTTGAAAGATTAAATTTACATTTCACCAGCTCAGTTTGGCCTTTACCTTCAAGGATCGTGTTCATTACACAGGTGACTTCAGAATCAAGTTATGCAACTGGCACTCCAAAGAACAGAGTATTTCAGATTTGTTAATTTTAATAGAAGTAAAAGTGGAGGAGGGACACGTGCCTGTGTATATAAATCAGGGAGTCATGACAGGGAGAAATAGTATTTTGAAGACCAAACTTCTAGTCCTATCAAAATTTCCATGAGAGTAGGGCAGATGTTCCTGTAACTAATTTGCCACTTTTGGAAAGCTCTAAATAGGATAAGGATAAAATTGCGGTGTTTCACTGTCTGGTCATCGTATTGTAAAGCAGATGTATGTGAGTTCATTGGAGTTGCATCGCATAGGTGTTCACTGGATGACACTGGTGCTCTTTCCATTCCTTAGCTGAAAGGATACCTGCTGATAGAGCATGAGTGCAAAGCAAGTCACTTGTTCTGGATTCTTCAGTAATTCAAAGTTTCAGAAAAGGAACTAGCTCCCCCCCCCCCTCCCCCCCGCCTTTTTTAAGGCTTAAATGGCAGATAAAATAACAGGAGAGTAAATGAACCTACACGTAAGCGTAGGCAGAAATTGATGTGCATATTTTTCTTTTCCTATGGCGGATGGGGGAGGCAGGGAAATTTGTCATAACCAAATTGAAGAAAAAAAAATCTATGAATAATAAAGTAGAATCTACAACATACGCTTTTTATATCAATTTGAGAGACACTTGGGTGACAAAATACTAATAACATTTAAAAACGAAAAGTTTTCATCAAACACTTAAAGTAGGAGTTAAGCTGTTACCTTCTCCTCTAGAGAGCTTTTATCTTTTCATGGATGAGCAAGACAGCTGTTACTATCCTGCATTTACTTCTCTGATCCGCAGAGTTTCTGCATTTCTCTTGCCAGCAGGAAATTTTTCCTTCAGTTTTAATACATTGCCAATGCTTGGAAGATAATTTTTAAGCCAGTAGCTTGTTTCCAGATACCTGATCTGGGGTATGCTTAATGAAGGCATAAATAGAATATTAAAGCTGATGTTTGTCAATGGACAGTCGTTGCATGCTTGAGAATATACATGCCATTACACTTTGCAGGCCATCTATACCCAGTAAATTAATAACTCTTTCCTTCTCAGGATACCCCATGAACCTGTAGGAGTGCCTTTAAGGAACTTTTGTGAGGTTCTAGTCATGTCTGCTTGCTGATTCCACACCAGAAAGACCATCTTACTTCTATATATCTTGTCCAAAGACAACAATAAATGTAGATAGCCTGTTTGGTATTGGGCCTGACCTGGAGCCCACCAAGGACAAGTGAGGAGCCTCCCTGATCTCTGTGTGCCAGTGATGCAGCCCTACAGCTGGTGAATGAAAAAGAATAGCTAGCAGAAAACTAAACTGCTTCTTGGGAGGCAGGTATGGTATGTGCTATGTGGTATTTTTCAGGGCATACAGGTTCATACAATGGCAAAATAAAAAATTTAAAAATAAAAGCAAAAGAAAACGTCCAAGTTGTGGGACTGAAGGAAAAGATAAATCGTACGTTGCCATTTTTCCATTGAACTCCTTTAACACACCTCTTCCTGTAGCAGGTATCTTTACACAAATGCCTTTTGTTCTGTATCTACAGGTTTTTATAAAATATTTGTATCTTTTTAATATTAAATGGCTTCCATAAATACCGTGTTTTTGTAAAAGTTGAAGAAAAACAGACTCAAACCCACTAATCCTCTGGTGTTAAACTTAGTGAATCAATTCAGTTTTCTGTCTCTTTAAAATCTTAAACTAGTATTAAGCAAGCCAGCTTTGGTATCTTTTTATCAGCTGACTAGCTAAACTGACTGTGTAGGAGGTGTGTTACAGATCTTTGTCATTCAAAAGTCTTTCATATCTACAGCAGTGTCATTTGCTTTAGCGTATGGAAAAAGTTGCTGTTAATTATCCTACTTTACAAACGACATCAAGCTTGTCTACCATAGAAACTGGCTAATCCATGCTAATTCAAGGCACTGGCTATGAAGCGAGTTGGAAGCAGTGTATAAATCATCTTGCAGCATCCCTAGAGATCTCTGAAGTAATCTCTTGCTTCCCTTCTACTCACAGGAGTGGGTAAGGATTTCCAGAGCTGCTGGCCGCCAGTGTTTGTGTCCTCGTGCTCCTGATACTGCACAACAGTGTCACTGCTCCCTGACCTTCCCCTTGTAGTGAGAGCTCAGGGAACAGCAATGTAATGATGTTGCAAAACTTGATAATTTTAAATTGATGTGTTTGTTACAGATTACTATCTCAGTTTCCTTCTGAACTTCCAGAGAAAGCATCTTACTTGATTTTAGCTTACTCTATTCTGAAACTCGAGACGTTTGTCTGAGGGCCTCTAGCAAAAGCCTTCATTGTGTTGTGTGTTGCCACTGAATTGCAACCGTATTATCAAGTTGGTGACAAAATGTTAGTGGAAAAGATGCATCATACCAGTAAATAAATCATGCTTCTTATTCAGATACTTTACAAATAGGCAGTGATAGAATTTTGTCTCTGTGTACAACAGAGCAAAGTGTATTTTGTGGCTGGGTATTTTAAATCACAGTTAATATAGTTTGAGGTAGGACTTTTGTATAGACAAAGCATATTAAATTAATACACTAAATTAACTTATAGTCCTGTAGTTATAAATAATTGAACATTTCCCATGATCACATCTGTCTGTAAGGTATGAAATTGGAAAAATGTCTATTAAACACCTAATCAGAGTCAGTTTTCAGTTAATAGTGTACAGATAAATCGTTATAAATCAGTACTGTTTCTGTGCAATTATTTCTTTTTGGTGTAGATGTTAGTTAAAGATTTCTCGCAAAGTTACCAGAGCTATGATAACTTGTGACTAAAACTGTGTAACCTAATCCAGCAGTCTATTTTCCTTGGAATACTTGCAGATAAGCTACAGTCACTCACTTTGTTTTCCTACTTATGAGTAAAATAAAATTACCTACTGGTCTGACAAGATTTAGAGTAGTCATATTGCTGGCAAAAGCAGCTGGTTGTTTTTAGCACAGATCTTGGAGCAAGTTGCTAGGGAAGCCTGTGTTATCAGTAGTTCAGTTCTTGAAGCTCAGAGTAGAACTTTAATAACAGGGAAGAAAATATCAGGCCCCCCAGGGACGTAGTCACGGCACCGAGCCTGTTGGAGTTTAAGAAGCGTTTGGACTGTGCTCTTAGTCATATGGTCTGAATTTTTGGGTAGACCTGTGTGGTGCCAGGGGTTGGACTCGATCCTTGTGGGTCCCTTCCAACTCGGGATATTCTATGATTCTAAAATTAATATTCCAACACACATAATCAGGACAATGTTGTAGGGATACTGCTTATCTAAAAGTCTGTATTTTGTCTCTTAGCTAAAAAATTTATTGCTTTGGATGACTTTGTGGAGATTACCAAGAAATATGCAAAGGGAATCATCCCATCTAACCTGATTATGCAGGAAGAGGAAGATGATGAACTGGCAGGGAAGACTCCTGAAGAGTTACCCCTGCGACTGAAGGTAAAAAGACAATAATGAACAGGTTATTTTGAAGAACTCTTAACTTGCATATTTCAGACAGAGGTGACTTGCACTCGACTCTCAAAGCTGATGTTTAGTCTCAGTAAAACAGTATGAGAATTATTGTTACAATTTGGTTTTGAACTTTACTTCGTATGTGTTTATAGCTTCATATATACGAGGAATATATTTAAGAGAGAGGAGTAATGGTTTTCCTTGCAAGGGGACAATCTAACTTCATTAGATCTCAATGAGGATTCAAATGGCCCTATCATAACAGCCACATTTTTATTACAGTTATTTTTATATACTTCAAATCTTCCTTACATAAACAGGAACAAGAAGGTGGGAAAAATTATCCATAACCTTGAAGTATAAAAAGGTTGTATTATGAAGGAATTCAAGAATGATGAAACTTGCTGTCAGTGGCTTTCTATACTGATAATTCTCTAGGTGTAGTGAAAGGAGAAGGGAAAATTAAGGAGCACGCATTCAGTACCAGTGTAAATTTCAAGTGAGGAAGCGGGTTTTTGACTACTGACTTGAGTTTGTTGTCATTGTTGTCATTTCATTGTCCGTTATCATATGGTAGGGTTTTTTGACTTTCTATGGTTTTGTTTGTTTTTTAAAAAGGGATGGGGGGGTGTCTTTTTTTCCAATATTTTGAATAACTATTATTCTGAAAGAGATGCATTTATAAAGAACAACACAGATACTTTTGCTAGTAAACAGGCTTATGCCAAAGTCATTGTGTTTGTTACCCCGCTTCATCACAATGCATAGATCTTCACTGAAGCATTCTTGGACTTTCCACTGCTGTAAATAATATAAAAGCATAAGTTCTGGGACAACATTAAAAATTGACTTTTTACGGGGGAGGGTTTGCTTGCAGTATCTAACATGCAGATGGTAATATTTGAATAACTGTTTGGGAAAAAAAAAAAAAAGATCCTGTAACTTTTTGTTGTTCAGAGGTTAAGTGTGTGGTTGCCAGAGGATTTGATCCAGCATTTCTTCTGTTGTCATATGACTGAATTGGGAAATGCCACAAGATAGATTTTTAAGACCATGTACAGTTACTCTTATGAGGTTAAAAGAACAGCTGTAATTACTACATATGAATACACACATGCATGTAAATATAAAGGTATTTCTGCTGTTTACAAAACAGACTTTGACAGCTGCATCCATAGGTACTTGGGAAGGATTTTTTCTTAAACCACAGCTGTAAAGACTTTCTGTAAGTCCTTTTCATTAGAACCTATAACATAATCCCTGCAGAACAGTGGTAGAGTTAAATGCTTTAAAGCTACAGTACTCACGCCTCAAGTAATGATTTAAGATTAACTACATGGCTGCAGTTCTGTATTATCTTCGGTAAGATGTTAACGGAGCAGAGTATTTGACAAGGAAGCCATTTAATTATGTGTCAAAGGTAATGAAATTCATCTTTCCTGAAATCAAAATAGCCTCTGTGCTTCACCTGACTGAATTAATCAAAACAGATCTAATAATATCAGACAAAGTAATCTCAGTTTATTGGCAACATTCTTTTCAAATAAATATCTTTTCATGTCAACTAAGGTTAGACAATTTACTGCTACTGCTTCAGCTATGATCATCTGTGATGTACAGATACAAAACTGCTCATAAATAAAATGCTTCTCTCTCCCTCTCTTTCCAGGTTGTAAAATACCCACTTCATGCCATTATGGAAATTAAAGAATATCTGATAGATATGGCATCAAAGGCAGGAATGCACTGGTTGTCTACCATTATTCCAACACACCATATCAATGCTCTCATCTTCTTCTTCATCATCAGTAATCTGACAATTGATTTTTTTGCCTTCATTATTCCATTAGTCATATTCTATTTGTCCTTCATTTCTATGGTTATTTGCACACTGAAAGTTTTTCAGGACAGTAAGGCCTGGGAAAACTTCCGCACTTTGACTGACTTACTCCTTCGTTTTGAACCAAACCTAGATGTTGAGCAAGCTGAAGTGAACTTTGGATGGAATCACTTAGAGCCATACATTTATTTTTTACTCTCTGTATTCTTTGTAATTTTTTCCTTCCCTATAGCAAGCAAAGACTGTATACCATGCTCAGAGTTAGCTACCATCTCCGTTTTCTTCACAGTGACAAGTTACATGAGTTTAAGCACATGTGCAGAACCTTACACACGAAGAGCATTAATGACCGAGATAGCAACTGGTTGCTTATCCCTATTGCAGGTATTACCTGGGAATTTTGGCTTCTTGAAATTCTTAGGTAAAACTTTCTTCACTGTTCCTGTAGGCCATTTCTTTGTGATAAATGTAAGTATCCCATGCCTTTTGTTCTTGTATTTGTTCTATCTTTTCTTTAGAATGGCACAACTACGGAATTTTAAAGGCACCTACTGTTACCTGGTCCCATATCTAGTCTGCTTTATGTGGTGTGAACTCTCTGTGGTCATTCTGCAGGAGTCCTCTGGCATTGGGCTCATTCGTGCATCAATTGGTTATTTTCTGTTTCTCTTTGCACTCCCAGTGCTAGGCGTAGGCATTGCACTGATGTGTCTTGTTCATTTCATTAAGTGGTTTGTGTCTCTGGAGCTCGTGAAAATCGTAGTGACTCTAGTTTTGTGTGCTGTTCCTCTGCTCTTCCGATGGTGGACGAAAGTCAACTTCTCTGTAGTTGAAATGGTTAAATCCCTTACTCGAAGCTCGATTGTGAAACTCATTTTGGTGTGGATTACAGCTGTAGTGTTGTTTTGTTGGTTCTATGTGTATCGATCAGAGGGAATGAAAGTTTACAACTCCACATTGACATGGAATCAGTATGCTTTCCTCTGTGGACCCCGATCGTGGAAGGAGACTAACATGGCACGTACTCAGATTTTATGTAGTCACCTGGAAGGACACAGAGTGACGTGGACTGGGCGGTTCAAGTATGTGCGTGTTACAGAAATTGACAATAGTGCAGAGTCTGCAATAAATATGCTTCCACTTTTTATCGGTGATTGGATGAGATGCTTGTATGGTGAAACGTACCCTCTCTGTGACCCCAAAAATGTCACTTTGGAGGAGGAAGAATTGTGTCGTCTCAAGTATTTGACAAAGCATAACTGCCACATGAAAATGTTTGATCGGTACAAATTTGAAATAACTGTGGGTATGCCTTTCAGCAGCAAAAACGGAACCAAGTCAGTAGAGGAAGATGACATAACCAAAGATATTGTGCTGAAGGCAAGCAATGAGTTTAAGAAAGTGTTGTTGAATTTGAGGCAGGGAAGTATAATTGAATTCAGCACAATTCTGGAAGGTCGTCTTGGCAGTAAATGGCCTGTCTTTGAACTGAAAGCAATCACTTGCTTGAATTGCATGTCTAAACTCCTACCTGCAGGGAGGCATGTGAAAATAGAGCATGACTGGAGGAGCACAGTGCATAAAGCCATTAAATTTGCTTTTGATTTTTTCTTCTTCCCATTCCTGTCAGCTGCATAATGAGGTCATATTGGTTCGGTGGTATCTTCAATGTATGGTGCATTTATACTACCAAAGGTTTGGCTTAAAAAGGAAAAAAACAAAAAAAAACCACCCTGCTGTAGCAATGCTCAAAATGTATGTTAATGTAGAGCATTGGTTGAGGTTTGTAAGTGTATACACTGTATCCTGACTTTAAAACCCCATATGACCGAAGTGATGTTATACTAGTTTAATATTGTAAATGAATGCAGGGGATTGCTGCTGACTAATTGCATGGAGACTATTTTGTCCAAAATGAACATGCTGTTTGCCTGTGGTACGACACTAGATACATTTACTTGCTCGATGTTATAAGCACTTTACTGTTTAAATATTCACAACATGCCCATATGTATTTTCACAGGCATGAGTTAGAATAGGTAGCTGACAACAGCTTATGTTGCATATATTGCTTGTATTTATTTGGTGTATTCCAGAAAAAGGTGATCATATAATCAGTACCTGGTGGTGTTATGTACAGAGCTCATTGTTTCACTATTTGTCCAGAAGATAATGATTTTAAGTGTTTTTTTGAAAAGCACACCATTTCACACCTCAGCAAGGCTGTAAAAAATAAAAAAGGAAAAAAAATCTCTCAAGCTTTTATTTTGCATTAAATATTCTGTACAAAACACAGTATTTGTTCTAATTGGTTATGATCACTACATGTATGACACTAAGGTATAATCCATGCTGGCATGTGAATGTCAAACACCAGATAATAAGATTGTGATGGTACAGACAAGCCAAAGCAACTGAAAACAGTATGTAAAAGTCTACAGTGGAAACTGAAAAGAACGTCTGTTTAATGATTTGTATTGTGCAAATAAATACAAAAGATAAACTTGAATTAAATGAGTAGAACATTTGTTCATTATGCTTTGACACTTTGAGCAGTTGTTCACGTTGCACTGATAATTGTGTTTTCCAGTGAAAGCTGTTTGTTTAGGATGAAAATTTTCTTGCATGAGATACCTGAAGTTGTACTTCACATTATTTCAAGCTAGCAGTCAAATGTGAGTACATTAGGCCAAGTTTTTATAGCTATGAAATCTTAAATATACTGTGTGCCTCTGCTTTCGTTGTGACTTACTACTTTCTGAACCACTGGATGTGTGTGTAGCACATGCATCATATTATTTCCTCGACTACTTTCACTGATCCTGCATTCATATTGTTTTTGCCTTGGCATGCCAGTCATCAACTTGAGGTGTATGGGGGAAGCATTGTCAGTGAAAATTGATAGAGAAGGGGAAACCTGGAAAAAAATTAAGCATTTGGCTGTGCTCCAACTGTCAAGCACCATCTTGAACATCACACTTTAGGCTGCAGCTGGGAAGAAGAACCCAAAAGCACCTATAGCCACGCTGCCAGATTCCCAGGCAATTAGCTGAGCCTGATGTTGCAGACCTGGTCATGTCTGAGCCGATCAGAAAATCGGAAGTGGAATTATGTCTTCAGGATACTTTTAATTTTGAAAACTATCAGCCATTTCTTCTTCCTACCTGGGGAAAATAAATAGTGTAAGGTTTACCTGCAGGTAAATGCAAATTTTGATATAGATTGGCTTATTTCCAGCCAAAAAGAGACCAGCTAAGCTAAACTTTGCCTTTTCTCCTCCTTTTTTTTCTAGAAAATCTGTAGGCTCCTTTTGAAGATCTAAATGCTCTTCCTGGTTCTGAAATTTAGGTTCTAAAGATGCATTTTTCCTTAGATATACATAATTTTGAAACTTCTATTCACATGTTTGTCAGGAGGAAAAAAAAACAGTCTTGGTATTCAGAACTAGCATTAATTTTTTAAAAAAAGCTTTTACTCCTTGCATAAAGATGTCAATGTACTAACTTTGGTGCATTGTGAAGAAGTTATTACATGTCACAAAAAGGGAAAATTTGACTGAAGTCAGATGGAAAGGGTTGCAAGACAAAAGCATTAATCCAGGTACCTCTGTTCCCATATATAACATTGTTATGAGGCTTAACTCCAACAACTTTGAAAACTGTAGTTTATGACTTTCTCAGAAAATTATTAGGTGATACTGGCTTATAGTTGTAAGGGAAAAATAGCTCACCTGCTCAGTACTGGCAGGTTAGATGATGAGCTAGATTTCTGAAACTGCTATCTGCACACAACTCCTCTAATCTTTGCATGTCTGTCTTTATGCTTCAGCCCAGGGCAAACAGCCGAGTTGGACTTTGAATCCTTGTGAGAACAGGGAGCTGAGAAGTGCCCCCCTAGTGCTCTCAGTGCCTGTGTCAGCTTCCACACTGTAGAGAGGAAAGAAAACAATCCTGACCAACTCACTGTAGGAACCATAACAGCAGAGAACCTCTGACACAAGACTACAATATGGTAGGAAGGAAATGAGTGTTTTGTTGTCATTACTTACACAGTCACTTTGCCCTCCAAAACACCACTGCCTCATTCAGTGCTGCTTAGAGGGAAATTTGGGGGGTTGTCATGAAGCAAACTGCTGGCTGGAGGCTGTTACCTTCTTCAGGGGTCAATAGGGAAACCTTGTGATGCTCTTAAAAACTAGTTAGGCGAAGACCTCCAAGTCTGAGAGGAATTAATAGGGAAAGCACAGAGGGGCACAGCCCTGTTTGATGGAGACAGTTCAATTTTTTAATGGAAAAAGAGGGTACATTAACAGTAACATGATGGATAGATACTCCATTTTCTTGTCTGTATAGTGTTCAGCGTACTGAAACCTTTCGCAAATATTTCTAAATTATAGCTGATGAAATCACTAATTCTTACGAAGTGTGATTGCAATCCCAAGCAAAGTGTTTTTGCAAAGGGTGTTTCCAACTACCTCAAATCTTGCAGGCAAGCAGAGCACAAAATAACTTTGTTCTACTGCTGTGTGCCACATCTTTATATTCCAAAACAGTTCATCTTCCTGAACTGCAAAGGAGAGAGACAGAACGTGGCAGCTGCTGTTAATTATTCAATTCTACATTTATTATTTTCTTATTTAATTTTGAAGACATAATGAATTATAAACAGTTCCAAAGATAGGTGCCCTTTTTCTAGGCTGATAATTCAATCTTTTGAATTAGTATTAATTAACTGAGGAGGAGGAGGAAGATATTACATGGCTATTGACACATCTAAATTAGGTTCAGCTGTTCTGTAAGCTCAGCTTTAGCATTTAGAATATACAAAATTAAAGTAAATATTCATTATTTGAATTCCATCCTCTAACATGTAAAAGTACTGCTTGTTCTCAAACTGGCACATTCTTCTATAAGCACAGAAGAACAATTCAGCACATATAGAAATTCTGAATAACTTAAGAGCCCACTCTGTAATGACTAACAGCATCTTGCTTTAGGCAGGAATGCAAGGAGTTTATACTTTGCATTTTGCCCAGTGCTTCTGGAAAAAGAAATGAGTAGATATGTAGGAATTACATGTTTTGTTTTTTTATTTCCCAGAACAAACTGGTCTTCTCAAGTGTCATAAAATTGCTGTTATTAATTACAGATTTGCTTGCAATTTTTCATAATACATGGTAATAAGGATGTTACCTTAGGGGTAGCACCGTGCTTCCTTACAAAGTTGAGCATGAGCCTTTGACATAAAGTGATATGCCACCTTCCAGAGCACTCCAATGTCCATCTGTCTCTTGGCTTCTCTATTTCCACTGAAAAAGGCAAAATGAATTTCACAATTATGAATATATTCTTAACACTAGCCAGATGCATTGCAGCCTTTCAGTGCAAGGGTTATGGTCAGTATCAAATGAAGGGGACTGTCCTTCACTGGGGGCTGTGCTGCCATCTCAGCTTTACACCTGCAATTGTTTGAACAGCAGAGAGTTATGACAGAAGAACAGCCATTTAATGATTAAGTTAAGCAAATACTAATCCATGCAGCAAAAGTTAGTTGGAACTCACCAAAATATGAAGAGATAATATAGCTGCTCTAACAGCTAACACATACGTGCAAATGTCATTTAAATGCATATAGGGATGGCTAGAAACCAAACAAACAGCTTTTGGTTATATGCCTTAAAATGGTTCCTTTGCTTTCCTTCCTTTACTCAAAAGCTGTAATTAGCTTTTGTTCTGGGAAAAAAAATAAAAATAAAAGGTCATTAGCATCCTGCAACTTCCTCTTGTAAGTTATAATCCAAAGTGCAAAAGATGAGATTCACCCTCCGATTAAGGAAGGACATTCTGCACTGGGAAAACTTGCATTTTCATCTTCTCCAATCAAATGAAACTTTTCTTTAGGTTGTGAAGCCAGACATGAACATGGACAAACTACTTTCACCCTTCCTTTACAAAATATTTTACATTGGTATAGAAGCCAGCATACAGAATAGAATCTTCCCACTGCCAGCTACAGCAAACAGCTTCTGTAAGACTGCAGCTTCACAATTCACTCCTCAGCATTCGTCTGACAATTTTTCATGTAACTTTGTGCAATAAGTGATGTGATCTATGGCACATTCTTAATTGAGGACTGAGTTTCTTAGAGTCTTTCCTCTGAGGGGCTGAAACTGATGGTGAGGCCACCAGTTTCTTTGCAATTCTATGGAAAAGAATGTGTGTAATCACACTTCCCAAAACACAGCAGAAAACAAATAGCAGGAGGTTACTGATAGTCAGCATTTTAGTCAAGAAGCAGGTGCACGTCCAGCACGTGAGTAAGGTGGGGCATGTCTGTAGTCAGTACATACATAGTTGTTGCACCAGAGCCATCTGACACTTTAGTATGCCCACATCTTATAAAACATGTCCTTAGGGTTTTCCTATCAAAGCATTATATCCTCAGGACTAGATGTTGGCAGTCCATCCCCAACCTCTTTTCTCTGGTAAGCTTTCTTAGCCTTAACTCCCCTCTTCTTGTTTCCCAGATGGCCTGTGGGTTGGAACATGAATTCCTCCTTAACTGTCTCGCTTTGCAACAAGGAAAACAAAGCAGTGAAGTTCTGATGTTTTCCAGTGCCTTCTCACTACTCCTCCAGAACAACAAGCAAGTTTTCCCACAATTGACTGCAAACAGAAGGTCACTAGATTCAAACACACACAAAATTAAGATGTTCTCCCAAGGCAGTGAGATACTAACAATTCAAGCACAACCTTGCAGCCCAGACATTCATAGCCTGATCTAGGTTGGTGGGTGTAGTCCCAGAGACTGATGGCACTACCTGTTTGAAGATGGCTCACTAGGCTTCATGTGAGCCTCAGCAGAAGCAATCCCCCTGCAGTGGATCTGTCCAGATTGTCTGCCCCCAACAGAATTACAGCCTGCTGCATCCTCCTCCCTTCCACAGATTCACCACTACAGAGAGAAAAAAGAGACAGCTTTATAAGGTTTGTGTGGGGAGATAGATTTAACAAGTGAGGCTGAGTACAATTAGTTACCTCTCACACCTGCCACCACTACTACAATCAGACCAGGACAAAATCAGCCTACTCCAGGGCTGTGCTGTCTCTGTTACCCTGGGTCAGCACTGGCAGAAGCTGCCTGCTGAGAGGTGACGCGTCTTTTATTGATGGCACCGTGCAGATGGGATTGCTGCTGTGAAGGTTGAGTCTCTTTTCTGCCACAAAACGTTTCCCTTGCACTCTCCGTAGCTCAGTGTGAAGCACAGGAATGCCACTCTACTGCTGATGGCACAACCGCTGCATTTCCAGTTAAGTTCCTTTGGTGTTGCCGATGCATCTGACTTTATTCCTGCTCTTATGACAGCTGGAATTTCTCTTAACCCTTTTCCTGAATCTTTCAATTAGATGCCAGTGTGCATTTTAAGAAAACAAGTGAAGTTTTAAGCGAAAAAGGGCAAGTGCTCTTTATGGACTAGAACCCAACAGACACTAAGTTTGATTTTTAAATCCCTTCATTTTGTAGTTTTCATTTCATTAGTTCTAAGGCTGGATTAGTCAGGGTTAGCGACATCTGCATCAGCTTTATGGAGACGTCAGTGAGTGATGAACAAAGGTAATTAACAATTCACATTTCCATTCTCAATTACTGGCAGATATTTAGTTCTCATGTACGATTTGACGTAGGATGCCAAAAACATCATGGTACAAGTCATTACCCAAGTGTTGATGAGTTATACTTTTGCAATGTGTGTTCTTTAAAAAGTCAGAAAATACGGTCTTGGGGAGTCTAGTTAATGTGCTCATTGAGGGGTGCTGCCTGTGAATTATATATGTTTCATTAATGTCCAGAAAGAGCAGATTTGTGTCTGGAGCCTCTGTGCACTTGTTTTCCTTTTCTGTTCAATAATTCTTGCAAGAAAGTGGTACTTTTCTGTTTTTTTAAAGGGTACCTGCCCTTTTTCTAGCAAGCACATGAGCCGTGTGGTTTTAATTTTGTGCCATCAGATGGCACTCCAGGTTCACTTTGCATTTTCTCTCCCTCTCCTGCTGTCTCCAGAGGGCACCGGCAGTGAACAAAAGAATCAGGTTCTGGTTTTACTCCATTTCAGGGAGGAAATGCAACTAGAAAATATTTTGTGAAAAAATAGATAACTATTTGCAGACCCAGTTTAAAGCCCTCTCCCCCACAAACAGTAACTAGCACAGTCATGACTGCAGTGTTTCTACAACCCGAGACCATAATAATGGAAAAAATAACCTTGTGATAATATACTGTGTAACGATAAACTAAGAGAATATGAAACAGTGCGTGGCAATCTTCTGAAATGCACTTTCTGGCTACTTTGTTCTTTAGCAGCTTTTTGAGGAGGTTCCTTTTTCTAACATCTTTTGTCACAGATCTTGAAGTGTTAATCTGCATTGTCTGCTTCTGCTGTCATTTGCATGGTGACAACGGGCAGCCCTGATGTCCATTCTGGTGGAAACTGTCTCCTCCACTGCTTTCATGGGTTAGATGCAAAACAAACAAACAAAACGGGGCTTATCACAGCTTAAATCTTCTTATAATCTTTTTATTAACCTCCTATTACCTGTCTGATAAGAAAGAGAGAAAATCTGCCACAGAGTTTAATTATAACTTATGTAGAAGACATGTTGTTTTAAGGGAAATTCTGGCTGCAACTCTTGCTTTAGATGTTCATGCACTAGAAATCTGTGCATGGATTCGGGGAAAGCAGAAAGGTTGGGTCAAGATCACGCACCAGGTAAAAGCTGATAAAAGAAATCCTGAAAGACAGAATTTACATACTTTGTAAATGAGAGATGATAACAGGTGGGGGCTGTTGTTGTTTTGTTTTGTGTTTCAGCAGGTTGTTACAGAGTTTTTGTTCCAGTTTTGAAGACGGCAGGATTTTTCTGTACTAATAGCAGGTTTGGCATCGGAAAGGGCCTTGCAAATGTTGCAGTTAACCATGGGAGATGGCAGGAGCTGTATCATGCTAAATTAGAAAGGGCTTGAACCAAGCCCACAGACCCCCTAACACCTCAGAAATCAGTGCGCATTGAAACCCTAGCTTAGCTCTGAGTGACCTGTCTTTATCTCAAATAATTTCTTCACTTTGAAGAGTGAGGCATTTCAACAAAGCATCTCTTCTCTAGTTCCCCCTCCTGTCCCTCCCTCCCTATTCAGCGCTGGTGACAGCCGAGATGTTTCCACGACAACAATGCATTCTGTTGCCTCAGGTGACAAACTAGAACTTCAGCAAGTAATCACTGAGAATAGCTTCAAACAATTAATTAGGTAATGGAAATGTTATTTCAATAGGGCTTAGGTGCTTTGGCAGTCTGCTTGAACAGATTGAATTCTGATCAGGAATCTGTCCGCAAGCAAAGCTGAAAGCACCACCCAAAGGTCAGGGTGGACGTCAGTGTCTGAGTACCCTAACAGGCCTCTAGTTTTAAAAAGAACATCAAAAAAATCAATCAAAAATCCAGGTGTGTTCCTTGAGGATGCCATACAAAGGAAATTTAGTTCATTTTGGTGCTAAATTTTGTTGAAAGCACATCCTGGCACGAAGTACATTTAAGGAATTTGTTAACCTTTCACAGTCACCAAATCCAGTTAGAGGCCAGAGCCCTGTTCGTGCAGCGTGCCCCCGCACCAGCATGAGAGACGGATGATGATTCCAGCAAATGGTTTAGCAATAAATGGATTTTTCAGTCTTCTCTGTACAGAAGATGCTTTCCCAGAGTTATAAATGGATGATTCATAAATCTCTCCTAATGCTGCTTCTAGTAACAGTTCAATTGATCTTTAATCGTTATTTAAAAAGTGGGTCTCCATGGGAATGTTTCAATCCTGTTTCCTGAAGTTTCTCTAGCCCAGGGTAGCTCTTCTGTCTTGCAGCTTGGAGATAAAATAGTCTTTAAGCACAAATAAATCCACTGAGTACATGTGTGTGCCAGTTCTCATACAGCCCTGGTACTCTTTGGTAATGGTAGTTGTCCTGGCAGAATTTCTTTTTTGCTTTATTTTTGCTTTCATTATTACATTCAGTTTCTCCAGAATAGTGCATCCGTGAGGGAAGAGCAAGAAGGACAATGGCTGCCGCCTTTCCCAGCCCCGTGGAAGCCCGTGGGTTTTGTACACACCGGCTTTGCAATGCCAGGTGTGCTTCCAAGACTGGTCAGGGATTACGACCTGCCTTTCTGTGCAGAGAAATTGTAATCTGTAGGTGAGGAACTCTGCACCACTCTTACTGTTTTTCTCAAGCAGCTGCTTTTTGGGGGGCTAGGCATTTTGTTTCCAAAAAATAAAGGTGCCCTAGTACCTCTCTTCGGAGTACGCTGGGTTCATCTCGCTGTTGCAGTGTGTCCCTGCACAACAAGGACCACACAGTTCAAAATAAGGAATATGGAATGGAATGGGCACTAAAAGCCAGCGATAATTATTTTACAGGAAGCTTTTGAGGCAGAAAGTGGTGATTCATCCAAATGAAGTTTTGCAGAGCCCCTACTGCTTTTCTTATAACTTTGTCAGTTCAGGAATGAAATTCAGGCGTGTTGCAGGCGTAGCCAGAAAAATCTGCCAGCAGTGGTGTTTGGGGTGTTCACATAAAGCATGGGGAGGCCAGGCTCTGTTTGTAGCCTGACCCACATGGTATGGAAGAAGAGAACTGAGGGGAAGATGCCTGTTTCTGAAGAGTGATAAATAGGGTATTGCCCTGAAAGGGAAGATAACAGCTGTCATTCCCATGTTTAAGCTGGACAAACCACAGAAGAGAGTCTGCATCACATCACCTCATGTGATCTCATTATTTCATATTGGGGAAAATTTCTTAACTGGAAGGTTTGTGAGGCATTGGAACAGGCTGCCCAGGGAAGTGGCTGGGTCACCATCCCTGGAGGCGTTCACAGGACGTGTAGATGTGGTGCTCAGGGACATGGCTTAGTGGTAGATGTGGCAGTGCTGGCTTAGTGGTTGGACTTGATGATCTTGGAGGTCTTTTCCAGCCTCCGTGATCCTCTGTAGGCTGATCACAGCCACGTGCCTATTTCAGTGAGTTTTCGTGGTGGGAGTTCTCTGTTCCCTCCTGGAAACTGTTCAAAACCTTGCTTTGGCTCCTCTGAGACCAATGCACAAAACCTCAGGGTTTCTCTGCAAAAAGCAGCCCTTTCTCCATTCTTCCTTCTGCAGGAGAGCCAATGACTTGGCCGTGGGCCATCTCTCCTCCTGACTTGCCTGTGCGGGGAAGGAAAAAGGCTCGGGTCACGTTGGCACATGGGTGTACGTGCGGCAGCCGCGTCCCTCCTGACGAAGGCTGGAGAGGCCTCGTGCGTTGTGCGTGCCCCTGCCTCTGCGCGGTGCACTCTTTAACTGAAAACTTAAACGGCTCACCTGCTTTCCTAAGGCATCGCTGGTTGCTAAGATACAACCTCTGCGATCCTGTAAATCTTCCACTTGAAGCTGCTCTGTGTTGGCAAACGGGCCTTTCCTCTGCGGCTGCTCGGCAGACGGGGAGACCGCGGTGGTTGGTCCTGGGGTGGGACTCGGTGCGGCCTCCGTGAGGCCCAAGGCTCAACGGGGAGCATGCAAAGCCATGGGAGGAGGGGGTGGAAAGGAAGGCAGCGCAGGGAGAACGAGCAGGGAGGCAGCAAAATGGGGTCGGATACCTCAGGGACAGGCAGCATCTTTCTGTACCCCGCTCTTCAATAGCCTCAGGCTGCAGTTACAGCAGGAGCTGCCTCCTCTGCCTCCTGTAATGACAGACAGATCCGGGGACAGCCTGGGTTTGGGACTGGTCACACTGGGCAGGCTTTGCTTAGGGATAAGCTGTGCCAGCAGAGATTTCTTGCGGCTCTGCCAAGTGATGAGGAGACATCAGATTGAAAGGTAGCCCTGGATTCCTGGAAGCTCACGAGCAAGCTTGCAGTGACAGCCCCAGATAGCCAAACATTTCAAAAAGAAGCCTAGCTGAGCCCTACTTGTTTGCAAAATGTGTGGAGGAAGGTGGGGTAAAACAGTACAGCTTAGCTTGCGTTCTGCTGTTAAGTAAGCCTTTAGCTGTTTAAGGTTGCAGAGAGTATTTTAATGCTGTTGACGGTGCAATTGCTGCAGCACCATCTCTCCGGGTTTGCAGAGGCCTGGATCAATAGCTGTGAGAAATGGAGACTGCAGCCCTTCGTCTCCGGGAGGTGTGAGCAGAGATGTCAGAGGGCGATAACTGAAACAGCGACGTTCTCCTCCCCGCCTCTTCCCCGAGCCAACCCGAGGTGTGCGTACGCTTACGGTGAGTGCTCTCCTGCCTCGCACAGCCCGCAGTGCAAGCATTGCTTGTATCCGAGGGAAACCTCTGCTTCCTTCCACGTCTTCCCGCTAACTGAGAAGGAGCTCAGCCCAGTGTAATCCGCAGGGACGTTTGGCTGGGTTCAAGCCTCGCCAAGGAAAAATTAAAAAGATGTAGCCTGCCAAGGCTGCTGGAATATTGGCGTAAGTTCTTGACAGGGGGATCCCACTCTGGAGTCAGCGTTTATAGGTAGAGCAGGGAAGGATACCACCCCCTCTACCCCCAGTCTGACACCCTAATTCCAGTCTGAATTACTTACCTATCATTTACAATTAACATTTCCCAGGATTTGTTCCTCCAATTGGAGAAACGGTGAGAAAGCCACTGACCCTCAGAAGGAGGCTACAGTATTTTGTTATTCTGGGGTTCTCCCTGCTAAGGACTCTTGCTGGGGCACTCTCAGTTTGTTACCTGCTGAAGAATTTGGTCCTGTAGTTGAAGTTAGAGCTGCTGAGCTATCTTGGGTCAGCATGCCCATGCTACTAGTATGACTAGTGCTACCCTGCATCCTTTAGCAGTCACTACAGTAGGTTTTATTCTTTTTAGCAGCCATGTTATACAAAGTATATATATATATAGTCACCGTGATCATTAAAATAATTGTCTGATGGAATTGTTCGTTTAAGTATCTTGTCCTACTCATTGACTGTCTCCGCTTAGCAAATGGCAAGACAAGTAATTATCTGTACCCTGACGGGCTGATCTGTATTCAGGGGAGCTTTTAGAGCTGAGGGAGCTCAGGAGTTTGCTCTGTCAGGTGCTTCACATGAAATGCTTCGCGTCTCAGGCTTGACTTAGGCTCTAGAAGTGCCTAAAGAGTTGTGCTCACTTTCATGTCAGTAGAAGTTTGATCCTAGTCCAACTTCAGAGAGAAGGAAAAAAAAAATCGCTGCTAATAAAAGCTTTCACTCTGAAAGCAAACCTTTCCAGCATGCGTGTCAAGCTGTCATGTACCGAACATCCAGACTGTTTCATGGCTTCACAAAACCAAAGAAACATACCCTGTCCCAAGCGTCTTATAAAATTAGGGCCAATTTTTTGAATCTCTACCCACTCTAGTAATCCTGTTGCCGTTTGAGGTTCTGCCACACGGGCAAGATAAGTGAATTCATGCTCTAATTTTAGACTTAATGCAATTTGCTGAGAAGACAGCAAATGGAAAAGGATTACTACTGGGAGTGGGAGCAAATTGATGGTAATAATGTTACTGAAAACTGGACGTAGAAGGTGAACAATCCTTATACTTCCCCTCTCACCAGGGATTGAAAACTACAGCCTTGGCAGGAACCAAAGGACGTAAGGCTGCCTGAGAGCAAGACAACTTGCTGGCTGCACATGGGGGAAGCAGGTGGCTCTGCCAGCATTTCCCCACACCCCCACTCCACGCAGCGCGAGATTGCCGTATGCGGCTACTAAATCTGCTGGTGACAATTTTGAGAGCAGGAGAGCTAGCCATCTGGCTCCTGCTTGTCCTGGGCATTTAGGGATGAAAAAGGAAACTGGAAAGGTAAATAGTGAATTGCTTCATGTGTTGATTTTCAGCCGAGATTTCTCTCTGCAGTGCCTAGACATATTTGTCCATCTAAGTGAGTGGGATTGACTGTGTCTTCCCAGAAAGGGGAGAAGGGGGTGGAATTAGCGTGTGAGCTCTGGGAGAGCTGTGCAAAGCAATACTCTGCCTAATCTAACAGCTGAGGCGATGTATTCTGGTCCGCATCCAGAAAAAGGACTTAACCTTTCAGGTTGTAACTCACGCGTGCCGATGCCCAGGAGGCATCTCCAACCCCGCGGCTCCGTGAAGAACACGCAGGCAGGGTGAGAGATTCAAAAGAAAGGCCCAAGGTCTGGGGCAAGCATCACAGTTGCCAGGGGAGGCTCGGGCATCGATCTGGGCTGGAAGTGAGTCCTTTCTTAGCATTAAGTGTGTGCCAAACCAGCTTGCTGAGGTTCGGCCCCTCTCCCAGGTAGAGGGCAAAAAGAGAGAGGTGGTGACAAGGAGGATGCTCCTCGGCTGCTCCTCAGGTTCTTCACCTGGGCCAGTGTCGATCTTACCCTGATCCCTAACTTACCTTACCTGCTTACCCCTAACTCTTCCTCCTTTGTAAAAGGAGCTAAACAACCCTCTCATGTCTAGCTTAAAAATATGCTGTGCCTCGAAGCCATCTCCTTATGCCTTTTTTGTCGTAGTTTTATTGAAAAAGCTGGTATTAACATATTTATATTTTTATTCAACAACAGTTAGCTAATTTGTGCAACACAAAGAATGCAGCCATGAACAACAGCTTTCAAAACAATCAGATTTACCGACTTTACCATCACTTACTCTACACCACTGAAAGCTCAAACTAAAAAGAGAAAGAAAGTTGGAAACGTTCACAATGACGATGTTAACTTTCCATACATTCAAGAAGACCAGGAAACCAAGCTGTAGTAGCAAAGTCAAAGACGTGAAGGGAATACTGGTCTTTGAAAGATTTCTATTTATTTCCTCTGTAATCACTTCATGGTATTTTGGTTGGGTAGTTCATTAGTTTTATAAAGCTCCAAAGATATATTTACTTATTTAATTTTAACAAGATCTTTTTGGTACCCAGAGCTGTAACAGAGTAAGGTACTTCAAATTAAGAAAAAGAAAGAAAAAAGGTTGTATTAAGATCTGCTTTATAATGTTATCTATAGACTCTTACTTCAGAATGTTAAAAGCTAAATATATGTTTTACAGTACTTCTAGCTGTAAATGCCAATATGAGCTCATAGCATTTTTTTTTTAATCTTTATTTTTTGAACTGCAAAGATTAATGAGGAGGCCAAAAGTCAAAGAAATCGTATGACACCCTTGAAGCAGTAGTTTGGCATTAGCAATTTTTCTATACAATTTACCACATTCTTAAACCTTTTTACAAGGAAAAAAAAAAAAAGCAGTTTTGTTAAATTTCATTAGAATAAATATGTACATATACTGTCCATGCCTGCTAGAGCATACAGTATTTTATAAACAAACATTCCTCATTCCCTTTAAAACTAACCTACACATTTCATACCGTATGTGTTTAGTATGGCTGGAAACTGATGCACATGCGTTTGTGCTTCTACACACAAAATTTACAGCGTTGATGTAGAAAACTTCAAACATACAGATTTCACGCGCTGCGTTAAGATGTCCTATAAAAGAGCTGTAGACTTGGTTTTTCTACTTCTTGTAAGCAGATTTTCACCCACCCTTTCTCCCAAACCCAAATACAAAAGCATGCAGATCTCTTTATCAGTACATTCTTCACTCACCAAAGAAATCAGTGCATAATGGCTTAAAGATTTTTATTTTTATTTTTTTTCTGAGGAGTTTTAATATGGGCAGATAAACAGGTCATCTCAGTTGTGCTCTTGTATTCGTGATTTGAGAAGAAATCCTTTGGGATATCAATTTTTCTGCCAGAGCTATTAGGGAGGCAGACAATTTTCTCCTGGATGAAGAGGACTTCCTGCCCACTACGCTTTTCCCATAAACTTCCCGAATGAGGTACATCAATTCCTTGTACTTTCACTTGCCATTTCCATCACTATTCATTTGGAAATAGTGATAGATCTCTCTTAGAGCTAGATTTCACAGAAATGTATTTACGTGGAAGAAGGTTTGGTTTGGAGGGTTTGTGTTTTCCTGTTTCTCCAGAAATACCTTTGTCATCTAGCAGTGGACTTAAAAACTTTAAAATTCACTGAGCAATGCTACATCTCACAGGACCTTTTTATTATAGTGACAGAGATCGTGGCATTGTCTGTGTTCCCCAAATGCCAGGATGAAAACAATTGTGCTGCAAAAAGCAAACAAGGGATTTTCTGAGGTGTCTAGAAGTGATGCAACTTTGCTTCCACTGGCATTTTTAGCCAAGACTTCCAGAACTCCAACCCCCCAAACGATGGTGTGGGTTTATGTATTAACTCTGCCAGGCCGTGTTTGAACAGCCAGTCCCCGTGGAGTAGTAATACCAAGGTCTTAAATAGTCCTCCACCTGGTGAGGATGCTAATTATTGTTTTAAACAGAGCAAAGAGATTGATGGAGAATGAACTTCTTAAAATACGCTGGCTAGCTCTATCAATCTGTCACTTATTCACTTGGGAAGTTAAAGCACACAGTTAGTAATGTGACTAAATACTGAAGAGATGTTGTAGAGAAGGGAACGAGGCAGGTGAGACAGGACAGCCTTTCGCCAGCGGGACTTTTGGAGGCCCTTCCACCGTGCCATGTGGCCTAAAGGGATGCAGCTATTCCTTCATTCACTCACAAACAGACTTGGCTTGGTTGAAAGACAGAAAAATGTTACTTGAAAAAAAGTAAAATAAAATAAAGCAAAAAGCTCTAACAATGTGGTAAATGCCGTGGACTGCAAAAGCAGGCAGTGCACCAGAACAGCGTGGTCCTGTGAACCACTGAGACCCTCGAAAGGACTGTCAGGAGTTGAGGAGTCTCAGCCCTCCTCAGGAACGCTCCCCAAATAAATAAATACCCCTGTTTGGTAAAGGAACCGATACAGACCACAGTACTGGATTTGCAGTCGTGCCTTTTACTTATACAGTTGCAGTGATGGGAAATAGTTGGCTTGCCACCGATAATGATACAGGCGGAGGGATGAAAGGATGCAACCTACAAATCCCACCACAGAAGCCACAATTTGTGTGAGGATCACATCCTTCTACAATTCTCAAGAGGCTGGTTTGTAAGTAGAGAGGGATATTGATAAATCTAGTGCATTTCTGAGTTCACTTTATCCTGAAATATGTACAGATTGTTTGTCGCTGCTATAGCAATGATGTTCTCGGTTGGGTGCCACGCCGTGTGCAAGATCTTCTTCGTAAAGTCCAAACTGTCAACGCTGATGTCATCTTTCCTCCGTTTGCCACCGACGCAGACTCTCCGGGGCTTAAGGATAGCTCGTGGTTTGCTGCTCTCTCGGGATGCCTCCAAGGTAACATCCCGCTTGGTGTTTCGGTCAAACATTCGGAAAAAGTTGTTATATGCACCTGTCATGATGACGCTGGAGAGAGGGGGGGAAAAGACATGATTAAACAGGAGGTTGGGGGAAGTCTAGTGACGTGAATGGACAGAGACAGCTGAGTGTTGACCTTAGAATAAGGTGGCTTCTGGTTTCAGAAACAGTACAAAACATGGGATTTTCCCCAGAGTGAACGGTTTTCTCCCCTCCAACGTATTCAGTGAAATTTCCAGTTACCCCAAAACTAGCTTCTGTAAGCATTCACACAAAAAATCATGTCAGGGCCCTGACATCATGAGACTGACTTCACAGGACAATAAAAGCGACACGTTCACCTAAGTTCTTTTTAATTACCCTCCAGCTTTTTACAAGCTTTTAAGGGTCATAGTTCCAGGCTTTTTTCTTTCACTGAAACACTCTTTAAGAAAAAAAAGAGCTTTGCAGAAGTAAATTTATTTTCAGAATAAACCCTTTTCCTTTCTGAAGCCATAGACCCATTAGAAAGTGTAGGCGCTATTAAAATTTTTATCTACAATACTTCTTAAAAATAAATATATTGATAAATAGGATTCTTTTATCTTCCATGTAAAGGTTGACTGAAGCATCAAGCCAGGATATATTTCTGGATCTGGGAGAAGGGGACAAAAAGCATACCTCGCCCTGTATAAAAATTACCCCATTAATCAGCTTGTAGCTTGAAATAATGAATTTTCAGTTGCTTCATTTCCCCATTCCCCAGGGGGGGATATTTTGTCACTGACTTTAATGAATTCAGGATTTCATCCATGGCCCTCAGGTTATTGGATTAGCATAATCATGGATCTTAGAGCCTTGTTTGAGAGCTCATCCCCTGAAAACTTTTTCTCTATCTGAGTCTAGGGCCACACTCCTCTCACCTTTCCCATGGGAGCCCAAATACAGTGAATTTAGTGAATTTTTGCGCTTCCATTCCAGAAGAGGAACCCACCCTGAACTGTCAGGTCTCCATGGGAGAAGCTGTGCTTTTAGTTCTAAGAAAGACTTGGGCAACCAGTAAATATTTGCCTTTCTGGTACAGCCCAACAGAGCATATTTAACGTGCCTCGCGTTTAATAAACTCATCTCCATGGCAGATGACAGCTGCGTTGCTGGAGCATTTGGCTGTGGTTTCCCACCTGGGAGGAGCCGCACAGAGCTGCGGGCTGGCCCCAAGGCAGCTGCATATGAACGGTGGGAGAAGTCAGAGCCAGAAACCGTGCTCTCTGCTGGACGTGCTAGCTGGTGAGAGCTGGCGCCCCTGGGTTCAGGAGCTGTCTTACACCACATGCATAGACCCAGCCAGTGTTGCCGTGATCTCATTGGGGGCCATCAGTAGCTGCTGTAATACCGATGAGCGATACACCCCAACCCCACCAACAGAGCTGCGGCGCTAACTGCGGTTGCACTACAGCTACCAAATGGCAGCAGCTCTGCTCCTTCAGGGCCTCTGCAGGGTGACCGGCTCAGGGGAGCTGGATGTGCAGAGTCACCAGCAGGACTGGCAGCTCTGCCCTGCCCTGGTGTTAGCTGGTAGCACGCAGCCTTCCCTTTGCTCGAGGGCTGCTTCTCCTGCTTGGTGGGGAGGCACTGCCCATAGGTGGTTACGGCCAGCCCTGGCTGACTGCAGCTAGGCTGTCTGCAGAGGGTTTTTTCCCCTCACCTTCCCCGCTTGCAGAGGCCTGGCACAGTTCTGCTCATTAAGCCCACGCAAACAACCTCGCATGCTTTAAAAAAAAAAAATAAAAAAAGTCAGTGTGACAGCTTGATAAAACGTACCCCAGAAGCTGCAGAAAGCCTATTGATCAAGATTAGTGCCCAGTTCAGAAACTGAATCAACAGCAGTAAATCTAATGTTTCACTCCTTCCGCATCACCGTGTCTTGTCATTAGGGCTCCTGCTGCAAGGGTTGGTCACAACACGCAGCAGCAGAGGTGATTCTGTACCTCAGCGCTCACACCCGCAATTAGCGATGCTGACAGGACTGTGGTGGGGTTAGCTGGTTGGTTGGTTGGTTCTTTTTTTTTTTTTTTTTCTCCCCTCAGGCAAAATTTTGAAACAGGCTCCCAGAGCAGGGCACCACGTGCCATGGGCTGCAGAGCTGCGCTGTCTGGGACTCGGCTCCCCCGGGAATGAGGAGCCTGCACCAGATGAAGGCAGGCGCCATCGGGGAGCAGTTTTCATGCAGGCAATGTACCAATGCACCAACTGCACGGCGAAGTGCTTGTCAAAAATATCTTTTTTTAGGTTTTGCTTGCAGTAAAGCTGCTTTTACAGTCCATTTGCTTTTTAATTTCTTCAACTCACATATTTTTAAAAGTCTGTTTCCTTCAGTTGGATTTATTGCGGGGCTTTTTTTAACATATGTAGATGACTACTTTTCATGCTGGCCCTGTTTTTCTGTAGTTTAATGGCTCAGTAAAAAATAGCATTATGTAAATGAGAAAGTGCCCGTTCGTGTTTGAGATCGCAAACCCAGATGGATTATAACCTTACCTGCCGCTTAAAATAACAATAAATGAGAGCGAGAACTAGATGTAACCCTGCAATTTATTCCTGTTCAGGAAAATATAATATACAATAATGGAATGTATGTGATAAGGAGGATTATAAATATATATATATGTACAAGAATTAAAATGGTAGCTGAGTCTAGGAAGTGCCTACCCAGTATTTCCAGACTGCGTGCTGGGCACAGCAGCGCTACAAGGAGTGCCTGCACCCCACGCTGGTTCAAGAAAGAAGCCTCCCAGCCCACAGCTCCCCACACGAACTCACAGGTATGTAAGGCAGCAGCCCCAAAAAGCTCTGCCTCAGCTCCTTGAATTTTGCTGCGAAGCATGGCCAGAGTCCCACCTCACCTGGGCAGGGGTGTTTGGGGCTCAAAGCACGCAGCGGTGGCCCCTGAGGAGCAGCAGACTGATGGCTCAGGCAGAAGCAAAGCTGCACCCTGTGCAAACCACCACAGCCAGAGGCAGGAGGATTATTTAAAAAAAAAAAAAAAAAGTGTGGGGGGGGGGGGGACGCACATACATACACACACACTAGCAGCACCCCAGGCCAACCCCTGTGCTGCCCTGGGAACCAAGCCGCCCTCGGTGCAGCACACTGTGAGCACGCTCCGCCTGCTCCTTCAGAGCTGCTCCAAGCAAGCACTGAGAGTTTCTGACAATCCTGCGCGCATGCTTTGAGCGACAACACGAGCTGCGAGTAATCCTTCCTGCCTGTGCTGACACTGTGGCATTTTTCCTTACCAAGGAGGCAGTCTGAGGCAGCTCACTGCCACGCTTAAGTCCCACAGCCCTGGGTCACTTGGGCACTGAGCCTTACCCCTCATTTTTTCCTTTACAAGCAGAACAAATATATTCTTACAGGGGGTAAAGGAAAAATCCAGTGCAATCCTACTTTCATTATATTGACTTTTCTGTTCACTCCCTCCCTAGTTGCCATTCTGTTCTCTCTTTCTATTCCTCCCCTTCTAATCACAAATTTGCAGTCTTTATCACAGTTTGCAGTTAGGTTTTCCTTTGCCATGTCCTCTTATTCCCCTCTCTTCCATTTCCCTTTATCCTGCTTCTCTCCTCCCTGCCAGTGATGTGCCCTCCCCAGCTCTGCTGCCCTCAGCTCCCTGCTCCCTCCCGTCTCTTCTGCTTCCCTTTGTCTTTTCCCTTTGTCTGTTTGTTTTTCCTTCCTCTTTGCTCTTCATGTTATTCCAGGGGGTCCCACTGCTCGCCCATCCCTTGCCATCTCCCTCTGTCTCCACGTTACCCTTACAGACAGCTTGCTCAGCTCTCAGGGGCTTCGGGCTGCCACCCGTGCCTTCTCCTTTGGGCTGCAGGCTGAGCAAAGCAGCAGATGGGCAGATTTACTCTCTCAGCAGGTACAAACGAGTGGTTCCCGTGCCCTTGAATCTGGCAGAAGTTTGGTAGCAGTGGCCCCAGACGTGTCAGGGTGCTAGGAGCTCAGCAGAGCCTGTCTGGCCATACAAAGCCTACCAGATCCCCAGGGGATGCGGGGGGGAGATGCGCTACCGCTCGTCTATTCCACGTGAATACTTGCTATGGGCTGTAAAAGAGACTTTCGCGTGCAACGTGCACATAATCTGCTTTTGAGCTGGGCACTCAGAGCACAGGGCCTGAGGACCTTAGCACAAAATCCCAGAAACTGGAGCCCATTGCAGCAGGAGGGGCTGTTTCAAATCAGCACAGCACTAACTGCTGCCGCTTAAACCAGTGCCCACTGGGCGCAGGTTTCTTCACCCATACCCTGCTGATCCGGTAGCCAGTGATATTTCAGGTAAACTCTATTATTTTAAAAAAAAAAATCAATTTCCCATCTGTACAATTGTCTGGAGCAAAGGACTTGAGACTAAGAGTTCTTCCTACTTGCACTGCAAGAAGAATACACAGCACTAAACAGGCAGACGTTTACCTACGGAGAACTATTTTATTTTGCGTGACATCAATAGTTGTTCCTCTAGGGTTTCATTTAGGGCCAGAGTTTTAGGGTCTACAGCAGCACCCCAGCAACTACTGATATCTTCAGCATCTTTAAGCACCTTAATACCATAAAGTATCTGGCTTTCATCAATATTTTGGTTTTGGTAATGACTCTGTTAAACAAAAAGCTTCGGTATGTAGCTTTCCTCTCTAAAACATTCTGCTTCTGTTGGAAGGTCAACACATTTCCTATTCCACCAACCTCAAGGGTATCTGAATAGGCCTTCAACATTTGTACTAAACAGCAGTGAGATCTTCTTCCACAATACTCTGTAAGCACTGACATTTCATCAGACACGTCAGTCACTGAGGACTGGGGTACCTCTGTCTCCAGACCCTGCGGTAAGTCTCAGCACAGAAAGGGGACATTTCTTTGACCTGAAACCACGTCCCCAGTTACACTTTGAGCTCTACGTGTGCAAGAGCTCAATACCACACCTGCCAGTGCAGAATAGCACGTCTGCAGCCTTCTGGGACTACCATGCAAAGCCCAACAGACCTTTTTGTGGCAATCACCTGACCTTATGAGAAGAAAGGATTTGTCCCAGGAAAAGTCTTCAAAATATTTTTCATGGGAATAAATAATGCTGAGATTTATTACGACAAAGGGAAGAGAGGGAGCACCGCTGCAAACAAGTTTTCTCTCACCACTAGACTGCTGTATGCGTTATGGGGTAGGTCTGTAGGCTCCCTGGGCAGTTTTACTCTATCCTGCGCTGAGTGAAGCAACTGACCTCACATCCTAAAGGAGCTTCTTTAAACTCCCTGGGGATATGCGATGGAAAAGCTTGAGGTTCAGGGCTGCAACACTCTGGGACAGTTGGCTGGGATAACACTGAATATAAGAACAGGGAATTCCCAAGTCCTTCCAAGCTAATATTTGACATGCCGAGCCTTGATAGTGAAATGATATCTTCTAGCTCCCCAGCACGGAGCATGCTGCCAGATGGGAATAAATGGTTAACATTTGGTGCACTGGGACCTGCCAATCCCGCCTGATTGGAGTGAAGGCTGACGGGTTTGCACCGGGATGACTGACAGTTCAGTAGGAAAGGGCTGACTGAACAGCTGTACATGACTCCATTCATCTGCTTACAGCATATCACTGATCACAATGGTATTCAGAAGCCTCCCTGGAAGGGTTCCTATACACCTATTCATTTGAAATCTTAAAAAAAAAAAAATAGTAATTAAGGTATTCATTTACTACCATGTAGAATATACTACACATTTTTTCTTTTACTGGTTTCTTCTGTAACACACGAAAAGTTCCGTAAGTACTAAGTTTAGAGGTAAAACTGAAATACAGAAGGGGTATGGTTGGCAATGAGAAGGGTCTTGTGGGTCCTTATTGAAAGTCTTGACTTTGGAAGTGAATGGAAGAACAAAATGCGATTGTTGTACAAAGCAGAGCTCACACATTCTCCATAGTCACATAAAGATGTATACATAACAAAGATGACATGATTTTAGTGTACTATACTCCACCACAGATAATATGTGCTCATCTGCCTGCATTACTGTAAGACCCTTGCTTGACTCCCTCCCTGACCGCAGTTCCTGCCCAAGCACCTAGTGATTAATGTGCCCTTCAGCAAATGAGATAGGGTCTGTCTGATCGTATTAGTTCCTGTTCATTGGAGTAACTGAGCATCAATCACGTTCTAATCAGAGCCCACGTACATTGATTTTTTTGTAAACGGCCTCACCATCGGGTTCTATCATAGCCTAGATTAACTCCTTAATAATGACAACATTAGTAAGAAGTATTTTCTGCTAAATAATAAACACGCTTTCATTTTTAACCGAACAGTCCTGTCACTTTAATTTGTCATTGTAACTTTAAAGTCTACAAAAGATAAAAATACCAAGTTTAGAAATGCAATTATTAATGTTATGCATATGAATTAGTGTTATAAATGTTATAGTACAGCATCTCTTGCAAGTACTGTTGTTAACAGGTATTGCTTACCTTTAACAGTAGGTCTTTTTAAAAAAAACATACCAAAAAGACCAAATGAAGTGACCTTAATATTAAAACGAACTGTTCTTTAAGGGTTACTGGTACCCAAATATAATTTAAATTATGATCTGCCAAAATCAAAATAATCTTGCAGTGTGTAGCAAAACAATAAAATACGTGTCAAGCACAGAAGCAAGAAGCTGAGAAAAGTGAACATGAATTTCCTCACCTCAAGAGATGAACATCAGTGCCGATATATTTGACTATTAAAAAGAAAACTAAATTAAAGTGAGCCCTTATCTTTTGTCAAATGTTGCCAGCTACTCCACTCAACAGTTTCTTCCAATCAAGAGCGGTGTGTTGTGCTTAGTGACAGATCTGGTAATTGTGCAAGACTAACAACCCCCCGATGCTTGGGCAGTACAACAAATTAAGCTCTCACGGTGTAAGGCTCCCACTTAATAATTACTCACTACGTCGATCTTTCTGATCTGTCAAGTAGGAACTAAAATATTACACTCACTTTAAATCCTGATACTGAATAAAACTTCTGTTATTACCAACTATCTGGACAGTGGTCTCACTTATCAGTGTGAATGGCAGCACTTAATTCAACTACAAGAGAAAGACCCTGAGCCTGTGAACATGTAGCTGCCTATCCTGCATGACACATTGGGAATTCCCTCTAAGGAAAAACAAAACGGTCTGAGAGGACCTGAAATCCTCTGAGTGTTTGTTGAAGTTTCAAAATATCTGAACGATTCGATTCTGTGGTTCTTTAGTGCCAGGTTTAGGCGGGGATCAGCCCCACCTGTATTTCCAAGAAAGGCTTTTATTTTGGTATTTCCAGTAGGAGCAAACTACCAAGTACGTCCCACGTAGGCCCAAGCAGCAATCACCTCCTGTGCTATTACCATTAGCGTTTAGCTCAGCCAGATCCTCTTCCTCCCTACAAATACCTCCTTGGTGTATGTAGTAGAAGCAAGTATAATCTTGGCTCCTCTTTTGCCAGGCTGATCCAAAACCAAACTCTCCCCCTCCTCTCTTCAGAGCAGCTGCCCATTTGCCTGATTAGCTCATCTGCCTTGAAGATGAGGCACAAAAAATGTGTAACTGTAGTCCAAAGGTCTTTCAATAAGACCCCAACACAACATCAGCACTGCTTCCCTCTCTGTTGGATATCCCAGTCTTGCCCACCCAAGGATCACGTTTGCCTTTGTCTCAGCTGCCCCACGCTCTGTCTCACAGTCCCTGCCCAGCCTGGGGGGGCAGGCCTGCTTCAATGCAATGAGACGGACTGTTTTTCCCAAATGCGAGGCTAAGTGGCCTGAAGGCATAGTTCCAGGCTCTCTGTGAGTGCCAAAGTGATCAGCAGCACTTGCCGCTTGGCTTCCAGCTCTGCTGAGATGAGAGTCACAGTGTGCCATTCAAAATTGGCTTGTGCACTCTCTTTCACATGCATCCTGTAGTCAGCTAATCCCTTCCACAGCCACCTAGTGCATGAATGTCCCTGTGAGTTGTTTCCAACTGATAAGATGAAGGTTTGTGTTTTCTGTCAACTAAAATCCTCACCTTGCATCATATGCTTGGATTTCATTCATTTTTATTGTCTCGGTCCTGTAGACTGCTCAGTTCTTCCTGTACAATATTCCTACTCCCCAAAGTACCACTGCTATTTGCTAGGATTAGGGCACTGGCAAATTTAATCCTCTCTCTCACTTGTTATGCTAGCATCTCTCCTGAAAATATCCAACAAGATACTGTGTCTTGGATATCTTGGGTAAACATAAGGAAAGGGGCTGCTCTGACCAGGGGTAGGCATCAGAAGAATCAGTGGGAAGGCGGCAGAAGTTTGCAGAGCATCGGTGGGTCCCTGTGACTGCCTGTCCCCTCATTTCTAAATGTCCCCTCATTTCAAATGTCCCCTCATTTCTAGTAAATGAACGGGGTATCTGAAGTAGCTTCTGCGTAAATGCAGGATCACACAAACCTCCTTAGTGCATTGGTGGGGCAGTGTAAATTAGCAGCATTCATTTTATTCTTGCAGCCTACTTACAGTTTTGGTGAAGAAAGGACTGGATTTGAGTTTTTTTCCCCTAAGGCATGAGCCAAGATTAACAAGAAGGATGGAGACCCAGCTGCACCAATATCCACACACCTTTCATCAGCCTGAACACTGATATGTAGGAATGTAAATTTATGTGGAAAATAACCATATATCATACTGTATTTGCTGATTGTTCCCCATCATATGGGAGCTCTTTTGCTAAATGAAGACAATGATGTACGTAAGGGTGGATTACCTGTCCGATCCATTCCATGCACATTCAAACTTGTCAAAGATGCAGTCATTTTCGTAGAGGGAACACAACTTGCTCCTAAGGTAATCATGGACCTGTTTTGTAGAAAACAACTGCTGTTATTCATGAAACAAAGCAAAACATAACTCCCAAACCAATCCCTCAATCTCTGCTTTGTCTCCCACGTTCACTTTCCAAATATGCTGCACAGATTGGTAACTTTGCAGCAGATACCATGTTTAAACTCTAAAGAAGCTATCTGCGTCATCCCCCAACCCAATTAACCAGGTGCTACAGAATTATTGTTGCAGGAAGGCACGAAGCATACCTCGCTCAGCAGGCTGCAGACCACCCCTCCTCAACACACTTGTTTCTTGCTTGGGTGATTTTCTCAATGCTAGCCTAATTCCCAAAGACGTTTCACCAGCTGATACCCTAGATGTGCTAATTAATGTGCAAGAAATCTAATTTAAATTGTAACAAAAATGTCATATTCCAAGATAAGTGGATTATCACTTCTTGCAGCAGAAAGAACCTGGCTCTATTAAAAGGACCTGTAGTGTATGGTAGCACATACATTTGGGTACGGTATTTCGGAAGCATAATACAGTACAAGGTTGCAGATACACAGGCTGCAAATTAGAACACTAATTTAGCTCAAGGATACTTCATATTTGGCTGAGACTTAAAAAAAAAAAATTGTAAATTTTCACATACCTACTTGAAAAGTGAGATTAATCAGTAGAAGACCTCTCCTCTGGGCTATATATATATACCTCTGCTGAGCAAGGGTTATCAGAAACAGACAAATCTCATGCAAACTGTTCCATCCCTTTGCTGGATTTGATTAGTTTTCCTTCTGGATGATTGCTTTAATTTCACAGGGAAATAATTAGCTAGAAAATCCCTGCGCAGGAGAATTTACTAACGCACTTTCATTCCTTATGTTTTCTTCTAGCTGTTGTGGAAACCGTAACACCAGGCTGTGTGGATGACCTCTAGGAGCACACACCCCAGTAGGACAGCCAAGGGCATTACTGAGCTCTGGCCACAGAGGTACTGGCTGTTGTGTCCTGGCAGACTGCTCCTGCTCAGCACCACCTGAATTAGGGTCTCCTGACTGTGGTCCTTTCAGCACATGCTCAGCATCCTCCTCTGGCCTGAGGGCTTAAACATTTCTGCTAGCAACTTCTATCAAGACCAGAGTAGAGACAATGACCCTTTGCTAATATTTTATTTAAACTAAACCACCTTCTGAAGCCAAATTGTAAAGTTTACCAAGAATATTTGTAACATAAGGCTATGGAGGACTATACATTTTAGTTATGGATCAATTTTCAGCAGTAGATGAGTGAACACTAAGCTGTATATCAACAGATAATGTCTTAACATGCAAATGGTAATGCAAATAAAACATTTCACAACTACATGCATTTACTCCCATAGGTCAGAACACTTTCAGAAGGTCAGAACATGGAGAACTGATGCAGTTTCTTGCACCCCCTGTAATTAAATCTTTCCATTTTCTCTTTACTTAAAGCTTTTTTTTTTGTCTGTGTGTGTTACCCACGTAATTTGTTACAGAACTGGAGTTTTTTCCATTATTATGTTTGTAAGCTCCCAAGACTTGGAAGTAGCAAGGCTGGGTAAGGCAGGCCAAGGAAGTAGATTGCCTTTGCCTCACTGACTGCCATTTCCAGGTCTTCCTCTTCACCATTTCCAGCAGCCATCTGTCACAACCACCATCATGCACACACCCTGTGCAAGGAGTGTCCGACTCCACAGCTTAGAGCTGTGCCTTTCTACTAGCTCTACCAAAAAGCATTTTGCAGTTTCTCTCTCAGTTGTCTGATTTCTTCAAGGTCTCAGCTCCTTTTTCTTGACTGCCCCTGCCAACTTGCACTGCTGCCAGGGACAAGCAGCTTGCTCTCCACATTCACCCTTTGATTACCACATTTGACCACATTCAGTCCCTCAGAGACTATGGAGAACTAACTGGAGGAAACACACAATTTTCACTTTGTTTTCACATTCATCTGCCACTACAGATTGAGGGTAAATTCAGATTTGCTTTGTCTGTACATATTGTTCTTACCACGTATGAATAATACCTGAATCCCAACCAAGTTCACTCCTAACCGATCACCCCAGGCATCCTCCTTTTCTTCATTGCACTGTTTCAGGTCAGACCTTCCTGGAATTATCTAGTCATTTTGTGCTTCGGAATTACACAGCGATACGACTACGTGGGGAGCTGTTTCACTGGGGCTGCACATTCACTATCAGGAATTGTGCTGATAAGTGACACATTAGTCCAAATCCCTACACAATAAACCTTGCCAAAAGTGGATCAAGCTATTATCAGCTATGAATATGTTCATAGTTCAAGGTTGCTGAGAGCAGTTGGACTGTGTGAATCCTATGCAGTCCTGTGCCTATGGCCTCTGAGCTCTGGGTTCTCCTTCAGTAAGCTACAGCACTTGTCAAGGCACCGCACAGGTATTTGAGAATGAAAGGCAATCCATTGGTTAAAGTAAAGCAGCCAGAACACAGTTACATTTTCAGGGTTTTCTTGCTATTTTTCGTAAGCTTCTGACTATATTAAGCAGTACTGAAAATTTTACGTCGTTATTTTTCCGTATCTCAGCATGGAGAAACATAACTTTTTAATTGGCCCCACTGTTGGGTGTCAAACTGATTTAAAGGTAGCCACCTTGTTACATGGCTACCTACATGATGAAATAAAAGCAGATGTCAAAGTCAAGGCAAACAGATTGGCTTGACCAGCTATTCCTCTCCAGGGAGAAGGCTGCCTAATCCATTAGCATAAGTATAAAATAATGTATTACCTAAGTTCCTAAAAATCTGAGATACAATTCTGTTACATAAAACACAGTCTCACCCTTACCCTCCCACTCCGTTTTTACAGCACACCAACATTTCTAACACATTTACCATTACAAGTATGGCCATTTTCAGAGCAAAACCAATTCTGTAGTTTTAAAGGTACACAGGCTCAGACTTCTCAGTGCTAACAGGAGGTACAATGAGGAGAGTCCACTGAAATGCAATGGGTGTACTGGGAAACATTGCCCACTTCGTCTACTAAACACTAGCTAATAAACACCTCCAATGTTACTGATGTCAAATTTTGGTTGTTTTGACATTTTCTACCACCAAAGTCTCCTTCCATGTTATTTGAAAAATAACTTTAATAATAGTTACTGTGAACTACTGTACCCCACCTACCATTTTATAGACACAAGGGGACAGAAAACAGGGATTGCTTTATCAGTACTGCAGCACTGTCCCTACGTAAGCGGTATGAGCTAGATGAATGACATTTTTCCTGCTTTGCATACTCTTCTGTAGGCACCCTAACATTTTTTTCTCATTGCATTTTCACAGCAAGCATTTTCTGTGTCACAGACATATTTTCCCTCTTCAAGGCAGAGTCAAAAATGTAAGCTCAGACCTCTACTGCCAACTAGAACAGATGTCAGAGTACAAGCTCAGCGCTGGCTGGAGCCACTGGCATTTTGTCTGGGTAATATCACAATGAATTCAGGCAACCAGATGTGTCTGTCTGGCATTCACAAATCGCTGTGTCAGTGGTGATGTTAGGATTTAACAACGATCCCTTCTAGAACTAGACACAAGGGAGGAATGCGTAGATGAAGGTTTAAAAAGAAGTTCTGAAATGACAAAGGTGTAAACTCTCAGCAGTCCCAGAGGGACCAGGAAGCTAAGCAATTCGCAAAATCCTTTCCTCAGTTTCTTTTAAATGTTAATAGTGGAATACATCATTTGAAAATGGATGCCAAAGTGATGAGATGATTTCCCTTGCTGAAAGCATTTTTTTTTTCAAAAGCCCATTCCACTGTTACTCTGACTCCCTAGGAGTTACACATCTTTACTAATGCTGAAGTTGCCCTTTTGCAACTACAAGGACGCCACTACAAGGATTTTAATCATCTTGATTAGCAGCTCTTAACTATGCGCTCCTCAGACCAAGCAGTGAGAAGTTTGGGAAAACCTTCAGTGAGAAGTTTTTCTATTGTTACATTTCAGTAAGCAGGAGACACCTACCTGGTATGTTTCTACAGGCTTTGTTTCCATGTTCAGATCCCAAACCTTGACAGTGAGGTAATCTCTTGTTAGCATATATCTACCGCTGTGACTGAATTTGACATCTGACACTGAAGAGATAATTTCTGAAAAAAACGATCTGTTACTGGGGTCTTCTGGTTCTTCATAAACTGTTTAAAGAAAAAGAAGCAAGAGAGAAATTAGAATTCTGTAGAAGGAATGCTTTGTTACACAATCTGTGCTGTGTATTTCTTGTGAAACAAGGTAATCCAGTGTACCGATGCACATGATATAGAATTAATTATATGCCCAGCACCTTAATCTTTTTTCCTTTATCTTTATAATGCTTCCTTTATCTTTATATAAAAATACAAGTAGTAATCTTTGAATTTTACAATAATTAACCTTATCACTGTGCTCCCACAGCATCACTCTGGGAAATCCCATAAATATACCAGTTAGTTGACTACAGCTACGGAACAGCAAGGCAGTTCATCCACGGTCACCTTCCCAGGGGTCCCCACATCCCATTTCCCGACACATAAAGAAAATTCAGGGGCTCCAGCACATGAAAGGTGTCCATGTGGTCTCACAACAGCCTTGGCATCCCCAGGAAGGGTGGTTACTCAAAGCCTGCCCTGCCTGCCAGAACCAGCTGGCCTGTCTGCAGGCACCTCACAGCTCTTGTCTGAAGGCACCGGAGACTAAACATGAGAATTTTGAGAAGCAATTGCAAGCTGCAATTACCTCCTTCTAATGAAGGGAGCAGGGAACAGACAGTGATTTACCACGTGCATACATGAGCTGTTTAGTTGATGTGCAAAAGCTGACAGTCCTGGGAAGAACTAAATTCACTGCACGCTCTGGTTAACTGCTCTGTGCGCTGCACGATCCGACAAGGCAGGGGATCATGAAATATTGCTTGGAGTATTCCATACGGGGATACTTAGCTCTTGTAGCTATAAGCAGTCACAGCGCAAAGCCTACATGAGTTTGAGAAGCATTTGGACAACACTCTCAGAAATATGGTCTGATTTTTGTGTGGTCCTGTGCTGAGCCAGGAGTTGGACTCAGTGATCCCTGTGGTTCCCTTCCAACTCAGATATTCTGTGATTCTCTGAGATCAGTAATCCCTATTCAACTGCGTATAATAATAATAATGATACCTTGATGACACAAAATGAATCGCAGGAACTTGAAACAACTGGTTTTAGTAGACCCCACTTCATCAGCTACAAGCCCACTTCTAACCATCTCTCTTCATCCTTCCCCCAAAAGCCTGCACTAATTCCAGCCCTGGAAGAGTCGGAAGGTGAGAAGCCCACAGGAAGGGGGTGCTGCTGGTGTCAGGTCCCCCAGCTGGTTGAGGTGAGAATTAATTCCTTAACTCCCGCCAGGAGCCTATAGGACTTCTGTTGTCTTTTTGCAGATCTCGGTGGCCCAGAGACACAATTGACCTCATATGGTGAAGTTTAGTAGAAAGTCAGAATTTGGGGATCTTTCAGTTATCAGTAAAATCAATGCAGTTCTGGCACCTACATCTAGAATATTCTTTGAAAATTGGCAATTTGGTGAGTGTCACTTCCAAGTTTCAAAAGCAGGTGAAGGAAAGCCATTAGATGACACATGAAAACGTGCTGAAAGTGGAACAACTTTCAGCTGTCAGTCAAAACAGACTTTTTTTGTGTAGTCCATTGGAATATTTGTTCTCGGTTCATTTATCTATGGCTATGATTCAGGCTGTTGAAAGCAACAAGGTTCCAGTTTCCGTCAGGTGAAATAATGTTCGGCAGAAAGCTAAGGGTGAGTATGTGGGCGAAGCATGTGGGGTAATGCAAAAAATTATGGGCAATTTTCTTTGGGGGTGGGCAGTGGAATGCAGCCCGGCATGCACATGAGAATAAGGTCTATATTTGAACACGTACAACACATCTAGATGGCAATGTACTTCAAAACGGGAGGGGGGGGGAACTTTTCAGACAGACTGTAAACGAACAACTTTAAATAGCTTTTTAAAAATTTGCCTAGACATTCTGCAAAGCAGATATTTTGCAATTATCCTGTCAGATTTTCAATAGAAATCTGACGAGCACAAAGCAATTATCATTTCTCATACCTCTTCCCTTTAATCTGTCCAAACTATGCACTTGGCTGGCAGGAATTTCATCCTCCTAATTATGATGTGAAGTTGCTATTAAAGCCAGGAAAAAAAAAAAAAAAAGCTAACTGAACTACACCTTCATTTACAGCTTAGATATATTTTTTCAGCTCTATGTGTCTCATCCAACTCCCAGTGATTAGAGAGGAGTAATATTTGTACCTGGATGCTCTGTATTTTGTTAATTAATGAGATTAAACAATTTCATCCCTTATCTGCACTGTGTATTGCTTTTCTAGCCTTACCACAGTAAGTATTAGAAAGACTTAGATTAATTAAACTGCAAAACCTACTGCAGGCATGAAAGCCCTGTATCACTACGGAAAGAAAGGTAGCAATTTTAGAGGTGGAAATTCATTGCAGATAGCTCCGACAGTCAGCACAACCGAACCAGGAAAATTGTTAAAGGAAATTAGGGAGTGGCTCCCAGTGACACGGAGAAAGCGCAGCAACTAGCAGCGTGTGGCTGAACACCCAGATCAAGGCACTGGCCTCAGGAAATGAAGGTGAGATAGAGCATCCACAGCTCTTTGCTATTTCTGGTTTAGCAGCAACATACAGGTGCACACAGACTGCAAAAAGGCATAGTGGAAGTTCAGTCTGGCTAATGAAAGCTAAGTGAAGACAGAACAGCAGCAAAGACCACGTAACGAAGCCTCTAGTTCAGGCAGGCAATACAAATTCTGCCCTGGCTTCTTCAAGCTGACAGGAGGCAACGTGGTGCTAGCCCACTGTCCGCAAGGTCAGGTTTGCCAGACTGCACTGGAAACACACGTTCTGCTCACTACAGTTTATATTTACCTTGGGGAGGCTGCTCTTACACCAGGGAACCAACAGCACCCAAGGCACAAGACTTCAAATTGAACGTACTTTTCTCTATCTAAGCACATCTTGTCAGACTAGAATCTGGAATCTGAACTTTACTGAGATTCGATTACAAATTCTATTACACTCCTCCATTAATTTCTTATTAACTTCTTAATAAGTAACTTTTGTCATAAAAAGGGTATTTAATTTTCATGAATATTGTTATTGAAAGCATTCTCAGTGCTCATTACATGAAAGATGAAGCTACCTGTCCAGCTGCCAACTGATGAACTCACAGAGTAGTGTGCTCAGCTTTCACATGCCACTGCTCAGACTTAAATATGACCTCGATGGCAGGGGCTGGGGAACAGAGAAATACCAGGGGATGACGGGGGGAAACTGAGTGTCTCTAAGTACAGCCAATGCTGAAGAGGAGCCTCCAAGGCAGACACCATTCCTGCTCCTCGCTCTACAGGCAGAGACATGAGGAAGCTGGGAAGTCAGCTTAGGGAAATAAAAATGCTCTGTCCCTCTCTGCATGCCCTTCTGCTCATAAGTCAAAAACCAGCATAGCTTTTCACAGAAGTAATTCCAGATTTTGGGTAGAAGGGTGGGTCGGGTGAAGAATACTTGCCAGAGTACTCTTTTCCCAGATCCTGAAGAAAGTCTGCAGCACAAAAATATGCCCCTTCTTTCTCAAAAGGAACTGCCATCTGCTTAATGAGCTCTCAACTCACTTAAAAATATCTTAACATGCTTTGAATTTCTCTGACCTAATATACAGAGACTCTCTTTAGTATCAGTGGATAGAAAAGGCACTGCCCAGGTGTGCATTTATTGTGCAGAAATACATGCACGTCTACAAAAAAAGCCAAGAACAGTTAGGGTGGGTAGGAAGGTCCATCTCTCTCAGCTTCCCTTCCAGACAGAGGCTAAAAGCAGATGGCTTGGGCAGGACCTACTGACATTCTTGGAGCTCTCATCAAGCCGGTGAGTAGCACTCTGGGTGTGATAGGTGCTGCCACTGAAACTTCCCATTTGTTTTAACATGGGCCTGATTACACAGACCTGGAAGGTATACGGTTTGGAGAAGACACATCCAATAATGAAAAAATAACCCTAATCTTCTAGTTAAATTCTAAACAAGAACTAATGGCTAACAAAAACTAAGGGCTGCACATGCAAATGTAACCTTTCTTAAAAATATTGTTTCTTATTTTTCTTTTAATTGCCAAAAACACTGATCACATGCAGACTGGAATTTCTCACTCCACTCAACACACACCATACAAACCACAAGGTCCACGAGGGGTGAATGCATGCTTTGAAATCCCACTTCAGTGGCCTGGAGAGAGACCAGGTATCGCCGATACTGCCTTCCTCTTCAGCATCACTAGCTACATTTCGCTGCAGTACAACATTCCAATTTCTCAAATACGTAACTGTGGCAGATGAAGGAGGGATATCAAACTGCTAGCAACACAGGAAAGTGATAAATCAAACAGCATCACCGTGCACACTCTGCTGAAGAGCAGTGGGTAGATTGTAGCTAAATGATATTTTAGGAGCCAACCAGCCATCACCCCAGCAATAGCCAAAATGTAACTTCAGCCTCAGAAAACATAAAAGCTCATGCTCTCATAACAGGTTTCTCTCTGTGATTTTTTGGTCCCTCTTCCAAAGGCGCACACTTTTGATGGAGTCATTGGGATCTGCAGACTGCAGTACCACTGAAAATTACTAATTTGTTTGCTGGCCTGAGCTTTAATCATTGCAGGGTATAAATTCTGGCATATGTGAACTTTAAAAAATAATAATGCTAAAAATGGCTCATGTGGTGGGTGCAGTGTCATGATCCAAAATAGCACACACAATGCTGTATTCCTCAACAAGGAAAATGCATACTCCTTTACTTTATATCAGAGGACCTTGGCTAATGCCTTGACTTAATTTTCAACACTCTTCTCACTTCCCCTTTTCCTCTTACCTTCTTTCTTTTGCCTGGATGAAATAAAACCATGAGCTCCTCACAATGCTGCTGCAAGGCAGATGGTGCCCAAATTCAAATGTGAATAATGTTTTTCAAAGCACAAAGAAGAAAGATCTATTTAAAGGGAAAGCAATAACAGTATCTGAGATAATATGGGGCAGGGGTTAGAAAAGCTATCTATCTAATATAATGAAAGTTTATCTGGAGCTACTTTTTATTTTCTACAGGAATTTATAAGTGTATAATGGATTGATGGGATAAAAGAAATGTCAACTGTATTCAGTTAAACAAATCTTCCATCGCTTTTAAAGGGGAGAAACATAGAGTACAAGGTTTGGCAAAAAAAATTGTTATCAAGGCCTGAGCACTTGATGATAACTGAAAGGGTTTACTGTGAAATATCAGTAAACAAAACAAAGAGAGAAAGAGAGCTTGCAAGGGAGAAGACCGTGATAATGCTGCACACTCCTTAAGGCACAAAGATATGAACCTTGAAAATTTCTGTTACTGCCAGCCAAAAGCAGAACTATAGATAAAAACAACTTTTTTCTATTACAAAGCCAAATAGATTTAAAAAGAAAACTAAAGATGAATCATGCTTACATATATTTCAGAACATGTGATTATCTGAAAGGAAAGAAAAAACTTGAAGATGGAAGCTTAGCAGCTCCAGAGCTGATAAGAAATTCCATCACTCATAGGATAAAATTATAAGTGGCCTTAAAAAGCCATTCCCTATAACAGAAAAACAGCTACTTTCCTTCTATTTAAGAACAAGCATAAACTTTCAAAAGTTTTTTTTTTTTTTTTCCTAGAGGATGCTGTTAGTATTAAAAAACAACTGGATGAAAAAGTGAGACTGGACAACTGACTCCTCACTGCTGACTGCTTCTCCTGTTAAAAAAGCCCATTGCAGTGACTGTATTTTCACGTACAGTCGGTGCCCACCCCTATAAGAGCCATTACTTAGATTTAAAGACCCAGAAATCCTGCACCGTGAAATAACAACTCTCCCTCTCCCTCCAAAGACAGCTCATGGATATACAAAAACCTCCAGCTCCTGTTCAAGGGCCACATCTACAAATCAGTGAAGACCGTTTGAGGAACAGCAGAAAAAAGGCAGTAGGACTTACGAGGGGGCAGTGGACTGTAGAGGCCAGAGCCAGGGAAGATGCTGGAACAACAAGAGCGGGAGAACAATTTTCTTTGTCCAAGCATGCAAACAGCCTGCAGTTGGGCTGAATTAAGGACTTGTTACAGATAGCACCTACACACACAGTAGGTGTATTTCAAATGGACACATGTACTGGTGGTGGATCAGGTATTCTCTCAGTGGGCTTGAAGCTTCATAAGCACAGAAAAGAGCTGCAGTCCCAGCCCGAACAATTTATCACCTAAATTAAGGATTTCCTGCATTCAGATCCCAAATTAAAATGGCTGCAATACCTAATTGAAATGTACTGAAAATGGTACTTGGAAATGAAGGAATTCTGCCCCTCTGGACAGATCGGCCACAGCAGCTTGCAAGAGGGACAAGAAGAAATATACTGTCTTGAGAGCTGATAAACACTTTTAAACATTCTTACTTTCTGGACTACATGTTATACTTATGAAATGTCTCCCATAAAATATGATTCTAAGCTGAAAACCTTACTAAAAACTTAACTATAATACATTTAGATGGCAAATCAGCACTGGTCCACAGGACAGCTGTGATTTGCCCCACAGTTTCATAATTTAATTTCATAAAGCTTAGTATAAAAAACCTAAGCTAAATTTCATGAAATTTATATAAAACTACTAACATGTTCATTCAGCTCCACAACACACTTTCTGCTATTTTCTACTTCTTACTATTTTCCGACAGAGAAAGCTTTTTTTTTTTTTCTTTTTTTGGTGCCATTTAGATTCAAGATGTGATCATATCCTGAGGTATGTGTAGCTCTGGTCTTATCTCTAAAGCGGTAGGGGACTGAAGAAGACACAATAAAAGGCAATAACAATGACCAAAAGCATCAAATAACTCCATGCAGGGAATGCTAAATAGACTGGGACTCCTCAGCCTAGGAAAGAGTGCTCTGAGAGGTCTGTAATTGTGGCACAGGGAGGATGAATAGGGAAGGACAGCTCCCGTTGTACACTGTCTCTTCCAGTCAACAACTAAGGGGTCACCACAGGAAACTAGGAAGGGGCAAGTACAGAACAGGCAGGAGCAGACCACACTATGCCTAATTAAGTTAGAGAAGGTTTACTGATAGATATTGGGAATGGTAAAAATTATACACAGGTTCAAAAGTAAATGCACAAATTCAAGCAAAAAAAATCCATTTGAGCTCTGCTAAATGCAAATAAGTTCACTCTTGCTAGAGACCCTGAACCCCAGGTTTCTAACTGCAAACTACAAAGGGCTTATACATTTGCTCTAGTATATGCTTATACAATGCTTGTACATTTGCTCTAGTCTTACATTTTTTGTTACATTTCAGAGCCAGAATACACTGCTGGAAGGACCTCTGGTCTACCCAGGTATAGTCTTTCTACACGATTTGAAATCTACTTTTGGATTTTGTACTGAAAAGTTCCTGAGTTTATTATGAGTGAATCAAGATCAGGTGCAAGGCTCCCTTTGAAATTCATGGTCTCTTTATGCCTTTTTAGTTTCACTGTTTATGATAATAGTTTGATTTACCATTATTATTTATCTTTCACTACCTCTGAGTCTTTTATTGTCTGGCATTAAGCCAATCCACTTGTATATTCACCTCCTTCAGAAATTCTCTTTCAAGATCAGGGTATATTGCTAGTGTGAAAATCTTGCCTTTCTGTTTTACAAGGATTAATACAGATATAGGCGTATGGGATTTTTTTTCTCCACCTTCATAAGCAACTTATAATACATTTATCTGATTAGACATGAAGTATAAATAACTAACCGCAATTACTTAACATTTCGCATTATTATAGCCTTATCACTGTATTTGCTCATCCCTTTTTAAACTGAAAAAGTAATTTCTTTTTTATTACTTCAATTTTCTATGTCTTTTCATGAAATTTGGAGAGCACCTGTTCTCTTACATGTCATTTTCCTTCTCTGAGTAAGGGTAAGTTTTGGAAGCTATTCCTACACTTCAAGGCCAAAATTCCACCTACCGCAAAGCATTCCTTTATCCAATGACCCCTTATTAAAACTGGGCTTCTCATCAATACCTCTAGAGAGTCTGCCTTTTAAAAGCGGAGCCCGAAATCAATATTTAAGAATCTGTTTTACCATCTGTGGTGAGTTGCTGCAGCTTGTCACAAACCACAAGGGACAGTGCATTAGTGCTGAAGGGCAAAGCCAGATCAATAGCTAAGGATCAGTGGGTGGGAGCTTCGCTATGGAGCTGCTTCTATTAATGTAACTTTGCCAGTGAGTTTGTTAATAAAGAGAAATGGTGCTAAAGAGAGCAAGGAAGTGAAAAAATGTGAGGCTAATCTGGAGGATCAAGCTTCTTTAAACCTCGGTCTCACAAAGACTTACGTGCATGTTTAATGCCACGTGTTGTGAGCAATGCCATGGAAGGTAATGGGACATGAAACTACTCCTGTACAGACAAATTCATGCGTAAGTCTTTCCAATCTTGATACATAAGGTTAGCAATAAATGTTTTCTTTCCCCAGTGAAACAGGATCTTGAAAGAATAATGTTGGTTTCAAGAGACATTGAAAAGCAGTATTTGTTGCTATTAAAAAAAAAAAAATTAAGCAAACAAGACAGGAATTTTAATAGTCTGAATAATTAAAGCAATCTTACAGCAATTATTTGCTTTATCTGTGTGTGGTTGGGGGAGAGGGGTTAATGAAACACCTCTTCAATCATAAATCATTTACCATTGCTTCAGGCTTTTCTCTTTCTTCTTACTATTTGATAGCTAGAAGTACATAAATCAGTCTTTTTCTTACTCTGATTTAATTTTAACATATCTTGCACAACAATATTATGTCTGCTACATAGACATAATCGTATTTCTGTAGAAGCATTTTCTAATTTTCATTAGCCATGTTATGAATGTCTTTATTATACATCCACATAAACTGAGCAGAATAGAAATTCTGGAGCTCATGCTAAAGTCAATTTTCCACCAAATTTCAATGATATTCCTGTACAAAGAAGGATCCCAACCAGGATCTAGTTTAGTATGTGTGAAATTGGAATAATAGATCTTTATGACAGTCATAATTACAAAGTTATCAGGATACAGGCACATTTTTTCATTGTGGATATAAAACCAGCAATGAATATATGCCTTCATAGTGCATCCTTAAAAAATATATCTAGAATTAGGATAAGGAGAATAAACTCTTATTAAAGCATGCGGTCAAATCATTAGGGAAGCTCAGATAAGTTCCACTCCTGTCACATGAAACATTGCAGATTTTGCCTGAAGTGGACATTACTTTGACAGTGGCTTCTCAATGCACAAAGGGAGAATGCTGGCTGTCTCTCTCTCAGATAACTTGACATGAAACCAGATGCAGAAATAAAAAGCGAATTTCCAATGTAAAGCTCACATAAAAGAAAAACAAGTTGTCTCTCTTCCAGTCATACAATAAGCATCATTCATTTGGAAAGGTCAATATTAATTAGCAAATCCAGCAGGGATACTCTGTCACAGGCTTTTTTTGTGCATCTGGTTGTTCTCTGTTGCAAATGAAAGATAATCCATATTCACTCAGAGGTCTGAAAGCTGTCTTGTCTCTGTAATTGCAATCTCCCTTAAAAGGTTAGTAAATATCATTCATGTAACTTTTAAAATTCAACACGTTCAAGCATATTTTCTTTGATTTCTGTTTTGGTTGCTTCCACAGTTCTGAATTCTTAAGTTTAAAATCAAAAATAAACTCAAAAAATAAAAATAAAAAAATAAAAGATAGCCAAATTCAGTTAAAGGGCAGACCGACAGAATAGTGGTATTTATCCTAGTGGAAGGGCTGACATTTCTTTCATGCCTGAATTTCATTTAAAAATGTGGTAAAGGGCTCTCATGGAAAGGAGAGGGTCCCACCACATATCTGGGTCCCAAACCAAACCCCAGATTCACCCTGCATTGCTCTGAAGACCAGTCTATATGTTTTAGATATTGATTATCCATGCTATGGAACTGGGGAAGGCACAAGCTCAAATGCTTTGCACCTTTCAGGAAGAGTCTAGAGACTGTTAGGATTGTCTGTCATCTCTAAGTGCTTCTCTGCTCAAAATAATGTGAAGGACAGTCCCAAAGTTTGTATTTTAAAGACCACCATGGCACACAAAAGAATAAACATGAAAATGCAGCTCCTTCTTCCTTGAAAGATTTTGATGTAAATTTTGCACATGGGTAATGGCTAATTAGAAATAGTGTTTTTTTTTCTTTTTAGTCTGCAAAGATATATTAAGAAATGAACACTAAAAAAAAAAGCTTAAAGCAACATATGACATTTAAGTAGATTACAACTTCTGCAGTATGCAATAACTGTAAGATATTAAGGCTATTAGACAGAATATCAATAAGAGTTATACTTGAGTGACTTAAATTTGCATGTTGCATAAATATAAAATTTCCATTTTCCACTTAATTCTGAGTTTAGTAATTCTGATGAACTTCTGAAAAAGCTTTTCATTCCTTTTTGACTTCACATGCTTAAGCTCAGTTTTCTTTCACTGGCTGCTTTATTAGATGATTTGCTGAAACAGCAGTATTTACCTATCTAGTCTACAAGCTGTTTGGACGAATGATATTATCTCCATGCACGATCAAAACCAAATTAGAAATCTTTTGTTAGTCAGTTGTGCTTTAAATTGCTTCAGTCAGGACAGTCTTACTGCACCAAAACTTACTGCAAGTCCTTAGCTTGTCTTCTCTGTTAGCTGAATTCCTTGAATTAGGGACAGAGTGGGTAGTTCCTCTGTTTCTTGGATGCTTCTAGCTAACTGCTCTAACAGTGATACTTTTTTAGCTGTTAGCTTCCCTTGTTTTGCTACTCTCAGAGAGTCCCAGTATACTTTCTTTCTGCATTGCACTGCCACACATTGCCTGAATTATACCTCAAAGGCAACCTTATTATTCCATGTTATGTAGATTAAAATTTTAATATTAATTTAAATATTAATATTTTCCTATAATATTTAAATAATTCCCTATTTCTTGCTCCTGGAGTCTGACTTCCACAACTATTTTAAATCTTTACCTATAACCCTGTGGATTGCAAGAACCCTTTCTTCCTTATTCCCATCCCTCTAATATTCCAAATAAGCAGGGGCATGCATCTTTTTTCTCTTCCTCTCCAGAATATTTTGATGGAATTATCTCCCACTACTTGTGAAGTCTGATAATAACATGGAGCAGTATTATGTATGTATCTCTCCTACAGTTACAGATTGGGCTTTCCTGGATATCCATTTGTAATGGCCACGTATATTTTACTTCTGATTGCTCACCCAGAATTGCATGATCTATTAAAGAGGTGTTATAAGAAGCAGTTCCAGGTAGTCTATTAGAAAAACAACACATTCTATCACACCTTATCGGTATCTCAATGACCATTTAAAACTCAGCTACTGACCTGATACTCTTTCAGTGCCTTATGGATGGATTTGGTGGTTTGAGACAGTTTTTCTAAGGGACAGAGGTCCCCCATTAAAACTCATCACACAAATTGGCAGCTTGTTAATAAATCTCAGCATAGGCACCAAGGATAAGCAGATACGGAGGAAGTCTCTTGTCTCTTCCATGTCAGAGCCATGAAAGATTAATATGGGAAACCTTGTAATGTTGCTGTCACTAATGCAGAACAGAGAGATTTCACCACTGAATTTAGCAAACCAGAAATCTTCAAGAACACTATAATTTATTAACATCCTGTGTCAGTGACTTACACTACAGATATTAAGCATGTGATTTATTTATACAGTATAACACAGTAATTATTCATGGCACACTCTAGACTTGTAGAAATGGAAGGGCCCTTCCTCCAAAAGCTGCAACAGTTTTTAGCCAGACCACAGAGATCTGGATAACAAAGGGCCTGCAAAAAGAGTAAAACCAGAAGTTCACAATATATGCTCAGCATCCAGGTACTTTTAATAAGTTTTACGTTGAACCTTTTTTTCCATGAAATACAAGTATCTATTGTAGTCTCAGAGCAGCATCTGAAGTACAGATCACCATGATATGAGACAGAGTGAAGAAAGCAGGGTTCCATTGCAGAATGTGAGGGTTTATAGTGACTCTAGTTGTACCAATTTTATTTGAAAAGTCACGTCAGTCATGAGGAAAGGTGTGAAGACAAGCTGAGCTAGGAGAGTAGGGTACTGATCATGCATGTGCATCATGCAGAAAGCAATGGTAAAGAGGATCCAGATGCACTGAGAAGGGACTAGAGAGATGATCATGCAAATATTTGATTTCCCAAATTGCTCATTTCTATATACATATCCTTTTAGGTTACTACAGACTTTACATAATTAGTTTTGCATGCCGCTGAGAGCTATACTGAAACCACTCCAATCAGCAGTACATGAGCCTACTCCTTGTAACGCTTTGGAAGCTCTACCATTAGCTTCTCAATTTTGTACTGTACATGCTCTATGCACTCGGCTTCTCAATGAGCTTGACTTGAGTTCAGTGCAGCAATGCTACATTAAATGGCTATTTTCTAACTCATAGATCTGGAAAATAGGGTTTAATCAATGACCATTAGACCTCACGCTCCCTTCTGGGTTAAAATGCCTTCCTTCATCCACGGTTACTGTATTGTTGTTTTAATAGGTTATGATTGGCATTTGGCACTGAGGTACGGGGGCAAGTAGGCCCTATTAGCAGGAAGAAATGAATGTACTAAGGAAGAAAACAATTAAGTGGGAAAGGATAACTCACAACAATGCACCAGATCACATTGTGCTTGCATTTCACTTCATGGTATTGAATTCCCCCTGCAAGTATAAGGGGATAGAGCTAACAAACATAAAACACTTGTCTGCTTAGGAAATTGTCCTGAAAGCTTATTTTTTGTAATTGGAGATCTCATCCTAAGAGGTTCTGAGCGTATGCAATTCTCCTTGCAGCCAAAAGGTCTAATCATAAACTCTTTAATACATCTGCTTCAGTTAAAAAAATAGCTTTTGTGCAACTTGTATGTCACACTTAAATCTTTAAACATTTTCCTTCCCCTCTCCTACTAGTAAGACCCACCTGCCTCAAAAGGTTCAGGCAGGAACTGATTGGTACAAAAAAACCTCTAAAGTGCTTGAATGACTCCTGAATTTCCTTCCCAGTGATTGAACATTTCCAAAGACACCAAAGACCCACTTCTGTGAGACGGAAGTGTCCTAGAAGCCCCAGACCTAAAGGTGGCTAAAGCAGAGCCACCACAGCTCATTAGGTTCTTAGCTCCTCATAGGAAACAGCCACATGACACACTGTCGTTGTCTGCTGTTTTTCACTCTTCGGAGAGCAGGAATAAACATTGTTTGCAGAAGGCAAAATGCCTGGGCTTGCCATAGTACTAGTGCGATAATCTATACTCTGTCAAAGAGCTACAAAGAGCTGATAGCAAGATGTTACAAACACACATTTTCCTTCATCCCTTACTTTGAGAACAAAGACAGCCTCACATTGTACTTCCTTGTTCTTACACAGGCTTCAAATACAAACTGTCATGAACTGGTGGCTCTGTCTCATTCATACAGGATATATAAAATCACATTAGGGCAGATGACATCTTCTATGACAACACAATACTGTGGGTGTTTTTTTGTTTGTTTGTTTTGAGTTGCTCAATATTACTTATTGCATTAATTATTTTCTCTGTATCTATACAAACACATTATTGATAAAGTATCACAGAAGTCTTGAGGATGGAAAAGACCTCTGGAGGTCATCTGGTCCAACATTTTCGAATCCAGAAAACAGAGAGTTTGAATGACAGAATTTTCCTGGTGCAGAATTTAGAACAGTAGCTGTGTATTCAAACCAGTAGGCTCACCTACTTAAATACGCCCCTCTCCCAAATAATTCATTTCTTAGGAATCATCTGTCTTTTGCTAAACAGTTGTGGATTCTTCAATAATGCCTTCAATAAGAATCAAAAGGGTGACCAGTCACAGACACAACACTAATCAACCTCATAGATAATACTTGTATGGATGAGAACATTTTTCTCCATTTTTTTGCTGTTTTCTTTTCAACTGTGCCTGCAATTAAGAAGCTAACCCATTGGGGTATTCATACATCTCCAAGCTGTTCACAAACAAGGAGACTTCAATGACACCTGGAGGTAAATATAAGGAAGGACTTACGCTTGGAATGTTTGTCACAGAGTGCTGATGCCCGCATGTCACAGAGTCTCAGGGAGCCTTTGCTGCTGCTGTAGACAAAGAGATTGCAGTGATGGGGATGAAACTCCGAGGCTGTAATCACTTCCGTTAGGTCCTCCATGTTGGCTGGCTTTATATCTACAATGTCTGAATGGAAGTTTCATTAAGGAAAATGGAGTTGTCTGCAGGCTAACTATGACTCTTATCGCCTTGTTGAAGGAAGCATGGCTATCTAAAAAGCGACCATAAATGTAATACTCTTAGATGAAGATATACTCATCTGTTTGCCCCATCTAGATGAAACTTGCAGAACCCCTATTCAACAACAGTTTTAGAGCAGATGTCATTATTGGGTCAACATTTGCCTATACCGTGTACACAAGGACTTCCAAGAAATAGTATTTCAGTATTTCAGATTTGGAATTCTCACTTTCATTAAACTAATAGAGAGTAGGTAGCTAAATCTCCTGTATTTGCTATTGACCTTACTGCTCTAGCCCAGATAATACTTATTGATAGGGAACAACGTATAGCTCTGAGCTGCTCACTCTAGTAAAGATGCACTGCATTTTACAATCATGCAACTTAAGCTAAATATATGTGTGACTTAAGTTAAAAGTTTCAAACAAACATACATTTTTGAAAAGGCAGATGTGGACAAAAACAAGCACTTACGCAAATACTTTTGGGTGATTATCTACTAGTATAATATACTTTCTTAAAAAATAAAAATTTAACTGCAACATAAGATTGTGCACAGTATTGATTTTGCTACTCAGCTTTGAACACTTGCAAAAGAAGTATCTGAAATGGCTTTCTTCTTTTTTTCATGTAAAAGATGCTCACTACTGACATCAATATGAATTTTTGTGACTGAAAAGTGTACATATGAATCATTTAAATGGACATAATCTGGAACAAGAATACATTGAAGATGTAGTTTTCCAAGCACAGACCTGTCAGGTGGACCACCAGATATTTTCCACCTGAAGTACAACTCGCATAAGACCTCTCCAGCGCATACATATCCACACATACATGTTACCTGCTTTGGTGAGCTTAAAACCCAGGGAGGACCTAGCAAGCATGTATTTGGAGGAGAAGGCCAGCCTGTGGAAGACTGCTGATAAAAAAAAGAATGAAAGAGTCCCATGAGGCAGCTGTAAGAAAGCAGCAGGTGTAGAGGCAATAAAATGAAAGAAGGATGTATATGTAAAGCAGTATATTTAAATAAGATTGTACGTTTTCATATGGCCCTCAGCAATCCACTGTAGATAAGCCATCCAAATGTTAACAAATCCTTCGAACACGAAGAGTAACATTACCCTATTTTACTGATGAGGCACAGAGAGGCAAAAAATTATTTGCATAAGACCACATGGGAAATGCATGGCAGAACAAACCCAGATCTACTGAGTCCCACTTCAGTGCCCTAAACACAAATCATCTCAGTGCCTGGATTCCCCAAACATAAAATTTGAATCAGCTGACATTCAAAATTTAAACATCTCAGAGGATAAGATAAATGAGAAAAGCTGTTTTACTGATGGCGAGAGAAACCACATATCATGATACTAAGCTGGTTTCTGCTCCCACTGTTCCCACTACCCAATGGAAGACCTTTAATTGATTTCTGTGGGAACAGGGTACAGTCTATCACCAACGTTATGCTCTATACTTTGATCTTTCTCAAACATGCAGATTTAGAGACATTACAGTGAAATTAAACATAACAATACAAAAGATTCATAGATAATTACCTTGATTTTGCATAGACAAATACATCACACTGATTTTGTTTGCTTGTTTGTTTGTTTGTTTTTACACCAAGTGCTTTGAAAAGGAAAATATCAGCAAAACTATGAATACCTTGTGACATTTAATAACAGCTGGGAATTAATTAATGTTTCACTTCAACTGCATTCCCACTTACTTGCACCATCACTTTTGTGTCCATCTCCAAGAATCTATCATGATTAATATTAGTGCGATGAATATTAAAATGTAGCTACATTGATTTAGCTTCTCTTATAAAGCATCACTAAATATTCTTGAAAATTAACAGGAAAAAATAACCTTTATTCAGTTATTGGTATTTGTTGAATCTGTCTCAAGAAATATATTTAAGTAAAAGCAATTGCTTTCAGTGATTGAATTGCTTTCAGGAGTTCAGAGAAATTATAGTAACTCGATACAAGAATTTCACCTCTCAGCAGAGAGATGAATAATTGCTGAGTGATGAGAAAGATATAAAATATAAATAGAGTATGTGAAACAGTCATGGTAAGTATCATTTTTCTGGATGCTGAAGACAATATTGATGAATTTCCCTTCATTGTATGAAATGAATAACCCTATGCTGAATAATGAAATTAAGTATTCCATTCTCCTGCCAGAAAAGCATAAAATACTTGAAACAGACTGCATTTCCAGATGTGAGCTAAATCTCCACTGAGAAAGAACCTCATTGCCTAGTGAGGATCATACAGCAAATGCACCACAGAAAACTCATTGTTTCATTAGATTTAGAAAAAAAATAAAACAGTAACACTTATATCAAAGAAAACAATCAAAGGAATAGAGAGTTGGGGAAGAGACTTACTCCAGATACATTTGTAATAATAGATGGAAAAACAGACTTTGCTTTGACAGCTACAGAGCCCAATGTATCAAATGAAGAACTTGTCACACAAAAGAACATTTTCCTCCTCTCATGATTTTTTGCCATCTATTTGAAAACAATCAAGTACAGCTTGACATGTGATGTGTGGGAACTGTATTTAAACTAGCATGACATGGTAAGGGCAAGCATCTCCCATGAGACACTTTGCATTTCTATTTTTCCATCTTCCCTTTGTGTCTTTTTCCCCCCTTTTTAAGCACAATGTCATATGGCAGAAAAGTATTTTAAAAATTGGACCAGAGAGCGTGCTTCAGAAACAGGCCATTTGCTGAAATCAAAGAGCTCAATGAAGAGGGAATTTGGCAAAAACTGATCAAATGAAAATTCCATTGCTAAAGGGAAAAATATTCCCTTTAGCAGGCACAGAGCTGTCGAGCCACTTCCTATGCTAATGGTTTCCTAGCAATTGTATCTTGTGGAGGGATGTCTTGGCTTGGTCACAGTCCTTCTCCCCAGTTGGCTCACATCTGAAGTAGCACAGTCACTTCTGAGTCCTGTTGTACCACATCATGTGGTCCATTTCCAGGCTGCGGAAAAAACTAGGATCAAAGCTTTCTAAGAGACCAAAACACTTAACAGTCTACTGGTGGCAGTACACAGGGATATAATTCTGTTGTCCTAAATAAAATAAAATAAAATAAAATGGTGTTCCTGTGCCCGAACAGGGTAGGAATTTCCCTAAGAAAATGAGAAAGGTCTTCACGCTGCTTTCACTCCCGCACATACATGACAAGGAGGCATTTCCATCCCTGGTACGTACTCGCACTGAGGGAAGGCTGAACTGATGCCTTGGCAGCTACTGAGGGTGCATTGGCAGACTTTTAAGTCATTAACATTAAAACAAGGAAAAGAAACTATCTTGTTGCTCAAAAAAATAAAAGAGGTCTCAGTTCCTCCTAACCAAGCTGTTTGCTATCTTACACACCACGACTCCCCACCATTTCCTGGCTCAGTGAAATGGGATAAAGCTAGGAAGAGGTCAGCAGATGCTCTTCACAGCAAAATGGAAATGGAAGGTCACACAACAGTGAGAAACGATGTTCTTACAGTTGGGTTAGTAGAGCTACAAGACCAGGAATTAATTATATTAAAGGCAACAAATCTCAGGTAACATAATCTTGAGCTTCGGCTAAGGCTGACTAGGTCGCCTCTACCAACACCACTCGACAGCGGAGGCAGACCACAGCAGAACTAGCAGGCAGGACAGGACCTGACTGAGAGGGGGAATGAGGCTATAGGGAAAGATCTGAGGGAGGAGAGGAAGGGAAGCAAAACACTGCAAGAGGAAGTAGGAAAGAGCATAAGGAAAGTCATGATTAGCAATCTGCGAGAGCACACAGTGTGAGGGATGCAAACTGAATGCAGATTTCAGTTATATTTTTTGTTTAGTTCTAGTCCAGTGTTTTGTCTGCTGTTGTGCAGCTGATATTAAAATGAGAATAATAAGAGGAAGATGATTTGTTCCACTGCCTTTGGGCCACTGGTCTACCAAAAATATTCCCTTCTGTGAGACGTCCGTCCATAAATTTTCTTTTAGGGCAGGTCACAAAGAAGGCCCTCACCTTGATCCAAAATGTACATTGTTCAGCCTTCTCCATTTGATCAGCTAGAATATAAATGAACACACCTGCTTTATGTTCATGCCAAAACGTGTATAACAAGACTGTGGAAAATACATAAGGTTCCTGCTGAGCAAAAAAGGTTCCAGAATGAGTTTCCTTGTATGATAATGTGTACATAGCAGTTTCCTCAAAACAGATTAAATTCCCTTTGAAGTGAACAGTATGCATAAACAAACAGCTGCTTTATCTTCTAGAAACCATGAAGGAATACTATTAGAAACTGAATTTTGTAGAAGCCAAACTTGCAATTCAGAAGTTATAGCACATAAAGGACTGAATCTTACATCATTATTTTGGAATCATTTTTGCAAGGCCTGCGGGTTCATTACAGGAAGGAAATCATTGGTATACTTGGATTCAGGCTACAGAAAACAATTTAACTGAACCCCCTTTATTCAACTGCAATGCAGGGCAGAGGCTTTATTTAGAAAGCCAGACAGAATTTTCCATAATAACTTTATAAGAAAAAAAAGTCCTCATCTTTCTTATTTCAATATATGCTGTTTTGACACTTCATTTTTACCCCTGAGTGGGACTTGGTATTTTGAAATTTGCACACTTTTCCAAAAAATAAAATTCACCATAACACATCTTCCCAAACCTGGCTGTTCCCTGTGTTTTTCACAGGAGGTTTTTCCAGCTCCTAATTTTGTCTGCATCTCACACCTACATTCTAGCCTAGACCTAGAAAGATTCACTGATTAGGAGTCGAAATCAATAGCAATTCATGGAAGCTGCCAGGGCTTCACTTTAGGGTAATTGATTGCCGTGGTCCTGCTGAGGCTCTACACTGTTTTAATATAAGCATTTCTCCGAGTGATTTCCTCTGTTAGTCATTTAGTGCACACCATTTTCTTTATAAGGAGGGAACTGTGATGCTTACAAATCAAGCTCTACCAGTTTTACACTTCCTACATGGTGGTTATATCATTCCTATACCATGCGTCAACTGAGAGAGTTAGTTCCAAATGCCCACAGTTTTCTTGCAGGTTGTATATTTCTGAGCAGCAGGCACAGAATCAGGCCTCAGTATGCTTGATAACACCATGATGTGATTACATCAACTTACTATGAAAGAAAGAAGCAAGCCCTAACTTTTACATAGTTACCTCCTTGCTCCTTTCTTTTTATTTCTTAAAGACATTGTTTATGTTTTCACTGTTGAAGGACAATTCCACTATAGGCATGTCACGACTGTATGGACACCACTGGATAGAGTGCAGCTTTTGAATCTCTAACTCTCAGACCTGTTGTCCAAGAGTCAAGGGTCTCTGGAATGGATTATCAATAGGTTAATGAATTTGGCCTTTTCATCCAATTCCAGTCTCTTACCTTAGGCAGAGAGATGACCTGGTATTTATACTCTAAGTACTCCTAATAGCCACAATGTCAATGCTTTTTATCATGCAGCATTCTTCCACTGCTTTACTAAAAGCATGTGCTATATGGGCTTTACTAAAAGCCCAGAGAGTTGCAATTACATTGTCTGTACCATTTGACTCTTCTGAACCACAAGAAAAGAAACTGCTGCATAACAGTGCTCCTTCAAGATGTCTTGTACCTAATATCTGCTAATGCAAGGTATTGATCCATACTTGAAAATGACTTAGCAGTAAAATGTCAGCCCAATTCCATTTTTACTTCCATGGTCTTTACAACAATGATTCTTCAAGATATTGTACTGGAGTTGGGAAATCTGACAACAGTCCCACACTAGTGGGAATTTGCTGATGTGGATTGGCAAGAAAATGTTTCCATCAAAGGCATTTAGATGGTGCCATTATGATAGTACAAAGGGTTCTGGCTGCTTTTTTCTGCATTTTTTCCTCATCAGGATTATGAGATAGAGAAATAGTAAAACTGCTACAGGCCTTTTAGCCCTATGTGGAAAGCCAACTCATGATCAATTATGTTAGGTGCTGGGCAAACACAAAGCAAAAGGATTGCTCATAATATAAAGAGCAAGTACAAAGTGCATACAGAGACTAAGTAATGTTAACAAAGTTCTTTGAACTTCTGAGGTTTCTTATAACTCAAATATTACAGCCTAAATTAGATGAAAAAGAGATGTTAGTGGCAGAAGAAAAGCCACAGTAATAGCCAAGAGGCTGCAGCAGCGATGAAGTTTTCAGCTACTCAGCTAGGACTAGTCATGAAGGAGAATTAGGCAGACAGTTAAACAAGTAATACAATTAGGTAAACAAGTGATATAAAAACTAAGGTAATGTTGAGATCTAGCTTACCCAGAGATAGGCTGATATATTCAGCACATCCTCTGCCTTACTGATAATAATAAGCATTTATATGACATAGATAATATGAGGGTCGTGTGCTGCAGTGGTGCTCCTTGGGCAATGGCATCACACGTACTGAGGGCAACACTGTTGGTGCAAAAGGTGGCCCATGTTTCCTCACAAGCTAATAGCTACAGCTGCAGCCAGATTCGTGTCCAATTTAGTTCTCTACTCATGTTTTCTAACACCATAAAACTTAAAAACCCATGAAGAGCAGAGAAGTGAATATTCAGACCCTTTAAACATGTTTAGAAAGCAAGATTTCATTGGTTTCACCGGCAGCTAACAGGAACCAGAGCCCCTCAAGACTAAGGGACTAACAAGATTCATCCAAGCCTAAACAGGGAACCAGCGATGGACCTTAAATACATTATCCCAAACCTCTGAACCAAAGGTGCCTTTCCTGGGCTTAGTCTCATATTTAATTTAGAATTGGAGATATTCAGTAAGAAATTAAAAGTAGTGAAAGGAAACATTTTCCATTTGTTAAGTTCAAAGCAGAGGAGAGTCAGTATCAGGGTCAATGCTCTCTAGATAAGAGACTGAGGCATGACGTGACAAAGTTTTTTGAGAGGTTTTTCTGTTAGCATCACATTTGTCTTTTGGAACTGCAAAGCCACAAATGACATGCAAACTTTCTCATACATAGACCTGTTCATACACATTGCAACCATTGTTTTACTTAAAGAATAATGAATTTAGAAGTAGCCACTGGAAATTTTTAATGTAATTTAAAATTGAATTTTCAGCTTGCTTTTTACAGCAGAACACACGCATTTTCTTCTGTAGACACAGTCACGTCTGTTTTAGCTGCAACCACATGCACTTTCAAATTTTCAAGAGTAAAGAAATTATTTTTTGTATATACAGGCAGCTGAGAGCAAAATCAAGTGGATGAGTCAACAGAAGAAGAATGGTCTTTTTAAAGGCACATCTGCAGTTTTCAGCGTACAGTACTCAATCACTGAAAGGTCTCAAAGTGATTTAGTTGATATATTTGCATGTTAATTAATTATGATTTGTCTGAAACTGTTGTGGAATGCTTAACGTTACATTTGAAACATAGCAGATACCGGTCATGAGATATTTAGGTATCAACGAGATATTTAGAAAAGAACTGAGAGGGACCTACTTGGTTTGCTGAATGCAGTCTCCCAAAGAGTACAGAGAAATACCACATATATAACTCACTGAACTGCATCTTTGAAGTTGCCAGGGATTGCCTCCCACAGAACTTATGGGAAACCAGAAATAAAATGTCTTCTTTTTTTTTTCCCTTTCTCTCTCTCTCTTTCTCTCTCTTTTTTTTTTTTTCAAGAATAGCCTATGCACTAACAGACAATACCATCAAGAAATGTATTTCTTGATACTTATTAGAATCTCATGCAGCGTAGGAAGACCTGCCTATTAAGAGGCAGGTGCAGAATTTCCAGCTGGAGGGTATAGACTCTTCAGAGAATTTTGGTGGGGATACTTCCTTTCCTACATGCAATTTATTCTTCCGCATACCTTGTGGAAATCCTCAGTGCAGCAGTATTTGTACCATATTATAGTAAAATAATTCCATATTTTAAATGAATTTATATTTGAACTCAAAGGACTTATTTTTTGCAGAATCTAGCTACCTAAAAATGTCTTTTAGAGCATAATGCTCTCCCCCTCCCTGCATGTTTGTTATAGAAGTAGCCAAATAAAACTATCTTTAAAATATCTAGATGTTTCTGAAAAAGTTACTTTAAAAATAGTAATAAAAGCTTCAATTTAGCATTTATACAGGCACTTCTGCATTCAAGCATCTTTGCGCTGCCAAGAAATCCTTGAAAATCAGCAATGTGAAAATGAAAATGAGGAACAGATTCGGTTCTCATGAGAATCTCCAGAGTGAGAGTTTTCAAAATCATCTCTATTAAATTATATGACACCTATTAAAACCTTTTGGCAGGAGTATTAGCTAGTTGCTTAATCTATGTGAAAGGATTTACAAAAATGCCCATCAGCTTTGTCTCTAGGCACTGCAGAGAAATATGGATTCTGGAAGTTTGAAACATCCAGGTTACTCTCTGAGGCAAAGGAGTTCGATATTCACAGCGGTCTGTTTGCTTGATCTCTTTTCAGAACATTGATTCCAGACAAGCCACATAACTCTATTCAGTATGAAAACAGTCACAACAGACATATCCTTAACTCTGCTCCTGTCACTTTGTTTAAATTAACATGACTTTTATTTACAAGAGCATTTTCATTCCAAAGGCCCTAAAAGTGAACTCCCTAAATGGAAAGTATTGTAATTTCATATGTAATGGCACTACTTCAGTGCAATCCTTCCCAGTGTGTATTATGATAGCAGATGAAAAATTGAAATGTCTACATTAATAAGAAGTACCCTGGCTACCTCAATAGCAAAAAAAACCTTCCAGTGTCTCGGGTTTTAAAGACTCAGACAGAGCACTGAGGTACAGACTACGTGGCTTTCAATACCTGAGATGACTGCGTAGGCATTTTTATTATATCTCCATTCTTCTATGGAATGCTTTTCAAGTTAAAAGATTTTAGCTGATGAACACAGCAAGTTACATTTTCTTTTTTATATTAATACTCCACAAAAGACTGTGCTTTGCAAGGTTAATTTCAAGTCCAAACTCACAAGGGAATGAGAATAATTAGACCCATTTAAGAGAATTCTCCCCTCTGGCAGAGCTGATTGAATTATTTATACATTATCTTTTCATATAATTGTACCTGGAACTGTGTAAATGTTTTTTTTCTCTCTAACTTTCAATAAATTCATAATACGTGTGTTTCAGGTTGGACACACTGCCTGCACCTATGACAATACAGAATGGTTCATTTTGAAAATGCTTCAATGAGACATTAATCCAAAGGGAAACAGAAGCATGCAATTTAAAATCTTCCATATTGACACCATACTGATTAAAACTCATCAACTGAAGAAATAAAATTAGTAGGACAATAAATCTTGGACTGAATCTTGTTACCCACTTCCACAGGAATAACTTCATTGACTGCAGTCATGTTATGGTAAATGTGAGTGCTACTTAGCTGAGTATCATTTCTGTGATGAGAGCCTTTAGCTGCAATTTAATACTCTTACTGTGGTTTCTAAGTCCCTCTCTGCTGAAGGATCTCAGATTCCAGATAAAACCTGAAAAATCTCATGGCATAAACTGCTAGGGTGAAAAAAATCTGTCTGATGATGTTAACATCAATTTCAGCTCTTCTAAGTGCTGTTTCTCTCTCCAACAGTAACAAACTTGAAAAAATTTGAGATCACGGGATTTTAAATGGCATTTCTGGTACAAAATGGTTATTTGTTTGCTACAAGCAGAACAGTCCCAAGTAGACTGGAAAACAATTAACTCTGTGGAGATCTATGAAAAGACATCTTTGTACCTATTGTAAAATTCTAAGTGTCTTTTATAGTTGTGTCACCTCGTTCACTCTACAAAGATACGAACACAGTGAAATCCTAGTGCTGTTCTTCAGTGTACTATTAAGGGGTTCTGACATGGCTTTTATGGGCTCAGGATTTCACGCTATGCTTTATCATCTGCTGCAACTCCAGACAATTTTCTTTTTTTTTTTTTCTTTTTTTTTTTTTTTTTTTTTTTTGCAATTCACTGTATGGTTCTAAAAACCAAGAGTATTTTAATGCCTCTGGCTATATTTTTCCTTACCTCTGCAGCAACTACATAATGGGTATGCATCTCTATTTGGGGACAACTGCATTAGAGAAGATGGAGGCCTAGATAAAGGAGAAATCCATTAAAAGAATAACTGAATCACATACTTATTCATTCAAATTGTGTGTGGACAGGAGTGATAAGTAAGAAAATTAGGTATTCTGATTAACAAATTAATATTTTTATTAAACAATAAATCTGCAGTGCAGTAATTATCCCAAGGCTATAGCTATGCTCAAATCACTTTAAATTAACTTCTCTAAAAACAATTCCAGAAAAAGGAAAAGACTCATCTTTGCCAAGAATGCAAAGGCCTCAGCTATAATTAGTTTTTCACAGCCAGGCTCAACTCTTTCGATTTATGTATTTTTGGAGGACAGCTAGATAGGGAATATTTTCATAGTTCAATCCCATGCCCTGAAGACACTGATATCTGATCCTCCAGCCATGTATTGTTTGCTTTCACTACAATGAACATTTCAGCAGTCTGGCAGAATGGTCTCAGACAGTGATTCGATGCTAAAATACTGTTTAACTAGCTCTGATCTCTCACCTTTAGCTATCAGATGTGATTTTTCATCCAATTCTGTTTGACTGGCTGATAGTCAAATTCTTGAGATATGAGTCAACTTAAGATGATGAGAATAGCTAAAATGCAGTGGTTTCCCACAAGGATCATAAGGTATCCTTGGGCAAGAAACAAAATCAAACAGAAGTTTCAAAGACCACTTTTGCAAATTTATTCATCATTTTCATAGCTCCCAGAATCTGGTATCAGAGTCCCCTAAAAGATGAGGAGACTTCACTGTATTTCTTGAAAACAAATCACCCTTAAGGTTCTTAGAGTCACTATTCACACAGCCTTACTGGTTAGGATTAATATCTATTAGTTGAATCACATCAGTTAGTTACAGATAAAGTCCACAATTTGCACAAGATAAACACAGGACCGTTTTGGCTCTGAAAAGCTTAAAAACTGTAATCAATTATGATATTCTACAGTACATGATGATCATGTCAAAAATAATGCTGCGTCCTTGTGTCGGGCATAGTTTTACCTCAACCAACTCAATGCCTGCATTCTTCTGAATAACAGTATTGTAGAAGCTATATCTATGTCAGTGGCTATAAGACAAAATCCTTTCAGTAACTCTAGAAATGCAGTTTCCTCCTGGCACTTTACACTAGTGACACAGCATTTTTCTTACAGATGAATTTGGTGAGAGTTTATGAAAGGCCCTGTTACTATCAGGATTCTATATGGTCCAGAGAAGATAGCAATTTACAGTTATACATACTTAATTTTTCATTAATTTTAGTCTTTTCATTAATTTTAGTCTTCAACTGACACTAAAAACACTCGTATGATTTACATAAAATAATCCCTACTGTATTATTCCTAACAGGCAGCAAAAACACACATCAAGGATTTCCCCAGCTACCACGTTTCAAAAAATCCTCATTTTAGTAGTCATATGAGATATTTTGTTGAAAGCTTACATTTCTTGATTTTGTGCCATATTTGACTACAGTGGTTATGAAGAACAGGTTCCAGACGCATTGTTTAATTACATACCCATGGAGTCAGTGTGGTCCCCAGTCTAGCAGTCAGAGAATTCTTTCCTCTTTTTCTATTCTTCTTAATTATTATTTATCTATTATTACATATCTAATTAGTGTGGACCCCTACAGAATATAAAACAGTTTAAAGAAAAACAGGCTTTATTTGATCATTGATATCTAGTAATATTGCTTAACAGCTCCATTAAAATGATGATAGGGTTTTATTCTAAGTTATTTCTCCAATTTAATCTGTATTAAGTCTTTTTATGGTGCATACATAATTTTGATATTGGAACTCTATCTAGCTTTGCTTGTACACATCAGTAATTTTTGGTATGTAGTTCATATTTCAGCTTAAACTGAATTTTGAATTTTTTAAACTGAAAATGATTATTGGACTTCATCAAAATCATCACATTTTGCAACATTAAATTAGGCTTCAAACATATAAAGTAAATGCTGATTGACCCATGAAAAAAAAGGAAGACAGGACAAAGCACATTTCACTACAGCTTTTTTTTTTTTCTCCAAAACACTGATTAAAGTTACTTTAACTCTTACCTGGTCTAACAGAGATTGTCCCCTTCCCAGCTCTTGTATCTCCTGGGATGATGGATAAACTTTTGATAGTTGTAAATTCAGGCTATTCCAACCCACCTGACTACAAATCTGTGTCTTGATCTCCAATGGGGTTTATTTTGGGTAACATTATTCATGAACTTCTCAGCACAATGCAGAAGTCCCTCTCCCAACAACTACAGAAAACAAAAATATTTTTACTTTCATGCAGCCAAGGGTATATTTCTGAATAAGCTCACCAAGAGGAAAAGAGAAGAAGAATATCAGAATGTGGGTGGGTCAGACCTTTAGACAAGAAATAACATACATACACTTCACCTTGACAGTGGCAAAGCATCCTTCTTTCCTCCTCAATAGCTACTGCAATCACATCAAAGAGTATAGCCATGCTTGCTTTTCCAGGTCCATAATACTCGTTGAAAAAGCCCTAAAATATTGTTGAAGAGCCCAACTTCCGGCAATCATTTATAAACTTGATATATTTGTTAAGCTTTGAATGATCAATATGGAAAAGGCATGGAAACTCTACTCAGACAGGAAAGACACCTCATGGCTCACTACAAAACAGAAGTTTATCCTCTCTTTTCCAGGCATCTGAAAAAGGCAATCTGAATTGCATATAATTAAATGAGAAGACTCTTTCCAGAAATTATGGGTTATTTTTCACAATTTCAAGAATTCTCTTAAGAACCCTTAAGCACTATCGCATGTATACAGGACAGCACTTTCGTAAGGTCCTATCAGCAGCACTTTACATGGTTCATGCTGGAGCTGGTTCCTATTTCTGAGCCTTGAGATTCAGTCAGTGACAGTATGTGACCTATAATTTTTCACCATCTGTGGTTCTTTGCTAACATAGAAAGATTCAGCATTAGGGATAAGAACTACAGTACCTGCTCCCGATCTGTTAATGACATGCTAGCAAAACTAAATACTAAATCACCTCTGCGTACACAATCCTCAAATTAGTGGGTGATTTTGTATCTAAAGTTGTATAAGTAATTTCAAAATCACTTATCACAGAATGGATTGGGTTGGAAGAGACCTTAAAGACCATCCAGTTCCAACCCCCCTGCCATGCGCAGTGAAACCTCCCACCAGCCCAGGTTCCTCAAAGCCCCATCCAGCCTGGCCTCTTCCAGGGCCAGGGATCTGGCCAGGGTCAGGGAACACTTCCAGGGATCGACAGCTTCTCTGGGCAACCTGTTCCAGTGCCTCAGTACCTTCACAGTAAAGAATTTCCTCCTTATATCTAACCTAAATCTACCCTCTTTTAGTTTAAAACCATTACCCCTTGTCCTATCACTACAATCCTTGACAGAGTCCCTCCCTACTGTCAGCTCTTATTTTTACAAGGCCAGTATTACCCCACTGAAAAAAAAAAAAAAAGAAAAAAAAAAGAGAGAGAGAGAGAGAGATTAAAGAATACATTACATCAATCCAGAATCTAAGCAGCTTGTTGAAAATAGCTTTTATTCCCCTTAGTTATTCACATAGCAGTGTTTTAATTAGGAGAGCAAAGCAACCATTCCTCAACAGCTACATTCTAAACAAACTTGCTAAACTGTACAGATAGTTTGTCCATACAGCAATCCCTTCTGCAATCCCCTACTTCTGACTTACAGATGTGATTTTAGCTTTGCAGACATCTTCATTTTGCCTTTAAAGAAGAGAGACAGAGAAAATGCATGTGGGAGAAGGGGGGACCCTGGGAAGTAAAAAATACAAGAACACCACCAGTTTGAGGAAAAGCTACTCAAATTTTGCTGGTAGCCACTCTTGCTAGAATATGGCTTCCTGGTACAGTATGTACCTTTTAATCACATGATGCAGGTGGCAGAAACTTTCTTGACAGAATAGGAAGTGCTAAAATATATTATACATTTCTCTCAAAAGAAGAGAAATAATGTCTGCAAACTCTCCAAACAGAAAGTGTACGCTTGAGGAAAACCGAGCTGGGGTGGGGGAAGAAGCAGGTTCTCATGCAGTGAAGGCAATTTTTTGAGAGCATGGAAAATGCATTGTGAATACAGCTTGTGCACTGTCATCGCGTCTGAGGATTTTTATAGAAGCAACTTTATCTCACTCAAGGGCATAAGCCTGCCGTCTTCCAGCTCCATGAACACCAAGAGAATACTGCATATTTGTTTTCAGCTTAGCAGTCAAATACATAGCACCGACGCAGGTAACAGGAATTTTGTAAGACTAGATATCTTCCCCAGCCTGTTGGCAGCCCCCAGAGCATGATGTTAAAAGCCCCATGTTATTCAGGTGCACAAGGGGCTGCCACAAACTTGGTCTCCATCTATGTACTGTGATGTTTTGGTTTTACTACTTCTTTGCTTTTATTGTTGTTGTTTGCTTTGTAAGTAAATTAACTTCCCCAAGATACAGTGCCTAACGATCTGACTATCCACGATATGCTTCAAATGCTGGAATATATTAGACTATAAGAAGGCGCTATGGTGATTTGCTAATTAGCTTAACCCTTTTGGGACACAGAAGAAGGAATTTTTTATTAAAACGGGATAACACTGGACTATATTGATCTGACTGAGAAATGAGTATTTTAGTCAAGATGAGTCTCAAGATGAGTACATGCTGGAAACGGTGATGTTGTTTCCATAGCAATGCCATGACAGCCTCCAGAGTGAAATAGTGTGCTACCAGGAAATGAAGGGAGTTCAAGTGCTATGAGCTACACAGTTCTATGAGTGATCCAAATACATTCTCATAAAGAATGTTTAGTGCAGCTAGATAGTCCAAAGATTGCTGCTGATGCGAAGTAAGCCTTATCAGTATGCTTCCAGCTGTCCTGTTTTCTCATTCACTACACCCAAGATGACTTATCTAAAGGTTTAAGCTATGGGCTACACTGCTACACCATTTCAGACAACATTAACAAATACAGCAACCTTTCCCTCACTTCCTTTCCACTGAAGAGTATCATCTATAATTAAGGACAGTGAGACCTGCTCTCCATAACACAACCAAACACATAAAACCTTTCAGTGAAGAAAAGCCTCATATGCATAATTATTTACCAGCTGACCTTCCCCCTTCTTTTCCTCTCACCTCCTCTTCTCCATTGCCTCCTCCTGCCCAAACGATACAGAGCAAATCTGCTTGCAATTGGGAAGTAACGTACAGAAGTCTTGCATATTCCTCATGAAAATTTACACAGCCATAGCACAAAATTCACTTGTCTGCTTTTCACCCCAGATAGTGTTTATGCTAATAAAAAAGCAAACCAGAAAACAACTAATTGCATCTGATTTGCCTAAGGCTTTATCTAAAGCACATATTCTGGTCAAATTTTGCAAAGCTGAATTACAATATTTTCCAAGGGGGCCAGCAAGAGAATTAACTTACGATCTGCATTGCTTTGTCTTTTTGTTTTCAAAGAAATAAATAATTCCTAGTGATTTGTAAAACTGCTAGAATAATGGTTATAACCCAACTGTTCTCAAAAAAATCTACAAGACAAACTATTTTACTTGAAAAAACAAACAAACAAAAAAATCAACAACTAGAATATCACTGCTAATCTGACTGTGTTTCTCCAGCCTTTCCCGTGTAATTTGTAAAAATGTTCAAACACGAGCTGAATGTCCAGAAACTCCACCACTGTATTTGTTGTGTCATTGTCACAACCGGCCTCTTGGGTAAACAGATTGCAGTTCATTATATGGAGCAGCGCTGTCTCTGAGGGAAAGTAGAAAGACAAATACATATCACTGCCAGATCCCTTATTAACAAATGCCACTTTGGACCAAAATATTTTCTACTTAGTGTTTTACATGTAAACATGTACTTCAAGGAATCAAGCCTGGAGTGGAAAAATCATGATGTTTCATTTCCATTTTACATCTAATAAAAAGGTGTGAAGCAAGCATTTTTAAAACTGCCTGAGCCTTCTCCTGCCTGTCCTCCTAGCTGTGTAGCAGAAGGCACCAAGCCCAGCAACATTCATTTATAATTTAAACTGTTTGCTTGGCAGAATTTTTTCATCTTAATATGTCTAGTCCTAATTGCAACTTGCATGCCTGATGCTTTTACCAGAAGCTAATCTACTTCCAGGAGAGTTTTATGTAACTGGGTTTTCTGTAGGACAGAAATGAATTTTCTTTATTGGACAGATTTCAAAACCTAGTAGAAAGCATGCCCCTGCAATTTTACAAGGCATTATATGGAATAATAATAATAACAATGATTAAAAAAAAAAAAAGTGGAAAATCTGATACATGTTTACCTTACTCATTCCCTTCTTCCAGTTATCTTGATTGTCCAGTAATTCCTTGTTATGAGCAATACTCTGAACCTATTATTTTGGCATGCCTACCTCAACTTTTCTGTTTGTCAAAGATTTAAGTAAAAGTAATCTGCCTGATGATCTGGGTCAGACAACAGAGTACAGGTACAATCTCTACTGTCTGAAGCAGAAGTGAATACAGTCTATATAAATTTATAAGAATAATCAGAAATTAGATAAAGATAATTTTTAAAGATAAATATAAACTATAAATAAAGACAATTTATAGCTTTCATAAGCAATTTCTTTAAACTTTCTGCCTCAGCTTCCTCATCCACAATACAGCAGACAAATCCATCCATCTACCAACCTTTTATTCTTTTGTGAAGATAAACTGATCATTATATATAAATTATTTGAAAATAAAAGGCTCTGCATAAATGCTAAGAATTGTTTACCACCAACACATTCACAAAACTTCTGTTCCGATTGTATCAATACCCCCATAGCGAGTCTTTTATTTTCAAGGATTTACACACACTTGGGGTTTAAAAATTCATTTGGGGCTGATATTTCAGTCAGTAAGCTCTTAACCATGGGAAATGCCTTAATAAAAACTCATGTTGTCCTCATGAACTATAATAAATATACATATTTTTTTAAGTTGTCAGCAATATTTCTCTTGACAATCCATATTTTATAAAACAGCTTTTAACACAACAAAAGCAAAGACATATAAGTATTCTGGAGATTAGATAGATTAGATAGTATTCTGGAGTGTTATCATACACAGACACACAGAGACTGCTGTGCTTGTTCTGCTTTAGAAGAAAAGAAGAAAACACACAGTAGGCACCTACAGAAGTGTCCAGGACAGACACAAGACTGGAGGTTGAAGCTACAGTGAGAAGGACGCTGTCAGAAACTATGCTGCTACTCCATACAGGTGTGCTGGCAAAAAAAAACTGTCCCACTCTGTTCTCTTCTATGAAATGACAGAAGTACAGTTGCTTGGATATCAATGGCAGATACTGCTGTGCTTTGAAAGACCACATATAAATTGGTCCAAAAACCAATCTTATTAAAGAAGGCACCATTGAGGCCACTTAATCTAGACAGCTGAAAGACAGAAGAGGACTATCTCCTCAATTTGCTTCCAATTTCACATTATCTACAATCCCGAAGGGTAAAGGCACCTGTCATTTGACACTGCAAGGGCACAAAAAACATTTGGTTTTTGTTTTTAAGAACATCAATAGTTGTTTGATTTAATGATTTATTTTTTTTTCCTGTGACAAACAGAGCATGGGCCAAGCTCCACAGATGAACAAGCTTATGAAGGAAGAAACATGGAAGACTGCTACGGACAGGAAGAACACCCCTTCATGTCGGTGTTCTCTTTCAGAAATATGTCCCCAGCAGAACAACAATTTCCCTTTAACATCTAATAGTCCCTCATATGCCTCCATGGAGAAATATTCTTCTAATTCCTTTCTAAATACAAAACGAACAAACAAACAAAACAGCAGAAATCACAAAAAGGAAGACAATATTCTGAGCTGGCCTCATAACCTATTTCTTGTCTTGCTAGTCCCTTTATGTTCTGCAAAATGCAGAGAATCACTTTTCTTGGCTCCCTTCATTCTGCTCCTCCTGCAAGTCATCCCACTGCAGTGCAGGGGCAGCCTCGCAGATGATTGGAACGATCCCACAACACAGCTTTCAGGACGATGCCAGTGCTTGATACCACAACAACTGCACTAACCCCAAACACAACTCACATGAAGCAGCTGAGCCTAACCCCCAAACTGTGCACACCTCAGACATAAAGGTTTTGCAAAGAAGGATGATGGAGAACAGGGGAAAACAACACAGTAAGGACAGACTTTTCAGCAAAAAAAAGGTGGAGTAGCTCAGCATAAAGTGTCTTCAGGAAATAATGGTATAAATTATGCTAGTCAGGTGGTTAGTTATCATTTGGTCAGCATCACTTTCCTGTTTACTTGTCGTTAACCAACTCCAAGACTGCTATTTTTCACACAGAATTCCCTGAATTTTGCAACCTCTTAGTTTTATGATATCTGAGCATTTTCTGTTACAAACACTGCAGGGTTTCTGATAGGTGTAAGGTATTTTTTTTAATCTGCAGAAAATATTTTGAAATGGCTCTCTTAAGCCCTGCTAATGCTATCAACACTGAGAAAAGAACCACAGTAAAGGATACTGAAGCTTCTATCCGTGATTGCTAAATGCCAGAGGTTAATCCTGAGATCATCTGCTGACATGTATGTCTCACAGTCACTGTTGACAGATATTGAGTTGACATGATAGGTGTGACCATTAGCAAAGATTCTCCGGGGAGTGACTTCTACCATCAAATCCATAGGTTTCAGTACAGGCACCTGCCAAAAAACAAACCAGAAAAGAGTATGATTTTAATTTTTATTTTTTTTGCTAGCATGATGAGAGTCTGATGGAGAGCAAGCATTCAAAGATAGTGAAATTATAAAATTTCTCAGTGGTGTATGCAAATTGAATTTCTCTATGGATGAATAGCTGGGCTAGGCCATCCTTGCCAAGGGGGAAAGAACAGACACAAGAGCCATGGAGAGCCAGGCAGAGTGACAGAAAGCTTGGACCGTTGGAAGAGAGGCACTGGCAGCTGCCACAGTGCAGGCCAGTCTCACAGCAGGAGCTAGTGTCCCACATATGCAGGAGGTTGTGGTTCTAGCAAGCAAACAATGAATTCCTAGTATTTGATTTTCCTAAAGAGTTTGTTGTTTAAGTCACTTACAGTATTTCTTTTGATGTCTCTATCGCATAAAAAAAGACAAGGGACAAAAAGGTTATAATCTCTGCAAAACGTAATCAATGAAATCTTACAAAACAAAGCCAACTGACCATTGCACCCTTGTTATTTCCCTGTGTGTCACTTCAGTGTCATGTTTCAATATCTAGACAATGCCAATCTATTCCACGTTGGTAAAGCATTAAACACAGACAGGCTTTGAAGCTCAATTGGGACTATTTAATGTGGTTGACTGCATCAGAAACAATCTATCATACATCAGTCCACAAGATCATTTAAAGAGGAACACAGAGAAGTTAAAGCTTTGAGTTTAACTTGCTACTAAAGGAACAAAACAATGGTTCTCTGAATTCTCAGGTTATAAGCAATCCTAAACATTTTTGTTTGCTTAATCATACCGAATAGGTATTTCATCCTACTTGTATTCCGTTCATGTAGATCTTCAGACTTTGGAGGTTTTTCTTCACAATAGACAATATTGGTTTGGTTTGGAAGTGGGAGTTGACTGTTTTTAACATGGATGAAATAGCAGCATTTATACAACATAGCCTTCTAGTTATAACCTTTAGCCACTTCCTTTGGAAAAACGCCTGAAGTGAATTCAGCCATTAAAGTCTGAGAACAAAAATCTATTACAACATCATACATGCTTATATGAGCTCCATGACTGCATTCATCAGCAATGCAGAGCCCTGCATTCACTGGAGCACAAACTACTGCAAATCCCACTCTTCAGAAAGGAGATAATTCTTTTATACTACAGTAATAAAGATGAGACTGAACTTCGCTGTACTGTCTAATTCAGTTACTCTGAATGAGGTGAGTACACTCTTTAATATTAAGCAGACTGCTTCCAGCACACGAGGTTCCAGAATCCCATGTGAAAGTATGTTAAGTCATGTTGAGATAATTTTATAAGGAAGAATAAAACTGATGATATACTGTGGAAACATTTCTGTGCTGGTCACTAATCATAAAGCACTTGTGTCTTGAAAAACATGCTATAGATTCAAGTCAGCTAAAACTTCAGTGAGAATAATCATATATATTCTTAGCACTACTTACATATTTAAATCTTTTACTGAGTAAGACATAACTACTTTCTTCGTACAGGAACAACTGGATTTTGGACAAAGACAACAGCTTACCTGTAGTGATGTTACCGTAGAAAGATCTTTAAGTTTTCCTTCTTCATCTTTTAAGTTGTACCCCTCTGGTCTCTTATCTCTTTCAGTAATTTTCCATAACTTGATTGTTTTATCTTTAAAAGAAAAGACAGCTTTCTGTCAACATAGGAATTCTGAATGTGGTTACTTCCCATTTCACAAACTATTCCTTAAAGAAGTTTCTGCACCTTGGCTCAGCCAAATCCCACACTGAAACAGTCTGTGTCCCTAAAGGTTGCACATCCAACCAATGTTGCCAACTGAAAAAAATACTTATAAAGAAAACCCCATACCCTCAAGTGAGTCAGAGGGTTCTGTTGGTTGACAGACCCTGCAGAGCACATGCATATCCAACTCAGCAGTTTGCAGGTGGAACGGACCAAAACCACTCATAGCTCACAGCTGAATGCCAATCCTGACAATCTGACTATGCAAGGAAACAATCCAGATACTAAAGCCAGTTTGCTAAGTTGCTTCTTAACTATATAAGAAGAGAGACCAATGATACCTGCCTGGCCTGTTGTGGGAGTGGGCAGTGATGTATTGGTACAACATCACGAGTTCCAGCAAAGAAAACATTGTGTGAAATAGAAAAAAAATTGCCCTCCTAACAAGGGAAAGCAGCAGAAATAACTGCTAAGAAAACAGAGAGAAATGTGTTGCAAGGGTAAGAGAGAAAAGGGGGTAAAAAAATGTATTAATCTCACAGAGAATGGAACGAAACCTAAGTTCGCCCTTTTTGATGATGGATATGATCATGACGCATGATGACAGAATAAGGATGCCTCCTTAAGCAAGAGGTTATGAAGCCAATAAATAGATGTTTAAAACATTTCACATGGAGTTTCTTCTCAATTTAAAGCTGCAGATTTCCCTGATACTGTCTACTCCCAAGTCCAACCTGCCAACCCTAGGCAGAAAAATAAATGCCAACTCTTCTCCTGAAAAAATAAAAATAAAATTAAGGAAGGAAGGAAGGAAGGAAGGAAGGAAGGAAGGAAGGAAGGAAGGAAGGAAGGAAGGAAGGAAGGAAGGAAGGAAGGAAGGAAGGAAGGAAGGAAGGAAGGAAGGAAGGAAGGAAGGAAGGAAGGAAGGAAGGAAGGAAGGAAGGAAGGAAGGAAGGAAGGAAGGAAGGAAGGAAGGAAGGAAGGAAGGAAGGAAGGAAGGAAGGAAGGAAGGAAGGAAGGAAGGAAGGAAGGAAGGAAGGAAGGAAGGAAGGAAGGAAGGAAGGAAGGAAGGAAGGAAGGAAGGAAGGAAGGAAGGAAGGAAGGAAGGAAGAAGAAAAAGACCTTCTAACAGTTGTTTTACACATCTGTTCATGGAGCAGTCAAAGACTTTCCAAAGCTTCTGCACTTCAGGTGCCACCACAGCCTTTGCTAACCTCCATTCCTGCATCATTTTCATTTTGTTCCCTTTCCTTCCTTCACCCCCATTTCATCAAAATTCTTTCCCCAGTGTGGGTGATCCAAATACTTCTTTCAAATGCTAGTGCAAATTATTTTAAAGGCAGTATATATGAATACACGAAGCATTTCTCATTTCTATAGCAACTTCAACTTTGACCATTTTTTATTTTAAAAATCAATCAATCGCTCCACTTCTCTGAGTGTTTTTATCATTAGGCATCTCCTAAAGATATTGATATGCTAATTTTCAAGCAACAAAAATAGTACAGTTGATCAATCTACAGAACAAGAGGTTATTTCAATTTGCAGTTGAAGAGCTCCATATAAACGTTCAATACATTTCATTTGTATCAGTCACATTGATTACTAAAAATATATATAGGCTACACCACATACTTGGGATTTTTATTACGCTACATATTTCTATTTAGTGTTTTTCTGCTTATCTAGCCTAATATTTATAGATGCAGCAATTATAAAATAAATAAGAAAAATGAAAAGTGTATTTTCCATTGTTGGACTTGTATTGATAAACCCATCCCTTTCCCAAGGGAAAACTGGCTATTAGTGGTTATGGATATCATGTGTTGGTTTTCTTCTTCTTCATCTGCCTTCTGGACTTTAAAAACTCCCTAGAAATTTTAAGCATGCTTATGTTTCACAAAATATAGAAATATCTTTGTGAGGTTCAGTATTCCTTCAGTCTCAAGGGTGCTGTGAAGTTTAAATTAATTAATGTCTGGTAAGAAGTCTGAAATCCTCAGATGAAAGGATCTGTATGGGTCACATGCTGATCTACCCAGCGAACCAGTACTTTCTGGTACAAAAGATACCAATGAATCTTAATAATTTATTATTACACTACAAAATTAGTTCAGTTTACAACGCAAAGCAGGAATTTGCTAAATGTGAGCACTGCAAATCCACAGTGGGATTTGAAAGCCTTGGTGGCTTCCTTCTGCCTCCATTAATTAAGACGCTGCAGTCAAAGCTTAGCTGATAACTTGTTGGTAACACGTGAACTAGAAAGGAACCAAGATCACCTCTGATAGAGAGGTGACGTGCAGGAACAGACAGAAGATCTCCTTAGAAGGATGGAAACATATTTGTGCAGGTGCAGACCTGTCTTGCTCTGTAAAAGTTTTATAGGATGCTGCTTCACGGTTCTCATTTTTCTGACCAAAACTGTGCTTAAGATCCTAAACTAGAAGAGCACTACAACTTCAAAAGTCACATTAAAATACCAGGCCTAGAAATGGGTAAATATAAGCCAGTATTCAAGGTGTTTCTACAACTGGCCCCATGCGAGCATGTATAGCACGTAATGTCTTCATTCTCTACAAGTTAGGGAAAATTCTATTATCCCCTTCTAATAGGCATGGAATTGATATACACTGTAAATAAATTCTCACAGAAAGTCTATGAGACAGCAAGGAGTTCAACACGGGCCTTCAGTATCCTAAAGTTAAAACTGTTTTCACCAGTATGCATGTGATGAATCTTCAGACTTCAGCCTTACTGTGCCTGAACACTAGGAATCTTCCTTGACACAGAAAAACATTTTGCAATCCAAAGCCAACTTCCACAGGCTATGCCCATGGCACTGCTTCTGTTCTCCTTACCATAAAGAGGTCAGCCAGGATGCTCCAGAGTTAGGAAGAAGGGAAAATAGAGGGCAAAACATTTTGCTGGATATTGGGCTGTCAGCTGGATTAACCCCTTGCAACAGTGATTATTCCTTCCATTCTCCCCCCTCCCACCTTAATATTAATCAGAAATTTGATATAAAAGTCTACTAGACCAACTGTAAATGTAGCATATCTGAGGACTAGGGTGTATTGCTCAGCATTTCCAAAAACAAACTTTAAAATGAAAATGTAGAGCTTTACTTTTAATAATCTGCTTTTGTATCATGAACTCGGAAGAAGCAGTTCTTAAAGTTATCTGAAGTAGAGGGATATTCCAAATGAGGGAAAAGTGCAGAAGTAAACTCTCAAACTCCATAATTAGCTGCATTAAATTATCACAAATCAGCTAGCTATAACAGACACATTGTCTTTCAAATATTGCAACAGTGACCCCCAAAAAGTAAAAGGCAACTTTAAGAAAACATAAAATGACGCACTGCCTACTGTGAATTAATGTAAATACTATTTATTGCTATAAATTTTAACTAGAAGTAATCATTATGCTCTAAACCATTAATTCCCAAAGGTGAGATGACACTATTTTTCTATCAACAATTTCCAGTTATGCTCAGACATTTAAATAATAATAATAATTTCTGATTACAATGTGATTTAAAGATTTAAAGATAAGATTTAAAATTGGATATTTTTGTCTCATGCATCACTAGCAGTAATAACAGCTGTGGGTGTCCAAATCTTTCCTAAATGATACCTGTGCACATTAGGATCCATTCAGGTTCTTCCCACTGTCACATCTGCATATCCCCTCTTAGCAGTGATACTGCATTTCTTAATCAATAGGCCTTAAGCATGTGAAAAGATGAGTCAGTATCAATATCTTATTATTATTCCTACTGTCTTCCAAAGACTGTAACTCTTTAGAACTTAAATAAACCATTCTGATGATAATGAATGAAAAAGAAATTCATTTCTCTCGCCTGCATTCATTTACACATCTACAAAGAATAAAAGTTATGACAAATACAGCAGACAAAATTCTAAATCCCCAGTGAAACACAGCTGCTGAGTAAGGGGATGCCTTTGTTACAGAATTAATTTCAGGATAGCACTGCACACAAAGAGCAGAAATGGATAGCACTCTAAATGTCTATAGATAGTCAAAAGGAAAAAAACTGTGACTATGAATAAAATGAATAAATAAGAGATATCAGAGTCAGCATGACAGCCTCAGTAAACTCTGAAACAGGAAATTACTAAAACAGTAGATTAAAATGAACATAGAATTTAAATATATACAGTCAGCTTTAAAACATACAAGAACAAAAGGCCAGCATGTCCTACATACTCTCTTCTATCTTACCATTTGTTGATAAAAGTGAGTGAGCTGCATTTTGCTGTGGTAACCACTTGATCTTGTTTATTTTTTCTTCTATCTCCAAGCTCTTCAAATAATCAAATTCTGGTTCATGGCTCTGGAAAGTGCTGTAAACATTGTACTCCCCCTGATTGTAAGGCTCATTTTTACTCTATGGAGAATAAGAACAACAAAAACACGTGTTTTATGATGGCAATATATTATCTCCAGCTCTTGGGGAAGATGTATAAGCAGTCTTATAAATATAAAAGTATTGAAAGTATAATTTAATTTCTCATTTAAAACAAGACTGACAGATTTGTTTCTACAGGAATGAAATTTCCCGTAAGTACTGAAGCAACATTTAATAAAAGACAGAATTTTTGAAGAAATGTCAATTATTCAGTAAAGCTTTGTACCAAAGATAGTGCAGATGGCTGAATTTAAAACCAAAGCAGAAAAGGTAACACAGGACAAACATTGTTTTAAATGGAACAGTTCCATCAAACAGGCAAAAGTGATTAAAAGTGATTTAAGTAAAAGAAAAATCACCATCTTTCTTCTTAGCTTAGAATTTTGGAGCTCTGAAGCATTTTTATTTGGGGCAGGAAAAAGAGCAAACTTCTGAAGAAAAGACCCTTACCCTCTTTCACTTCCTTACCAAAGAGATGATATTCTGTTTAACTCAGTCTTGAAATTATAAACAGATTTTTCAGGTAGATTGAATTGAAGTATTAAAAATTAAAACTATTTTTAGCAAGCTGTTAACTCACATACCTCAGGTTCCCTTTGGAATATAACAACCCGACCCCCCTTGTCACCAGTAGCCAGCAGTTCTCCAGTGTGGTTGAACTCAACTGTAGAAATAATATCAGCTGGAAAGGAAAAAAGAAAGAAAAAGGCAAATTTCAGAGTGCTGCTACAACGCCAAGCCATTAGAAATATCACGCACTCCACAAAAATGCAACAAATGAAGGATTTGAAGGAATACGGATGAATTCACCAGCAAGGCACTAATGCAAACAGGCTGCATGCCGCTAGAACCTGAGGTTGCTACACAACAAAACAAGTGCAAACATAACGAGGCAAACTTGTGTTTCCAGCACATCTGCAGTTTGGAGTGGAGGAGATCTTTGGAGAGGTTACGATTGAGGAAGAGCAAACTCAGACTGCTACAAAGCTTTTTTCACTATTGGAGATAGCAGACAGCACTGGCCTCCTGCTATTTTCACCAACTTCAAGGCTCGTTCCCGTTGCTTGTGTTATTTATTCTTTACCCTTTCTGAGGGTTTTAATAAAACCCTGAGCACTGGTTTCCTCTACCGTGTGTCTGAGCCAAGAGCGCAAAAGCAAAGCATACATGGCTTGTCCTGCCACAGAGGAACTGCTCACTATGCCATGCTGCCAAGAGCCCATTCAAATCCGAGTTTTCAGTAAATCATTTCAGCACCATAAAAACGTGTCATCAGAAGATAAAAAGATCGCAGTCTCTTCTTTTTCTAATTTTCAACAATTCTCCTTCCCTAAGTAATTGCATCAGCTTATACAAGAAACCTCATCAAAACCTGAGGCCAATCTTGAGCACAAAATACTAAACATCAGCATGAGAAGGGAGAAAAGAGACGACAGGAGCAAAAGAACTGGTTCTTCTGCTCGTATGACAGCAAATGCTAGAATCATAATCCGCAGTTAATCCTACACTATTAGCATAATTTAAATTAAAATGCCTAGTGCAATAGTAAATTAAGAAGCCATCGTATATACAATCACAGACAAACGCAGGGTATTACTCAGAGACTGCATGTATGAATCCTCTATAATGATCGGTATTCACTCATCAGAAACACGGGCCACGTTTTGAGAAGCGTCAGTAGTTAGCAGCTTCCCTTTAGGCATTAAAAGCTGTGGTTTTCAAACGTGTTCGTCATCCATCAGTTTATACCGAGAACAATGGGGCTGCAAGTGGGCTAAGCGCTTCTGAAAACCTAGCCCCAAATGAGTTCACTAAAATTCAAAAGATTTGAAAAAACAAGTGGATGTACCACTTATTTGATACATTTTATGAATTGAAAACATCTGCTCCTATTATTCTCTTAATAAACCAGTAGTTGAGTGTTAGAAAGCTTCTGTTGCCAGTAGCTCTCGTCAGCGACACAGCTTCCCAAAAGCCAGATTTCTACTGGAAGGTTTTTCAACAATTCACCATCTAAAGATGGAAAACCTTACACTAAAAACAACAAAGACGTATCTCTTTCGATCTTTTTAAGAATTCTGTATCATTACATTCTCTTTGAGCAAGAAAAAAGTTCATCTTTTTTATTCTTTTTTACCCACACACTGCGTATGTACAGAAGAGAGGGGGAATCATAAAGTATGTATGTGATTTTCATTTTTTGCTGAATAAAATGCATGGATGTGTACTCTTTGAGAGAAACAGAACTTGGTGACTTATGAAATTTGGGGCCAACACAAAGCTTCCCAAAGCTATTGGCCTTTGATCTTTATGTGAACTTCCACAGGCTGTATTTTACATGTAACTACCCCAAAAGCCCTAGTCCTATTAGTGTACAGGAAGAGTAGAGAGGCTATGACTGGTGACGCCCTGGGGCTTGGGAGGGATTGGGCTGGATCTAAAAAATCGCATTTTTTTACATACAAAAATTAAATATTTTTTTCTGGCACATAAAGTTCATTCATAGTTCTTCCAGTGGAAGAATATTTCTTGGTTATTTTGTTCTTATCATGCTAAATTCATACCAATGGTAGGTGTGGGTTCCTGCTTATAAAAGAATACCTGCATGATTTTACTAATTTAAACCTGTATCCGACCCCAGCCATACAGGCAGACCTACGGACATTTCATACTGATGGTGCTTTTGGAATGGAGACTCTTGTCATCAGTGTGCATGGAGGCAGGAGGGCAAATCAGAGGGGATGAACGTAATAAATATGTGTATTATATCTTGTGCATACAAGATTTTCACAACAGGTCACAAAAGAAGCAGAAAAAAAGAATTGTGTGCAAAAGGAATGAATGGTATTTAAAGTTGGATGTGTGCATACACTTGCTATTGGTTTGGAATATCTCCACAATGGCATGGCATGGTCTGTAAGCGGTCACAAAAAACTACAGAGGGCATCAGCCAATGTCAGTGAAATTATTAGGAGTACTTGCAAAGATGACGATAGCAACTGAACCAGGGTTATAACAAAATATCTCAGCATTTTGTTACTATGTTCTGTTTATTAAAGTATTGTGTGCGGTTAAATGATTATTGTTTAAATAAAAGCAGCTATAGCTTAGGTATCTGTATGCAGTGGATTGTGATGTAGTTTTGAGAAAAAATTCTTTCCCCCTCAAGGTGTTTCTTCCAGAGGCATCCCTCCATTCTATTAGAGAAGTGAATTCTGAACTGGAAGCTACCTATGGTTTTTAAATTGTTCTGAAAAAAAAAAAAAAGAAAAAAAAAGAAAAAAAAAGTGCAGAACCAATATTCTGACTTTACATGCTATGCAGCTTGTTGGCAAAAAAATTAGCCCTGAATTGGAAAATCACTTTTATTGATCCTGTAAATAACAGCTGAAAACAAGAGCCAAAATATCTTCTCCAACCTATCAGTTCAGCAGGCAAGCATTAGTCATGCTGTTTTCATAAAGATTAGCTGGGCTGGCTCTTTCTAAGACAGAGGAGGTAGGAACAGAATCAATCTACAAAGCTATTCGTCCCCCTCAGCAGAACATTCCCCTACATATTTGTCAATGCTATAGCAACATAAGCCACTATGGTCACATCCTGCATATTCTTACATTGGAGAACGGCCCCCTGAGAGTACAGAGCAGTTAACTACCAGATTTCACCCTCTCAGGGATATATAAATGCTCCACAATGCAAGAGCTTGTGAATTTGCATGTACAGTAAGCTCTTGACAAGGGATGGCAGAGATGAAAGGCTCTGTTCAGCCTCGTTCTGCACTACACCTTCCATATCTCTGCTGACAGTGCCACGCTAACAATTAGGATTATCAGAGAGAGAGATAATTTACCTATTAAGAACAGTTATGGGTAACCTCAATAGTCAATGGGCAAATGTTTCCAACCAGATTGCAAATCTCCACTTTTATCCTATATTAATCTTCTCGTTCTGTTTGTAAATTCCCCATTTTATCTATGCAGAAATGTATGTAAATTTGTATTCAAAAGTGACGATGCTCAACATTTTCACACAATTAAAAACCAGAGGATTCATCATGCAGATGCTAACTGCAAAAAGCAAACCAAAACCCTTCAAAAGATGAGAGAACACTCCAAGGAGGTATACACCTGATCATCTGTTCCACATCCTGCCACAGCAAATTTTTCCAGCAGGTATTACATATTTCATTCCCCAGATCACTTTTACGTATTCACAGAAACACAGCATATTGGGAGATTATTCTACAGCCTGCATCAACAGGAAGTTTTTTCTGATCTAGTCTAAAGCATTTCATTCCCTGACTCCTAGTCGTCTCTGTCTTTTTGTACCTCATTAACTAATTTCTCTGCAGCTTCACAATTTACAGTCTTTAAGGGTATTTAATGGTGATGTTGTACTGAACAGCTGCTGCTTAGCTATATATATTCAGCTTTTTTAATAGATCTAAGTATATCAGCGTAAGTCTATGTACATCAAGACACTTCTAGCTGTTTGTACTGCTCTCCCCTCAGCTTTACTACTACTGTTCCTGCACAGTTGCAGGCAAATAAACTCTCCAGCAGGCCCTGCTCAGACTCACTGTGGGGTGGGATGAAACAAAGATAGGAACATGCAGCCCAAATTATTTTGGCATTTACTTGCTTTTTACCATCACTTACTTTTGTGTGTTCACTTTCTAGTCTCTCACAGGTTTATTTTAAAAGTTATTAATAGCATATTCCTCGAGATTTAAGTAAAAGGTAACACAGACTGGTCCTAATACCTTTACAAATAATTAGAAAACCCTTATCTGTATAATGAATTTTTGTATCACTTAGGGGGACTCTAGCATAATGTATTACACGAGCCAAAGCCTCAACTTATTTGTCTTTATACAGTCTTTTTGTCAGAAACCTCAAGCAACTCTAATAAAAGCTCAACTGTACTTTTCCGTATGCTATGTTTAATTAATAATTTCTGCCTTTCTGGGGCCCTTCATTTGAAGGTACTGGTATGCTTTATATACACTAATTTTGCTTCAGAAGATCGGGTAGGTAATGAAATTTTCAGAACTATTTCATCCAACACAGAAATGCAGATTTTTGGACAGTGATAGTAAGTTTTGAGGGCAAACAACAGCATGCAGTGGTATAGGGAAAAGATGATCAAAGAATATAATACACAGCTCAATTGCAGTATAATCAAGATAGAGAACTGAAGGATTTGGAATAGGCCAGAACAGTAGAATTAACATCAGTATTTTTCTCACATAAGGCTGTGAAATCCTACTGACTGGAATAGGTCTGAACTTCTCCTGTGTACCACATCCACCAGAACCAGCTTCACAACACAGGGCCTGAGCTGACTAAAGCAGCATCTCTGTCAGGTTTTTGTTGTGTGTGCTCTCAGTGGCTAGAAGGCAATCTTGTAGCCTACGTTATTTCAACCAAGTTCTGACCTGGCCTAACCTTGGCTTGTGAAATCCAATAAGATCACAGCACAATCTGGCATGGCTGCAAGCAATGTTCAGTGATACTGAAACAAAAGTCCCTGAGGAGCATAATCTGGAAGAAACAACAAAGAAGCTTGCAACAAAAAGAGATATAAAACAAGAGGACAAATAGTAGATAAAAGATGAGAACTATTACAGTATATCATAAGAAAGGAGGCCATTAGAGTGAGCTGTGTTGTCAGAGTTTAGTTTAGACTTGGTCAAAAAAAAAAAAAGAAAAGGCAAATAAAAAAATTGGATGCAAAGAAAGAGCCCTTTAAATTTTTTTTTAAGCTGAAGTTTCAAAGGTTTCCTCCAGAATACTAGAATATGTTGTTGTATGCAAACCTCAAAGGTATGAGGGCCAGATGGATCCTTCATTTCTGAAGTAGCTGGCAGAAGGCTTTTTGACAATAGTGAAGTTTCCTACTTGACACAGTAGGCTCTGTAACATGCATTCCTTCTGGTTCACAGCACTGTCATACAATCATGACATCAGAAACCACCCCACAAAACGCAAGCAAGCACAATGAAAAATCTCACACGTCACACTGTCCTGCTCGGCGGTGCTAAAGCTGACACACCAGAAAGCAAACTCGCTCTACTGGAAGACATTTTGTTGATGAACCACCTTACCCCAGGTCACCAGAGCAACATAGGACAAGCTAGTACACAGCTGCGTGGCCATTTGAGGACAGATGTGAGAAAAAGAGCAAGCAAATGTGCACAAAACACAGAGAGAAAAAGGATTTGCAGAGCATGAAAAAGGTAGCAAAAGAGCATATGTGAGAGAGCACGTGCAAGAGCTTGAGCGTGAAAGAGCACAAGTAAATGTCACAACAGAAGGTAAGAAAGTAGTCTGAAATGAAGGATCTGTCGCCGCTTTGCCCCAACATTATTTGTCACCTGGCTAAATCACTCCCTTTACAATTTTTCTTGCTCATTATGGCTTTAAACCTGGTTGATGATTGTTCTATTAAATGGTGCTTGTTCCATAATAGGTGTATGGGCAATGCAAGCACAACAGGCAGCTGATTTTGGCCAAGGCAACTTCTGAACATAGGTGGTAGTAGTGTAAGTGCTTCAGGGATCAGCGAAACAAGGTGATCAATCAGCAGAACAAAGTCCAGAGAAGTGTGCTCGCTGCACTTTGTGTCATTGTTTTCCTAACTGATGCTTTGCCTGGCTTCATTTCCAGCAAGGACAAATATATCAAGGGCAGTATCCATTTAATCCTGTCAAGCAATAAAAAGTAACTTTATTGTCAAATATCACCTTGCTTCTTGAGTATAGTAATTTCCTTCTGATGTGAAATCCAAAACAACAGGCTTCAATGCTGAATAGTTCCTGAAGGGCTGCTTTAAACATGAACATTTCACTTGGGCACAGTAATACAAAGTAGTAAAAAAAATAAGGGTAGTAAAGATCTCCTAACCTCAAATCCTCACCAGCACTGAGTAAATCCTTTACTTTTTTTTTTTTTTCATCCTTAATCATCTAACTTTTGAATTTTAGAAATGCTATGCATACACACCTCAGTGAGCTGCATCTGCCTTGGCTGATCATGATACCACACCAGGATGGTGCAGAGTTTCACAGGTCTATACATCTCTATAGCTTCAAGGACCAAAGAAAGTGCATTCCCTTCCAGAACATTTGAATGCAGCTTCAGTGCTCACAAACAAGAGAACAAACTTATTTAAGAAACTCCAGAAATCAAATCCAAAATTTGACTGGCAAATGAGAGGCTGGAAAGCAGCACTGGGGAAAGGGATCTGGGGATTTTGGTCAACTGCAAGCTGAATATGAGTCAATAGCGTGCCCTGGCAGCCAGGAGGGCCAACCATATCTTGGGGTGCATCAGGCACAGCTCTGCCAGCCGGTTGAGAGAAGGGATTGTGCTGATCTGCTCTGCGCTGCTGTGGCCTCACCTGGAGTACTGTGTGCTGTTTGGGACACCACAGCACAAGAAGGACATAAAACTATTAGAGAGTGTCCAAAGGAGGGCTACAAAGATGGTGAGGGGCCTAGAAGGGAAGACGTATGAGGAGCAGCTGAGGTCCCTGGGTTTGTTCAGCCCAGAGCGGAGCAGGCTGAGGGGAGGCCTCATGGCGGCCTGCAGCTCCCTCACGAGGGGAGCGGAGGGGCAGGCGCTGAGCTCTGCTCTCTGGGGACAGCGACAGGACCCGAGGGAACGGCATGGAGCTGGGACAGGGGAGGGTCAGGCTGGGGGTTAGGGAAAGGTTCTGCACCCAGAGGGTGGTCGAGCACTGGGACAGGCTCCCCAGGGCAGTGGCGTGGCACCGAGCCTGCTGAAACTCAAGAAGCATCTGGAAGCATTCTCAGACATAGGGTCTGATTTTGAGGTAGTCTTTTGGGGACCCAGGAGTTGGACTCGATGATCCTTGTGGGTCCTTTCCAACTCAGAATATTCTATGATTCTATGAGCACCTACCACCACTGTGATTTACTATTTGTAGCCTTGAGCTTTGATACAGCTTTTTCCTCCAATATTTTTATAGGTATTTATTTTTAGAGCTTAGAAAATGTTTTCAACAGTTTTTTAATCACATGCTAATTTCTAGTGGTATTTCTCAAATTAGAAAATCAGGAAATGACATGCAACTATTGGAGCACAGTCAATGTGAAAAAGTATTTTTTGCCTACAGCACAAATATGTAAAGCAGATTATCTGGGTTCTGTGCTCTGTGCTAAAAAAGACTTCACACTGAATACAAGTCACAGATTCAGATTTTCATAAAGTGACCCATGTTTTTATTCCTAATTTAAAATCTCAAAGCCCTTATTTCAGAGGTTCTGGCACCCACCTCCCTCCTGCAGAGTACAAAACCTTTGGGATTAGAGAGTTGACCTTATGCCCACTGGAGTAAATGGGAAGTTTCCCACTACTTCAGTGATAAATAAGGTCAAGGAACATTTGTTAGATGCAGTGTAGCTGAAAATTAGGACACAGTTCTTAAAATTCTGGCTAGAGTTTACATACACTTCAGTTTCTTCCTGTTCAAGGTGACCTGCTTAGATCAGCAAGACTGCAATGCTTCAGTCATTAGTTCTGCAGAACCCCTAATTAATGTTACTATTTTTCTTAACGAAGTCAGTAAGTGCACTGTTTGTACCTTTATAATCTGAAATACTCAATGGACTGATAAAAAGCTTACCGTAATTCCTTTTAATACCTATTTAGGTATTCTCCCTAATAGTGGCGCTGCATCACCCGAAGCACGGTGCTGGAAGAACACCAGCCTTCCATGTGCATGCACCGGCAACGCTGGGCCTGACTCTGCCTCTGGCAGGCACTTCTGCCATTGGGGATATCCAAAGCAGCTAAGCCTGGGAACCACTGATCCCTCCATCCTATTCAAATTGAACAAATTGGAAAAACCCACTAGAAAGCCTTTCATCACTGGTAATTGTAAGCCACTCAGTAACACTGCTTATAGCTGCTATTCTTACAAGCAACACTTCAATAAACCACTGAAGATCAATCTGCATTTTAGCTCAAAGATATCCACAAAAAGCTTCCGAACTGCATATCCCCAAAAAGCTTCTCCACAGTTTATACAGTGTAACATATGATAGCAATTTATTCTTCTGAGATTTCTGTAAAAAAATAAAATAAAGAAAGAAGTACATCTGGTTGTTCCTTTCTTTCTGTGTTTGCTGTCAAATGAGGCAGGCCTAACTGTGACAGCTAAGGATTCAGCAACAGGCTCAAAACCCTCTGCTTCACCAACATTAGCACAATTAGGAAATGTGCCAGTCTGCTCTTCTTACCAACTAACAGTGAAGGGCAAAAAAGAAAAGAAAATTGCCACGGGCATCACATTATGTATTTACAATTTCCAGAGTGGGGTTTAAACTGGTCCTCACAGAGCAAAGCCTGCTTGAGCTGGGAGCTCCTGCTCGGCTCCATGTTATTTCACAGCAAGGAGCTGCACAGCCTGGCTGCCAGCAAAAGACAGATTAGAAATGGTGCTGCCAAGTGCTAAAAATGCTAGGCAACCGGGTTTTATTGAGAGCACAGAAGGACCTTGAACCTAACCCCTTATTTTCAAGCAAACAAATGCCAAAAATTGAAATTGTACAAATTACTAATATATATTAATTTTAGGTTCACTGTCTGAAGTGAATACTTGTGCACAATAAATACAGTGGTCTACAAGGAACAAACATTAAGTTTTGTTAAAAGATTATTATTAAAGACAGACAAAAACAAAAACATATTTAGAATTTTAAAGGAAAATGATTAATGTAAAATATGTCCAAGGGTAATGAAAAGTCGTCCAAAATTTAAAATGTGATACTGAATAACCTGATTCAATATGAATGTTATTTCCCACATAATATGTATGAACTTCAATAGAATATTCCTGCCAGCTGGTTCTCAACTCTTTTTTTTTTTTTTTTTTTTTTTTTAAGGGAGCAATTAAATTCCAGAAGCAAAGCTCTCAGTAATTCTGTCACAGCAGTTCTTGTGTTCAAAGTGCTTTACTGGCGTTAAAACTCCCAGCAACCCAGGGAAGTCAGTAAGGAAATGTTAGCATTCCCATTTTACACAAAGGAAAAAAAATGAAACGGATCCTTGAGAGTTTTTATTGAAGATCAGAGAAGCAGTTTTGATTATACACATACTAAGGCACAGATAATCCAGGCTATGCCTCAGCAAAACATTTCTGTTTAGCAAAGCACTTAATCACTTGTCGAGATACTTAAATGCTCCTGAATTCAGTTCTAATGATTATGCATGTTGTTAAATGAATATGCTGATGGAGACCTAACAAAGCATCGCAATAACACACACCATGGAAGAAAAAGTCCTACTGAGCAAGCTTTTGAGTGAAGCTGGGGGTATATAATCTTAAAAATCATGAAGGGCTGGAGCTAGGAGCTGGCCTAGAGCCAGAGTCCTTAAGCGCAGAGTGATGACAAGGAAAGCAGGGGACACAACGGGATCTGCACAAGTAAATGAAGGAGAGCTCCGGTACATTCTTGGGCTTTGTGTTATAATTAATACTGTTAAATCGTTAAGAGTGGGCCTTGACAGGTTTTTGGCTTGTGATAATCTGCTCTCCCCCAAATGACACCTCAGCATGCTCCAGGTGTTACCACAAGCCATGGATGTTTCCCAGCAAGCAGCACGCATGCAGCCCCGACATTTTGGAGACTGGAAGTTTACCAGTGTAGACAAGGGCCACTTCATGCCAGTTGTGTGCAGTGCTCAGGAACACTCACTGTACTCGCAATTAGTGAACGTTACTCCTAGCAATTGGTGCTGCACATAGACAGACAACATTTACACTCCATTGTGTCAAATTATATTAGGGTTTTCTGCTAAAAGTGGCTGAGGCTGGGGGCCTCAGAGCAGAAGGGGCTCTGGAGACTGCAGAACTAGCAGAATTTTCTCAGTCTTAATGCAGGAGGGTAGATGGCAGTGTTTAAATTTACTGATCAGACACACCAATTACAGCATCCAATAAACTATGTCCAAACACTTTGGGCAACATACAGCTCTATCTTAAACATCGCTGGGCATCTCCTCTGTGATTCCCAGCAGTGGACCAGCAAGCTAAGGTCACAACAGGGCTTGTTGGCTGTCAGGGGAGCTTGATGCCAAGCTGTGTAGATACTCATCTAACATTAGCATCTGTTTGCTTGGCAGGCTCCAAAGGCAATTCAGCTGACAACTCCGAATTTGCCTCTGGGTCTGTCACAAGATCATATAACTGTGGGACTTCTGGGAGTGCCTAATGCTTCTTTGATGAAGATCATGCACATCATAATGCATTAGATCCTTTCTAAGCATCCTTTGAAATCAGCATTTGTGACCTCTCAGGATTATCCAGGTACTGTGGTTGGCTTAAGCGTGTAAACTAATGCCAAGATTGAAGATCATGCATTTAGGTCCTATGGATTATATCAAGATCTCTTCAACAAGTTTATGTAATGATCCCAAGAACAGAAAAATCCCATTTCTTTTATATATGTCAGTAGGGGTTACTGCTACTGATAGAACACCTAGGCCGCTCCTAGGCTTGTGTAAAAATGAACAGGACAACTGTTCTGTATCCATTTCACTACCAACCATACTGCTTTAAGGTTTGATATGAACGTGGAAAGGACTAATGTTAACAATTCAGTAGTGTCTTACACAACATTACATTAGTCTAAAAGCTCATCTCACAATACTCAGTTCATGAAAGACTAAAGCCCCTAGGCTTAGGTTATATACCCATATCCAACTAAATAAATGTGATGAAGGATGGGGTTACTCAAGAACTCAAAATGAGTAAGTGCTAAATCACCCTGGTATATCACGAACTAGATGCACCCCTGGCCCCAAAAGACTGATTTCTAGAGAGGTGCAGTGTGCAAAAACCAACGATAAATTTGCAATCAAGTTTAAGTGCATCACATTTCTATAATTACTCATTTAAAAAAATCACAAAGAACAGAAGACATTAAAAATCAATGTACCTTTCCTCAGTCTGTATCTTATACAGAAACTTCAAACACTGTTAACAGCCTCAGGAAACAAACATCCCCGTTTTGCGATGCTCCCAAAGGATACCAATTACATAACAGGACTAGATCAGCATATATTACAAACTCTACAGACTGTGCCTAAAACAGCAACTGTATTGTTTGCTGGTCAGACTATTTAAGATTTTTTCCTACTCTGAGGAATGCAGCAGCATTCTAGTAATCTAGTAATTTCATAAAACAGCCCTGAAAGCTGTTTCCCGTCCAATAACACAATACTGCAAGTAAATACTCAAACCACTCCTGCTTCATTTGCGGCTGGGGAACGCAGACTTCCAAGTTTCAATCTTATCACATTTGAAGACTAAGCGTAATCATTTCTTCTGCACCAAAAAGTTAAATGCAAAATGCAGCATCTGCTAGCATAACGCTGGAGCTCAACATTTAAGAACAAAGTAGGCTGGAACAACAAACACCAGCAGGTCAGATTTGTCTCACATACGCTGACAGAGCTAGAGCAGTTTTCTTAGAAGCCTCCCCAGCTCAGGGGCTTCAAAGCGTACAGCAATGGCTCACAAATCTGCAGGCGCCTTCCCCAAGGCCACCTAACCTGGAGCCATATCGTTGGAGAACTGCTAATTTGCAGCTCACACAGATAACATTTAGACATCTAAGGCTTTGACAGATGTGCAGGGCTGCCCCCCGCCCCCATATCCTTGAAGATGCTCCTTGCAATCATCACTGGTTGTTAAAACACAGTCCGCAGTAATTATTGCTGTGCTCTCCAAGCCTTTTGCTGCAATACAGCAGTGCTGCGGCACGAGGCCAACTGAAGGCTCGACTCTATTTTAATCCCACTATAATTATAAATGATGGATATGCAGTCGAGATGCTTTTGAATTTTTCTTTGCACGAGGGGGTATTTATGCATTGCAAAAGAGCACTGCAGAGAAATATCTGAGCTAGCACCGACTGAACTGGCATCAGAGCCGATAGAACAATGGTGGCTCTATGCTGGGCCAGCGACAGCGCTGCTGTCAGGGCGCACCGCCGCGCTCAGAGCCAAGTACAAAACACACCTTTTCACCGTCCTCCATTAAGCAACGTTGACGTATCTATTAAATGCAGAATGAAGAGAGAAGGTGTTGGCAGGTTTCTCTGAGGCAAAGCAGAGAAACACTCTGATTAGTTGTTCAAAGGACCGTGGTAAGTAAAAAGTTTTTGCCTGAGTTGGAACCGGAGAGCACACGCTGGAAAATTTGCCATAGGGTGGCTGGGCTGAGAGAGCCACCATGTCCCCCAGGCTGGCAGGGGGTTGCCATTACCATCAGGCCTTGCACTGCAGTGAAAAGGACAGATGCAGACCCAGACACCATTTCTTAATCTTGGAAGAAGCTGGCTCACTACAACAATATTTTTATTTCATGTTTTTATCCATAAGTGATTCAATACTTATTAGCAAATATATATATGTATATATATATATCTTTTACTTTGCAAAGCAACATGTCACCGCACTTTGGTAGGAACATCACTTCAGATGAAATACACACTGTTCCTATTTTAGTGGCCACCTATGCACTTGCACAATTAGCAGCTAATTCAAATGAGAAAGAGCTTTGCTTCTACACGTTTTTCACTACCTGACGGGTCCAGCATGAAGCAGTACCATACTTATGAGTGTGTAAGTACCAAATGGTCTTTGCACTGAAACCAGTGAGAAGTTCTGTACTTATTTTCAGTACAGGTCTTCTCCAGATCATAGCTGTTGTGGGTTTTTTTCAAAGCACCAAGGACTAAAAGAGCATAAGACATGAAAAAAAAGGAGTTATATTGCTATTATTGTGTTTCACAGATAGAGAATAAAGACGAGTAAAACCAAAATAATTTCCTTAGAATTCTGTTATTTGGAGATAATAAAATCAGTCTAGTAAATCTTGAACTGGTGCCTTAGAATATGTCAGCTTAACATATGTGTCCTTCAATTAAAGTCAACAAGAAATCATACGACCAATGTATAATGACAAGTTTTGGATGAATATTCAGACAAGGCATTCACCATATGTGAGGGAGGAATACAAATTTAATCCTATATATATATATATATACATGAGGAATCTTCCTCAGGTTCATATCAGAATGGGGGCTCTTATATTGTTTATGCTTAGAATGAATGCCTGAAGAAAATAGCCATGGTCTGGAAATTCTTTACCAGTGCCTCTCTTCTCAAGTCCAGATCTATGCTCCCAGGTTACTTAGGCAAAAAGAGCTTGCAGCAAGACGTGAGGAAATACAAGGATGTTACTTTGGGCTAAATGAATCTACCAGAGAGAGGAACAATTCTGGAGGGAGAATCCAGCCCTCAATAAGGACCTTAGGATGACATATCTCCAAGAGCTCTCACACAGGGAAGCAGAAATAGACAGTGAAGCTTCTTTCCCCAATGATTTAAACACATTTCAGAGCTCCTTTCAATATAAGAAATTCTTTTATCTGTTCACTTTCATCTCACTGTTGATTCTTCCAAATACACCCTGTTTCCACTGGGAAACTGCCTGCCGCAAACATCCAGCCATCAAGGAGTCACTAAGAAAGTCCCTTTTTTGGGACACAGGCAAACGAGAATCATTATCATAAAGGCCTAATTATGAGGAAAGAAATGTATTGTTGCACTAAAGTTTCTCGTGATGAAGAGAGATGAAGAGTCCTTCAAAAGGTGTCAGAGTAGTACCTGGCCAGTTGGAGCACTGAAAACTTCTGAAATTAAGCATTAAAACTGCATGGCCTTATAAAACCTTATTATTATTGTTGTTATTGCTGTTATTATTGTTATTATTATTGATGAAGGAAAACAAGATATTATAAACTATGGACCACACTGAAAAATGTCATATTTGTCTTAAATATTTTTGAGCACCATGATTTAGTAGCCAGCTGGTCAAGTAATAGATGAATAGAGGCCAGTAAAACTACACAAAGCTAAGAGAAACTGCCTTGCACTAATTAGAAACAACGTGCAGTCTGATGACACTTTATAGTCTTCAATTATCATACTCGGCAGGAAGGAGCTTTCAAACATCTGTATGATGATTATTCTCCACTGGGATGTCATTTACAGTGCAAAGTATTAAAAACAGAGCCAAAAAATCAATTATAATCTTGGTAAATGAGCATATTCTCGATCTAGGGGATTTGAACTTCTGTATGAAAATTGGCTTAAAAAAGAGAGACAGAAACTGATTCAACATCATCAACAACAACAAAAAAAATGGCAGAAAACCCCCCTCACATTTGATTTGCACAAAATTAAACCTAAGGATCATTAAAATAATAATTTGTATATAAAGTGTGAGAACAAAGGAATATTAGAAGTCATGCCTAATGAAGCAGTGACTATCACAAGCAAGGTTCAAGCAGAGTTTTTCTTTATTGAAGCTTTTAGGTTAATATCCAGAAACACTTTCCATTGACCAGTATTACTTGGATGAGGAAAGATAATGCACACACTAGGCAGGAATGCAAAATCAGATCTTTTATTGTTTCTAAATTGTTCTAAACAAATATTTTCATATTTACATAGCAAAACACAAATATGCAAAAGTAATAGGGAAAGTAAAAACCATGCAATAGCCAATAAGAATGGCATTTCAATTGGTCAGTATTTAACATATTAGTGCAGAAGATTAAGTATTTTACAATCAAGGGAAACCAGTACAATGTGGAAAAAGATAAATTGCCAGAGAAAATATAAATACCAAAAAAAACAAAACAAACAAATAAAAAACTCCAACCACTTTTAGATGAAATACAAAAGGTTGTTTGAATGGACTGAAGGTTTTCTTTTCTTATCTACTGATTTTCTGACACAGCTGTGTTATCTCAGAGGATATGCTTTGAAGGTTTGAGAGAGCAACGCTGAGTTTTAAGAGCAAATGGGAACAGTAATGGTCAACCACAGAAAACTGCTAGAAGACATGCCAGGCATTTCATCAGAATCCTTAATCTTGGTGAAACATCTAACAGTGTTAACGTGACTTTGCAGACAGCCAATATGACCAAGCACCATGAGGGTTTTGCACAGACATTGAGACAACTTTTCCTCTTGGAGGCAAAAACTTATTTGCCTTTGTAAGGACAGATTAATGAACTAGTGAAATGCTGCTGTACTTTAAGAATATTTTAAAGTGTAAACTAATGCAGACTGCAGAAACTTGCTTGCTGAGTAATGCAAAAGGCATACTTTTCCTGTGGTCTAGAGGTTGTATCCTGGTAATTAAGGAGGTACTAACCTAAGGTGTTGGTTTGGACCTTTAAAGCTCCAGGCAATCTGAAAATCCAGCCAAGAGGCCACATTTTCTGTGCGCTTTCCCTCTCTTTCTTCTCCCATTTTGCTTTTCTAGTGATGATTAGAGAGAAGCTGTCAGTCCATTTGGTCAGACAGGACCTGGACCTATTAAAATCCCATTCAAACTTCACAGCTCATTTCTCCCGTTGGGAACCTGGGGAGAAAACTAAGGATAACCAGGAAGAGGTATTTTATGAAGTTACCACTCCATTTTGTAGTAGGCTACTATGCAGATGACCAATTTTAGAATGACAGCATGATTTTTATGGTTAAGAAGTGGAAGGCCATCCAGACCATAGGATGAGATCTCAGCCAGCTGTGTCTAATCAAAGGTGGAGGATGCTTTCACAATCCCTGGTCCCTTCATTGCCATGGAACATCACAGCTGTCACTGCACAGTGAATTTAATATCATGTACTCCACAGCATTAAAATAAAAGTCTGAATTTCACATGAAAATTCAAGATAACTAGGGTAATGCAGGATGTCTGCAGCTGAATTTCCACAGCACAGCAGTCTCAGATGCTATTCTGAGCAGTAGCAACTACTTAAATAAGTAGAATCAGCAAGTGGCCACATTCCCTATTGTTGGAAATAACAAAGCTGGAACACCTCTAACAGGCTACCTAGGGATTACCTCAGCTAAATACAGCTTTGTTATCAAGAAAGAAAAGGATTTTTTTCAGCCTGACAGCACCATAAAAACTTTTGTTCATGCTGAATGGCACATGAGCAGAGATTGGCGTTTATAATTTTCTGCTGGTTAAAGACTCATTGTTGGTCCCATTGAACTAAATGAGGCAAAACTGCCATTGATTTCAGTCAGATTGTCAGCAGACCTTAAAGACGCTAACCATCAGCACTTATTAATATGGAATTATCAGCATAAAACATATTGACTGCTTGATCTAAATACTTTATCTTCATTCATCACAACACTTCCTCCAAACGAACAAAGACAGAAAACTAAACCCCGACCAAAGGTCACGCTGAACTTACAAATTGCAGTGACTGCCGATACCCATTACTGTCAGCAGCAGCATAATCTGTATTGCACCCGATCAAACCAGTAGACATAATACAAAGCAAAAAATACACAGCAACCCCCCTCTGCTGCCTCAGCCAGAAATGTCCTCCACCCTTCCACATAAAACATGAAAAACCCATAAAAATGAATTCCCACTACTGGCTGCTTATTTGCAGAATGCCTTTAAAAATAAAAGCCAGCATCAACTTGTGACTATAAATGCCACAACTCTAGTAAAAAGCTCTTAAACTTCATTAGTATTCTTTTTTAACTTAAGAGAAATAATTAATGTACTATAAAGGAGAAAAAGAGTGGTAAAAATCCTAAATTTAATTATATGAATGGTATTCTATATACATTTAATTGCATAGCAGTAACACAACCACTTTCATTACTCTTTATAGCTTCAGATGCCCATTAGCACAATCCCCAAGGTTCCTTATGAATAATTAGATTAGGAAAGGGGGACTCTGATGAAACGCAATAGGATGCGGTGCTTATGAAACAGCACATCTTGAATCCAGATGCTGACATGACAACATCATGAAGAGCTAATTTGCACATCCAAATTAATACCGTCATGATGATAATATAAAAGAAAGATATGCATATAAAACGAGCTACAGAAAATAATGTCAAAAGGAATTGAGGTACTTATATTACAAAAATACATCTTTTTGACATTTTAACCCAGTTGGAAAGGTGTAAATAGACTAAGTGTCATACTCATGAATATAGCTCTACTTAAGCAGACTTACCAGGATTTAATTCACTATTTGGCAACACATGGGCAGGCTGTTTATTAAATAGTTCTACCCATCAAACATGTGCAGCACTCACATAAACAGGTAAATAAATTTCATTACACTTTATTACACATCTGTTTCCATTCGATGCACTGAGTGTTTTTGTATTATTTGGTGCTTCTCAGACATGTAACATCAACAAAATCAGCTGTGATATATTTTTTGAAGAGTATCTACATGGGCATGAAAGACACAAACAAATAAGGTTGTAAAGATATCTTAAAGAGAGTCAGATATGCCTGCAGCTCTCATAACTTGTCTGTCTGCATATTTACATGTCTGAATAGTTAAGAAATCTCCCCCTCAAATCCATTCAACAGAAACTAATGGTATCTTCATAGAAAGGGAAATCATTTTCTTCCACTTGTGTGGTTTGTGTTCATATGAAGTTTAAAACACAAATAGGGATTTGCAAGGCAGAATCTACCATTTGCTACTCACGAAATGTCAAAGGTGTCTGTTTGCTCTCCATATTTTCCAGCATGTAACATACATTTATCCTGTTTGCCCTATGCATTTGAGAATACATCCTGCCAATGTGCACTTCTTAAAAATTTGAATTCCTGTCAAGCTGATGGGATCCCTTTGGAATAATGAAACATTATACATGAACTCTGAAGAAATTTTAATACTGCTGAAAAGGATATGGCAAAAACAGAAGGATAAAAGTGAACAGACGGGACACCAGCAAGAGCCATAGCACTGGAGGCATAACATTAAAGATGATAAAACAACAATTTGTGCAAATGAAATCATTTGCAATTATCTTATGATACAAGCATGGAGAACCTCAATTAATTGGAAAAAAAAACACATCATATTTAAAGCTAATAATAACAATGTTCTACACAGGAGGTACTTAACATGAGAGGAATCAGTACATCACTGAGACAAGGAGTTCAATAGAATTCAAGTGAGATGCATGCATTTATGCACTTACCCACTGATAGCACTAATTATGGCCAGAGTTCTACTAACAGAAAGATCTATATATCTAGATAGATAGATAGATGTAATATATAGATGGATAGATAGATGTAAATATATATTAAAAAAATCCTCAAAACAATCATCTCAGCATTGTGGAAAATACAAGAAACGTTTTTCTGCACAACTGAAATATTCTTCGAAGTAGATGGGATGCTAACAGTGGCAGGACAGCAAACTTTTTGACTTGGTATTGGGAAGTTAAGATGAAGCATGTATTATTTTTGTCCATAATATTACACCTACTCCATGAGCAACAAAAATTACAGGGTGCTTCATTATTTGTTCTAACAAAACATTTCCTTTTAAAAGAAGTTCGAAGTGCCAGGCATCTTCCCTACCACATCCCACCAGTCTTTGCTTACTGAGATTGATCCAACACTGTTTAAATCGCTAGGAGTTCCTTCCACGGACTTCAAGGGAAACAATATCAGGACAAAAGTCTGAGTAGAATGTGTTAGCAAAGCCAAAAATCAAATAACCAGCAAGACACACAGGCGACATGCAGTGAGGAAACATATGTGAGGCATAAGTGGAAGCTTTCACAGGTATATGAAAGCATTTTCATGAGCTTTTGCCACTGTTACCCTCATGCTTCCTGTACATATCTGCCTGTTTTTTGTCACCTCTTGCTGTGCTCTGTCTAAGTTATAAGGTTCTGGTGGCATGTTCATTTTAATCACCTATAAGGCATCACACGCTCTTGTGGCACTGATGTGAATAAATATCAGGAGGCCTTTTATATTGAAAAGGCACAACTAACTGCTCTTAGTGCTGTACTGATCCACATTGAAGACAGCCACAATTTGATGTAGCCCATTACTTCAAAAGCCCAAATTTTTGAAATATTTGTGAAATATATATATTTTTTGAAATATATGTATATTTTAAAAGCTCCTATGCGTCACCATACAGCTAATAGTCTCCCAAACACTAACACACAACTGTACAAAACACCATGACTAATCCCTGAGCTGTCATCCTGGAGTTTTTTCTCCTCCCAGTCTGCCTGCCCTGCGGTCTCTCTCAGTAGCAGCACCGATTCCCATTGCTGGACTTACATTTTACAAAGGGATGACATCGGTGTTCCCTCATTCCCTCATCTGCTTTCCTGTAATTCTCTATTTAAAGGTATTTGTAGAACAACAGCAGGACAACAGGAGGTTGTTTTTATTGCTACCTCCATTACATCCCTGCTGTATTCAGATCTTGAATCAGTCTAGCAACTTCATAGAGAATTTATGCTGATTTTTTTTTTAATATAAAGAAATAATTTACAGATAAGATCTGCAATAAAGCTCATCATTCATTCCTCCTCACTAGTCTTTTTATTAGTTTCATTAATATTGCTTTTCTGTCTACAGACCTGAGACCTCGAGTGCTTTCTCATCTTTAATTTCTCTCACCTAAATAGGCCCATGGGACTTATCTCAAGGGCAATATCAAGTATGTGCACATGACTTTCCAAATTTTTATGCACACATCTAGTCTCTGATTTTCAGTGATCACAACTGGATCCTTAACTGTCCTTCTCCGGGAATCAACTAAATACATATCAAGAGAGATGCAAATTTGCCTGGATTGGTGACAACACTTCAGACTGTTTAAGTGCATTCACAGTTCTGGTAGCAGAAGTTGTTATTAAAAGAAACCCTTGGGAATCTACATGGTTAAATTTTTACTGAAGCCCTCATATCTCTGCAGCCACCTAGGTTTTATAGTTGCCTGAACATCATACTCATCAAAGAGAGACACGTCTTAAAGACTACAACATTAGGTTATCAAAGCATCCTGCCCTGAAAAATATAATAATAAATTAATTAATTAAAAACAAACAAACAACAACAAGGGGAAAAAAAAGAAAAGGAAAATGAAGTACTAGCACTGGGGAAAGATGATTATTGTATCCACATCTATTTAAAGCAAAGATGTGTACAAGCCATTTCATAAGTCTTCAGCTAGGTCTAGAATTTGAGGCGGGGAAATTGTGTCAGCTGATGAATTACAAGCTTAATTACATCTGGGATAAGACATTTTAGAACCCAAAGGAAAAATGATTTGCTGAATGTCAGTATGCTCAGATGCCCACCAGTGAGCAGTCCCTCCTCTATTCCAGGGTTTCAGTGAAGACAACATACATGTCAACCACAGCAGAAGAAACACAAACTAATGAAACTGTGTGTAAGCTGTAATTACACTGTCTCAGTGAATGGCACTTGGGGTATTGTGAACAGATTGTACATGTTAATTCACACAGGGCTTAATGAAGCATTCCCTGTTCTACAAACTTCACCACTTGATTTAATTAACCTTCATACCTATACATGCACCACCTACCAATCATAAATGTTGGAAAACCCTCAAATAAAATGCAATGCTTTGGAGCTACATGAGCAGGGTAACAGAGGCTCAGTTTATGTGCACTCTGACAGCTCAAAAGCAAATTATAAGGTTCTTAGGTGAAAAAAAATCATGTGACAAATCTGGCCTTAAGTCAGCTCTCCCAGATGCAAGACTTAGTCCCTTAAAATGAAATTGCAACAAAGCAGAATCAGTTCATTCACAGCAATAAAACTTTCCCAGATTTTACTAGCAGAGCATCAAACATTAACATAATCTGGGAAACACTACCTAGACATTAAAAGATGACGGGCTGCAGTACAAAACAGAGAGCTAAGTCACATCTGAAGATGTACGCATAGTTTTGCACAAGACAAATAAATAAATACATAAAATTACCGCATTTTCACCAACTCTTAAAAAAGTAAAGGACACTCATCATTCTTCCTTAAACATAAAGACCATTGCCTCAGAGACCAGGGCAGAGACTCCTTTTACATGCCCGGGATGGAACAGGCTGCCTACACCCCGCAGGCCTCACGCTGGCCTGAATCTTCCTGTTTGCCAATGGCACGGCTTTCTAGGCTTGCTGCTTCAATCAATGCTAGAGCCTGGATTACCTTAAGTCTCTGCTTTAGTCATTTGTGGCAAGATACCGGGACGCTGCAAATAAATGGTGCTTTCCTGCTTACTTCTAAGAATGAAGCATGCACCAAACACAACCACATGTGCATAGTTTCATCTTATATGAGTGTAAATTCCTGCTCGGACCCTCTAGAACTTGAGGGCCAATATTTAGAAGTTAAAAGGCAAAAACTGAGGGAACGAAGAGTCATAACTGCACCTCAGAAAGACGTTTCAGTGGCATAGGAGCAGGCAGGGATCCTCTTGGCAGGCTGAGCTCTGCTGAATTTGGTTCACAGCGGTATAACAGCTGTGCAAACGATAAAGCAGAACTCACACACTTCCTTTGCCTCCTTTCCGCCATGACTAAAATTTACATAACATACTTAATATCCTAGCATTTTACTTCATTAAAAAAAATCAAGCTGGAATTACTTAATGCACAAATTAGAAAAACACTCAGCACTGGCTCAGAGAACACATGCGGCACTGGAGAAACATTAGCAAAATCTTCACAACAGCAAAGAGTAAGGGAAAGCTGTGGAGATAATTTATGTGAATCTCCAAAGTCACTTTAATGGTATCTCTCATAAAAAATTAATCTGCAAAAGTTAGCAAGCATGACACAGAGAAGGAGAACCAGTGGACTGGAGAGAAGTTGGCTGAGGGATAAAAGGGAAAGTTTGCCAGCCACACAAGATGAGGACTCTGTTTGCATTTTAAGATTGAATTGGCCAAATTTATCAGTCCAATCCTAAAGGCTTACATTACAAGCAAAGAGAAATAGAAAGACCTTCCTACACACTTATAGAACAGCATAGATTCTTGCTTTAAAAAGAACAAAATCAAAACCACATACAGTAAAATAGAAAAAAAAAATCCATAAAGAGCAACCACATTTCTGGTTACATTCTGTCACTCCGGAAGAGAGATTTCGAGGAGGGGGCAGAAACCTGTGTAATAGAGGCCATAAAACAGGATTTTGAATTAACTGAGAATTCAGACAACCATGACAATTTAAACAGAAGGTACCAAATCTGTCTTTTTACTTCAGTGGTGCTATGCTATTCAGTTCGCAAGAGAATCTCGACCAATGTCAATGTCATTTTGGCATAAAGGATAATAATAATTGTATTTATAATATATCCCTCCAAGGCAGCATGCAAGATCACTCAAGCAAGTTAAAACACACCATGAAAACATTTAAAACACTATAAACCTGTATTTACTATTTCTCACTGCAGTAGAAAATTCGCAGTCACTGTAAAGCAGTGCAGCATTTTGTTTTACGAGATTTTATTGATGCAACCAAATGAACAAGTTTGTTGCTCATTAATACAAAGAGAGGAGTAGCTAAGCCCACGTGCTTACCTCCCTGAACTGATGCTAACTGCTAAAGGGCCAGCCTTCACCTTTGGTTTTCTCTCCCTGCCTTCCAGCTCTCGGGCCCTGGCTGCCTGGTGGTAATTTGAACCTCAAGAGAATGGATACAGAGAGAAATATTGTGGTGCCAGAAAGTGGTATCTCCTCCAGGAAGACTAGAGCAGAACAGATGACAGTGCCAATGGTGTGGACCGTTTTGGGGAGGGTTTGGCAGGGAACATGCTACGCGTCCGCTGTGGTGGTACCACAGATCACATTGGCCAGGGTGGCACAGACGGCGAGCAGAAAGGCTGGAGGTCCCAGTCCAGCTTTGCCTCTCACCTGGTAGAAAGTGAAATTGCAACTGGTGCCTTCAAACTCCCCTGAGCTAAGTCTGACACCAAATTCTCTCAGTTCCCCGAGTCATCTCAGCATGGGCAGTGCACAGTAATGGGGCCCCCTTCCTCCTGACATTTCATCCTCTTTTTCTGCAGTATTGCTGAGCAAAGTGGACACTAACCAACAGCTCCACACAGTCCAGCACAATCTGAATTAATTAACAAGACTGAGCACAGCTAACAGTTCAGGATGCTCAATGGACTTGGTAAGAATTTGAGCCTATCCCTACCAGAATTAGGTGAGAATGGGATGAGTTGTTTTTTTTTTTTTTTAAGCCAAGTCACTTCTGACTAACATACTCAAGTGCTCAGGGAAGCCTTCCGTTTCAAAACACCAGCACTGATTTACTTTAGAAATCTCTACAGGTCATGTGGCACTGGGGAACAGGCATCCCTGTTTTCTGAGCTTTAGGCAACTACTAAAGAGCCTTTAACTGTGTTAAAGAAGCTGTTTGAACCAGCTGAAGAGAACAGAAACGTGATGCCTTAGTCAGGGTCATGCAGTCCTGAAATGCCCAGGGCAGAAGCTCATCTTCTGGGGACGTGTCCGTGTGCTCTCCCATCCTCCCTGCACAACCGCCTCACAAATGGACCTCACCACACTTCACGCTGTGCGGGGGTTGCTGCTGCCCAACTCAGAAGGCAGGGCTGCTGCTGCCCCCTTACAGACTCCTCACCCATTGCTCACAACTCTTGAGGGGCGGTAGGAGCAATAGTTGGCTGCCGAGACATCGCTCAGCCGACTGCTTCTCTACACCTCCTCTAGAGAGCAGTCACAGCAGGGTGGCAGGCTTGGCCCAAGTATCCTTCCCCACTGATGTCAGTACACTGCACATCAGGACTATGCTTCTGAAAGGCCTAAAAACCAAGGAAATGGTCTAAATGTGGTGATAAGCATTCTTGTTCAAACTGCTATATTCATCACTAAAAAAGTAGCTGTAACTTTTATAAATATTACCATGAGGAATATCTTCTGGGTTCCTTACGGGGATCGCTTCCTCAAGAGTCTGAAGTTCCTGTCTTGTCTGGACTGGTGGAAGAGTAATACATTGGGTATAATCCCCGATTTATAAGAATATTGAACTGAACAGGCAGAGAATTAAGCTCACTGCAATTTTAACACCCTCAATTTCTAGTAACCGCAAATAAAGGAAATCTCCCTGAACTAGCCCAGACAGCACATTGAGTTCGTTACTGTAAAGCAGGGTAAGTATTAACAGTGAGGACAGTGTCCTCTCATCTTCCTTACGAAACAAAAGCATAAACAATATGCTGTTGTTCACGGACCACAGAAAACACCCTGGTCTTCTGGGTTTGTAATCAGACCTCTTCTCCAAGACCAAAGCTGAAAAGTAACTTACGGCCCCAATTCACATGTATTTGTTATTATGACAAAACAAAGCCAGTGGGGCTGACTCCCTGCTTCCACCCTTACCAATGTTATTATGGAACTGAATAAATTATTAAACCTAAATCACCTCCCCATGTTGCACAACAGTCAAAGGTGAACCAACAACAGGTGTTTTGTTTTTCCTGGGACTCTGAAAAATCAGAGGGCACTGAACCAAGCTGCTTGTGTACCACACAAGTAGACCTCAGTGTGAAACAGCAAAATCTATATCATATTCATGGCTTCAGAGTTCAACAGATTGGAGACATTTTTATTCTGGTCTGCAATTTAACAATACAGTGCAGAGCAGAATAAAGCAATAGACTTGGAAAAGCTATTTATAGTGCATATGCCCCAAGGAGATATAGCTAATAACTAATTCATTTCACATCACGCATCTGAATGCAATATGAAAACTTCCCAGTTTCTTATCTGCACAGGAGAAAAGACTCCACTGTGGCTTTCTTTAAAATAATTAAGGATTCTTTACCAAAACATTTTAATCAAACTAAGTCTCTACAGCAGTCTTTTCTTTCCCTGCCTTCTATCTGATTCCTTAAGAGATCCATGCCTATTAAAGTTTTGACAAAAGCATTTCACAACATAGCAGTTTGCCAACCTATTAAAATTGACACTCATTTTCCTAGATAACACATTTGTTTATCACATAGTTTTCTACAAGCTGGATTAAAATCCAATATATTATTGGTTGTATCAACAGGAAACAAATGGAACAATCTGCTAAAAAAAACAGTGAGCAATGCAACTGTTATATCTGCATCTGTGGAGGTTTGGGTTTGGTTTAGTTTTTTGTTGTAGGGAAACAGATCAGCTAAGCATTATTCAGAGGATGAGACCGCTGAATATTTATTGTATTAGAAATGATTAAGAACTAAACAAAAGTTAAGAAAGAAAGATAAGGATCTGTAGTATTTAAGAGACATCCATAACCACAGCGAGCTTCCCTTTTGTTGCAACTGAGGCAGGAACAAAGAAGCAGACAGACACAATACTCAGTGCAATGATAGCATTCTAATGATAGCTTTCTAATTTCTCCACACTCACAATTTATGTTTTCTTTTTCTGTTCTTCCACATGCTGATTCCAGGTGTTACAACAGCTTGACTTCAGTGAGACTGTCCTGAGAACAGTGTGGTTTCAGCAAGTACTAGTGCCAAGGCTGTGTCGCAAATAAGCCTGTAGGGGATGCGCAAGGAGACCCACCTGGTGTCCTACTGGAGCAACCTTCGTCACAGGACTGCACCCAACTCTCCGAGAAAAATAAGGGCCCTTGTGGGCAACAACAACAAATAAAACTACTGTAGATGATATATAAAGACTTTGCAAACAAGGACCCACTATTAAACTCAGAACTTCCCAGAACTTCTCTTACTTTGCAATTAAAAGGCTAGTTTGAGTTAACAGGTTTTATGCTGAAATTGTCATTAATTTCGGTAAGAAACAATGCAATTAGCTCCATTAGTTTGTAATTCAGTACCCCTAGGGTCCCCAGCTTATACTCTGGCAACATCCTAATTTACTTTTACCACAGCAGAAGCAGCACAGAAAAAATATTTAGAACACACATAAAGCATAACTAGATATAGTGAGCTTATCCAGTTGTTTATTTACATTGAGGGTTCCATTAACATGGTAGGAAACACCAGGGACGAACACATACATACACATCCTAATGACTTAAATAAAACTGCCTTTCCAGTGAGCGACCTGTGCCAAAAGCAGTTACCTTATAGATGGAGTGCTCGTTTTCAAATTTCTCAGTCATAAATTTTAATGGGTAAAATCTGGATAAACTTGTTCTAAATCCCTAATTAAATTTAACAGAAAGAATGCAGATCTCCTTCAATAACCCTAAGGGCTTTCAGGTTTTTGTTTTGTTTTGTTTTCCCCCCTTTAGTAGAATAATCAGGCAGCATTAGGAAGTACTAATCAGATGGCAGCTGAACAGCTGGTTCCAGAATTGGACCTTTTCTAGGCTGTAAAAGGATATAGTACTTTTTATTTGCGTGTGCTGGTTTTCTTTGGGAAATGGAGAGGAGTCACTTTGAGGTTTGTTCATTTTTATACTGGGGGAGGGCTCCTGGGGTTTTTAGTTCTGTTTTCACTTTTGCTGTTTGCTCCTTTCATTATCTTTACTGACCCTGTGCTTTAGTCTGAATCATATTAATCAGAAAAGAATTATTTGCAGCAATTGAACAGCAATATATAAACTACTAAGATCATTAAAGAAGCTGTCTAAATTACACTGACAAACAGGTAAGTAACAAAAAGCTGCTAAGTGTAGTTATTAATGGGTTTTAAAATAATTGCTAAATAAAACAGTTGCAGCTGCATAATTTTTCAGATTTTGCTTCAGCTACAATATGTCCAGACACCATGCTACACATTAACATGCAAAGGGCTCCACACAACTTCTGCAGAAAGAAATCAATTTAGCTGTTTAGACTCCTAAATATATTCAGATAAGGCTATTAAGATAAGGTTAACACCAGCTATTCAAAGTGACTGCTACTTGTTAATTTTTGCTCACACAGTATTTAAAACTTTGAAGACACGATGTGCTACCCAGTTATTCCATTGACTCTTTAATCATGACTTCTGCCCATCAACTTGGTGGCAGATGATAATTTTTTATAAGCTAATATTTAAACTAATCTTCATTAATTGCTGCCCTACTGTAAACTAGTTAAAGGCTTCATTACACAAATAGGCGAAGGGATAAAAACCCAAAATAGAACAGAAGAAAATGCTATAATGAAATAACTAATAATATTGGATGAAAGCTTTTCTCTGTTGCCTTTGAAGGTCAGAATTATTTATTTTTGCAGGGAAGTTCCTGGCATTTCACTTCTAACATTTTGTAAAAATAAAAGAAAAATGCATAGGTGTGCAAGTTTGTTAGTTATTACCCTTGCACATTTTAATGGTGAAAAACACAGCACTGCACGTAAACTGCATCTAGAGGCATGTAATAGCACATCAGGTTTATGAAGCCTTTAATTACCCAGTATCAGACCGGTCGCATTAGCACCACCTCCGTAATACAGAACAGTGCAGGAAGAGAAGGCGAAGAAGTGATCTCCTCATGAAGTGTATTTATAACCACGGCACCACAAGGGAACACAGTTACCGATCATCCTGTCTCCCTATGATGTACCAATACAGGATCCTGATGTGCCAGTACATCAACTTGTCAGGAGCAGCTAGAGCACTGCTAAACAGCAGCACAGCCAGCAGCCGCTCGATGCTGTTGCAGTGCTGAGCACACAGAGAAGTTCGGATCAGTATGCTGCTGCTGAAGAAGCATCACTTGAGCTGCTGACCACGTTTGCTGTGTTTTTAGATGGGAATGCAGTGAGATAAAACGAACGGCTATAAAAGCAACCACCACACAATACCATATTATATGCGGTTCGCAGATAGAACAAGAATAACAACAGCCCTCTTGCCTGTCTATTGTTGTGAAGAACTGGAGCCTCGTTTTGAAACCCTCCTCCGTGCCAAATTCATGCTCTAGCTGTGAATTTCAACAGGATGTAAAGCTCTGCCTATTCCTGGTTTTCTGCCATATCCCCCACCACGTTTCCCACCCTGCGTCACTTCATCAATGCAACAAATCCATTAGGCCCTTGTGTTACAGAGACCTCTGGATATATGGACTGCTCTTTAATGGATCAGGCTTTCCCTCCATATTAAATGCTCGATGGTATTAGTTAGTAACTCTTTTATCTCCACAGAATCCCTTTACTAGTTGAAAATGTAAAACAACTTTTCTATTATTTTCTGCATCGCTCTGCCCCTAAACTTTTCTTTGTTATTTGTCTCCTAATGCTGCAAGGTCTCTCTCAGTGTGTGTTTATTACATTAGCACAGCCCGTTTTCTCCAAGAACAGCTTTTAGATTTTTTCCACTGAACACTTCAAATCTGCATCCTCTGCTACTTTCTTCTAATGATGTTCATCACCAGCCCTTTGTGCTGGTGAATTGGAGCTAAGGTGGTCTGTATATTGTTATGCTCCAACTCAAGCTAATACCTAGCTGGAACATCTTGCGTGTAATTACAAATGTTTAGTTATATACGAAGATTTCTAAAATAAAGGAAAAACATCTGGGTCAAGCACTCAAAGACAATGATAAAAGAAACTAATTTACCACAGGAATTTCAAGATTCCTTTCTATACGTTTAATTCCTTCACTGAATGACTACTGAGGTAAAATAAAGTTCACTTGTGATTGTACAGTTAACTACAAAAGCAGCTAACAACAAAAAATAAATAATAATAATAAAATAAATCCAACTTTTCCTAACATTTATGCACTTCTCTTCAGTGAATGTTTTCATTCCACATTTTTAATGTCTACGGGTCTCAGGTATTTCTAAATTATGTAATTAGTAAGTATTAAATCCCTTTTATTTACTAGCAGGATTTAAAGGTCATATCTTCAGACTACGGCCACCATTACAGTGCTATCTATGTTAACAGAAATCTATCATCCCACAAGAACCTGACCCATCCTCTCTTCCCACAGCAGGCATTAAACAGCAATGCCTTGTGCTAAAGCCTATGGGTAGCTATAGCTTCCTTTGACAGCTCCCAGATATTCCCAATGTGGGGCTCACAGTTCCTCCTGTGGTAGGAGAAACCTCTCTCAAGGCCTCTCCTGTCCAGAAATTGTTTTATTGGCAGTCAGAATTTTCCTGAGAATTGCAAATAGAGTAGCGCAATACTTTTTCTAACCTAAAACAACCATTAAATAATACCAGAATTTCCGTGTACAAAGAAAATGAATTTACTTTACCCAAGTGCTTTGACCTGCCAACTGCTGAACAGATAGATATACAATAGATATAAACACTTATCATGAAACACTGGGGGTGGAGAAGGATGGCAAGTATTTGACGCAGACCACTCCAGGCTAGCTAAATGTCATCGGAGATAGTACCATTACTCAGCAAATGGCAATGTGCTTATCTTCCCGCTTCGCTAATAACAGAGAAAAATTACCTTTTTGTGCACCAAAGGTGTGATCTGATGCTATTGATTGAAAAGGCAGACATATATTTAATTATTCATTATATTGTACTAACTAAACAGGAGAATGATGGGAACTCTTCATTAACTTCTCAGCAAGTACATATATTTTAAAATAATTGTATTCAAAAGGATAACAATCTGCAGACCAACTCTACCAGCCTGAACCTCCATGGCATTCATTCTTTAAATCCAGTATCTTTTGCCAGACAACAGAAAACAGATTTCGTGTAACAGCCTGAAAGCCACACGCAACTTGCAAATTCTTTGTGCGTGACCTACAGACTTCTTTATTGTGGTCGTGCTCCACAGGACCAGCCGATCATTTACTTCATGCTGATCATGGTTGCTATAGGATATCCCTCAGAAAACCTGGACGTTCACAAGAGGCCAAAAGTGCCAGCCAATCTAGCTTAGGACCGTCTGTTCCGGATTCGGCAGCTCTCCCAAATACTTTGTGCTCTCTGAAGAAGCCACTGGAAGATTTTGTATCTGGGCACATCCAAAATAAAGATAAAGCTCAACATCTGAAGGTGGAGACATGGAACAGCTGCAGCTCAACATGCAGCGTAAAGGAACTGAGAAGACACAACCAGGAGCATTCTCCCATCTTTGGCCAAAAGGAATGACAGCTCTGAAGTCTTCCAGTTCAATATCCAATCACATCACAATTTTAATAGCCTCTGTGCAACTGGATTAATATTCAACCAATGTCATACTCAGATAAAGCAATAAAAAAAAGGTTCAGTAGTCATAATTTTAAGATCTCATGCACTGTCCAAGCAGAGCTAAATATTTTATTGGATACCAGAGGAAAAAAGTTCTTTAACATGTGAACCAGCACAATCACACCAAAAAAAAACATTGTGAAACTAGTGATATTCTGTGTTAATAAATCACCTTCCCTAGAGTTTAGAAGAGACACAGGTAGGAGACAGAAGATACCCCCATCTAAAACAAACACAAAGAGAAGCTCTAGCCTCAGAAAACAAGCCAGTTGGCACTGAGATTGCTTGCTTGTTTCCAAAGCTAGCTGAGGTGCCAAAGCAGATATAAACAAACCTAATTATTAACTGTCATTTAACATTATACTTTATTGATTTTTTTCTTTTGATAACAGAGCTGTTATCTTACAGTCAAAATCTATGCTTTGTTAGAACACAGTCTGTTTTCATTTTATGATTGCTGAGTACACAAAGTAATTGCAGAATATACGTCCAAAAGGTGGAGTTTGGTTTTATGTTTTCACTTTTTTCTTTTCCACAGGTAGTAAGACAAAATAAAATTGTGCTGCCAACAGTTCCACTGCCTACCTGCCACCGAAGGCAATTCTGTAAATCATAGCAGTGGGTAAGCTTCCCACCAAGCCTGTAAGCAGCTGGCAACATCAAATGCCAGAGCCAGGCCAGAAATCTCTTTCAATTAATTGTTTTAAGAGCACTTTTAGCAGGAGGCAGATGATGAAAAGACAGTCCATAACAATGGGGACAAACCATACTGTCACAACTATCCAAAAAGCAACAGAATCAAGAGTAAAATGAGATCAAAAATGGTGAGTATACATGACTGTACCTTGGTCTATCATTTGGAAGATATAATCTATCAGTGCAAGCAGTGCAGCTTGTCTACTATATTTAGGGCTAAAACCAGATGAATTCAGTCAAGGATATCTGAGGATTCTAGATGCCACCACAGTCGCCTTGCGCACAAGCTTCCTTATAGCTTTCCCTAAAAAACAAAGAAATTCGAGACAAAAAAAAAATGGTGAAAATTTTCCTCATCTAAGGTTCATTTTTCAAGCAGGAACAAAACTGTTGACCCTGTAAGCAAGCAAGCACCTTGTTCTCTCAATCACTTTCAATAACAGAAAAATACTTCCTCAATGGACTTTCCCAGACTTGTAAATCACAAGCTTCAGCCCAGATCTCTCTAGTTCCTATCCTCACTTCCATCTGTTTAATTAGCTGACACTCAAGAGAGTTTCCTCTCTCGAGTTTCCTAATTTCTTGAATTACCAGGCAGGTACCAATAGTTCAGTCCTGACCTAAGTCATTGAAATAATTAAGTACCTTGAAAATTCCTTAGTCTGAAACCCTTTGTACAGCTATTGAAGGGATTCCACTCAGATTAATCAATTTACCCACCATCAAGAACAGTTCTACAGAATGCCTGTTGAAGCAGGGTTTAAAGAAGCATTAACTGCTTCATTCAATAAAATTTTAAACAGACCCCAGAGCCTCAGACTACAGGATTTAGAGAACAGGTGCCCTTTTCTCTTTTACTGGAAGGCAGGATCTTCCTAATGAAAAATGAAAAAGTGGTAAGAAAGAAAAAAAATATCACATAAGCATACAAATAAAATGCTCTATTTCAGAAAAACAAACTGCATTCCTGTCAACAGGACATAAGGAGATGAAGTTAAGGAACCCATTTTATATTAATATTGATATTCAAACCAGAGCAGCCCAAGCTATCAACCCCTCATCCCAGGTGTGTATAGCATCAAAGAGAATAACTTGGTGGATCCTTGTGGATATATATTTTCCATTTTAATTTGTATCTTTCAATTTTCTTCAAAAGCCTTTCTTTTCTAGAAGATATATTGGAAGACAAATAAATGCACGTACTGAATAGGAAAAAAAAAATCGATTATACATGCCAGGATGATTTCAATGCTTATTTACACATGCTTACATTTAGATTTGTAGATCTTTGAAATTCAGAAAGATGAAGTGCCGTATCAAGCAGTCCTTTTTATGAAGGCATTTGTCATTATGTGAATCTAGTCCAGACAGCAGCAATCCATTCAACTTAAGTCACTCAGGTGTGTGTTTGCACACATCCTACTCACTGCAGAGTTTTTCTTCTACTTTCCTTTTTACTATTAAAAGCACCACTCTTAATAAACGGTGAGTGTGAATCAAGCCCACAGTATTCTTTTGGTAGAAATGGGGCAAGTCCTCTGGGTACGCAAACCATCATAACTCTATTATAATTTCCAAAAGCAGCAGAGCTATGATAAGTTACAGCAGCAGGGGAGTGGTATATATGATTACTTGCAGAGATTCATTATAAACAGTGAAGAACTATCAGTATGTGTATGCAACATGTGAAAGGTAAATAAAGGGACATGCAGCAAGCCGAGTCTTTGAACACCGTATCAGTGCACAGAGAATTCTTTATGTAACTGAAGTGAAATTTGCTTCCCACCTCTTATACTGCACTTTCCTTAAAATGACAGGGCCCTGTTAAATGAAATCAAATCCCTTATGACTTGCCTTGCAAGCTGAGTGACAAGTAGATAAGGGCATTTAGTAGTCAAGGGCAATTTCTAAGTGAAAGCATATAGGAATATATGTGTAGTAAAGATGTTAATTAAAAAAAAACAAAACTAAAATAACATCTCACATATAATTTCTTGATGAAGTATTAAAATTCAATGGCCATTGCAGAAAATACTTTCAAGACCTTGAATATTCTTCTCCACTTTCTGGCTTAAGAATTTTATATGCTCTTCTTTTTTTAAATGACTGTGGCTTCAGTGACCGCAGTGCTTGAGCAACAAATAAATTCATTTATCTCTAGATCACCTACGCCACCACTGGGAGACCTCATCCAAGCATTTATTTGCAGCAGACAACTACAAGAGAACTTTGGTAAATTCTCCTGTCATTACACTGGGAGTAATTTGTTGAGGTTTTCTACTTCTACATTTCAAACCGTCATCCCTTAATAAACTCCAACACACTACATCCCAGTCACCAGGCAAAAACCTGGACCAAAGACATAACTTGCCACTTAAAGAATACTGGCAGTGTACTTATGAGTGTTTCAATTTCATAATAACCTTTGGGATGTTTTCCACTGAACTTTTAATGTTTGCAACAATTCCAAATTAGCATTATTTTTCCTAAGATTCCTGTAAACATTGTGAATGCCACCCACCAAATGACCATGTCCAAGAAGAAACTCTTTGTTCTCCCTCCTCCAAATTTATTTCTAGATGAAGGTAAGAATCAGTATAAAATATCCCATTTTATTATAGTGAAAAACTATCTTCTATACTCTACTGACCATCCATAATGACTGCTGGTCATTGATATATGGTCAATGATAATTATGAGGTGGTTCTCTTCACACCAGGTGAGAGCAGAGATACCAGTATTCACTGTCAGCACTTTAGCCCACAGTGGAACATTATTACCTCCATATAGAAGAAGAAGGGATCAGGGAAACGAACCAAAAGCTCTCATCAAAGGCTTAAAATAGGAGTATCTGAAAGCCACTGGGAAAGGATATTGTGCCAAAGACAAAAGGTCTTCCTAGAGTAAATCTTCACTTTTTTTTTTTTGTCTATTTATTTCCAAATTCAAATATGTGTTTTCACATACCTGCTGTTATCAGGTGTACTGTCTGGGTTTTTGATGGGCTTTGGCATATAACATTGTATTCCTCAAGTGTGATTTCTAGCAATTTCTAAATTGAAATGAAGAAGTTTTATTTGCGTATAACCATGACTTCAAAGAGAAAAGGGTTGTATAAAAGCAGCAGTATTTTTCATTTGTCCTACTGATACAATTGCAGACAGATTGGGGATGAAAACAAACCTGCCTGCAAGCACAGAAGAGCTGCTTAAAAATCTGTAGAAGACTTTGTCCACAGAAGTCCATCCGTCCTTTTTGGATAGTTCATCTCACACAATATGTTACCTCTAACCAACTTGTCGTCCTTATGACCTTAGATCACTGCAGTGACACAGCACCATTATGACCTTCAAAGTCATTCCACATTACATAGCAGCCTTCCAGGATTTTCTGATTAGCCAAGACACAACACTAAAATTGAGAAGACAAGCAGCAAGTCTTCTCAAGCACTACAAAACAAGCAAGTAATCTTCCACCAGCAAGTAATAATGTCAGAAACATACTGCCTTTTAGTAACATGATGAAAAACATGAGGCCTACGTGTTGTAGTTCAATTGCAAACGGCCACAGAATAATAATTAAAAATATTGGCTGTAAATTACTGAAGTCTTTGAGGTGACAACATACACAAACTAGTCCACTGATGAAGTTTTTGTCACCATCCTGAAAATTTTGGCTGGGACCACTGTTACTAGCATTTAGTTATGTCTTAGAAAACACACCAAAAACACTGCCTGTGATACATATTTTCTCAAAACTCACATTCTGCTGTTCTCCCTACCTCTGCAGATTTTCAAGCCAACAATAGCTGCTCTTTTGATTACAGCTCTAGTCTGTGTGACCGATTCCCTATTCTGGGCTGAATCATCACAAAAGCAAGCGGATTGGCTAAGTCAAATGCTGAATACCATAGCAACTGACTTGCAGCCTTGCTAACGTGCAGCAAGGATTTTTGACTTGAACAAGAGCTACAAGTGGAAACAGCAGGCTAAAAGCAGACCTGGTGTAACATCAGCAATGCAACAGAACTAGAAAAGTCACTCAACCCCTCCCTAATCTTTTCTCCTTAATACCTTTCAACTGCAAAGGGCAGCAACAAATCTTCAGATTCCCATTAAAATACAATACAGCGAGCAAGGAAAAATGTGTGCTAAGGTATTGATTCAGCATATATATCTAGCCAATGCAGACTCTTTGCCAAAACAAATGGGATTAAGTATTGGAAAATCAAGTCAGGGAAATGGAACAATAATAGAGGTTGATCTCGGTTTTAATTAATAATCATATCACAATAATAAAAAGGATTGAAAGCTTCTAAAGAAACACCTCAAAATATACTTAACCCTACTTTGTCTAAGTTAGTGACTACCTTCAGGAACATGTTAAAGTATCCAAGATGCTAACAATAGGACAACCACTTAATGGCAACATCCTCTAAGAACTGCATCAGGTCTACAAGGAAAATACAGGAAGCAGCACATTGCTCTAGAGTAACAGCAAGAGTCCTTCTGCTTCAGGACAGCTTAACATTCTTCCAGGCAGCTGAAGCTATGAAGTCTTTGCTTGGAAGTAGATGTGTCCATATATTCTAGGTGAGCTATAGCAGGCCTTCAGTGCATTGCGCAGTGAAGAATTACAGCCTTCTCTCTTCTCCACCATGTTTGGGGCGGCTTGTATGCTGGAGACTCTATTCCTTCTTTGTGTTTGGGCTTTATAGTCCAGGAGTAAACTCAGCTCCATCCTTTGTGCATCCACTGAAGTGGCATTGAAAACCTGCTATGAAGTAACCTATCAAGAGAACCAAATACAAGACCCAAAGCACAGCTACCTAAACTGCTTTTAATATGAGGGCTAGTTTTTAAATCTGAGTTAGGACTATAAATCTACAGTATCAAATGAACTTACTTGATCTCTCTATAGACATCATTACTCCTGAGCTCTTGCTGACATTAAGGAGTACTATAATCCACCCACATCTATGAAAATCGAGACACTTGTTTGCAGTTAAAATAAGAGGAAGGACCTTACTTCAGGTTCCTGAATTTGAAAACACTGGTCTGATTTTCTTTCAATTAAATAAAATTTTTAGTTAGTTAGCTGGTTGACTTTGACAGTGAAAACCCACAGAATTCTTAAGGTCTTTTGACGCTCAAAGTTAGGCAATCTCTCAGGGAGTTTATGATCACAGGAAACACTTCCATCAGAGACTAGACACTGTGGATTAACAAAGAATAGTTGGTTTTTGGAGATAATTTCATTGTACTCATAAATTGCTTGACATGTTCTATTTGTGTTGCTACAACTGGCATATTTCTCTTTTGTCTCAAGTCTCTGATATATCATAATTCAGACATCAAATCAGCCTAATTGCAAAGACACACTTGTATTCAATATGTACGTAACTCCAGGTATATCTGTATTTAGAGTATTTAGGGTGTATACACAATTGTTGTATGCCACTGAAACATAAGTACCTATCTTCCACAAATGGCGGTTAGTGCTCTATTTTAAAGTCAATTTTTTATTTAGTTCACATTCTGTAAAACAGTGCAGAGTCCCCCAGTTAGGCTCCATAAATAGCATGTCCTTGTCGTTCTCACATCTCAAGTAGAAACAGAATTCTGTTTGATTTTAGAAACACAGGAATTTCCAACATTTCCCTTACCTGTCAGGTAGATGTGCTCGAAGGGCTGATCAAAACATAGACCTAGCTCTTGCCTATACCTCATGCTTTCAGAATGGGACTGTTGAGTTTGTTTTGATATATCTTGGTTTTGTTCATAAGGGAAGAAGAAAGGAATTTTTTTTAATTGAGTTTTATCCAGCAATTCACACAGAGAGAATGCCATCTGTTTTTCTGAAACATGTGAAACAGCACTCCGTGGTTAGTACCACATGTGCAAGCACTCTGTCTAAAATAGCACCATGTATATGTTGAAGATATTGACATGCTGCTGTAAATACAGACCTTTCACATACAAGATCAGATTTTTTTTCTCATACCAGTAATTCTATTAAACACAAATAAATGACAGTTTATTATTGTGATTTCCCAAGATTAGTAAATTTCCTCTGAAGAGTTTATAATCTTAAGTCAGAATCCAAAGAGAGGAAAGACAGGAGAATGAGCCAGAAGTACGTTTGCCTATTCTGTGTACTTACACATGCACTCACTCTTGCCTACACAAATTAGAAAATGTAGATCAAGGACAATAAATTATTTTAACAGCAAAGGTCAGACTCAAGGAAGGCTGGAATTGTCTTTGACCTCAGCTCTGAAAGAATTTTTCCATGCACAAAGTGGCATGAAAGAAATGACAAAGATGCAGTACTGCAGCAGAGATTCAGTGACTGAAGGACATAATGGTCAGGCCAGAAAACGAGTGCTTGAGAGAGGACATGAAATGAAAAAGTACCCTAATGACTAATGGTCAGACAACGGCTCCAGCTGCAGTGTTTCAGAAACTCTGGGACAGGAAAAGATGAATGCTCAGAAAGCAAAAGGGAATGCTGCTGCTCTATTCCACCTAGCAAAAGGGCATTACTTGAGCATAAATACTTTTATTGTTCTTGTAATAACATTTATTACAATAGAATAATTATTTAATAGGTGGTATTATCAGAAAATTTAAAAGCAATTCGAAGTACCAAAGGTGGTTTTTTGTTTGTTTCTTTTTTTGAAGTACTTTTTTAAAGGTACATATCTACATGTTATCCCACCTGAGGAATATCTGGAAGCAACTCGTTAATGAGAGGGGAACTCTGTGCTAAGGCAGTGGTAGCTGGTCCTTTTAGTATATCGTATGCTGATACAACTAGGGCCCAAGTAAAGTATTACAAAAGTATTAAACACAAAAAGGAGCATTTCAACAAGCACAGTACACTCAACCAGAATCACCTGCCTGGTTACAGAGACCACCACAGGAAACACCCAAGCCATCAAACAGTTGTACAGCTCACCAAATCTTGCACTACTACAACATTCTAGTAACTTTCTTTTTTGTTGTTTTTCTTTCTTTTTCCTTCTTTTTCCCCCAAGTAGAACCTCTTTCCTTCCCTTTAGACATTTAGACTTCTGAGTTCAAAAGTGAGTTGACCTAGGCAGTTCAAGGTGCTCTGCAAACTAGGTAAACCGTTTCCCATTTGGTCTCAGAATAAACTTTGTTAAATGAGGAATTTAAAAACAGATGGGAAAAGACAGTAGCATGAGCTATGTCATCAATCTGAGAACCCTGCCAAATTTCTCCAGTGTTATACACAAACAACAACATCCCTGTACAAGTATGTAGTAAAACCTCTAAGAAGCTGTTCACCCTACTATGAAAATGATAAACCACAGCAGTGAGGTTGGCTAAATTGCCCAAGAACACCTGTAGAATTAGTGGCTATGTAAGAAACAGAACAAGAACTCTTATTTATTTTAGGTCAAAGAAACATCTACACATGTGCCTAGAGTATAAAAGACAGTCAGTACCATTTCATGCAGTTTTCTACAGTCCGGTTTAAAAAAAAAAAAAGCAGATTGCATGTGCAACAGAATTACTCAGCAAGTGAGAGACAGAAAAAGAAGGAACAAAGAAAGAGGAAAAGGCTACATGCCTTTACTTTTATTGTAAATCTTTAGGATTTGCATCATTTTTAGAAAATCTCAGACTCCAAATAACAACACTTCGTACATGCAGCTTCCAAGCGTGCCACTTCCTCTAGGAGACGGGTGTTTTCAAATCACTTTTATTCATTGCTTATAAAGTGACGCAATACAATCAATGAGCTGTAGACATCTTTATTACAATTGCTTTTTGTGGCTTCCATAGTCCATTGTCATAAGGGCTCACCTGCAACCAGCCATCTGGGATGAAAACAGAAATAAGTGACAGGCATCCTTACCTCCAAGTCCATCTCCAGAATCAACCTCGTAGATGCTTTCCCCTTCCATGTTGTCTGTAGGACCCAGAAGAAAAACAAGATCTCCCACTGGTGATTTGCTCAGGCTCCAGAAGGAAGATGAATCCACTCACTCTGCAGCCAGCAAGTGATATCTTTCAAACAAAAACATAAAAACAAAGCCATTGATCCACTTCTGCTACAAAAAGGAGTGGTCATTTCATTTCTCCCTCAAGTCCCCAACATTTCAAAACTGTATGTCAGTTAGTTCCACTTCCAATATCCCAGGTCTTTTATATATCAACACAGTCTCTTCAGTGGGCATCTGAGCTCCCTTTAACTTCAAAATTCAACTGTCATTCATACTATAAATAAAGAATTTGCATCAGGCCACGTTCCAAAACTATATTGAGGGGAAAGCCACAGCACAGACCCATGCTCTTGCTCATATGGCTTGACATGACCAGAAGTGGGCAAAATGGAGCAATATACTACCCATCCAGAGGATTAACTCTTCTCTGGCACACCACGGACACAGCAAGACCAAATAATACTCAGGTTGCAAACAGCAGCACAGCCTGAAGGTACACAGATCATAGGGGTCAGCTTTCTTAAGACTGCTCTTAGGGTCACTTTAAAATTAGGCTGAGAAAGCATTTCAGTTTAGCAATGGATTTGATTTGCAGATGAAAGTAAAGGAGAGTGTAAAGTTGAAGTGTGGACAAAAGAACAAAACCACCCACTGGCATATTTAAGAAAGACAGAAAGGGATCAAAGTCTCTTTTACCTAAACTAAGCTTGAGTAACTAGTGGTTTTATATTACCCTGCTCCAACATGGCAAGTTTTTACCACCTCCTCCTTTTGAATAAAAGAGAAATCACTCTCAATGAATTTAAAAAAAAAAAAAGTACTAATGAGTCAAGAAACATCCACACATAGTGTCTTTGAGTGGAAGAGACAAAAAGCAATCAAAACAGCATGGAGTTACTGGAGTAGTTGTGAAGCAAGCAGAGAACTGTCACGCATCAGATGCTCGTGATCCAGACAGCAAAACCAGGATAAGCTCCAGCACTCATCCCCATGTATAAGATTTGCAATCTGATTATTTTTAAAACAGAGGAAAGCAGAAACAGAAAGCCATCCAAAAAGAGCACAGAGGCCTCTCTCTCCCACACATGAACTCAAAGAGGCCAAGAACATAAAACAGGATGAGTGAATGATGATTAATTACATGAATGATGTTATTTATAAAACACAGTTCAGGTACCATTGGTAACCTAAAGCTAGTTATGGAGCAATGCATTGGCTGTCGCCTTGCCAGTTTCAAATGAGTAAATCATTAATTTTTATTTGCAAGTCTGTGGCCTTCTCTTTTGCTTTTCCATGTCATTAGGACTACATTCAAATTGTCCCGTGCCACTGCACTTCATTTAGAGAGTGGAAAGGGAAGAAAAAGTTCAGCATTAACATGAACTGCCCTGTGTGTTTTGTTCATCTCCCTTCTTCAACTTCCTATCAACATGAAAGCAGTAAACATTATGAGCAAATTTGTATTCAGATATCGAGTAAAAGAAAATCAATTTTTCAAGCACTATGTCATTTTGTTGATAAAAAGAAGGGCATACCTAGAAGCTTCACACCAGATGACCTCTACTTCTTCAACTTCTTCAAGCATCTCTCAGCATCTGCATGCTTTTGTCGATTTTCCGCTGGTTGAGCCAGTGTAGGTGTATGCCATGTAACTGAGAATGCATAGCACTGCAAAACACTGAGCAGACTTTCCACGGAGTGAAAACTGTAGTGTAGTCATCTTATAGTGCTGGTGCCTCCCCTTCAACTCACTTCAGTGATTCAAGGTGTTATTCTGAATGAAGTCATGTTTTTCAGGTGTGCTACTGCAATTTGCTAGACTGAAGACTGAGAAAGGATCCATGATAATGCTGATTTTTAGTGATGAAGTATCCATTGCAAAAATTTTAGTTTGGAAAAAAAAAATCCACACATTTTTAAAAATATGAAAATACTTACCAAATAAATAACTGGAACACAGTGGTTATAGTGTTAAGCTCTGGCTGAATATTCACTCCTGAAATATGTATGTTCCAAATGCTGATCTAGGACACTCACAAGAACATTAAAGATTGTAGTTCTTGTTTATAAAAGCAAAAGCATTAAGCGATGAGTACTGGATTCCCATGATCACAAAAGCACTACTGTAGACGTCATAGGATTTAGAACTGTTTTTACAGGACAAATGGGTCAGATGAGGAAATAAACATAATTTCAGAAAGTCATTGCCAACCCTGGCTTTTATGATGAATACTACAGTCCTGCACAGTAATACAGAAATCACTTCTGTGTAAAGTAACTGCTGATCAAAGGACACTGGGCAATGTCTAAAACCTAAACATTATCTTTTTATCCAGGTTTTATGCCTATTTACATGGAGAAAAAAAAATCCTGTGCCCAGCATAAATACCTATTTCTACATCTGCTGAGGCACAGGTGTTACACAGCTCAATGTCTTTATCCGTCTATAAACAAAAATGGATGTCCTTGTGAAAAACTCATGAGCTGTCTCATTTTGCATTATAGTAATGTACTAACAGAAACCTACATGCCTCTATTGAAACCTGTAAGTGTAGAGAGTAGTAAATTTCATGATAACTAATGTATAAGTGTTGATTATTAAAATTAGATATCAGTATTGTGAAATACTAGTATTTCAGTGCAAGATTACTGAGGCATTAAGTTGAACCAATCTTTGTCACCTAGTTATAAAATTAGTATTATAATTATTATGGAAAGCTGACTCAAAAAAAAAAAAAAAGAGACAGAGAGACAGACAGAAACAGAAGAAAGCCTGTTTTTAAATCATTTATTATATGTATTCCTTCTAAAACAAATTGACTGCTGCTTCTTTATTACACGCTTGCTCTCTCTTCCCAATTGACATCCACACAATTGTTGCTTTTAATAGCATTTCACTCACAGTTGAACCTTTTTTGGGGTGGGGTGGATATGAAAAACCCTATTGTTCTGCTCCGTGGCTACGAGAACATTTTAATTAAAAATTGAAAGCAAAATGATGTGGTAGCACAGAACCATAGAGCCACCCAAATGTAATCACACCAACAGGAGTAAACACAGCGATGGGATGGTTAGTACAGAACTGCTTCTTGCGTGGCTGTGCTGGCTATGAGTTTATCCCTTCTATTAGGGATAGAAGAACCTGAAATGTTTAAGGTTAGCCTCATCACAAAGTAAAAATGCCACAGCGGAGAAGCAGTTAAGCATGAGGTATGACCAAAACTGTTTCAAAACAGATAGAGTGCACGAATGTGCTTGATACTTTTTAAAATTATAGAGCGTCTGAAACCTACAGTACCAGGACTCCTTTAGTCATAAAGTTTAGGTTTTTTTGGCAGCGTTTGCTTCTTGCTCATACAAATCCTTTCCTTTGCTAACGCCATAGAGTAGGCCCTATCTTCCACCATCACACCAACTGTAAAGCCATACAGGAACAACCCATCATTCGGTGCTGGTTTCTGGCCTCTGAGGAAAAGGCTATCATGAGAGAAACCAAACAAACCAAAAAAGCTATGAACGTATTTGCTTAAATTGTGTAATCTGAAGTCTTTGTCAGTTACCGGGACGCTGTTGCTGGTGTTGAGAGCAGAACACACAGAAGGAGGCTCAGGAAGAGCCTCACTGGGACGGGTTGCTCATATTTCTGCCTGCGTGCAGGTTGCAGAACCACCCGTGAGGGGACAAGGCACCAGGTGGCAGGAATACAAAGTCGAGAATGCCAAACTCGATACTGTTTGCATGATGGTGTTTTTTTCCTGAGAGGGGTTAAAGAAGCCTCACTGCTATTTTAACACGTGCCATGTTGTATTCCCACAGAGATGTGCAGAGCAGCAAGGAGAACCACGTCTGGGCTCCCACTGGAAGTGGCAGTCTTCAGAGCAGGGCCTGGCACCAGGCGCTGCAGGCCGGGGCCTGCCAAAATGGCGCGCGCTGCTCCACAGTCCCACAGACCGGAGGAACCCACGGCCACACACACGGGGGTGATTTCTACTCTTTTTGACCTGCCTGAGTCCGATAAAGCCCTATCTAATGTAAATGTCTACGGCCCCTTGATCTTTCTGAAATGATCTGGTTTGCCCTCCAGCTGCAGATATTGGATTTGGGGCAATTAAACCCCACTGAAGTAACAGAGACATACACTGGAGGATACGTGCATTTTGATAATATTTGAAAAAGCACAAATTGTGTCACAAAAATCAAAGTATGCTAAGAATATTTATATTTACATGCTTTAAACCTTCAGGGAAGTTTACAAACTTAGTTCTCTAATTAAAGTCAGAAAGATCCTACAGTTTAGTAGATTTTGCATCACACGCTGAGATAACAAACATGCCAGAATTAAAATAAAGTGGGAAGACCAAAGTCACCACAATAGCACACTTCTCCGCTACCTCAAAGACCAATACAGTCCCAACACATACCGAGGGCAGACTTTTTCAAATCACATTGCTGATAACAGATTCCTAAATAAGCCCCAACTTCCAGGCTGCAGCTAGACAGACCTTCCCCAGGTGTGTACTGCCAAATCCCACCTATAAATCCCAGAGAGTCTTTTCGGGTAGTCTGCACAGGAGAGCATTCATCCTCCCTCATTCATCTCCATTCTCTTGTCTCTCTGGAGCCTATTGCAGAGGACACAAGTGATGAGACTGCTTACTCCTCCCTGCTCACCACATCAGCCTTTTTCTGTTCTGTTTGTCGCAAACACCCTTTTTCAGTATTATGCATTAGGTATCACCAGAGAACGGTTCCACGTCGGGAACGTGGAGGACATGAGAATGCGGTGACTGCACAGAGTGACTTTAAAAACTTTTAGGAATACAACTGATGTCAAGGAAAATCCTAAAGTAGTAGTAGTAATAAAAGGCCAGATTTCTAGCACTATTATGTTCTTACACCAACCTCATCACAGCACAAGAGTAAAACTGATCAGTAGGTTTTTCCATCTAGTTCTTGGAGAAAAAAGGAGAGGAAAAGAAGGAAAAAAATGAAAATCTGAAGATCTGAACTACTGCATCGATACAGCGGCCAGTCCAGAATCTACTTCTGAAAAGGTTCTGTTCCTTCACGACTTACTTTCAGGTAGATCTACAGTGATTTATGAGATACATCTGTACTAGTCCTGCGCCTCTGCAGGTGGCTAGCCACACACGAGGAGTCCTGCTTAACTAGTTATTTATGCTTTCTCTTCATTTCCCTCATTTGTCATAGGAATTTATTCAAAGTTAACGAATCAGTCCGAGATTCTTCATACATATTTAAGTGCTTTTCAAAAAAAGAAATCAACATTCTGAAAATGGCTGGAAATCTTTTATTCAGTCAGGCATAACCACACTTTAGTTAGTCCTGCAGCAATACCCTAACGAGAAGCCTTCCTGACTACCAGCCTTGATAATCATAATTCCATCTAACAAGGCTTTCAGTGAGACTGTTTTATTATTCAGGGAAAGTCTGAGTTGAATTGATGCTGAGTTGAATCTCATGCATTTTTGGAGATAGCTCCATATGGAAATGTCAAGAAAGTCAAAGTGAAAGTATCCATTCTTTATGGATACATGCATTTTTAAATGCTGGTAAAAATGTTCAGTTTGCAATACCTCCAGATAAGCTCCCAAGTAAAGATTTTGCAAAATAAGATCAAGTGCTAACAAAATGGCTTGCTGGAAACAGCTGTGAAAGGAGAGCTGTCTATTCTAATCCAGCAAAAAACAGTTCTGGGAGGGGATAAGAGTCAGTATGAACAGATGAATTTCACAAGCTCATTCCTCCAAAACAGCCCTCTAAATTGGAAAAAGTAGTGAATTTTAAGCCTGAGGTACTTCATTTCTGCATGTTTCTTTTTTCTTAATAAAGTTTATATTTTCAAACAACTCCACACCTGTTTTACCTGCAAAACTGTTTTATTAGTTTCATCAGACACTTTCCTTTCTGGTGTTTTTCTCTACATACATATTGTGACCTCTGTGAGAGTTATTTCATGCACTGACATTTAAAGTTTCCCAGAGTTAGCAATTCAGCCTCTATGGTAGTATAACGAGAGTACCATGAAACATTCAACATGCTGTTCTCTTCCTCGTGGACCAGTGTGATGGAGTAACTGAGAAAGCTTACTGCTTTAAAAAACATGCAAGAAAGAAGTGCAAACAAACATCCTCTAAAAGATATGCAAAGACTCAAGAACATCAGTTCCTGAAGTCTGCACAACACCAACAGGAACAAAGAACAGAGGAAAACTTCAGCATCAGCTGATTTTAGAGATGCCCTTTCTTTCTTTCGCTGCTTCAAGCTGCATCTCTGCAACAGAATGCTGTATAATGTACAGTACGAACTGTGCACTACAAACCAGCAATCGCCATCAAGCAAATGTAACACTCCGCGTCTTAGAGAAATAACTTCACAATTTGGTTCCTCTGCTAATGGCAGAAACAGTAACTCTGACACTTAGAGGCAAAACTGATGTTCGTAAAACCACCTGATGAAGCCGATTACGGCCTGAACACATACACTACATACTGTGACTTCTGTTAACTCAGCTGTACTAACTCAGACATGAAGGGGAAGAGGCTGGAGATTACATCAGATACATTTTCTTTCACGATGGGTCTAAGAAGCCAATTTTTGTACCTTAAAATTTATGTTATAGTTACTAGGAAACTGCATTGCATCAAAGATGCATAGAGGAGTTATACATCATTGTCAATTACACAAATTGATCATGGCACACAGTGTCACTCTACTGTCATTACCAACACAAAGCATACCTTAAAAAAAGAGAAAGACAAACAAACAAAAAAAATCAACCAACAACATACAAACACCACCACCTTGATTTGGGGGAATTTTCAGTTTAGAGTCTAAATGCTCCTTCAGTACACAAGACACTGTGTTTTAAATTTGAGTGAAAGATAATAAAATAATAGGATATAGGATTTCTCTATTTCTAACAGGACTGTCTACTTCTACATGACAGAAACTATATTCTGTCTTCTTCTTCTTCCATCCACTTTCTTATTATAATTAGCAATAACTCCAAGAGCATGTAACAAAACTAAAGAACTAATCAACACATTGATCAGAACATGATTTCCCAAAAACTGTACAGAAGATCTGTTAACAAAGTAAGTGAGACAATGAAATAACAAATAAACAAAACAAAAAGAACAAGTTAAAAAAAAATAAAAGCTTCAGATCAGTAATAACATGGTTTCACTTAGAAGCCTGCAGCATAAAAACAATTTGCTTTCCTTAGGTTTTAGCTGAAGGTCTAAATTAAAGCATGCAGTACATACTTATAGTATTTTCTCATTTGCTTTAGTATTAATTTTCAAGACAATGTAGAAAAGCTGAATTTATGCCCAGCTGTAGTTTTTATAACCAACCAAGAGAAATTTAGTTTGTATGCTAGAGCAACTGTGGAAATCAATTCTTAATCTATGACCTTGCTTACCGCAGCTTGAAGCCTTGCAATAAATAAATGCCTTGAGCCACAAATAAGAAACATTTGGTGAATCAAAGAGACAAATAACACAAATCTATATGTGTATATACAACATTAGAAAGGTCATATAAAATACAATATTGGCTCTTTTCTTGCTGTAACATAATAATGTCTGAAAGGCAGGACACAGTAATTGGCTGCATTAATACCCAGGTGGTGAACAGTCATGAGTACCTATTTTCTTTTCAAATGACAATGTTCATCTCTTTAGAGGACTTCTTGTAGCCTGATGCTTTTCTCTTTCTCTCTCTCTCTCTTTTTTTTTTTTTTTAAATGGACAATGCAGCGGTACTTAGAAACACCGAATCTCTGAAAAATACCTATTTTCTTTGTCCTAGCATATGTAAAGGCTTTCCCTAATGCACATTTAAGCTTCGTTGTGAAATTGCTCAGTGCTTCGCTACTAACAAAAGGAAAAAAAAAACCTCCAGAGCGCACATCTGCCTGCCCCTAGTCACAACCACCCTTCTCCTTTCTAAGCTGAACCTCTCAAATTCACACACTAGATGTTATTACTTGTTTCTCCACAAGCATTACTAAAACAAATTTGACTTCAATAGCATTACTCACAGGAGTAAAATCTAAAAGAAAAAAAAAGCACCTATAGTAACCTTTCGTTATTAATATTTTACAATTACAGTTTACAAGAACATCCCTCGCTTTCTGTAAAGAGACCTGTACATCTTCAAAAACACACCTTCCACTCTTTATGCACTTGTTTGACTGTAGACTTTATTCAGGCAGTTGCTTTTAAAATTTATTAGTACAAAAAAAGCACTAGTTCAGCTAATTTCCCTCTTTTAATTGTCTCCTTCCTGCTACACTGGAATTCAAATGTGCCTGTGACTGACACTCCCTTTTAGATTAGCATGGCATTATTAGCTGGCACAGCAGGTGGCCGAAGTAACTGATGGACTGATGGGAAGATTTCCCTTATTTTAACTCTAAGGAAAGCATGTAATCTAATAAAAAATTAAGGGATGTGACATTCAGAATTATCCTTGGAGTTTTGTGTAGAAAATTTAAATTTATATATATATATATATGTATATATCCCTTCATTGAATATAATGAAAATTTTAGAGAAAAAAAAAAAAAGAAGAAAAAAAAAAGGGAGACCAGGACTGACAAAACTAGAATGTCATCAGAGCAAAGGCTAGCCTTACACTGCAATTCCTTGGCTCATCCTACTTAGTCTACCTGTTAGCATAGGCTTCCCCAGCTAACATCCAAAAAAAACTCAGGAGACTTCTGAACTGCTCTTCTCCACAGAAGCACAACCTTTTGTCTGCATTGTAGGATTTATTCCAGACTAAGGGTCACTTTTGTGGAAATGATGCGAAGTATGTATCAGTCCAAAGCAGTATCTGGAAATAGGGGAGCAACTGTCCGAGCCTGGATGCAGGAATGCTTTCATACTGAAAAGTCAGGCCTGCTCCAGCCTACCCAACAACAGACTAACTTAACTGACAGCTGAAGCAGAGCAGGAGGAAGTCAGATTTCACATCTGCTTTCCCATAGCCCAAGAGCAGGAATTTTAGCTTGGTGACGGCCTCTGTTTTATGCCAATGTGGAGAAAAGAACTTGCATCCCAAACTAAATCCCTCGGGCAATAGCAGTGCTTTACAGGTACAAAGCAGATGCAGTTCCCCAGTTTCCAAGGGCTGGGAATGGCATTAAGCAGACCCCTCCACAGCTGCTCCGGGGAACGGGCAGGTATTAACAGGGGGGCTCAAATGTGGGGAAAGCAGCACAGCAGCTTACTGGGAGGCAATCACATGCATCGTCCTGACCAGCGCTCACAAACTTTCAGTACTAAGCATCGCTTAATACCAACGCCCTACGCAAGTCCACCTGTCGTGGCATATAACACATGGCATTTTACGTTAGCTTTCATGGTACAATCTTAAAATTAACTTTTTTCCCCACGTTCAAGCTGTAAACAACCTCTTAGGTAATGACACAAACCATTTGCAGGCAGTTTGTCCCAACTGCAGAAGGAGAGCTGCTCAGGGTATTATCCTAGCTTAGAAGAAACTAATGCCCCACCAACAAAACAACAAATTCGTATTACATTGTGTAGCTGATTATAACCAACGACCTTACAAAATAATTTAAGATTCAGTACTTGTGAAATAAAGTAATGTATTCACTGATGGCTTTGTATCAGCATAAATGACTAATTACTTTAATCAGGAAGCTCAAAAGATAAAGAATTTGATTTATGATAAATACAGGGACTTGCTCTCATAAAAATGACTTGCTCTGCAGTTCAGGACACACTTTGATTTATGGCACTACTTGTAATTCCCTTATTTTTTATTTTTACATTTAATAAGAGGTGAAAAATGGATTAAGAGTAAACTAGAGCAAGCCATATTCCCAATATAAGTTTATTCAGTTCCACAGCAGTACTTGTACATTATCTATATCCTAATATTTCACTAATAGCAAACATACAAAACTATTTTGAAAAACATGCAGGGAGTAAAAGATTAATTTGGCCAAGATTACAGAAAGAATGAGTATTCTTGCCTTCCTCATACATGACTGTTCATTATTTAATGACATCTGAAATCTGTTGCTGAGACCATCTGAACACAACCCAAATCCAGTTTAGCTGGGAAAAACTGTGAGAGTCATAAACATTTCTGAAGATAGATTATAAACCAATTATGGTCGAGGAACCCATCACAGAGAGAGAATGAGAATGAATCTGCCTAGAGTCTGGTAGCGGACAAGCACGGATCTTCATCTCTTTGCTGTCAGTGACTTCAGAAAGCACTTTGTTCCTTCCTGACCCCTGCGTTACCACTTTTTATCTCACTGCCTTACACTAAGATGAAATTGTTTGGGAGTCTCTCACCCACCTGAAGTCCTCCAAGTTTGTCCTAACAAGATGATTGCCTCTTTCTGCATATTTATGTTGAGGATTTTTGAGGAAATCTCATGGATCTTTTTATGTATTTTGCTGCATGGGTGAAGGGGGGAATGAGCATGCAAGAGATTAGAAAAAAATGTACGTTTTCCGTAGTTTGCTGTTAGCCAGCAAAGTTCTCTAGCTTATGTTAAGTTATTGGAGTCATCACTGGAGCCCCAGGGTCTCTAGGAAGACTGTCACACAGCTGTGTGAATAGGGAGACAATTGCTCAGTCAGATATTACAGTGTTAGGATTATCTGTTTCATCAGCATTTGCCAGAAAACGGTGATTAAGGGCAACGTGAGAATATTTTCAACATGAAGAATGTTTTCACAGACTGGAAGATCTGCTTGATCTAACTTCAGCTCTGAGCTTAGCTAAAGCAAACCATAGTCCCCAGGGCGCTGCGACAAACGGATTAGCATCACGTAAAGACCCTCAGCAACGAGGTTCTTGTGACAGCTGCTTGTGCTGACCAGCACGGGCACCGCGACCTCACGTTCCCCCTCTTTTTAATAATATTTCCACGCAATGCCTCTTGTCCCCTGCTTAACAGAAACATTCCTCCAGGCACAAACCACCTCCTTCTGGTGTGTTTACAGAACCAGCTGCGCCGAGTGACTCTTAGGGCTGCCACACTATAAACAACAAGATGTACGTCTGATTGTGATTTATGGCAGAGATGAACCATGTATTCCGTCAAATATCTGCACAATTCAAGTCAATGGACAGTTTTGTTCAAGAAGCCGGTATTTTTCCTGTTGTACCATCGTGGTTGATGTCTTAGTATAAATCCTCTTTCACATTAAAAAATAATAAAAAAAAAAAGTTTCGCAGCCACCAGTTCTGACTCCTTGCAGTTACCACCACAACTACATAACATGGCACAAAGTGGAGTACTTTCACCAGCAGTTTTGTCAAATATTCTCTTGCTATCAAGCAATTCTTCAGAGTCGGGGGATGCACAGAGGAAGTCCTGGAATTTGGATTACTGCAGCTTGGAAGATATCCAGCAAAAGATTGCAAAAAGATATCTGCTTCAGGCCTTAAGGGGCATGCAATGGACTGACCCACACTGGCCCCACCATCTTCTATACCCACTCACTGATGACACCAAAACCCACTTCTGCATAGCCGCAAAAAAAATGCCATGCTACTATAGTAATTAGAAAAGAGATCAGAAAATATGGGATATTGACCAACATAACACAGGCTTCTAAGATATTTAATCAGCCTTAGATAGCTCTGGCAGCTCTCTGATAGCCTGTGAAAAAATTGGGAAGTCTTTAAAGGTCTTTGAAATCCAGCACTATGCTACAACTCACAGATGTCTGAGGCTGCATACATAATTTTTAAGGACTGCTGATTAAGATGGTTTATTTTCTTTGTTGGATTTTTAACTCACATGACTGGTTTCATACTTAAATCCCTGTCAAATAAAGGTGCCCTCATTACATGAAGTGGACCATCTGGAGTTCTGCGATTTTTTTAATCCACAGTATTAGAGGTCAGACACAGGCAAGTGTTCAGGGGAGGATTTGGAGCAAACTACAGAAGAATGAAAAAAATCAGTTCAAACAGAATCTGACATAAAAAGTGGAATTCTCATCAACAAAATGAAATTCCAACATTTTACACAGTTCTTTAATTATTTGAAAATTGGTGGTGGTTACATACAGAACTATCAGAGCAGTAATAGTGCTACAGAGCAGCACTCACAAGCATCACAAACCTTACTCCAACCCACAAAACTCTTAACTAATAATGTTTCAGGAGGAATATTTGTTTTGAACAGAAATTTTATGTTAAACCTTCATTTTTAAAAGGTACATCTACAGTTTCAGAGCAGCGTTAAGACTGAAAGCTCCCTCTCCCAGGCATTTATTTTGTAACGATCATTTACTTTCATAGTTTGCTACGTTCCACAACTCCCATGGGGAGCTAAATCCCCTCCTTTGCAGCTACTGTGATTACTGAGAGAAAAATAAGAGATACCCCTGAAAATAATAGGCTGACTAGTGGGCTGGTTCTGCTGAGCTCAGCACCAAGGAAAGGCTGCCCAGTATCTCCACTGGGGCAGCTGCACCTAGAGGCTATTCTGACTTGCACTTGCTGGCAGAAGTCCCTACAGGACCATCTGCCAGCAAGAGCAGCAGGGAAAAAATTGCACTGAGGTACTACCAAGTCCTTTCCAACTCTGAAAAATTGTAGAAGCTACCACAAGCAAGACTTAAGACTTTACTATTCTGACTTTACCTGCTGTGGAGTCTTCAAGATAAGAGCACTTCACCAGAAGAGACCAAGAGAGTCTTCATAAAAAGAGGACAAGGAGAAAACTGAACAGATAAATGAATTTATCTTTTGTATGCTGACTAGTATGGTGAGTGCCACAGAATGATGGTCAATGTTACCATGTACTGCAGGTTACCTATAATGAAAAGCTTTGTCTAAGAAAGGCTTATTGGGGAAAAAAAAAAAAAAAGTCAGATATATACAGAAGAGGTGTGCACACTAAGCTCTTATCTTCAAAATTGCTACTAAAGATCTATTTACTTATTTCTACAGAAACCCCATAACTATCCTAAAGCATTCAGAGATGCATGGCCGAGCAGCCTGTTTCAATACCAGAACACATTGCTGCCCTGAAATGCACGCTCTGTTTCAAAGAGACAGATCAAGGAGAAAACATATAAAATTAAATGCAAGACCTTATTCTAATTAGATAAAAGAAAAAAGACATGTATATCTACTTGCAATATATTTTACATATATACGTATAAAATATTGCAAAATTAGAGCTTCATTGGCTTAACCTGCCCTGTTATGTTTACCCATTCCCGTCCTGACAATTTTGTCTTTCGTAAAGTGCCCCCTTGAAGGCATCAGCTTGTAGAGAAGAGCAACAGCTGTTTTTTCTGGGTCAGACCAGACACAGTACGTACCATAAGGGTTGTCTGCATGTTGTGCTTTCTCAAGAATACTCATAGGGCTCCTTCCTCCTTTGCTATTCCTACCAAAAGCATGTGTGTATGCGCTCCTGGTGTGACTGGGCTTTTCTGCCTTTATGGGACCTGTTTGAGGAGTAAGGCGATGATCCTAAGCGATTACACCCTCCCATTTTACTGCTACAGCCTCATCTTCCTTCCCCATCCCACCATTCCTCTCTGCCTCCATCCCACTCTCCATTACACATTTTCAAGTGGCACCTAACATTTAGATCACACTCAGTCTTGGACATAGCCCAAAAGCCTTCACCGACATTACTAACACTGACTTCAGTGAGATGTTTGCTCTCATACCACAGATCTCTGTGCCTTCAAGCACAGCGCTGGACCCTGTGAAAATGAGCACTAACAGTGGTGTTTGTTTGTTTTTCCCTATTTCCAAATGCTCAGTTCAGATTTTAAGTTTATTTGGTTCAGGGAAAGAAAAGAGAAAAAAAGAAAAAGAAAAAGACCTACTTTATTGCCCAGATGAAGTACAGCATTGTGGAGAACTGGAGATCTTGTTTTGCTGCATTGTCTGCAACAAAAGACATCTAATCTAAACTGACAACTAACACCACAACTAATCTAAACTGTGAAGCCTCAGTCAGGGGAGAAATTTATCAGGTAGCTGGCACAGTTTACAAAATTTTCCAGCATGGGAGAAGGTGTTCTTTTTGTTGTTGTTGTTGTTTTGTTTTACTGTGATTTCTTTTTGGTAATGCTAACCATTCCTTCACTCCCATTACCAAGCAGTTCTCTATCTACCTGCCAGAAACAGCAAGCTTCAAAATTTGCACATAGCTTCAAAATTAACCTGAATAAACTCAGTTCATTGATACTACAAAACCGATCCTGTAAACAGGGAAGACTTCCTCTGTATCTAACATTAAAACAATAACATTTTACTCATTAATTTTCTGTTCTTGTGAAAAGATGTCAATGACGGGAATGGGTCTCTACACACAGCCTCATCTACAAGCAGACCATAAACACACAGACCATATATAACTCAGCTAACAGCACAAGCAAGGCAGTATAAATACTAAGGAAGAAAAATACCACCATGAGGGAAACACTGGAAAATAATGATCCCCACCGGTGTGCAACCAGCAGCACTGTGGATTGAAAAATGTTATTATTTCCAGGCACGGCATAACTCGATTTGTCTTCCAGGTTCTTTTACCTTGTGTAGAGTCACCAAGTTCACAGTGTACTTGGCACAATCACTACACCACCAGCTGTATAACTAAGACAGGAGAAGTACACAGGACACAACATATTCTCTGTACCTTCTGCAGCCACTGGGCAGGACGGCGACAGCACACAATCTCGAATCAAATGCTCCAAAGCAGACCTTCAAATTATTCCCAAGACATTCCTTTTATGAAAGATTACTGCCTGCAACTCCTTACCGAGCTAGCACTGAGACTCCATGAAATTACAAGGCCGGTGTAGATGCTGCTGACAGAAATATGGCGGAGTTTTCCAAACAGCAATTGGTATCCAGAATCAATGGTTTTGTTCACAATTTCTCTCAACTGCTCCTATCCTAGAAAACAAACAGTACCTTGTCCTCCCAGCCCTGGTCACAAATTGCTAGAAAACAGTGTATCATTCTCTCCCACTTAATTAGAAAAATAATCCTTTTTTTTCCCCCTTTGGCAAACCACAGAGCGATACAAATGTCACTATGTCATTCAGCACTGCACAGAAATATCCACAGATTGGCACTGGTAGACAATGCTACAGTGAACTCCAGAAATTCCAGCCATCTTTGCCCTAAAATTCCAGCTCACATCTCAAATTTGGTCATCTTTCTTCACAATTTACTTGGATTTCTTTTTTCATTACAGATAAATTTTAATCAATCCTTCAATTTTTATTAAAGTACCTATTAATATTAACCTGTCCTTTAAAAAAAAAAAGTTTGAAGTTTTCCTTTTCTTGAAGCACATTCTTATGTATTGCAAAAAAAAAGAGCACATTTCCTAATTTGCCTCATCTTCCTAGGAGAGCCTAAAGCATTTGACCAAGCAAAAGAATGTCCACAAAGGTCCATAGCATCCTGGCACAGTATCTATTAAAGACGCTAAATCAGAAAGTGCAAACAGTATTCAAAAGCAAACAAACTTGCTCTTTGCCCTGGAAAATCTCACAGTTCCAGGGTCTTAAAATTTATTCTGTTAACTTTGAATTTGCTACACCTGCATACTAGAGCAGAAAGAAATTTTAAAAAACTCACCCTTGATACTCTTGAGTTGCTACTTCTCACTAGTCTTCCAAGGAATACAAGGTTTTTAAAAAAGCAACAACTTGACGTTGGATTTTGCAGCTGATCCGATATTGTCTTGTATGAAAATCCAATTCTGATTTGTAAGCTAGGTTTTTATGGAGTGCAGAGGATGAAACAGGTATCTGTATGTTTATAGTAAGATGACACTGGAAGAAGATTCACATTCTGTATCACCTTTTTATTTTTACCTGCATATCTCATACTGTGTTTGCAGTATTTTGTCTCTGCTTCAGTGTCTGAGTTCAAATACTCTGCTACAAGACAAAGGTGACATTCTCAAAAGCAATTTCGATAGGTCTTAATTTCCCAGGTGCTCAAAAGAAAATAATTAAATGGGTTAAATAGTTATTGTGGGTTTTGATGGATTGTTACCTCCTTTGCTCCCCTTGCGCAGGGATGTTACAAATACGTATTTCCATATTATCTGCATTACAGAGTATTCAAAAGTCTCAGGCAGGATGAGGGTGTGCAGACACAAGAATGCATTTCCTGCCCTTGAGAATTCAGTGTCGGTTGATCCTACAATGAGTTGCATGCGTGCAAACACTTGAACCCTTACAAATGCCATAGTAACGCTGCAGACTACTATGAACTAAATAAATATATAAATCAACATTCTTCAAATACACTCTTATATGGGTGCTATCTGACAAATTGGGTCACCAACGAACTTGACTGGACTAAAACTGCCAACCTAGAAATAAATGGAGGGTGCAAACTTAACCCTCCCTGAAACCTGGGAAGACAAGTGACAAATTCATTCCTGTGACCACAGTAATACTAAATGATGTCATGCTTAGAGCCCATGATAACTACATGGTATATCAATGAAACCAGTTGCACAGCCTGATACCTGAGTAATAAGCTTTCAATTCCAATAGCTTTGGTTCTTTAGTCTCCCTTTTTCTTACGGACTCCAGTGACATAAAGTTGAGATTATAAGGAATTTCCTTCTGCTGTGTCTCAATCATTTATATTTAGAAGTTCAATGCTGACAAGTGAAACATTGCTAAGTACACCAAATAAACACTTGCTTTTGAACAATCTAACATTACACAGCTCTTTCTAGAAGACCACACACTGCCTGATGTCTCCACACCAGCTTCAAACCTGTTATGGAAATGCTTTCCTACAGCCACCTCCCGCAGATCAGGCACATGCAAAGCCCATTCCAGATCATCGACATATAATACAGATCTCTATTATCTTCATAGACAGAAACAAAACAAAGTTTTAGCAAGAGGTTTTCCCACCTGTGGCCACTCACAGTCCACACATTATTCAATGCGAACCTAAAGAATTACTTATTCCTTCTTTGCAACCTCTGCCTCTGACACTTGACCCAAAATTCTAGGCATGTCCCTCCAACTCTCTTGCTATCTAACGGTCTGGGAGAAAAATGAGTTTGTGAAGTGAACCTGAAGTCTTCAAGCCAACTCATCGTGGTTCAGTCAAGACATTGAGATATGTTCTCCAAGGACTGGTTTAACGTTGCTCTGCTCCCAGTCCTTGGACATAGTAAGGCTGTAAAATCATTAGGATATAACTGGAGGTAAAGAAAGGATGATAAAATTGAAGCTCTTGAAATAGTACTCTGTAGCTATGAACATAATGCTGATGCCTTTTCTCATGTGACCAGTCCTACTGGAGTCAACAGAATTGCTTATACAGGTGAGGACTCCAGGATCAAGGCTATGAGGATTATCTTATTTATTTATGCTCTGGCTAATACCATGTTTTACAAGCACACTCCTTTACGTCACCATTATTCAGGGTAAATGCATACAAATATCAGGCTCTGTATTAATTAGAATTTGAAGGTAACACATGAAGAAACAGAAAGACAAATGCAGTATGAATAAAACGCAATGTGAGAAAATCTCCTTTTCCACACCTTTGTGTTTGTACCAATGATTTAACTGTATTTTTGTACTTGAATTTAAAATACAGTCTACTATAAAAAGGGTTTAATGGTAATAAGTTGTATAGCTATCTTCAAAGGTCTGTGTGGCCTAGTGGTAGGTTTGGACTTGGTCTACAGAGGAGAGTGGGAGGCCAGCCTGCCTCTCTAGGGCTTTGGCAGTGACAGTGCGAAGACTGCAATCTGCACTGCATTTGAAAGAGCTGAATAATAAATTCCACAGTGATTTATTAGCACCATAAAAACACTAAATAAGCTGACTTATTAGCAAATATGCCTAATATTATACTACCTAATGCCACTGATTGTCATGACAAGGATCCTGAAACTCTTCTTTCACTTAAACTGAATTTATGGATCAGTCATAAATTACTTTGCAACAGGACGCTACTACTGATTTTGATTATGAACCAAATCCTGTATCACTTGCCACCATGACAAAAAAAAAAAGTCAGAAATTGCTTTAGCTGTACATGGAATGAATAATACTCTGAAACCTACCTAGGTAGGAAAATTAACTTCTTATGAATTAACTTCTTAACTTCTATCTTGTGGAAACAGTATTAATACTAAATTTGAATTGTAGTATGCTCTCCTGTTATCCTACCTGTTTACAAACAGTCGTACAAGCAGAGTTAAACAGACCTTCAGGCTTCAGCTACAAAAGATAATGAAGTTGTTACAAATCCTTCACAAAACATCTGAAGCTGCACAAGTGATTCACCATAGCCGAACAGCCTTGCTAAGCTTTTGTTTCCATTTTCTGTATTACATTTGTATATTTAAGAGATTTAAATTTGACTGAAAACAGAATAATACAGTGTCTGAAGTATGCAGCACTTAAATAAATCCAGGAACATACATGAAAATTCATTCGTCATGCATATAAGCACCCATTATTTTTATTCTGAAAACTCCTATCAGTCTTATTATTTCTCGCATCATCTATCACATATCTTCTGTCTGGATTACAACTACACTGCAACTGCAACACATACCTAATACTTTCATATAGCGTAGGACGTTGCATGTCTAACTTTAGATAGACAGATTTCATTAGTTGCAAAATAATCTAAAAAGTGTTAGTTTACCAGCTTAATGGGTGCTAATATCTAAATTACACAGTAATTATGAAAAGAGAAAATGTTAAGATATGGCTTTACAACAGAAACCTAATAGTTCATTTAGATACTGGAAACCAACATTCACTTTCTTATCAATTTTTGGTGCATTTCAAAGCATGCCTCCTGGTCTAGTGCTCTAGAGCCCCTCTTGCATACATGGGGTTACATACATCAGTAACCGCTCTTCTGCATCACATTTACAACCAGACTGCATTCAGTTATTCGCATGCTACTTCATAGACGTGTACATAAAGCATTGACAAAATCTCTGAAAACAAAACAGTGCAAAAAGAAAAAAATATAAGGGTGCCATCCAACCACAAAGAAATATCAAAATGTGACAGCAGTCAAGCAGAATAATGCAACCTCAATGAATCCAGCCCACGTTGTTTTACCATACATGAAGTGATTATCTGTTAAAGACTGGTGGATCATTCAAGACACGGGGGCAGTCTCCGTCCAACAGCCTGTCCTGCAAGAACCACTGCCTGGCAGCAATAACTGCGTGGACAGAGACTCATCCACCCACTCACCTCCAGAAGTGACCTCTTCAGAACTGGGTTGAGGAACATTGGCAGGACAGTGTGGGGAAGCTTGCATTGCTGCTGCCCTTGCTATACCTCTCCTGTGGAGAAATAGAGGACTTAATTTCCAGGGCTGTCAGCCAGCACCTTCCACATTACAAGTGAAGAAAAAGAGAAACTAATACATTTTGGGGTGTAGTGAAGAACCCCTATTTCCTACTGATGCATTTGGGTTACTTTCACATCTTCTGTGGAGCTCCATTTGTCTGCTTGGACTGCAAGCTGGATTCTTTGGTTCATGAGTTGATGTTGCTCTTGCCAGTTACCTATACAGCAAGCTGGGATGTGACCATTAAGAATTAACTTTACTAGATACAAAGCCTAAATAAAATAAAATAAATAAGAAAATCATGTTTAAATTAATCTCACAACCCAGACTTGAACAAGTATGTGCCATTGGTAACTCTCTCCCCTCTCCCTCCCTTTCAAAATGGCAAGTTTCTTACTCTGCTCTTCACGTTTCCTTTACAGAGACCATTACCATAAGAGAGAAGCAGTTCTTTTCCTTTTCATGTTCCATTCATTCCAGAGATGCATTTTATTTAATTCCACATTAATCCAAATAGGGTTAACACAAGAATCAGCCCTAAATAATACAGCTTTTACAGAAAGAAAAAAAAAAAAAAAGAGAGAGAGAAAACCTTTCACTATCTTCATGGTTTCCAGCTTGGACAGCACTTTTCAGCCACCAGACACATACAAATGATTTGTATCTAACAAACTGCAATCCATTAGAGAGAAGAGACAAAAAAAAAAAACCTATCCAAAGTATATGAATAAATCATTCTTTTGAGTGTGGTGATGAATTCGTTTTACAATTTCAAAAACAATTCTCTGAAGCCTTACTAAAACAAGTATGTTTGCTTCCAAAAGTGATCTCTGCGTATCTTTCAGTAGTACCATGATGTTTTTTGTTGGAGAAAATGCTATCAAGCTTAGACACAGAGGCGTGGAAGCTTAAGACCAACCATTTTTTTTCTGGTAGGAATGTGCAATACATAATGATGTTCACAGGCAGGCACAATTTCCCATAATTAATTAGAAACATATCAGCCTTCATTGCATTTGCTTAACTTCGGTCAACAGCAATGTTGATCTTGTAAGTGAATTGAAAGACTAGACAAAGCCCATAAATGTGCACTTTATATATGCTTCAGAGCTGCTGAAAAGCATGGGAAGCAAGCCAAGAAAATGATTATAAAAATATGACAGAGAAGCTTTGCTAGAAAAAAAAAAATATATCAACGTTTATTGTGTCAATTACTTAAATTCAATCTTTCCACTAGGCGTATGCTAAAGGGTGAACGTAGAGATAAATAGGATTTTTTTTTTTATTTGCGCAAAACAAATTTATATATTGCTCACTTCCTGAACAAAGACACCAAACAGAATGTTTTCTTCATTTTCATGTCTTTATTTGGTAAAACTCTATATTGTTCTTTCTTCATGAAGCTCCCGATTTCCAACATAACAAGCAACAAAACAGCTCATCTCTGACTATCTACTGCCTTTGACTATGACTGCCCATGGACTACGATTATAAGCAGAATCTGGTCAGGATGAGGTATCTCCAAGAAAAATAATAACAATTGTTAGTGCCATATTTTATATACCCAATGTTTAAGTGTTAAGGTTAGACGTAGTCAGTTGGCTCAAAACCACAGGACAATGATTGTGTCCTGAGCACTACAGGTGGGTGTTCCATTCACCTTCCAGGTTGGTACTTCATGGGCAGTGTTGGCCGAGGCTGTTATTAAAACTTAGGTATACCAAAATACGCATCACTGAACTATATTCTTGATATTTCCGAAGTTCTAACACAGGTGATAAAATGTTGTAACTAGATACGATTACTATGATCACAAAGAATTGCCCACAATGGTAAACATTTAGGCAAGCACAGCTCTGCCTATACTAGTTAAAATATCGGAAATGGGGAAAAGGTACTTTGAGTAAAATTATAGTTTTGTTCCCTGGACAAATGAGACAGCAATTCGTCTAACAGGAATTTTTGTAAACTTGTTCCTTTTCTTCATGTGAAAAATACTAAGGGAATCCAAAAGAAAGAACATCACTGGGGAACACTGATGACCTTAGATGTCACGCATGACCTAAGCCTCTCTCAGAGTCACGAAAAAGCTGCCCAAAAAAGACCATGATACATGGATAATCTACATATTCCAGTAACAATGTATGGATATCACCAATGATTTTCTCTCCAGAGAAAAGAACTCAAACACTCTGAAATGTTTGGGGGTAGTTTCTAATAATCCATCCTTCCCCAAAGCCTTTACTGCCTTTATCCTACCTCAAATGCAGTATTATTTCATAATTTGAAGGTAACCTACATTTGCTTCAAAAATGATCCTTAAGCAATCAAGAACAAGCACCTTGTATGTTAAATGCTTCAAAGAGCCATTCCTTTGCTTAAATCCTCTGGATTTTCTCCCCACAACTTAACTATTGTTCTTAGACCTGCCCTGCAGTCAATGTTGATCTATGTATCTCAAGCACTTCAAGAGGCTCTTTAATCATATGGGATAATTCTTAAATGTATGACAATTTTAAGTGTCTGGGGAAGTAGTTCATGGAATGAAAAGAAAGCAATTTCTCCATTGGAGACTGATGCATGTTGCAGGGATTAGTCCAATTAAAACTGAAAGCTCTTTCATGACAGAAATCACGTGTTATTTTTAGGATGAACTCACATCCTGCTATCCTACCCAAGCTGGAATTTTCCCTCTGCTTCTGGTTGGAATATTGGGTAGAATCTATTGTGTGCATAAGGACTGTAATATAGCTCCTGGACCTGGTGCTCACATCTACCAGAGATTTTCCTGTGGGACCTATGGAAATCACAGTTTTTTCTATCTTTTTTTTTCTTCATTTGAGAACTGAAGAAAACCTACCTTTCAATCTTCATTACTGGAAAAAAAGAAATGATGCGAGGTCCTTTGTGCAGATCTTTAGATGAACATATTTATGCATCTATGGCTGCTACAGTGGATTCCTCACCTCCATTCCTTACCTAGTGACAACATTCAGAAGGTGCTTGAACATTTCCTCTTTCGTTTCCTGCACAACGTGAAAGGACAGGACTGCTGCAAATTGAAGTCCCACTTAAGTCTCACAAGCCAACAAGGCAGCTGAAGGAAAATGAGCCTGACAGTTTGTACCTACAGCTGAATCAGATTAGTAGTCATCACTGGTAGGGAGCCCATCCTTATGTTCCAGCATCCAAAACTGAGGTTGCTGGTACCTGAGCTTTAATGGACAATCTCTGCAGAAAAAGAAGTAATGACAGTTTCAATATCGTATATGCTATGACTTTGCTAAGAACCTATGAAGTTGTGTTGTTTTTTTTTTAATAAAATCTAAAAAGAATATTGATTTACTTGAAGTGCACTGCACACCAAATGCAATTCCCCCTGTTGCTATTTGAGGTATTAAATAAAAATGTCATCTTTCTGACTAAGAAAAAAATCACCGAGTCTTCCATCAAACAAACATGTCTATGGCTCTTTGGCATATTTCAAATAATGTTGTCAGCTGGAGGTAGCCAAAACCTTATAGTGATTCATGAAAAAACATACAGAAAATTCGCTTTGGTGCCATCCAAACTTAGTGTATATTCTCTGTGCACTTCAGTCTGCAAGACATTGCCAATCTATGAACATATGTTGTGATATAACTAGCAATACAAACTCCCTGCTTCACCTCTCAGTTACAAACCAAGGGAAAACAAGAAATGGCTCTACAGCTGCAAAAAAAAAAAAAAAAAATGGCACCCGTGAGGAATCTAGATGGACCCTGAGAAATCTGATGAGGTTCAGCAAGGGAAGTGCAAAATTCTACACTGGGGTCAGAAGAGCTCCGAACGTCAGGATAGGCTGGAGAGCGACCAGCAGTGCAGAAACCCAGCTGGAAAGGCCCTGGGGTCACCCTGCATGCTAGGTGGAATATGGCAATGGCAGGCTCACATCAGCAAGCCACAAGCTGGAATGTAGCCAGCAGAAGAGTGGTCGCAGGTCACTCCCTACTCATGTTTTCAAGACATTAAACTCCCTGGTGTTCTGTGGAAAAATAGGTAATTTTTACAAGATTCCTTTGCTAAGCCTCTGCTCCTTGCTTGTCTGAGATTTTAAAGGGAAACTAACAAGTTCTGAGTAACCACAGCACAGTGAGAATCTATAGAAAGACGCCTAAGCAAACAAATGGCTGTTTCAAAGGGCTGGATGACCGTGCCCCACTCTGCGTCACTAACAACCCCCAAAATGCACAAAGACATGACGTTTGCACCAAAAAATGTGCTTCAGAGACCCAGAGCTAGAACAGGTGACTTATTTCTTCCCTACAGCTTGCTGGATTTGACCACAAGACCTGATGCACTGCCACAAGTGACTGAACCAGGTTATGCTAAAGGTAACCACCGCTTGTTAAATTGATTGATTGAAGTGACTAATCCTACATCTGGCACGTGATTATTTTTATTTTTCCCCAACAATGCATCTGTTATAATTGTTCAGCCATCACCTATTCCTTAACAGTCTGTTCATTTTTGAGATTATTGCCTCAACCAACAAAAGCTCTCTGGAATGCTCCCACCAGGGATCATCACCTACAGGGATGCTCCAGGTTGAGGATTTGCCCACTTGTTCTGCACACACAAAAAGTGTCATTTTGCTACTACCATAACAGTTTTTTTTGGAAACCGTAAAAGCATAACCTAGGGGGACAATAGGAATCTAATAAATCTGCACAAACCCAAAAGTACCAGAATAAGCTGCAGATCAAGGGGAAGAACTACTATTTTAGTAAGACATGTACGTTTCTTAAACTTCTGATACAGATAACCCTGAAAAACATGTGTAACGAAGACATTTATTTAAGGGCTGAAGCTATGTTACTGACATTCATGAAATATCCTGTAATTTTTTTCAGAGATTTAATTATACCTTTTGTGCTCCTCACCTATTAAGAGATCTTCTGGTTAGCATTAATTTGAATTTTATTGCCACATAAATTAGTACAACTTAGACACATTTATCAGCCTTTTAAATAACAAACTGATGATGTGTCCAGGCAGTATATACTTGAAAAGAAGAAAAAGACATACAATTAAAATCTGAATTACAATTACTTTGCATTTCAGAAAGTTAAAAAGTAGCCTGAAGCAACATTATCTCAAAGAGAAAATCTGGACAGTAGCTTTGCTTCAAGCAAAGCTATGAGAATATATAACTGAAAACAATAAGCAGAAGGGATAGATCATACACAAGGAAGAGGAAAAAAAGTCAAAGAAAAGGAAATGGGTTCAGGTTATTAAAAATTTGTGCACACTAAGCTCCAAAGAAACTTGCAGAGACAGTATTAAGGTCACAGTATGGAACAGGATAATTTTAATAGTACATTAAATTAATATATATATAATGCTTTTTCACAAGCAATTACTTTAACTGTTCTCACACTGAGTCAGATAAAATCTCTAAAAAAAATACTGTTGCATCATCAAGTGTTATACACTATACATCCACTACACATAAAATGTAGTACTGAAAGCAAAAGTACATGAGTGTTCAAAGTAATTAAAAAAAATAGAGGTAGAGATTAAAGCAAGGACTCTCAAAAGACAAAACTATGTGCTTCTATATACAGACATTTTTATGGACTTACAATATGTACATACAGTACAGCTATGCACCGTGATCTAGTGTCGCCAGAGCCAACGGCAGGTTCTAAATAGACTCATTGGATACCAAGTCACAAGTACAAAAAGGCTGTAACAACCTGCCAGGATTGTTGTTGCTTGAAGGAAACACAGATCTGTTTCCTAACAAAAATGAATATAGTGTTTCCATTAAGAAACAAACAAAAAAACAAAAACCATCAGAGTAGAAAAAAATACAATTTAATTAAAAATAAAATTCTTCAAGCAATTTTCATTACTTCCAGTCACTTCCAATTCTATGTCTTCTTTTGATAATGAGTGGTAAACTTAAAAAAGGACCCACCACTAGCCTTTCCCTCACGATATCAGGGTAAAATCCTGACCCCGCTGCTCAGACAAGCACGTTGTAACTACCCTACTTAGCTGGGACTTCACCCGGGGAGCCCACCAGACCTTCCAAAGTCAAAAATATCTTTTCAGCAGAATGGTGAAGGAGGAGGGGCTCTTAAAATTTCGGAGAGCCTCCCTTGCACATGAGGTTCACGTACAGACTAATGAACTCCTCCAAGGCCAAGATGACTTTGAGTCATTTCTGTGCCATTTAATGACAAAAAAGAATGGAAGAATGGCACAGGGGTGCGATCCAGGGTCTTGCTCTCACACGATTCAATGGATGTAAATACAGAGAGCAGAAAGAATAGCCAACAGAGTGCCAAATGAGCTACCGTTCTGATTTTCTTTTTTTTTTTCCTTTTTAATTAAGAGTTCTGTAGCTTGAAGCCTAGCAAGTACTGCAGATAGAAGCCAAGCATCACTACAATCAAAAAAGTGGCAAATGGAAAGAGAACAACTGTAGTCAAGGAAGGAATGCCTGTATTTCTGTCTGCTTATTTTTTTTCCCCAACATTGCCAGGATCTACATATTCCCGACTTCTCCTAGAGTCTGAGCAGGGAGTATTATTTCCAGGAAGAGACATGTTGAGAATTTAAAGCTTTGGGGCCCTGCTGGAACAGACATGGAACAGTTACCTTCTGGCAGGAATTAAAGCTGATACAGAAATTTCACAAAAGGAATTAAAAGATGGTCTGGATACTGGCCAAAAATAGATCAAAGGAACTTTAGCAGCATGAAGACACATACCAGAAACACATGAAAGGCTACTTCAAGGCAGACCATTAAGTTTAAGAAAGTATCTGTTGTTTGGGCAGAAGTCTGCACGAACCAGGGGAAAAATTAAGTTATTCTTCTGAAATATTTAGTCCCAAAATGTCCATACTGTCTTGTGTAATTTCCACAGTCTTGACCACATGTGAGACATCTAGTCAAAGAGACGCATTTTAGATTCTGCCCTAATTTTGAACTCCAAGAATCGATCAGCATGCTGTTCTTCCTCCTCTTCAAGTGTCATATGTTACTGGAGCTGAGATGGAGGTTCAGGAAAACTCCAGCTACCTGTGAGTTAAAACATTAAATACAGAGAAACTAGACCTCATTTATTACATCGCATTTATTGTGGTAAATATATGATACAGGCATGAGTAGTTGTGATGGCAAACTGAAACTTTCCAAAATCAGAGGTAGGAAGATTTTCACCTCAACTAGGAACAAGTGACAGAAGAAAGAAAATTGGAAAGATGACATGGGGCACAGAGAGAGCTGGACAGCTTTAAAACAGCTGAAGACTCTGGTAGGCTTGGTTACTTCTAAAAGGCCAGCCATGGTAGCGCTGAGCTCATCAATGGGTATTTGTAACATTATTAAAGACTCGGTCCTAGAACAAGTATAAAGGGTAAACAAAATGTGATTGTCATGTTTCCAATGCTGTCAAGGGGCCAGGAGCAGCAGCTCTGGGTGCACCCCGAGGCTGGCATATTTGGCACCTCAGTGACGCTGCAGGAGGGGAGCCCAGCCAGGGCCTGCATGCCCGTCCAGGTATTCACCGCACGGCCAAAGCATTTCTCTTTTAGTCTTTACTCTGCGTTTGGTTTGTCTGCGATGCAGCATGCCTCTCCTCTCTGAACCAAGCTCATAAAACTTTCAAAATCATTTTTTTCCCCTCACCTTTCATACAAAGGCCACAGACAGCAGGGGAGGCCAGAGCAGGTCTTCAGTGAGAGTCCTCGCGTAACCGCAGAGCTGGGCCCTGAACAAGCAGTCATTTTACTAAAACAAAACATCAAAAGCGGATAGTTTTTTTAAGTGGCTAGCTTCAAAAGAAGAAATGGACCATCCGTGGATATGATCTGTGTAGCCCCAGAGCTGAAATGAGGTGCTCTGGGAATTCTGAATTGGATAAAAGCTTCAGGGAACTGTTGGATTATTGCTTTTAAAAGCTATTAGGATGAATAGGCGCTTTGCCTGCTCTCTGTTTCTGCCCTATGTGCTACAATAGCACTGTCAATAAACTCTGAGCATCCTCCCATCAGTAAAAACTGCTTTTGAAAAATAAAATGGAAACACTTAGAGAAAATCTTCCTGTACTCCAGCAGGTTTCTCAGTGACTACAGAACAAAGAAAAAAAAAAAAGAAAAACTATACGAAAGACTATACAAATTCATAAGAACCACCACTTATAGGCTAAAAAACAAGACTTCCCCAAATGCCTGGTCCAAGAAGGACAAGGCAGCTGGTGGAGCTACTATTTTTATTGGAAACAACAGTACTCAGGAGTGCTGGAAATGTGCTCCACAGTGCCAGGTTCCACCCATGACAGCAGGTCCTTGCCAAAATGTTTAGGGATCTCATTTTGTCACATGGAGTCAAATCTTACCTACCTACCTTTTATACATTTCATATGCACGTGTTACCAGTGTTTATCTGGCACATCTTCTCTTGCAGCTCCTATGGGGATTCACTTACACAATAACAACTCCAATTTTGGAGTCACAATTTCTAGAGTGCATCGCAAAACTGCAAAAGGCAAAGAAAATGAATACTTCCATTGCCCAGTTTTGAAAACATACCACAGTAACTTCCTTTACTCATCCTTCAAATTCAGTTATTTGGATGTGATTATTGTGGTAGAGCATATGTTCCAGACATCCTTTGCTACCAAGTTGGTAATTCAAATACTGACCCCATTAACATAAGATGTAGATCTTTCAAAGAATGTAAAACTACAAAATTAGTATTTTCTCTTAATTTATTTTAAATCTGTCAAGCTGCAGAATGAAAGAGTTTAGAAATGGCCAAAAGATGAATACTCTAGAAAAAAATCAGATTTAAAAGACAGTTAAATTTGTCAGAGTTAGCTCTCAAACTAAGAGCATTTTTAACACAGAAATTTACACTTTAAACCTTGGAAAATTCAGATAACTTTTTCTATTTAGTCTTAATACTTCAAAAGTGTTTGAAGTTATTGGATGCATTACTGTCTTGAACAATGAAGATCCACAAATGTATACACTCATGCACAAACAAATTTACGAATAGAGATTTCTGGAGCAGAGATGACTTAGCAAGAGGAACACAAAGAGCTTGGAAATATTTGCAACATTTCAGGAAAGGAATCTTGGCCAAACTGTTTTTTTTTTGTTTTTTTTTTTTTTTTAAAGAAAACTACGTAAATTCAATTGTTAACAATAATATGCCAACCATACAGATTGAATTTGGTCATTAAAATGTGAAACAAAGGAAGAGCTTCCTGTGCTAACCTCAATATAACTCCATCTATCAAGTCCCATCCATCTGTAATAACCAGGCTGATGTTTGCTCTGTGGGGTCTGAATCGCTAATTCCTCCAATTTACACCAACTCCTTGGCTTTCAGGAACAAAAATCGTTTTCTGTCTAAATATACTTACACTTAACAATCAGAAATGAATCCCTGTGCAAACAAGCTCCATGTTGGCAATCATCTTTGTTAGTATTTATTAATAGAGCAGAAGCATTACAGCTTCCCACTATCAGATTTAACATGACTACTACCATTACCCAGGTACATAAAGGAAAACCATAATTTTTCCAATATACTTGTAGCTCATATTTCCCCCTTTCCTTCTACTGTTCACAAATATTACAAAAGCCTCATAAAAAGGTGGTTTTGATGAATTATTACAGTAAGCATCACCAGTTTACACCTTTTCAGTCCTTACAACACTGTCTGAAACACCGATGCTGTGGATGCACATTTAACAGTGAACACAGAGCAATGATAGGATGATGCCAGACAGCAACCTTGTCCCTGCACAAGTCAGCACTGGTCACAGCAACCTTTGCTCCCAGAAGGCAGGCATGGTGTTTCCTTCTCTCTAGCAAGGGAGAAATTTAAAAACTGGCCAAGTTTGCTGGCACAACCAGAGAGGTTGTGGAACCTCCCTCTCTAGACACCTTCAAAAGCCACCTGGATGTGGTCCTGGGTAACCTGCTGCAGGTGGCCCTGCTTGAGCAGGAGTTGGACAGGATCACCTCCAGATCATCTCAGCCATTCTGTGGTTTTCTGAAGTTGCTGGACTCAGGTTGGTGGGCTAACCAGTGCCTCTTTCACTCCTGTCTCCTGACACTCCCCTGGCCACAGGGGAGGCTGTATCAGCAGTTTCCAAGGCAGAGTAAGAAAGGTGAGCAGCATGTACTACAGCTTTCCCTGGAGAACAAACAATTTGCCTCCAAAAACTGCATCCACGAGCAGTTTCATACCAAACCACAAATGTAAAACACCTTGAAATTTATCTGAAAGTGTGAAAACGTAAAAGAAACATGCTCATTATTTCAACCTAACCAAAAATCTGGGGAAGATAATGCAACAATTAACCAATTGTTTATACTCTGGATAAATCATATTCTGCTTTCATTTCTGCAAGACACTTCAAAATTTAAGGAAAACCTTCACCTGCGTGTAGTGTAAATCCTTGCAGCTCGTCAATTTTAAAAAGTGTAATACAATTGGTCAATTTGCAATATCATTGCTGCTTAGAGGTGCAACTTATTATTATCTATTTTTCACTTAACAACTTTATAACATTCACATGTCACAAAATGCCTCTACTGCACATGACCCATTTTCTGAAATGCAAGGGGAAGCACAGACATGCACAACAATTAAGTGCATACCTAATCATGAAAAGTAAAATCCGTGTTCAGGTAATCCACTTTTTCAGCAAATCTGTAGCTCATCATTACCACAGGGGAAGAGCAGAAATGCAAGGACACTGCTTCTTATACCCACTGTATAAAGAAAGCTTCGTTCCAAACAAAGCAAGTCTCACTTCCCAGTTCAGCAAACACTGATGTACATAGACCGAAATAGCCTGTAAATCACAAGGGACGTGAAAGACATGCAGTGCCCTACATATAAGCTTTTACTGTCCCATCTCCCAATGCTGAATCTTGTAAGCAATCATACTAATGCGTCTGGTTTCCCATGTCAAGCATAGCAGCTGGCAGGAATGAAGACACACCAGACAGCATGTACTAGCAGTCATCCACAGGACTTCTGAATATAACACCTACATGAGTGCACACCACATGTACAAAATCATGCTTCATAATGCTGGGTATTCTTGGGTATTGGCTACCCAGAACTGTGGAGCAGATTTATACCTTATGAGGGTCCTACCACAATCACACTTTCCTGAAGACCGGTTAAATAGGATAAATAAACAACCAAATAAATCATATTTAGCCACGTCTTTCCCAAACAACAATGCAACAATCTAGAAAAAAAAAGTGTGTGTAATCAAGATCTGCAGGTCAAGCACTACACACTATCCTGATCTCTAGCAGTCACATATTTGTCAGTTAATTATCAGAAATTACAAATGCCTAATGCTAAACTACAGGCCAAATTCCAAGTTTGTTTACTTGAAAAGAAAGGCCGTCTGGCAGAGTAATGAAGTTGTATTTTGTCAGGTGCTTGGGGACAGGGTGCTGATTTTAGCCTGCAATACATGCCTCTGCGCAGTGGAAAGCACCACCATCCAAATGATTACCTCTATTCTTAGCATCAGATGCCCCAGGAATTTCTTTAAGATCCATAATAATTCACAGCTACCTATTTCAAAAACACTACATACGTGAGAATTCTGCTTTGAGATGCACTGCTGATTAAAGAGGATATACTTGACCTAGATGTTCCATTCCTAAGATGAATGCAGGATCCACAGCTAACTTCCTCTAGTACTGGTTATTATATCTGCATGCAGAAATGGAAGATATCTAATGGAGCAGTGCCAAAGTTAACATGTAGCGTGACAAGAGTCTTGTGTGTTACTTTGGCAGCCTGTTATGCTCTGCACTGGTCACTCTGCTGGGCCTCTTTGCTGAATTTTATTTCCTAATTATTTTTATTAGTTGAATTTTTCTTTTTATTATATCGCAATAGAGAAATGAACATATTACATCAGAAATTATTTATGAAATAAGGACATAAGTAGCCTGATTTACAGCTCTAACTATGAGAGCCCTGGAAAGGCTTTATTAAAGACCTTGTGCCAACTTCTACCATACATGGAAACCTTCCAAGTTTAATAGAACATGAGGTTTTACTGATTGGATAAAAGTTTAGAATTAAATTATTAAAATCTGCAGACCGGCTCACTGTTTGAGAACTATTTTTACTCTGTTTGAAATAAACCTTTAACATCTTAGATTATGGATAAAGAATATGAATCTACTAAGAAGAAATAGGAGATGAACAATTTCTTTTCTTTTTTCTTTTTTCCTTTCTTTTTTTTCGTTAAAGAAATAAAACTGAACTCTGATGATCTTCATTTTTGACTAGAAACTGGCCCGACAGACAGAAGATAGTATGGCTGTCTTTACTGCAACCAACACAACGGCAGGCAGCATTAACCTCAGCCTTGTATAAATGGTCTTACTTTGCACAATCATCAACTACTTGCAATGCCTGGGACACATAAACAACAAAACCACTACATGCTGGAAGAATTAAGGTGACAATTAATTATGTTCTATTCAGAATTGAGCTGAACTAGAACTACAGGATCATAAAACAATTCTCGGTCCTTTTCTTACTTCCGTACTGTGCTCTTAATTAAAACACACACAAATGCGACTGTATTACACATAGATGTTTCCATCATTATTTTACAAATAAATAAGTACGCAATGCAAAGCACTGCTATACTTAATGATACAGATTGCAAATCCCATCATATTAAAAATTCACAAAAGCTACTGAACTATGTGACATGTTGTGCTGAAGGATTTATTAGAAATAGAGTCTCTTGATGTATATTTTTATTACCTGCATTTGCACAAGCCAAATACAGTCTGTTCTCATTTGCATTTAAGAAACAAAATTAAGAGGTCCAATAGTTCATCAACAGGAAAAATCCTGAGAAAATGAACTCTCTTACCACATATAATGCTGCTTTGCGAGGGTTTCCTGTATTCCTATTGGTAACAAATTGGGGAACTTTTGCCAGGAATCAATAATACAGGCCACATTCATTGCTAAAGGCTTGTTCAGCCTGGGGACTACAGAAATGGTTGATCAAGAAAGTGCCTTAGTATGGCTAGAAGTACATTTAAAATCATTTCTTGTTTAAAAACAAAAATTCCCATACTAACTTCCCCTAATTCTCTGAGATAATTACCTACTCTACCATCCGTTCCCCAGTCAAAACAACTACACTAGCCAGTTTTTTAGCCAAGATCAACCTTGTCTTCTCTTAACATATACTCCTCTATTCAAAGTCTTGGTAAGGTATCCACCTTATAAACTGCGCAAATATTAGAGAAATAAACTGTAATAATAAAGAAGTCTCAAAGATCCAAGTATCAACACAACATAAGCAGTAATGATTGATTACCTTTTTATGGCTGTAATAAAAGATACTCAGTTCTTTTACTATTATAAAATATTCAGTGTTAGTGTATCGTGTTTCACATTTTAAACTGATGTAAGAACCACATCTATTATTCTCTAAACTCACTGTTTAAATATATGGTACAATGTTGAAATGTCTGCGGTCTACGTAGAAAACAAAATATATAGCAAGGTAGTTTTCTTTCCGTAACGATGCATATGCTAAATAAACTGTTCCTGCAGTGAATGATGACACTTACTCTACCTGCACTGTGTTGTTTAGTTTTACATTATTCAATGCTTTTGAATTGTCAGATTCAATTAGGAAGAAATCCGGCACAGATAGAGGAGAGGTCTTGCATAAATCCACGTGTAATGCTGCATTTCATCTTTTTCATACAGAGTACTGTTGACCTCCTGAACTTCAGTTTCCAAGGTTTCTGTGTAGTTAAATATATTATATATAGTAGCTATATGGTTAAATACACTATAAACATTTCTATTTCTAATATGGTTCTAATCTATATTTCTTTATATAACATAAGTGCTTATGAATAAACTGCATGTAGCCTAAATTGTTGAAAACAACCACCTTTTGTGCCATCAGACACCTGTTGGCACCTGAATCTGAGCAGCTGATGAACACCCTTGGCTGGTGCCCGCAGCCTCTTCTGCGCCTCTCTGTTCACTGCTGTGGAGGCGGCTCAGCACCTAGCTTGCTCAGCACATCGCCACTAGCCCAGATGCTTTTCTTTTGTTAATACAGCTCCTTCACTTCCCCAGGACCTCTAACTTTACACAGCAACTACATATTGTTTTTATTTATTTATTGAGTGGGAGACCATCTATTGGCTATGTATGCATGCAGAGAGCTAAAGTGGCCATCGATCCCTGAGGGAAACCCACCAAAACCAGCACATTAGAGATTTATGGCTTTGCAAGGGGAAAGATCTGCCACCCCCCTTAGTCACATCTGGTAACGTTTTACAAGGTACACGCGACACCAGTGAATAATTGTCATTTGGAGGCCTGACATTAAACACAGCTCCAGAGCGAATTAACTCCATGCCTTGTAAGCGTGTCCTGCAGCACAGAGGCGTGAAGTGCTCTCCTAGGATGCTCTAGCAGCCCCCTTCCTCCCAGAAACAGATTAAGAAACTCCAAACTCCCAGTCTAGAGTCCAAACCATCCTAATCCTACCCCTGCAGATCTGGCAGATTAAGCAGCTAAATGCAGGTTGAGGGTGGCTTGCCTGAACAAACTGCTACCCCCATTTTGCTCATACTGGATGCAGCCTTAACGTCCCTGACTTTGGAAAGCACCGAGTTGGGTTTCCTACATGCTGAGGCACACATCCAGCTGCAGGCTGGAGCAGGTGAGCAAATGGTTCAGGCTTCAGCATGGGACGGTGCACCAGCTCTGCCTCCTTTGCTTGTCCCAGGTAAACCGCACGAATAAAGATTACAAAGTCAGCATGCCACGTGGATGGAATAAACTTTTTTAATCCAAGTCTTCAAGGCTACCCAAAACATTCACCTGAGTTGTGTTCCAAATAAAAGAAGAACTGAATCCTGCACAAAAAGACGTAAATTATGTTCCGTTTACCAAAGGGCAAAGTTATGCTTTAACAAGTTTACCCCTGTTCATATCTGACTTGAGGAAAAAAATAAATAACACAACTGACTGGAATAAGAATGAGCGATTATTTCTAGGGCTGTTGTAAAACTTTCTAAATGAGTTTTTTAAAAAGATTATAAAACCTATCAATATTTACAATATAAATCTTGAATTTCTGGAGGTTAAGGCAGGAGGAGTTACCCCTTTCAGTTTTCTCCATAAGCCTGTTCCCAGCCATTCTCAGAAATAAGTGAACCGACTAGACCGATGGGAGCCTGAGCCAGTAGAGCACTACCTGTTCTCTACATTCATCCAATATTCCCAAGTAGTCAGCTCTTATTCAAATTACATTTGAGATGTTTATGAAAGGCACGTTCATAAATAAATGTCTTCTTAGCATACGAGAATGGATAGTTTCCCTTAACTTTGATTAATGAAGAGCAGAGATACTAACTTCTCTGGTTAAGTGGAAAAAAGACCCCTAAATCTGTTTTCATTATCCACAGAGGATTTTTCCTTTAAAATCATTACCAAAAAACTCTCTATAATAAACGTTTTACATGGTTATGTTTCAATATGTTTTACACTGCACTAGTAATTCTCATTATTTTTCAAATATCACATTTGAGGGGGGTTAATACACCATTAACATGATTAACTTTATAATAGAAGTTAAGCCATATGGAACCAATCTGCACCATTTGACCACATAAATGACTAGATACTGAAGGTCAGCTTCTGCCCCACTGCACCTGTGCATCTTCACCAGCTTTGCTGGCACTTGGAGGCATAGACCAAGGCAGAAACCTGGCTCTCTCCAGAAACAGAGAGGACAAGCAACTTTTTAATTTTTCTCAAAATAGGGACGATCCATGAAAAGGCAGGGGTGAATTGGTACGTTAGACATGTCTGCATACAACCTGCAGAGTGCCTTTGCCACCAGAGAAGCATTTCTCCAGATAAATTTGGGTTCATGGACATTAACCACGCTCATTAACACTGTTTCGTAAGGATGGTGAATTTTGTTCCTTATTTATCTGCCAATCATTATACCTGGAAAATACAGAGTAGCTGAATCAGCAGTATAACTAATTGCTCAAGGGAGCAGCACCGCCATTTCCCAAACTTCCTCCCTCTGCCCGGAGTACAGTGAGCGTACCACACAACTCACGGTTCTGAATCAGATCCTGGGTGGCTGGTCCCAAGGTCCCGAGCCAGCAAAGCATGTCAGTAATCCTGTTGATTTTACTGTTAATCTTAAGCGAAGGTAATAATGCCAAGGCAACCCTCAGACTGAAGGGTGCTCACTGTCCCCAAAAGCACTCAATCACTTTCCCTCCTTTACACCAGCCCCCAACTCACTGTCCACTATTTTCTCGCCATCTTCCCTAGCAGACTGCCTGCAAGCAAAGCTTGCATGTCTCCCATCCAGCCCATCTCCCTTGCCATGTTTCACTGTACCTCCCTGCTCTTCACTGTTGCTTGGAAGGATTTTTACTAACACCACACCTCCTGGGCAGCTGGGGTGAAAGAGGCAACAAAGCTAAAGCAGAGCTCGGCAATGAATCACGAGCTCAACAGACCTCGGAGGCCATCGAGCTCATCCTTTGCCCCCCGGGAGGATCAGCTAGCTCGATGTCACTTCTTACACACACCCACGTAACCTGCTTGCAAAGACTGCCAGTGACAGAAACTCCACAAGCTCCCTAGGCGATATATCCCAGTGTTACACTATCTTTACATCGACAAGTTCAATCTCTTCTCACAGGTCACATTTTGTAGGCCTCGGGTCTGTCCTCCCTCTCTCTTTATGTCTCACCAGTTCTTTCTTGTTTTCACCACGCTAACAACTCCAATTAAAGCAGTTCCCTCAAAAACCACTCTTGAGAGCGATCATTGAAAAAGCTACTGCATAGTGCTGCTGAAACCAAACTGCCTTTTTTCCATCGTGCAGCTGTAGCATACTTTTAAGACTTACAATGACAAAATGATTCAGGTCCTGCTTAGTTAAAGTCCATTATTTTTTTTGCTGATATGCACATGTAACAGGAGAAACAGGTCCAGGTACTCACTGCTGTCAATGGCTGTAATGCCTATTGCCAGAAACAGTGCAACGGTCACACACCATCAATCAAATCAAGAAACTTTTGAGACTGAGAAAACAATTCAAGTTCCAATAGTCAAGGTAAGTTGGTACGTAACCCCAGGTTTGGTACATAACCCCAATGTTACAAAATAATGCCTTGCATACCAAAGAGATTAAATTCCCCTCTGCTCCAGCAAGCAGTCCAGTAGGAACATGCTAGGGCCACGAGCGAGAGCATCACAAATCAGACTCGGCTCACAGCTGTCCTACACCCTGTGCATTCATATTGCACCTATGGCTTTTTCTTTTTCTGTTTTTTTTTTGTTTGTTTTTTGTTTTTTTTTTTTTTTTTTTTTTAGATCAATGAAGTAAAAAGAAGAGAAGAAATGAAGCAATACTCTAGTTAACCCACATCTTCTTGATTGTTGCTGGCTTTACTCTCCTCAGGGAACAGCCAGGAAAGAAGTGCATATAAAGGTCAGAAACACCTCCTTCTGCTAGTAAATTTAGTCTGCTGCATGGAGCAGCAGGGATAGAAGACAACCCTTACCAAGATCTTAAACTCTGAAAGCAAAAGAGAACATTGTAATTATTCACAGAGAACAAGAAATCAGTAACTTTTCTACTGCATTTGGTAAAATGTAAAGTATTTATTTGTTTTCAACAGTGGATTACAAAAGCTAGAAAAAAAAAAGACAGACTTGGGTTTGGTCCAAATAAAATTATTTTCTGATATAAGAAAATAATGCATTACTGCCTGCCGTGTGGCATTGCTGTGTTTCTAGATGTACATTGCTGTCATACACAAAGTACTAACATATTATAGGAAAAATGCAAGGGCTGTGAAAGGACTTCAGGCCTTTGCAGATGAGAAGTGTTAATGGCTGTTTCATGGAGACAAATCTTTAAATTAATATAAAAAAAGAAGGAACAAAGCACATTTTAAGCACCAGTTTAACTTCCATATTCATTAAGCATTTTAAACAAAGTGTATCAACGAGAAATTCAAATTTGTGATAGTCCTCTGAGCTGAATACCTGAAGTCATCCCTGGAAAAATTGCACAAATAAATCCATTCCCTCATGACTTTCCTGCTGTTTTAAAAGGTGTAACAATCTCAGGTATAATAAACGTGAAGAATTTTATTACAGCTGGCCAGCTGAGCACTCCCAAGAAACATGGCACTAGTCAGAGCTGAAGAACTGACACTATTTTAATAACCTTTGCTATTGACAGTTTCCTACACATCGTCTACCTCAAAATCAACATATTTTGCAATAACTCCTGATCCCTGAGAAAATACAGGATGACATTGACATCCAAGGTATATTTTGACCCATTTCAGACAAGCCACTCCACGTGCAAGCATGGAAGAACATCCAGCCCTTCTGATCCAAACATCAAGTGAGGATAGAAAGTGAGAAAATCTCACACTTCAGTCAGGAGCGTGCCCAAAAATACTGAAAATCGCCATCTAATCTTTAAAACGCCCCAAGCATACAAAGGAGAAGACTGATTTGCAAAATCCACAAGGGATTCTTTTTCTCAGTTACAAAACTGACAGACTTGAAAGTCCAAATTCTCACATAGCCTCACACGCACATTAAATATACATCTGAATCTCAACATGTAGCAAGTACACTGCAGTAATTACACAGTGCATTTTGCAGAAGCAAAGGTGTAAGTTTATAAATGTAATAAATAGAAGACAAAGTTTCTTCAAATGTTCTCACAGATGACAACATCTCAAAACACAAAGCATCATTCAGACAAAAAGCATCAACCAAAAACTGAAAGCAAATAAAAAAAATGCACAGAACCAGAGTGCAAAGGATGTCCTGGAGGCAAGATTATCAAACAATTACACCAGACAGGGTAACACAGTTACAGTACACAGCTTTCTCTATTTTTCTTCTGAAAAATCTGCTTTGTGTTCCGGCTCTGGCGAAACCACCCTGCTCTTCTCCACGTTCTAAAAAAATGCAAATCACCAATAACCGAGGGCACCAGCTGATCGCGTTTTGGGCTGCAGCATGGGAGTATCGAGTGGCTGAGCGCTGATCAAATGACGACACAATCTGGAGACTGAGCCTCAAGTAGTGCTGGGTGACCCCGATGTTAAGTATGCTCATATTATATAAGCCTACATTGAAGTACTGATTCTGCTGCTGGAAAGTGGTGTTAAAACTCAGCACACGCAAATCCATTTGCCAAGTCAAGCACCTACAAACACATTTCTCCTGTGCAATCGATCCATCTCAAAATGGCCTGCTCTTAAACCAACTTTTTGGCATGGAAAACAGGATCTGTACCCGACCCAACCATTTCGCTTGTCTCAAGGTAAAAGCTCTCAGCATTTAATGTGTGTCACCTGCCGGAAAAATCTTTTTTTTATGTAATAAACCAGCAGCCATTGAACGACTTAAAATGAGGGTACATTTTCTTTTCTCTCATCCCTTGCACATGCACAGAGGGTGGAAAGAAGGCAGCAGCATTTCAAAAGATTATGCATACACATCCCTTCTAAATTTATACGGTTCTCAAGGGAACAATCAACTCAGCAATGTCTGTGATGCTCAGGCTACAATTACCAAAATGAGATGCATAACCTTTATTACACCAACGAACAGTTAACTTTTCAGATTATTTCTTTTACTGCAGTGCTCTCAAATCTTTCATCTTATTCAAGTAATCAGCTGCTTCCAGTCTGTCACACTGCAGCTCCTGTGCATTCAATGCCAGGTGCTGCACACCTCACTAGCACAAACTCAGCACAATGCAAGACCTTCCTTAGCCCATATAGTTTCATATATCACCATAGCACGACAGAATGCCTTTGGGATTGAGCAGATTCAAACAGATCCTGGTGTTACATCACACAGAAAAACGCCTTGAAAGTCTGCTTAGAAAAAAGAAAGAAAAAAAAAAAAAAGCAGGAGCAGCCTACATCTCCAAACATGACAGTGCATTCCCGGCAGAGAATATGCAATGCAAGAAGAGAATAATGACAGTATTTCTGTTACCTTCAGTCACATAGTTGTGGTCTCGAAGAAAGCTGTGGTTAATTTTTCGTGTGTCCGTGTCCTCGCCCATTTACAGCAGGATTACTCAGCATGCCTATCCGCAGTGGACTGATAGCATCAGCAGAGGTCGTCACAAGAGCACCATCCATGCTGCCACTGCCTAGCAGAGGCGGAGAACGCACTGGGCTACTGAGCACAGCATAATGAGAGCCAGTGATGCAGCACAGATTTGGGGGGTGAATAACGATCAAAAAAAATAAATAAAAAACAAGAAATAAAAAAAAAAAAGAAGTAACGGGAGGAAGGCGGAGGGAGAAACGGCTCCAATGAATTAAGAATGCAGAAAGCCAGTAGGGAGCTTGCGTGAAGGGAATACAGGCACTTCTCCCGCAGTTAAAGAATAACCCAATTGTTTAGTCAGGTACTCCTTAAACAAGTGCCCACGCAGAGTCTCCTCCAAGCGCCTGCTGCTGGGGCTCCTGCCGGATGCTCTGAAGTGGCAATCAGCGTACTGCAGCAAAAGCCGCCTGGAGAAGGTCTGTGCCTGCTGCTGCTGCTGCTGCTGCTGTCATATGCCTGTGCTGCATCAGAGCAGGCCCCTCCCCGTCGGCCTCTCGCTGCCCAACCGCGCAGGATCTGCATGTAGGAAAGTGAAAAATGAGACTGCAGGTAATTATTTTAGCTCTTCTGCTGCTAAGACGGGCACCGAAGAATTTAAGGGAGGGGATGCGGGGGGAAAAAAAAAACTTGGAGCTGCTTAAACGGGTTTGCATCGACACGTATTGCACGCTGACGGGAGGCCCCGATCCTGTGCTAGTCGATACTGTCGTATGCAGCAAAAGCAACAGTCGGTCACTGTCAGCCTGGGCAAACGTTACGGAAATTGCCAAATACCTGTCCACGAAAATGAAATGCTCAGAGACCATGCAGCCGTTAGGAAAAAGTAAGGTAAAGTAACTGTGCTGTATCTTCTCATTTTTGCCCATTTTGTAGAAAAAAGACAAAATACAAAGTATGGGAAAAAAAAAATGAGGGCCAGAAAACAAGCTCAGTGGCTTCACTGCACTGGAAAGGAAAGCTGGACAAAGGGAATGTCTGCAGGTTTTTCCATTTTCTTAGAGATGCTCTTTTCATTCCTTGTATTAGCCAATCTTCTGGGAAAAGCCATGCTGAAATCTGTAAACTCAGGAATACGAAAAGAAACCGAAGAGAAAGACTATGTGCTTGTATTATAAAATAAAGCTTGTTCTTCAGTGCTTGTGTTTAAATTAAGTGCAGTTGCTATCGCATATATCAAAACAAAATTATTTGAACTGTACACACAAGCAGGTTCCTTGGACTTTCAGTTCCTGTTCAGGGAAGTCGGAACTGTTGGCTGCAGAGGGCACGTCATCTGAGAAGGTACAAGCGCCACTGAAGGACAGAAATTTGAATAGACGACAAATGGCTGCGTACCAAAGGCACTATTACAGCAAGAAAAGGGAGTACATAGTCACAAAGCCAATTCAAAGGAGAGAAGGATGGTCCTGCGGTTTAGGCCCTGGATTTGAACACAAAACATACAGCTCAGTTGTCAGCATTACTACAGCTTTTTTGTGTAATCATGCATGGATGCTGCAGATTTGGGGGATTGGTCTTGTTTCTTTTTAAGGAAGCTAGCACATATGGTTCTTGAAAGTAAACTCAAGTGCCTTGCTATTACTACAAAAATGAGATGAGACTGGAAAAAAGTAGAGAACTATGTAAAGTATCAGCTGTAATAACTGTCCAGGGATCAACATCTAATTTCAGAATGAAGAAATGTTGGGGGAGAAAGAAAAATAGCAACACAATGACCTTCTTTCCTTTCTCATTGATGATGGAAAATAAAACAGAAACATCCTCAACTTCAAAAGTAAAGATTATCAAATCTTCACCTCTGAAAAGGTGGGAAAGTAAAAGATATTTGGTCCTTGCACCTGTGTAGACCACATTTATTTATACGCAGCACCTCTAGGTGCCAACACCAGAACCCCAGAACCCCTATGTCTGCACTGGCAGTACCAGCCAGTGCTGTGCTGGAACCTGGAGCTCTCCAGAGCCTGCCCTATCCTGTCTTGTCCACTCCTGTCCATGCACAAAATCCTTTCAACCTCAGGATGTCCTGTCTGCTTACACACTGGTACCATCAAGTTTTCAAGGTTGTGCACAAAACCTATTCTCTTTTTCAGGTCAGAGGGAAAGCGTGTCAGCAGCAATGCCAAACGAGCCAGGGCCTGCTACCTTATGATCATGAACATTTTCTTGATGGACATGCATGGCCTGGTACGTAGCTGAAGCCTCAGGTACAGGGAAGTGTCCCAAAACAAGGATCCAGTCCTTCCAGCAGCTTTGGGTGAACTATTCTGGAGTCTAATATTCTGAATTTTGTACCTGGTTATCGGAAGCAAGTACAGTATAAATAGTGGCTGACAATGCTACCTACAGTTCAGAAAGTAACCGTGAGAGCCTGTAAATGTAATAAATGGGAAAATATTCCTAGAACTTGACAGAAATAAGAGAGGAAGCCTTGAAAATAGTGGTATTTGTTTTGTATATAATGACCCTAATCTATCTGATAGAGCTGGTTTATTCTGTCCCTCCCTCACGCATTATTTTATTGTTTTGGATTTTTTCTTGCAAAGACAAAAGGTTTTGTGAGCAATGCACAGTGCACATGAAATCCCAACTCCCTGAAGACAGTGGCAAAGAGTACAAGGAGCAAGTTTACACCCAAATACACAACACCATGGTTAAACCAGTTTGAATCAAGAAGACACTTCCCTTCAGCATCTGTGTAGAAGATATTCAAACTCTCTGATTGTAGAAAAATAACCTAGATGCTTCTGTTAGTAACCTAAGCTTGCTACATACTCGGTGAAGCTTTGGGGGGGACAATTCAGGGCACTGAAGTCAGAGAATCTCTCTTTCTCCATTGTGTATAATGGATGCTTAAGACTCCCACTCAGACACCAAATTAGACAGTATCAGAGTGTGGATTCCTCTGTGGAGACGGGAGATGGCACTGAAATGTTCTTTTAGGAGCTTCCTCTGATTGCTCTGACAGCTGTAACTGGAAGAAATGTCACCTTGCAGGGCATTTGATCCCAAAAGTTAACCAACACAGTTGACTAAAAATGCATCGCATAATTTTTATCTACAAACAGAGAAAATGAACATGTTCTCTTCTCTCCATGAGAAAGAATTATATAGAAAAATTATTAGTGAAAATAAATCAGTAATAAATTACTTGAATGAGGTACAAAGTCTCAAAAAAACACATTGGTGGTTTGTGGGGAAAAAAAAAAGCAAATCATTTTTGTAAATGCATCTAAATTTCTGTGACCAAAGCTTTTGCAATTTCTACAGCTCCTGAGAGCCTCTCAACAGGAGCTCAGCAATCACTGTCCCTTGTGTGTCCTCAGTCTGTTGAAATTTATGATTTTTATTGTCTACCATTTTAAGCCTGCCCCCCTGCCCTTAACTGTTAAGTGCAGTGCTTTCATTTTTTCCAGGAGCCAAGTGGACTTCTTTTTGTTAAGCTGATATAAAAACTCTCATACAGAGATAATTTTCTCCTCTCACCATTTGAATTAGAGATGTTTATAGACCACCTCCTCGGGCATCACGTCAAGTTTACCTTGCTACTCCCACTTCTATGTTAAAAATCTCATAAGGAGGAATGGAATGAGGAGAAAGCCTTTAACAAAACCAACAGACAACATTCCCTGTGTGCATGCAAATGCTTTCCCCAAGATTATGAGCCAAATCCTTACTGTGTGGCAAATATTAGTTGTCCACCGACTTAAGTAGGTCAGTTCACATGAGAAAGATTAGCAGAATTCTGCTCTAAATTTGCAGTGCAATGCAAATCTGTGAGACTACATTTGTGGATAACCTGCCATGCCATTTAAAAATGCTACTTATGATCAATCCCAGTAACAACGCACATAATCTGATCTGGTCAAAATATACAAGAGGATGAGGGGAAAAGAACCTTTGATCAAAAATATGTTTGTTATTTGTTATTTCATAGTAGTTCAGTCCTCCTCTTATTAACAGCCCACTAATTGAGCTGAATACTGTACAAACAGAAATAAAAGAGCACCTTGTCCTAAAGAATTTACAGGCAAACTACAAAATGGAAGAGCTAGGTACAGATCAGTCAGAGACACACAAGTAAACACTGAGTCAGTAATGAGGATGGAGGCCTGGTTTTGAGCTTTCTTTAAAAGAAGGTCATTAAAGGCTTTGTGGAGAGCAGCAATAAACAAAACCTGGCTTCAAGAGGCTGGAAAATAACTGCATAACAAGAACAGAGAGAGCTTAGAGGTAAAAGGAGGAAGACAGGCTGGCAGGTCAAGAGCTTTTTTTATTTTATTCCCTCCCCAAAGATGGAAAAGACTAAGTGTATTAAGAAGTATACTAAAGAGTGCAAGATGTTCTGAGAAATTGTCAGTAAAGAGCGAGAGATAAGGAGAAAAGTGAAAGACAAGAGCAGGCTCAAGACAGATACCAATACAGACTGAAGGTGCCAGTAAGAAAACAGAACAGTTAAAAGGAGGATAACAAACAAAAACTGGGTCTGTGCCAAGAGGAGAAAAACCTGTGGACTGGAAGAGAAATGAGGAAGAAAACTGTCAATCTAACTTTGTCAAGAGTTTTGGGGAAAAAGACTGGAGAAAGGTGAAGATGGAGAAACAAGAAAGGAAGGATCCACAAATTGAAGCAGGAGGCAGCCAGTACCTTAAGAAAGAAATCAAAAATAGCAAAAACGTAAATAGGATTGAGAAGTAAGGTTGGATAACAGTGTAGTTTAGCTGAATGATGAAGGAATTGAAGCAGAAGAGAACAAACCTGGGCTGAACAACCGTTGACTATGTTTGTTCATTATAGCTCCATAAGGAAGCTCTGCAGCATGAGAGTGGGAAGAATTAGGTATTTGAAGACACCTGGTCCTATGTGATCCTGTCTATAAATACCTGGTGAATGTATGGGCTTCCTGTTGTGCTCCCGCAGAACGTTTTTGTTCTTCTGTTAAACACATTCACACAAAGAGCTTCCATTTAACTTTGTTAGAAACTGGTATCAGAGCAAAATCTTTAATAATTTATACTCAGTATCTGAAATAGAGCAGAGCAGTCAGTACTTCTTTTCCATTTTACTACCTCCCTACGCATCACAGTCTGAATTAGAACAATTAAACTTGAACAGCAACAGAAAGAAAAAATATTCAATACTTCAATACTTTCTTTGTCTAACAAAACTTTTCACATACAGATCATTCTGTAGTTCATTTCCTAAAACACGATGACTTTAAATCAAATGGAACTGAATTTTGAATTGGCACTGAACTTCAAACTAATGGTTTTTGAAGAATAAGAGATTCAAAGAACTGTGAGGTTAAAAATCCTTCGAAGTCTGCTTTTGTTATAAATCTGTAACTATTTTCTTAAAGTTTGTGTAGTCACCTGAGTCTTTTTAGTGCTTTGACAGAATTTGCTTCTAACCATATCCTAACATCTGCAAATTGTATGTATCAGTACCAAATTTCTCTTCTCGTCTTGGAATGGAATAGGATAGCATATACAGTCAACTACAGAAAAATACAATAAAATACTTAGCCAACCCTTTAAGTTTATATTTCATTGCAATTGAATTTGTTCACCAACAGAGGATATTTATGAGCCAGATGCTCTCTTCCCTGTACGCATATCTAGTTTATGTACCGAGATATAAAAAGCTCAGCTACTGACCTCTCCAATTAGGCCATTGGCATATTAGCTTGTCTTTTTATTTATTTATTTAATGCCCAGGAAAATAAGATTATATAGTACAGTCATACTCCTGTTCAGAAATAGTGGAGCTCATTGTCTGCCACTCATCTGAAGGGGAAAACAAGGAATTATCCTGTGATAGAAAGCTCCTCCCCTGGTCTTCCTCCAGCCTTGCTGAGCACGGCAAGGAGGGACTCGGAGCTCTCAGCCAGGGAAAAGCATTTTGCAGGATAGCAAATACACTCCCTCTGGGTTTGAGTAGTTTTACTTCTCACTGTTTGAGAATGCTACCTTTCAAATAGTGTTTTTCTCTGCTGTCTAATCCTCCTTTAGTACTTCCAGCCAGAACGGACATTCACTCCGGACCATACTCCCCGACATGAGACAAGACCTACGCTGCAAGTAGCGGTGGGAATACCCAGGCTCACTTTGAGGAAGTTAGATCTTAGAAACCCTCTAGCCCTGACAGCACAGACCTCTGCATGAGCTGTACGCCTTGGAGGGAAGTTACCCCAAGGTGATTAAAGTAGCAATGGTACAAACATCTTTCCACCTTCCCTCATTTTGAAGACATTGAAGTACATCTCATTACACGATGCCCATTCGGCAAAGGAAATAATCTAATCGCTTTGTTATATATAGCAATGAGTGTACCATAAATGATCCTGATAAGAGTTTGCATTAAAAATAAAAGTCTGTATGCCCACATATTTCTGAATAGCCCTCTTTATATTTCTTGTCTCACAAAGACAAATATAAGATACAGAACAATTATACGATTTCATTCTTAATTCTTTGACAGCTTAAACAAAAACAGTTACTGCCAAAAGTTAACATATAAAAAGTAATAAAAGAAAAATTGTGTCAATCATAACCCTCAAGTAAAAAGTAAATCATCGTCTTACGCTAGCAGCTCTGTAGTAACTGCTCAGAATCTTTAAATTTATAGCCTTTCATTTACATTTCAGTATACATTCTTTGGTTACTGTATGTTGAATTGAATATTTAATATTGAGAATGATGAAGTAGCCCAACAATTTTGGAAAACCTAATAGCTACTATCACAACTGGAAACTACCCTATTATTCACAAAGGGGCAGCTCCTTTACCACGCTACCTTTTGCCATGTTAAACCTAAAAATAACACCACCCCAGAAAAAATCACTTATTTTTAGCCAATATACTCTAGACACAGAATAAAACTGATGCCTCCCAGCGCCTGGCAATTTTAGAAAGCAAGCAATTAAAAATTACCACCAAGCAATTTAAATAACAGAGCCAGACTTCCCTGAACATCCTTCACCCTGCCCGTTCCTGTGAAGGTGGCGTGAGGATCTGCGGCAGGGACAGCACCGTTTGAAGGTTTGCAGACAGGAAGAACCGAATCCACAACACACACACGTGGCTTTCCACGCAGCTGCCAGCAGTTCTGCTCTTCTCTTTTGCAGGGGGCGGTGGTGATGGCAGAGCTAACCAGCACATGCCTAATGTAATGATCTTTTCCACAGCCGGGAGAATGCAGCCAGGCTATTTGGACATGGTGGTTCCTGCAAGGAGTCCCCTTGAGGCTGAGCCAGGACGAATGCCCTTCACTGTGACATCCCTGTGCCCCCAGGATGCGCTCCCTGTGACACCAGCTCCCCTCTAGGGACTATGTCTCAGGTCGGTGGGGAAGGGGCAGGTTCTCCCGTCCCGTCCCAGCAGCTGCACACACCGCAGCCCTCTCCAAGCTCCGCGATGTCACATTAATCCACTCTGGCAAACCTGCACTGGGTACTACGTGCAGGGGTTTCCTTCAGAGAAAGGAAGAAATTGGAAAACTAAACAGTTTCTTGTCTACTGGCTTAAGGCTGCTCAGAGAAAGCAAGCAGTGGAAGAGCAGGAGCTACCAGGCAAAAATCATAGTATCTGGCAAGGGGGAAGAGTGCCCAGAGGCCCAAATCTGGTGAGCTCACAGCCTTGCACAGCACCAAAGTACTATATTAGAGACAACAACCACATCTTTGCACCAGTCTTCTGTGGTTTAAAATCACATCTAAGCCAAATCTTGCAGTTTCTCAGCTGAGGAGTGCCAGGAACAGGTTAACAAGGGCACAGAGAAATTACCATCAACACTAATGGAGTGAGCTGTGCGTGCTCTAGGGGCAAGTTTTTATTTGGCAGATTTCAGAACACCATAACAGACTCCAGAAGGGTCTAGGTTTCACCAGAGAGATGGAAAGCAAAGATGCAAAATTACAGGGGAAGGAAAAGCAGAAAGAACTGGTGAGATGCCAAACAGAGAAGCTGGAAATTCTCCCAAAACTTACTAATTTGGAGATGAAGCCTATTAAGTGACTGCAGCAGGAATGGGAAGACTGGTCCAAGGGAAAGAGCACTGGACTTGGAATCAGTGACCAAGACTTTCAACAGCGGTTACTGCGCTCCCAACAGTTTCTCAAATGGAAAAACACAAATATACAATACATACATACACACATAAACATATACACATATATATATCTTCCAAAAGAGAAGCACATTATACTTTTTGAAAATGGAGTTTAGTTTTATAAATACTTCATACCAACATTCATTAACTTATGTACTTAGAGCATCACTTGCGTGCTGCCTCATACGTAGTGCATGAGGCAGCGTGCACCTTGCTGCACTGCCTGGTGTGTACTGGACACTTCCTTTCTAAAGTGATGCCTGTGACAGCATCCTCTCTCCAAATTACCCTACAACAGCAATTCACTGCCATGTTCTACTGTTGTGAAGGGGAGAAAAATCGCTGAGATGTATGCCTCTGCATACTGCTATCCTACATATTCATGATATATGCATTTTATTCAAATTAACATTATTATTCCATGCTTTTATCCACACAAAAAGCAGGAAATCTGCCCACACCACTTACAACTGATTAACCTGCAAAGCAGGAATAGGTCCTAAGAAGGACAGGTCCTGCTGGAAAGGGCTGGAAATCACGAAGGGAAGAAGTTTCAGCAACTGCTCATGATCACAAGGACAGATGACAGGCAGCACGGCACAGCGTTGGAGGTTGCTGATGGGCGCTGTCACGGCGGTGGAGCCTCAGGAGCTGAAGTGCACGCGCCTCCGCAGCACTTCACCCAGCACACAGCCAGAAGGGCTCCCAGGGGAGACCTTCCAGTCCACAACCAGCCAGGGCAGCAATTACAAAACCAACTTCATGCTCTAAGATCTACATACTGAATATCTTCATGACTGTCAGGCTCTGGACTAGGGCATGAAGCTGTCTGAGACAGGGAAGCTTGAAAAGAGGCTAACAGAGAACCTGCAAATATGCACATGGTGTGAATAAATATGAAATTGCCACTCAGAGGCTGAAGAGATGGCCCTGAAAAACACAGAACAGAAAGTGGCATGAGAAAGGAGTTTACAGCAGAAGAAGCAGTACTGACAGAACTAAGACACTGCGTGCATATTTGTGCAAGAAAGAAAGTGGGAGGAGAGGGAGCAAGTGTGGTGAGAGCAGGATGCAAACCCGCACTGCTGGTCACGTTCGTGCTTCCTGACTGGCAATGGATTCCCAAAACATTGGGAAAGGAAAGCAGTTTCTAAAAGGGCTTCCAAAAGCAGCACTGAAGGGATTCAGAGTTCAGAGGAGGGCTATGAAGATAATAAGAGGACTGGAGCACCTGTTGTACGAGGACAGGCTGAGAGAACTGGGCCTGTTTAGCTTGGAAAAGAGAAGACTGAGGGGAGACCTCATCGATGTGTATAAGTACCTGAGGGGAGGGTGTTGAGTGGATGGAGCCAGTCTCTTTTCGGTTGTGCCCAGCGACAGGATGAGAGGCAAAGGGCACAAACTGAAGCACAGGAGGTTCCGGCTCAATATGAGGAGGCACTTCTTTGCTGTTAGAGTGACAGGGCACTGGGACAGGCTGCCCAGAGAGGCTGTGGGGTCTCCTTCTCTGGAGATACTCAAACCCCACCTGGACGCCACCCTGCGCAATGTGCTCTAGGTGATCCTGCTCAGCGGGGGAGGTTGGACTAGATGATCTTCAGCAGTCCATTCCAACCTCAGCCATGCTGTGATTAAGCTGGTAAGATACAGAAATCCTGGACAGATGGAGCTTGAACAATTTCAACAGCAAAAATTAAGAGGAGACACATTAAAACAGACATAACGAGACAAACTTTTTACACAAGACCAGGAGAGGAAACAGAGGAAATTCTTTTAAATATTATGACCTGTCATAAAATACCAGAAGTTGCCTGAGAATTTGTAAAAATATCAAAACTATTTTTGAGACTTTAGCAAATAATTAAGAATCAAATCAAATCAACACACTGTGTTGGCTTTCACATTAAAAAGCAAACCACAGCCACTCTTCTTAACATTTTGCTAATTCGAAACTGGAAATATTTCTGGAAATAATAATTCGGGAACACTTCCAGCACATGACAAGTCTAACAAAACAAAACAAAATCAGCATAGAGGATCATTTATTACTGTCTTTGCATTCTACACACAATCACACTAAGATGACAACTTTGAAGGGAACTTAGCCCAAAAGACTATGCTCTTCACAGGGCTGGAGAGAAATGACATGACGTGTGACATGACATTCCCCCTGCCTCCTCCTTTTCACCAGTGGCTTTAATTAATTCAGAGATCTAAAGTGCAAAGAGCTTTTCCTCCAGAATTTCCTCACACCACAATGAGTAGTTACCTATTTCTCTGCTCTACAACAACTGAGAATCTGGCCATTTTGGGGTGCATGCACAACCCAGCTATGCTGGGCCTGTAAGAAGAAACTTCTGCAGAACAAAAAGGCTGTTCTACAAAGCAATACAGCACTATATTTTTTCTGATATCAATTTTTTTCAGATAAAATTTACTGTAGACACAGCCTGAAGAGAGATGCAATCTCTCAAATTTAAACAACAACAACAAATTGCATCAATATAAGCAATGATTTTGTTATTAGACTCTCCTCCAGATCATCCGAATATTTAAGCTACAGTGGCATCTGAAGCACCTGCTGCAAGAGCTGCAGTCTCTGAAATAATACTCACCTGGTAAAACAACAGCTAAAAATAAATTTAAGCTATTAAATGCACAACAAAAACAAACAAAATACAACTATCAGATATCAAAAAACCAAATACATTAGCAACAATAATAATAAAATATTTGTAGATAAACGTAGAAATAAAGCTAGCACTGAATGGAAATAGAAGTTCATGAGGCATGCTTAAGACCAAATTTTGAGGGCATTTCACATAATGAAACCCTAAACTACATTGCCGTAAGCAACAAATGCACCTATATGTCATGTTCCACTTCTGGCCACCCTTATACCAACAGCAGGAATCAAATTCAGAAAAAGAACAAATCATAGAGGTGATTTGGCATTGGAAATGGATAATTACAAGGTAAACGATGGCTGCAGACAGCTCCTTATAGGAGTAAGTTGGAAGGAATGTAAGCCCAACCATCCAAAGGAATTATTTGTATTGCACACAGTGAGTGCAAATTAAATAAAGGAAACTACCCATTGCTTATTTTGAACAATACTTACAAGGGTAGGTATAGCGGGAAAGCTATTAATTGATTTTTCAACCTAATAAAAGGACCAAGCACCTGCAAATTAAGTGTTGCAATGAAAACAGAAGAGATGCCTGGCCCCAGGAGGATCTGAAAATGCCAGGCAAAGTGCTTCGCCTACCCAGCACAGAAACTGCCAGCTGAGGAGGGGGCTCACTGGAATCAGCCAGCTGAAAACACTGAACACAAAGATGTTCCCTCCCAGAGCTTCAAGGTCTCAGATAAGGTCACAAAGTACACATGCTTGTTGATGTAACATCTTGGTGCCACCAAATATTCCCTGAAAAACTGGGAGACAGTCTCACCTTATCATGCAATAGCATGGTGACAACTCATATGGGAAATCCAATATCATTTCATTTCATTTGAGAGGATTATATTCTAGGTATATTCTGCAACTTCACCTCCTGCTGAAGTTGCATCAAGTGGCAACAACAACAACAAAAAATTGTATTTGCGGAACTGGAAAAAACCCCAACTAAAAAGAACAAAAATCTGTGTTTTAGTGATTGAGATACTCACCTTGGGCAAGGGAAATTTTGGGCTCTACCCTGCTTTATAAGAGAAGGAAGGAACAAGAGCCCTCACCCAGCACCAGTCTAAAGGCCTTTGGGAGGTCTGCTAAGCAGACACAAGCACTACCATGTCACAGAATCATTAAGGCTGGAAAAGACCTTCAAGATCATCTGGTCCAACCATACCCATATGTAACCAGCCACTCCAACAAAAGGAGGGGAGTGGTGGCTCCTTAACCATACAATTTCTGCTGAACTCCAAAAAACTATTTAAGGTTACTTACAGCCAGATAGGGACTAACCCAGTCACTGTGCAAGCATAACTTCTAGATCTTAAAATATCCTTAGACTGTAACAGAATGAGCTAATTTCAACTAATGAATTGCTGAGCCAGCACAATGAAAAGAACAGAACATGGGCAAAGTAATGCAATAACGGTGTGGTTATGACAATTATAAATCAAAGGAAAGATAATGATGTCTCCATGTTTCAAGGAACAGCTCCCCAGGGAGGGTCGAGGAAGACCATCTGCGAGACAGGGACACCATGCCCAAGGGCACAGTGACCAGTGATCTGGTCACATCGTGACCTACCTCTGTGCCTGCCTGCCGCCCTTCCTTGCTCTGATTATCCCACTGCTGCAGACCACCAAGTCTTAGCTGTGCTGCTGGTTGTCCATAAATACTGCCAACCGGTACGAGCTGTTAAAAACCATATCTACCTCCTCATATAACCAATCTCTGTTCTTGCCAGGTAACACCGTTGCACAGCCACTCCACAGAAGCTAACCTATACTAACCTGATGTTAAAAACAAAAAAAAAAGAAAATACTGTTGCATTTTCTGTTGGGCTAAATGTATGCATGCAAGAAATGCTCTAAGCCTGGGCTGAGCTTCCAGGAAAACTCACCGCTTAGTTTCAGAAACTGCGTGGTGCTTTGGTACGGTCTCACCAGCTAGCAGCTCGGGCCTTGCTATTCTAGGCTTCTGCCCACCAAAAATGCTAAGCGTTTAGCAATTTTTCAGATCTCAATGGGAGCAATCCAGTAAATTCAGCCATTTCAACAAGTAGGCAGGCAACGAACTTGATGCCGTATATTTGTATTTATCACATTTGTATTTAAGCACATACCTAAGCCCTATTCGGGATCCAACTATAAATCTCATCCTCGCACCAGTTAAGCGCTTGTAAAAAACTTTAACCAGATGAAATTAGATTATAGAAGAGCCTTTAGAATAAGATGTGACACACAGCTCTGGTAGTATGTATATTGCACAGTTCTATTTAAAGAAGCTTAATCTAAAAATTTTCTTGGTAACATACTTAGTAGTTTAACTTCTATGACTCCTTTAGGCAGTAATTAAGAGTGGCTTCTTAATTATTCAACTTATCTATAATAAACCAGGAAGATTTATCTTTGATTCGTGCCAACGTGACCAATGGAAATAAGCATTTCACATTCAACAGAAAACACATGAATAAACCAGTAATTTAATACAGTATTATTTCAGAAGAAGCACGGTAAACTATCTATCTATACATATTGGTAAGTAAAATAGAAATCACAAAAGCCATTTAACCTGAAAGTTTAACTGAAGATTTTTAGGAACGCTGTAGCCAAGAAGACCCCTTTCTACAGGCACGCCATTCACCAGCTACCTGTGCACGGTGATGGAGAGGCTGAGACACAGAGGTTCAATCCCTGCTTACTACTTCTGAAACAACACTTCAGAACTGCCATCTTGCTCCTTTCCATTAGCTGAACTGAAGTGGGGTTTCACCTTAGAGTTTGTGGGATGAAAGACCCCAAACAGGACGAAGCAATGGCTGCAGCCCCGCAGCTCGGGGATCTGAGAGCATCCCAGCAGCGCCTTGCCCAGCCGCACTCCCTCAGGTGCAGGAACCCCACTCAGCCCCCACATTGTGCTCAAACAAACAGTTTTAAATGCTGAGATTTCAACGTTTCCCTCTGCGTTGTCTTTTCTTCATAGCACAACACCAAGATCACTCACTTGCTAAAGGCCCAATACTCTGAGAGCCCCAGAACTACCACGGGCAGGCACTGGGTGCACTCTGAGCTCAACTCCTTCACCCTTTGGCAGCATGACCCTGACCACCAAACACTCACTGTAACAGGGATTTACTAACATTTCACTTTAATGCAAGTGATTTTCTATACCAAGCCTCCTAAATGTTGCGTTTTTGAAAGTCTACTTTTTTTTTTTTTGGACAGAAAGAGCCTTTTAGCATGAAACAAGGTTCTCTACAACCATTGTGTATTCTGAGCAAAAATCCCTTTTCATCTCACCATTTTGAAATTCAGCATTTTGGTGGCATGCAAATCAGAGTGAAACACACAAGTAGTAATGTAATATTTCTGTATTTTGCCACATTATGCTAATTTTCCAAAAAGGAAATAATCCAGAATCAACTGGGAAGGCATGTTTCATCAGGATTAAAATATCAATTGTGCTTCAGAGTATGGGAAGTTTTATAAAATGGCAACTCACCTTTGAGGAAACAGTAATCAGAAAGAGAAAGAGGCAAGTAAAGAAACCCATACCAGCTGTAAGCAATCAAAGCTGTGAGTTTCTCCATTCACAGCTTCCAACACCAGGAATGACAAAGCGAGTACAACCAGAAAGCACAGGCTGGGAGCACAGCAACTGATTAAAGAGGCAAAATCAACCCAGCCCTTGGCAATAACTGCTATTACATCTGTAAATATATCAAAAAGAAGCAATACAGGCAAAGAACTGTTAATGGGAAGTTTGGTATCTGACGCTATGAAAGTCTTCAATAGTGTTCTTTAACAGCATGGCAGCTTTTCTGCAGCATAGCCAGACTTCTAGGCAATTGCTGAGAAAAATGCAATCAGAACTAGTATCTATCTTACATTTCATGGATACCTTAATAGGATTTTATATTTACACTTGAAAGTCTTATTTTTGAGATCTGACCATACCAGACATTGCTCCGGCTTAAAATACTGTAAGTCCATGAGGTCTTTAAGGCTTTACGATGACATCACTCAAATACTGTGATCTGAATTCATGAAATGGTGATGACATTCAGTCGTAACCATAAACGAATGAAGGGAATAATTTATAATACCAAATAAGAAAAGAGTTCTGAGAAGCAGTGTTTGTCCTTGAAATAAAACAGAGAGCACACGTGGAAAAAAATAAATAAATAAATAAATAAATCAGTATTTTCAAGTCATGGGATGATCCATGATCTCTTCTGCTCTTAGAAACTTGCCTTACCCTCCAGCATCACCAGTCCTCAAAGCCAACACTTTGCAGCTGTGGGAGAAGGTTCATGACCCAGCCCCCAGTTACTCACTGCAATAGCTGGAATTTGATAACTCTCAGACCACCTTCTTACAGGCAAAGTTCAAGAAGAAAAGAGCAGGTAAACATATGATGGCAGTATTTGAAATAGTAACAAAAGGATGAAAAGGGAACAAAAGAAACGCAATTCTACATTTCATTTAACAATCAGATTCCCTCAGAGTCACTTCACCACCCCATGCAATTTGTGAAGATGGCAAATTTGTCCCAACCTCTGCTCGACAACTGGGCTGTCCTAAAGCTTGTCCATACAAGTAAGCATCAGCTGCACCCTGTAAGAAAGCACTGGCCAGCATAGGTGGCAGGGCTTGTTCAGGGCTTTGGCACCAGCTGGCCACTCCCTGGCTTTGAGGACAGCTGGGGGCGGCGCACAAGCTACCAGAGGATGCACAATCACTCTCCTCCCTTCTCTTCCCTGGCTTTGGGGGCTCTCCCCTCCTCCCCACCTTTTCTTACCTGCCATTTCTGTTGCTCCTGAATTAGCACATTCCTTCCACTTCAAGATCAGTTGGCTTGTTTCTCTCTCTCCCTCACACACACACACATTAACATGAAAACTCCTGAAAACCTTTGAAGTCACATATCATGAGATATAGTTGTTCTAACAGAGATTCTGCTAAATTAGGTTGCTGCCACCACAGCAGAGCGTGTGCCATTCACAAGTCTCACTCGCTCCCACTTCTTTCTATGGTAAAGAGCTGTTACTGTTGTATTTACTGCACAGAACCTGTTTGGAAAAAAAATAATAATCCAGTTAGAGATGGATTCACAACAAGCTAGACTTTGACCCTTAGTTTTGACTTTGCCTGTCTTTTGTTTGTTTGTGAAGCCCTGTAATTGTTTACATTCAATATAAATTGAATCTGCAGCATGCAAAACCTGGACTCTGCAGACTCCGTAGGTAACCTAGGGTTAGAGGTTAAAAAACATTGACATCATGACAAATTGCTGTAATTTGAAGAATAATCTGAAATCCTGCTGGGACACAATTGAGTCTGTGAGCCTAGTTGTTAATGATAATAAAAGCTGACATAGTAAAAATGATAAAATTAAAGAGAACACCCAGTAATATAAGTGCCTCCAGCATATGACATTGACGATCCAGTTAAGGGGGCTGGTAAAAATCTCGTTGGCAAGTATCTTAATGCTCCACTTCCAGTTTCAGAGAGCTCCACTTGTTTGGGAAAACACAATGACTGTGGGCTTTTGTCTTTTCTTGCTTACATGCTCTCTGTTTGTCATCACTTTAAAAACATGCAGTTTACATAAGGACTTCAGTAGTGCAAGGTCATAATTCTACTTTCCTGATTAGTTTATATCTATGTAGCAATAGATAAAAACTGTATTTTTAATGTATTACACCCATGATACTTTTCTCCGTGTCTTTGACATATCATAAACCAGCTGGCAACATAAAATATAAATTGGCTAGCAATAAGAACAGATGAATCATTAATTACTCTGTACCAAAATGAGAAAGATCAGTTTTACAGTATTAAATGGCACGTGTAGCTGGTAATTAAAAATTATATTTAAATAAAAAGATCTCGATAAGCATTATTTAGAACACTATTACATATTTTTACTTTAAAATATTAATATTTCTCAGGCAGAATTTTAAAGTCTGGGCTACTGAAATTTGCTCTGGCTTTGCTTCTTTATTTTTTACTCTCGACCAATACCTAGATATTATGGATTACTGCATATCTTCATAAACATTGTAAGATTTTTATTAAAATTTCACACTGAATTGTGTTTTTCACAGGGCTCACACTTCAGCTTATTATTCTCAGCTTTGCAGGATCGGGGGGGTAATGTCTTCTCACAAAGACAACTTAGAAGACAAGTAAACCATATGCTGCTAATGGTAAAAACAAAACAAAAATAATGCTCCCCAAACTAAAGCAAAGAGAACTCTGACATTTCTTCTGATGGTATGGTCAAATGGGGTAGAAGGTAGTCACATCAAGAATTGCCTGTACAATTGGAAAATGAATACGAGAGAATAGGTAGATCAGCTAAACCCAAGAAACCGCTCGGATTTGCTTCAGAAGTGCAGGAAGACTCAGATCCATCCTTTGGACTGGATGCTGTGATGAAGTCTACAACAGTAACACCACCGACACTGGCTTGCTTCCAAACCTTTTCCAGTTTAATCCCTAAAATAAGCACTCAAAATCGAAGATTGCAAGGTTAAAAAATGCTATGTCTTTATTCATAATTAGCAGCCAACTGCTACTGCTACCCTATCTTATCGTATAGAAAATGAATGCAATTGATCTCTGCCTTTGAATGGCAAATCACATTTGCAATTATTTCCAGGGTGGGTTTTTTTCTTTTCTTTTCTATTTTTTTTTCATGAATGAAAGCTGTGCCTGGGGATCAAAAGCTGCACTCTCAGCCTGTTATCTTCATCCAGAGGATTCTGAAGGCACTGACTGGTACACAAAAATCCAGTATCCTTTGACACACTTCTACGTTGCACAACATATAGGTGTCATTTTTGATTACTACTTAATCAAAGAAGTTCTTATATTTCTACTCATTCTCTTAAATATTTAGCTTATTCTCATCTTCTAGGTAGCTTGTTCTCATCAGCTAATTTCTCCTAAGATCTTGTCTTCTATCTGCTCTTTCCACATCCAGCAGCTTCTTACTGACACCTGCCAAAGTAAGCATCCAGGCTGAGCCGACCAATTTTCTTCTTGTCAAAGTAGGATTTTTTTATATTTTTTTTTTGATGAAGTAGGAGCCAGAAAGGAAATGGCTTCCAACTGCCCATCTCCTGAACAAAAAGGGGAAATGCTGTCCAAACCAAAATATTTGCCAATCACGTTTTCCTTCAGGGCACGCAATCCAACCATATCACAGCAGCTACGGAAAAGCAGCAGGAAGCCCTTCACTGGTGTGAGGCACATTGAAGAAACAGTTCAAAGGCAACGTCATGAAAGCCACGAGTCCCCAGGATAAGCTGAATGCTCATTTCTTCACCCAAAGTGCTGTCATTGATCACGGGGCTGCCCAATTGGTGTCTTTGAAGTGCTGCAGGCTTTTCACAGAGATACTAGATTTCCTCCACTCAAACTGTTTAAGAGTTCCAGGTTCAAATTTTAAAGTAATATTTCAAGAGGACTATTTCCAATCTAGAAATTGGAAAAAATGTCAGAAAAATGTATGCAGTCATGTGTTGTGAATTGGCACACAATTAATTACAATGAATACTGCTCCCACTCTGAACGCCATGGGGTATGGGAAGCAGACCTAGTCACTTGGTTTGTCAAGAAAAGGTGAATCACGTTACTCAATTTTAATTGTCACTAACAATAAAGTATTCTAAATACAAACTTATTTTAAAACCATACCACAACAGAGCAATCCTAATTATACAACGTTGATATGTGCTTTGTTCTACTTTGTACATCAGATTTTTGCAGCCCTCTGTAACCAGGCTTTAACTGGTTTTCTGTCACTAAAAAGCAGCGCTATACAAACAGACAAATGAAGGCTCCACACTGATCCCAGTCCTTATTTCCCTTGGACCATCACAGACTTCACAAAGGAGTCCCTCGTAAAGCAGGCTGATTTTGTAGGAACTTTTGCACAGATCAGATTATGCAAGGCTGGGGCCCTGCTTGCTTTGTTCTTGTACGAATGAGCATCTGCTTTGGCACACTTGGCACTAAGCCCGCATTTCTAAAATTCAAGTGTTTTTCTGGGCACATCCCCAGCCCCTTGAAGAGGAACAAAGATGGAAAAACTGCAGAAGAGTGACATAGTTTCTTACTTCAACGGTATCGCTGCTTTTTGAAAAATATCATCAGTTCTTAGATAAGATGTAAAATTTATAAATTTACTCCTCCAAAACCCAACAAAAACCACAACCAACTCTGAAAAACAAAGTATGCTCAATTCAACTGCACTGCAGGTTAAAGGAGAATATCCAGCACATAATATATATATATATATAAGAAAAACTTTACAAAGATATTTTAAGAACCAAATTATAACGTCAGATGAAAGATAGAAAATAAATTCTAGCAAGTTCTACTGTATTTCCACAGAAACTAGTTACAAGTCCAAAAAATGGAGCTAAGAAAAGATGACGTAAACACACAACACGAGGTCTCATGAGTGTTTTTGCAGACTTGGCATTAAGACATCAAGGCATCTAAGAAAGCAGCTAATCTTTACTACACCAACAGATTCTCTCTAATGTAGCCTTTCTGACTTTCAAATCTTGTTCCACGTATTAGGGATCAGAAAAACATACATTTGAAGAAAATACGTAATGAAGAAAAATACGTAATACATGAAGAAAATACGTAATCACATTAATGTAAGTATATAATAATATAAAATATTAAGAAAATATTTTAAATAAAAAATATTATAAAATTTATATAAATATAAAAATATTATAAAATATTGAGAAAATATTATAAAGAAAAAATAGCTTTAATTTTAATGATTTTTGAAAAGCTGAACAAGAAACAGCTGAATACATCTGATATTTTCTAAAGAAGATTCAGAAAAAATGAGCCATAGAAGCATTACTCTTGCTTAATAAGAGTACTTAGGTATTCCAGCGTTCATTGCAAATCCATAAAACACACAATAAATTTAGATTTTCTAACCATCACAATGACACATATGTACCTGGATTTACAGTTCCCATTGGGAACTTAAAGAATGAAAAAAAAAAAAAGCCAAACCAAAACATGACATGGCTTTTTCATGACCGGCCAGCACATCTATGAAATATTAAACAGCTCAACAGAACAACAGAACAACTCAAAAGTTATTTTCCATTCTTAATGCAAACACCGCAGTTTTAGAAAGTGGCTGCCTCCAGGTTTCAAAGTGCACCTGACAACTTACAGCCTAGGGGTCAGGCTTGGCTTTTATTAATCCAAGGAACGCCTCTTACTCCAAATCAGCCGCACTTTCGGAAGGTTTAGGAGAAATCATTTGACCACCACCATCAATATTTAACACCATATGAAACTTCATCTTCATATTAAAACTGGGCATATAAAAGTGCACGTGGGAGGTAAATGGGCATTATTTCATACTGTAGAAAAATCTGAGATCTTCACTACATGCACACATTTGGAACTTGGCTTTTATAGCTTCTAAATTAAACAGCGGCTTGTAAAATGATTGGAAAATGCAGAAGTTTTGAGGACAAATCGGGAAGGAACAGCTCTCAACTGTCATGACTAAAAATAGATTTCAACAACTTGTGAACAGAAAACGTGGCTGTAGGCGGATTTATCAATTTCATATCATATTAGCGAGGCTTTTATCTCTCATTTTTAAAAATATGCTGAACTTCAAATAAACTTTAGTCAGGATTTCAGGACATGACCCATTTTTAGGATGCACCTGACTTTATACTGAAGATGTGTATTACCTAACACAACACAAATAGGTCAGTGCTCCTGTTCTAGTTCTTTTTGTTATAACTAAAATCAGCACAGACTAAAATTAATACACAGAGCAGATAAAGAAAATAGAAGTTATTACCATAGCAATACTCAAGAGAGACAATCAGGTCACACAAACTGGAAAAAAAAAGCACAAGTGTCACTTAGAGATATGATCAGTTCAGTGACTGCAAAAACAACCGTGCATTGAGCAAATAACCACTATGTAATGAAGGGAAAAGGTGTCTAGCACACATGTTTGAAAATACAAACTCAGTAACACATGCTACCACAGTACTACTAAAGCATAAGGCAATGTACCAGAAAGCCTCTAATTGACCTTACCTGTGATCTGATCATTTTAAGCAAAAAATTAATAACTTATTCATAAAACTTCAGTAACAGAAAGGTAAGGAGCTGCCAGTATCAATTTAAGTCTATAAGCCAAAGCTGTTCATGTTTAAGCCCACAAATGTAAGTCAAATGCCATTTTCTTCTAGAATTACAATATGCTTAGTAAGGCATGAAGAACTGAAGTGTTTTTCATCATATATATGATGTAGCACAAGTTAAAGAGCAAAGTTTAGCCATGATTCTCAATTTTCTTGTAATCATAGCTGATGGTAAAAGAAAAAGACCAAAAAAAAATTGTGAAACTGAATATCTGTTGCAGCTACAAGCCCTAATGAATGTCCCTGTTAGTGGCAGCGTGTGGACAGGTAGCATGTGGATGGTGACACCGAGATGCCCTTTCTGTTCTTGATGGAAACAGCTTATGGGATTCCTGAGGCAGCTTCTGCTGGCCCCTTCCCCTCTCCCACTTCCTTCATTGTTTTCTCACTTCTGTTATAATGGCCAATTTACCAAGTTATAAATTAAAACAAACACAAAAAATCTCTAGTTTCATTTAAAAATAAAAATAAAACACACAAAAAGAAGAGGACTACACCACTACCTGTATATAACTAAACTGTGCCAGGTCTTTAATATGCTTCTTGTCCAGTATGCTATGTTGTCATTCCCCAGTCACCTTCTATTTGTATCTTTCAGAAAATCAGCCCTAAGGCATACAACATCTGTATGCTCTGCAGTAACATCCATGCATCATCATTCTCTTACATAATACTGCTGTGGTATGACAAAGTTTCTAGCTCTGTGAAGCACAATGTCAACAAGAAGCACATGAGGAATTTACTCTTCATGTGCAGCAGTTTCTTTTTTAAACAGCTCTTATTCCCTTCAGCAAAATGAGACTGAATATGGTTGAGCATGAAGATCAAAAGTCCAACACTTGCAACAGCAGGTATTATTGGGATCTGTGAATAAGAACAAATACATAAATAAATAAATCAGCTGTATGTGGTCAAAGACCCCTGTAGCTAAGCATCCATCAGGAACCAGAACCTCAACACGCCCTGTGAAGAGCAGGGGCAGAGCACAGAGCCCTCTCCTGGACTCCAGCCACATGTAGGTCAGGAACGACCTCAGAGTACAGCTTTTGGATTTCAGTCTGTCTCTCCTGGATCTTCCTTCCATGAATGGATGTAATTGTTTTTAAGCACGTGACAGCTATTAATGTCCTGCCTTGTGGCAGGAAAGCCCACCAAGTCCTCTGTCAGGACATTTTGAATAGTGTATAGGGGCACTTACACATGAGCAACTTTGGCCCAACTCATAATTATATACATTTTAATCAGAAAATAGAAAACTGAGGGTGTGTCCATTTTTGGAACAGAAATACTTTTCAGTTAGAGCATCTCGGGGTTTAATATAGGGCTTTTTAAATGCAAGATCATTTAGTGCCTTTAAGTCTGAATATTACCATATCACAACTTCGGGTAAGAAATGGCAACATTTGGCACTTTACCAATCCTAACAAGAGCAGCTTGCCTCACACAAAAACAAGATGTGACCACCCATACATGGACCTCACATCTGTGGAGCAGACACAGCCAGCCTTGTCCCCTGCTCTAGCGAGAGCCGTTTGTGTCCGCGTGGCCGTGGCCTTTCTGATCAGCTGGGTTCATGCTCGCGCTGCAAAGCACTTGTCTCCTCGGGGCTACATGAGGTGCCCCTGTGACACAGTGTTTAGTCTTTTCAGGTCAAAGCACTTGAAAAGCTGTGGAAGCTGTGCTGCACCACGCCAGAGCGTGCTGCAAAAGGCACAGGCGCAGCAGTAGGTCAGGCTGGGGCACGCGAAGATGCCAGGGACAGTGCTGAAGCACTGCCAAGGAGAAGGGAAGCGAACTTGCCACGGGCCATGGGTTTGCTCTATCCTGCTCGCTGTGCCCCAGTTTCCTCCTGAAGAGAAGAGCTAAATTGCCACAGCAAGGGAGCAAAGCGCGGAGTCAAGCCAAACGGGCACTGTGGAGGCACGGTGGCTTTGTCCACAGCGCTAACCACAGAGCGAGAGTGTGGGGCTGGGTGCTGCCACGCCGCTTCGCTGCTGCTAAGCTGTTAGCACTGCTCCTGCCATGGTTTTTGTCTTGGACAGCTAGTGTGCTCCTGCAAAATGTCCAGAAATGTGTGGGTGCCCGTGCCAGGGATGGTTCCCAGTGGGCAGTCTGGATGTGCCATCCAGCTTTCCTCGGGAGGGTAAAAGAGTTTGTGTACTCTTCTTTCTACGTCCCTTGGCTGTAGAACCAAAGCAGAAATCCTGGTCCTTTTTATTTACTAGTTCTGTCCTTTACAGCTCCAGCTGAATCCCTTGCTCAGCATGAGCCAGGAGCTCAAGGCAAGATCACACCCCTTCCTATACTTGCCTTCCTTTCATGGAAGCAAGGTCCAAGCATGCCCATTCACTGACAACAGTTTAATTAAGAGTAAAGAATCATAAGAGCACTGTTATCTATACCAAAGTAACAAATGAATTATGTGGACCAAATTGGCTCTAATTGAAAAGATTTAAGGGGATCACAGTGGAGATGCACTCACCCAGCTCACTTTTCCCAGTTCAGATATTTCTGTTCATTTCTCCCATCCGTGTCATTCCATATTTCTTCACATGACAACAATTTGTATTGCAGTGCAGTGTTCCAGTGTTCACTTTTACGCTTGTAATTTTCTTGTTGCACCATCAGATGGTGACTCAAGCTGATTATCAAACAACATGCTCGTTAAACCTTGTCATTAATCCCTACAATGAAATTCTTGAATTACTATCAGACAATGTGAGACCCACTGTTGAGAATCGTGACCATTAGATCTCATAAAGCAAATGGGATGACAAGCATGCCTTCAGAGCCACTTTGGAGCTGGCTCGGTAGCTTCACAGAGCTCTTTGCAGAAATCTGTTGCAATTTACAAAAGGATTCTCCACAAAGGCCTTGGGTTGCCATTCTCATGTCTTCTGATTTTCAGGGTACGTTGGGGCAAGGCATTTTCCAGAATTATTTTCCCCACTGTAGCCCATAGGCTGAGGGAGTAGAAATGCAACTGATAGCTGCGATGATCTGCAAAAACCTATTCAATATATAAAGATCTTGGTCAAAACGGCAGTGAACAAGCCAGAAGGATACGTGCTATGGTTCTTTAACAAGATGAAAATCCCCTCTGCTAGTACAGAAGTGGAACAAAATCAATAGCTATACAGGAAGTCCCCAGAGCTGTCTTGCTTTGCAGCTTATGTGAGACGAGAGACTACTACCTTTGCCTTAAGTACTTTTTTTTATGACAACTACAAAACTTACAGCATTGTACTGCAGTTGTTTTACACATACAGATACATTTGGAAATGTTTTAATTTCATCCATTTAACAAATGCAGAGCTCATTAATACTTTCCTGAAAACTTTCCTTTTTCTGTACCAGGTACTGTGGAGACACACGACTATCTATCCACTGTAATTTTTTAAATCATGACACGACTTCATGAACAGGAAGAGCTGTGGGGAGTTGCAAGAGGAAGAAGAAGGGCAGACTCATTAATAAAAATAAAGAGATGGAGACATAAAGGATCTGAATTACAAACCATAAAAATTATCATAAAAGCTCATACAGAAAAACAAAGATTAATATGCATTTGACCAAAAGCAAATGCTGCATCTTGGTTCCACAAGTACACAAATGTCACAGCTGGAATGAAACGAATCACTTCAGCTTCCTGGAGTCAAATTAAAAGGTTAAGTACATGTACTCAAAAAGGAAAAAAAAAGGGGGGGGGGGGGGTAGGCTCATATTTTAAAATGTGGAAAACTCTCTATTTCCGCTAATGCTCCCTGTCTGTGTCCTCTGCAAAGAGCAAGAACATGCCAAATATGCATGCCTGCTGTCTCAGTTTGTCTGCAGGGGCTGGTAAAAACTACACAGTAAGAAATTGTTTTGGTCCTCTTCAGCCTTAACTCACCATTAGGCATTGATGTTTCGGTGCCCAGACTGCATAATCAACATTAATCTCCAATCAGGATTCTCAGCTCTTCAGGTTCAGGCTTGTCTTTGGCAATCTCACTATTCACCTCCTCTCCCACCAGCACTACTCATTATGGCTGATAGCATAATTTGCTATGCTAATGCCTACTGTAAAAGCAGCAAACATGGCTTTTTTCCAAAAGACGAGAAGGAAGATTATAAAGTCATAATTCCTGATCTTCTCATGAAATAGCTGTCCAGGCACTCTGTTCTCCATCTGCTCTGTGGTTATCAATCTGTGATGCACCACCTCATAGCAAGGGCTCAAGCTGTGAGGGAGGCGCCATGTCAGATGAAAACAGAAACACAGAATTCTCCTACCTGTGCAGTTTTATAAGGCTGGAACAGTGTCGTTCATGGTTTTGTAAACCTCTTCAAACAGGTACAATTATATTTAAGTAAGGGCACAAATTCGTAAGCAATTTCAGTTACCTAAAATAGTCAGAATATTTAAGTCGGAGCTGTATTCCTTGCAAGCTTAATCTAAATTATGGTAGGCTACTTAATTTTTCTGATTAAATCCCCACTCAACACTATAGGTGAAACCAGATCCTACCTTATTAACTGTCACTGTTTTACATTGCTCCCAGCTTCCAAACATGGTGAATACCAACGTTTTTGTTTTAAAAAGACTTTTTTTGTGACTCAGTACATCTCATGTTGCCTTGGTTAAATGGCAATAGCAATGCTTCTGTTTCAGCTGGCACAGTAAATACATAGCTGCTGTTTGTTCCATTAAACAGGCTGAAGCCTCGCAGTCTGGGCTTTTGTTTTGTAATCACTCAGACAGGAGAATGAGAGGACAGATTTCATTATAAATATTAGGAAAATACTTTAATTCACGCTTTCAAAGCTAAATAGGCCATAAAAAATAAAGACCCCAGTTATTCCCCATTCCCTCTCCAGAACCTTCTAATTAATTTTCCATAATAAAAGGATGGTTAAAGATAGGGTAATTGGCAAAAAACTTTACTGCTGAAAGACAGAGTGGTCTATTATGCCCCCAGAAAACACACCTTGCATGACCTCTTTTCAAGCAAGAAAGATGTATGAACAACTCCTGATTCCATTGTAATTGATGCTCTCTATGCAGTACTGCCCTGCTCATCTTACTTTTGTGTTTGTAAGCTTCTGTACATAGCAAGCTTTCTCATACGCAATACCAGTCAGCATTTCTCTGAGCTCTAAAAGTCAGTGTTCACAGCCAGCCACTGCAGCTCATTCACCGAGACATTCACAGCAACGCTAATTTCTTTTTTCACCCCAGAGATTCAAAACTAAATTCTCAGATAAAGTCTAAATAATAGTTTTAAAAATATATATTTAAAAAAAAAAAATCAGAAAATCTTGAACAAATGGATTCCAGAAACTAACTAGACTTGACATTTCCAATGTCTGTTACCTGTATACACATGTGGAAGGCATCCACTTCCAGGTTACCCAAAAAAAGCTGCGAGACACTGGGAATCGTGGCTATTTCATATCCATTTAGTTGTGTTTCTACTTAGCACGGTTATTCTTTTGGTTCTATGAAGATCAATGGAAGAAAGATTCAGACTGATGGGTTTCAGTGATTCCAAGATTCATAAGCAAGCCCCAGGGTGACTTGGCCTGACCTTCTGAACATACTGTGCAATTTTTAGCAAAGTAAACTAGATTGGGCAGGGCAGCAGGCTAACACATCCGTTCAGCTTCCAGTGCCTTTGCATTACTCTGGGTAGCTCTACCTCTCACATTCGTTCTTGCTAACACGCTGATTTTTCATCAGTCACTTACCTGAAGAGACACACCATCCATCATCCACTTACCAGTTGCAAAATAATATTATTTTTGTTTGGCCATTAAAACTGTTATAGATTAGCTATGGTTTTGTATTGGGTTTACGCGACAAGGGTTTGATAGCGGGGGGCTGCAGGGGTGGCCTCTCTGAGCAGAGCCCAGCAGCTGCCCCATGTCAGAGCAGAGCCAGCTCCAGCTGGCTCCAAAGGGACCTGCTGCTGGCCAGAGCCAAGCCAGTGAGCAACGCTGGTTGGGACTAAGGAAGAGCAGATTGAAGAAAGTGGAAAAAAAAAATGCTGTGCAACAGCAGCTGGGAGAGTGAGGAGTGAGGGAATGTGAGAGAACCAGCCCTGCAGCCCCCAAGGTCAGTGCAGCAGGAGGGCAGGAGGTGCTCCAGGCACGCAGCAGCAGTTCCCCTGCAGCCTGTGGAGAGGCCCCTGGTGGAGCAGGCTGTCCCCCTGCAGCCCATGGGTCCCACACGGAGCAGATCTCCACGCTGCAACCCGTGGAGGAGCCCCCCGTGGAGCAGGTGGATGTGGCCTGGAGGAGGCTGCGGCCCATGGGGAGCCCCCACAGGAGCAGGCCCTGGGCCGGAGCTGCAGCCCGTGGAGAGGAGCCCACGCAGGAGCAGGGGGTCTGGGGGGAGCTGCCGACCATGGGGGACCCATGCTGGAGCAGCTTGCTCCTGGGGACCCCATGGTACAGACCCATGTGGGAGCAGTTCTTGAAGAGCTGCTGCCTGTGGGAAGCCCACGCAGGAGGACGGCATCCCGTGGGAGGGACCCCACGTGGAGCAGGGGCAGAGGGAGACCGTGAAGGAGCAGAGGAGATGGAGCATCAGGGACTGACCGCAGCCCCCATTCCACTGTGCCACTCGGGGGGAGGAGGTGGAAGAAGGTGTATGGGGGGGAAGGTATCTTTAGTTTGCTTTTAGTTCTCACCACTCCAGTTTGTTACTAATTAGCAATAAATTACATTAATCTTCCCTATGCCTAATTTGCTTTACCAATGACAGGAATTGGTGAGCTTATCCCTGACCTTATCTCAACCCATGAGCTTTTTTTCCATCATATTTTTCTCTGTTTGTTCTGTGAAGGTAGGGGAAAGAGAGAAGAGCTGTGAGATGCTTAGTTGCACATTGGTGTTAAACCACAACATTTTGACCCATTTCTATCATCTCCATGTCAGCATATTCACATAGTTCTATGCGAGCTACTCAAGAGGGACTCCCTTTTTTATTATTATTTTTATGTCTCTATGATTACATTTAGCTCATTTTTTCCAAACTAAGACTTTTCATTATCAACATTAATTTCAAGATTTTTTTCTTCCTTTTTTTTTTTTTCAACTTGGCTGATTCTATCATATTTAATCATTCCGCTTCTTCCAGCTAAAATCTCCATCTGCTAAAATTTATTCTCACATTTAACTGTTTTAATTCCAGAAATTATGAAAATTACTTTGTTTTATTTTCAGATAAACAATTTGTTTTAAAAAAAGTTACTGAAAAATGTGATTGTGCTATCTTCATTTTCAAGGTCATGAAGTTATGTGGCAGTCCTGTAACTACCTTGAGTTATTTTATCGCCTTGCAAGTAGTCTCAAAAAGCTCTTCATACAGAGAATAATAAGATTATGCAAGCCATCTTCAACAGAATTGAAGAATTCATGATATTGTCCCACCTGTGATAGAAAATGGCTTCAAGAAGGTAGGGATAAATCTGGTTATGTCTTCTTATTGGTACAGGCTTTCCAGTTTTCTTAAAAGTGCAGGCTGAGTCTGCATGCTGCCTCACGATCAGATGAAGCTCACCAAAATCTGTGTTGCTATAACATATTTAAAGAAGCTGCCAGGATGAACTTCCAATTTATAAAGAGCAAAACATCATTAGATCTGAATGCAAAAGCCATGCTTGAATTCTAAAGTCAGCACTCTCCTAGTACACAAAGGTAGTTCTGAGCAGTTACAAGAGGCCTCTAGGGCACTGCTGAGCATGACAGTGAAAAAAAGTGAAAGCTGAAGCAGCTGAAGTCTGTACTGTGCAATGGTGGCTTTTAGCATTTGTACTTTGCTAGTGCTTAGAGATTCCTGTGATAGACCAGAGCCCTTTGCGCTAGGCACCACACAGGAAAAAAAAAAACACACTGTAAATCTTCCAGGAATTACATCTCAAACTCATTAGAGCAATATTTCAGTGCAGTCACTATTGCCACTTAAAGCTTAAACTGTAAATAGGGCTTTCCACTCTGACAAATAAATATGCAGATTCTGCATGCTACAACCTGTCAGCAGACCCAACAGAAAACTAGTAATTTCACAGAAGACATAGCCAGAAGATAACTGGAAAAGAGATAGTAAGAGCTTGGGATCAGTTCCACAGGACAAATTCAAAAAAGGAAATCAGAAAGATGTATACAGATAACAAATTGGTCTCCATTATGCAGAAGATCAGATTAAGGTATATTCCACCCACGTTACAATGCTCTGCAGAGACAAACAAACTGGCTTAGATGCCACAAGCAGTACAGAGCAGTGTTCAGCCTGCTCTAAGCAGCACAACTGTGGAAATGAAAAACAAACCCGAAAGAGTGCAGCAGGCTAAAATGACTCTTCATTTATGGGATTAAAGCTTGGATCTCCCTGCAGATCACAGTTCTGCACCATGGAGCCAGATCCATGATGTCCCCAAGCTGCCTTACATGTTTTGAATTCTTACCAGACAAAGGGCCCAAGTAGGAGCAAATACATCTGCAGACCGTCACCAGACTGCAGAGTTGGTGTCGCCAGCAAGGATTTGGCTTCCTCAACCACAGCACCTTGTCTGCAGCAAAGAACAAGAACCACTGCTGGCGAGAGACAGAACCCACCTGACCAGGAAGAACATCTCTGTAAGCAGGCTCGCTACCCAGATGAGGTGGCTTTAAACAATTTTTTCCAGGGAATGGGGACCAAGGCCCTGAGGCGTGAGCAGAAGAGTTTTACTGTTGTAAGGGGTCTGTTGCAGGCTTCCTGATGAAGTGGAGGGTTTCTGACCACTTGCACATCTGCTGAGACTACACCACAGCACTACACTGGCAGGCCAAATTCTTGCTCTGCATTGGTGACAATTTCCTCATACAAATGCTGCAGGGGCTCGCTAGCAGTAACACTGCATAAGTTGATGCTCACAAAGAGGAGAGAACTGGCAAAGGAACCTTGTCCAACAGCTTGGGTCGCATGGACCTCAAGGGGAATGAGTTGAGGATGTAGAGGAGCACTGGAAAGGTGGGCAGCAAACCAGGAGGAATTTTAGAAGAGCTGATTTAAGCCTATTCAAGGGAACCGTAGGATAAAATCCCAGGAGAGCTCCCTGATTTTTAAAGAAACTTCACTAAGAGTTCAGGAAGGAATGAAACCCTTGTGCCGGCAGACGCGGAGTTTTGGCACAAGGCCCTGTTGGCTTAGGAAGAAGCTTTTTGATTAACTAAAAAAGGGAGATGAAAACATGGACAGGCAAAAAAAGAATGAGTACAAAAGCGCTGCTGAGGAGCCTGGGGACAAAATCAGGGAGGCTGGAGCTCACCTGATGACAGAGCTAGGGAGAGACACTTCAGGTAGCACATGGGGAAGCCATGGGCCTTCCAGCTGCAAAATGGAGTTCAGAGAACGCGTGGGTGACAAAAGGGAGAGAACCTCCTGACAGACGATGAGAGAAAGACTCAATGTCATTTTGGTCTTGATCTTTACAAGAAAAGGGTCTGTAGATACTGAAGCATGCTTCAAGTGGAAGGCTGGTCTAAGTAACACGTAAGTCTTTTCAAACCAACACTTCTGTGACTAAACCAGCAAGCCAAATAATGAAACCTTTCAATAACATACTGAAGCACAGTAAAGGACTTCTTTTGTAATCACTGTGTACTCCCTAGTTTTCCTTTTACTGACTCCATACTCAAAGCTAGACACATCCTTTAAAGAAATATTCTTGGGGGATTTGATGTATAATTTACTTGCTCCAATTACAGTTGTGCATCAGTATGAGCAAGCCATTTTGAAATAAAGTTCTGAGTCTGTTATTCTCTGCAAATTACAATCAGAGATACAGACTGTCTCATCAATCAAGGCAAGTCTGAAGAACTATGTTGACAGAAGACTTTAACTGCTCATAAGCAATGATAATTTTATCCTGTTGCATTGCTTAGCTCCTTGTAACACTGCTGTAAAGGACAAGCAAGCTAGAGCTCCAGCCAGAAGGAATGGGGGAAGCAGGAGGAAAGCGCTTCTCCTGTAATGTTAAGAAGTCTTTTACTACCCTCTCCATCAGGGCATGTGAAATGCGTCCCTTCAGTGCCTTTCTAGAGCCTCCATCGTGCCAGGCGATGTTTGCTCTCCTATGCTTTTCCCCTGGGTATGCAATGGTGCAGGAGAAGGTGGTTTTGATTTTAGCACTTACGCAGTTGTCTGTAGCTGGAAAACATAAAATGCGTTCTTTATGCAAGGAAAAACAAGCCAAGCTGCTTTTACTGTGTTTAGAGGGAATGCTTTTGCCTTTTTTTTTTCCACTGAGAACTCACAAAATATACTCATGCTACAGAAAGAGCAAAACATGAGATGATTGCCTAAAACTATCTTTTTAACTTCTTACACTTGCCAAGATCTAATTATATTATTGAAATCACTGATTTTAAGATAATTTAATTTTAAAATATCACATGTAAGAACTTACCTACAAAATACTTACTCGTCTCTGTTCTCACCTAAGCTGAACCCTAGAGGAAGCCCCATCCCGTCCCCCAGAGCAGTCCAGCAACAGTTGTTTCACACCGTCTTGAACAGAATGGCAAGCACCACAGCTGATAACACTGTTCCTTTAGCTTGACAGTTACTTTCTAAAATTAACCTTTCCTATTTAGTTACTTAATCTTCCTACAGCCCAATTATGAAGGCATTTCTTACTGAGCACAGTATTAACTTATAAATATTAATGAAATCATAAGCCTTGTCTATTGAGCATGATATTGACCTGGTATTCTCTTGATTATCATTTAAATCTATATAAAGAAAATTAAATTTATCAATTAAACAGACAAAATCCCGCAGAAAAAAAAAAACACTATACCTATTTTATAAATTAGAGAACATAATTAAGAAAAATTAGTAATATTGAGTTATAATCTTTTTTAAAAAAATCTTTCAAGGCGAGACATATCTACAATAGCTTAGTATCAAATTCTGTGGAGAAAGAATCGTTCTGGAGACAAAACCTATTTTTCACTTGGATTTAGACTTCGATTTGGTATTATCCACTTAGAAACTACTTTGTATTTTTCTAAATGACTAAGATGGATCAAATTTTTGACATTGTAATAGTTATTGATGCATTTTTAGTTTCTTAAAGGAATATTTATGTTTTAAAAGTCACACTGGATTGAATCAATAAAAGCAAATATCATTATTTCTGTGAGGCAATCAAACATGGACAGTAGTAAAAACATCTGCTTCCAAATATTCATACTAACTCAATACTCAAAAGAAAAATGAGATTTCTTCTTCTATCAACAGTATATAAACTCCAAGGCAGCTGTCAATAACACCCCCCACAGAAACCTACGTAAAAATCTGGTTATAAACAGACCTTTTCCCCTCAAAGGCAGGGGAAAAAAAAAATGAACCAACCCTCTAGCCTCTGTGATACACGAGCCGAGTTTTAATGCAAAAGTTTGTGCTAGTGAACCTCTGTGAACCTCAGCTTTCATCAGGCAGGCAGATCCTGAAGGTACCAGGAGTTCCCCTGGATTTACACACCGTAAACTGCCAACGCGTATTGTGAAATAAGGAAAATCATATCCTAAAAATCACACCAAAACAACATACTAACACAAGCTTCTGACATCTTAGTACTAAGGGGTATAATTCTTAAAGGTTTTTTACTAAAAACAAAACAAAACACTTTTGTGCCAAAAATACTGAGACTGTTGGCTTATTTTGAAGCACCTGAAAGACCTCTCTCATCAGACTTCAATGCCCATTGAAATCACAAAAGGACAAAAATTACAAAGATAGCTTTTAGGAACTCAACCAAGACTGCAGCAAAAGAGAGTTTGGATCAGAGCACAGATGTAGATGAGAGACAAGAGGAGGTCAGAGGAGTCTCTTCCTCTCAGAGCAGCTCACCACTATGGTGGAGCAGCTTTAGAGACCTGGGTAACAGCTCCAAGCTTTGATTCACTTGACAGCAGTGAGAGCCAATGCAGAAACCCTCAATGCTGTACCTCAGTTTAGAGTCCCCTGGTGGAAGAACTCTTCATAACCCCAAAGATCCGATCGGAGACACAATTCAGATCCAGGGAGAAACCACTGTGGCACGTTTTCATCAAGCTTCATCTCTCTCATCCGTTGAATTATCCTTCACTTGCCCTGATGCTTAACAACCGTAAGGCTTTTAGTGCAGTGAAACAGAAGGGGCGGCCAAACAAAGTGGCCAGCCAGGAGGCAGACAAGGGCTCCACGGTCACTGAAGGGAACAAAACCAGCCATCACTCCAATGACTGGAAGCACAGCTACACAAAGCTCTGCAAAACAATAGCATTTTGTCAGAGCTAATTAGAAAATATCCAGCACATCCAGCTGTGTGCGTCCTGTCCTTAATACACACCCATGAAGGGACGGATCACTCAGATCACTGCCTCGTGGACAGCGCAGCATCAGCTTCCCCCTGCCCAAGGGAAACGGGAGGAGCACTTACCTTACAGTGCTATGCCACAAGAGTCCCACACAGAAATTCATCAGCAGCAAAGTTCTTGGGGCCATCAACTCCCAGGCCTAGCATAAAAATATCTTCTAAAGGTATCCCGAGTGCAATACCAACCCTCTGAAATCAATTACAGTGCCTCCCTCCACCAACAGCGCGAGTCAAGTTCTTACCTAATTGGGTTTAAAGTGTACCTCGTTAGGGTATCACTCATCAACAAATTGTTTGTGCTACTTCTTTGATTGCTAGAAGCCACTGGAAAAGTTACGGCTTTCTCCCTCCTTCCTAGCTCTAAATCCTCATTCTTTCAAAAGCAATCATGATAATATTTCATTTTGATTACATTAAGAGTTCCTACACACTGAAGAATTACTGATTATATTTAAACGATGTATACAGTTGAACAGAGGAGTACTAAATAACCTAATTAAAAAGCATATTTGAATTTACTTCAGTAGCATGTTAGCAAGTAAATCAAATTTTATTTATAGCTTCCAGCCTTTGAGAATTAACAGAATTGTAACCCCAATGCCATCAGCTGCCAAACTAGAATAGAAACCTCTCTAGTTTCTCTGGCCTCTGCCAGGCCACAATACTGCATCTTTCGGATACTGAATAGTCCCTTTCCTTTGACTTGAGTAAAAATAAATTAATGAGTTTGCCATGATTGTTTCTAAGCCTCTTCTTTTTTGTTCAAGCACACGAGCACTGTATCCCTACCACAAGGAGTTCCCAATAGGTCCTCTAAAAGCTTTAAGTGTACTATTAAAAAATGCAGAATCTGTCAAGCAGACACAGCCAGAAAGTGAGGTTGTGTGTCATTTACAACAAGTTTCACTTACGAAAAATTATTAAACAAAATTAATAACAATATTTTATACATGAATCATCTGAATAAACCAGTAATTAGTTACCATATGTGGCGCATATAGATTATCTCATTTTCGTTCATAAATAGCTCTTAGGGAAATCAATTTGCAGGGTCACCATCTAAGTCCTGAAACAATAAAACACAGGTAAAATTCCAGAATTTTTGCTCCTTATGTGAAAGAAATGACCAACACAACCATCTCCTAATGTGAAACAAGCACTCTACCTCTCTAAAATTATCCATCACTTTTACCGGAGGATAATTTAGACTTTCCTGAGTCTCCATGAAGCGAGTGCTGTACCACAGACACATTTGGCTTTGGACAATGATCTTGAGAATTCAGTGGTACTGTGGCCCTGGACTGGATATCTGCACGTGAATCTGAGTTTAACATTTTTTATAATAGTTATTCTGAGGGAGTATCTCACGGCTTCAGCTTGACAATTGAGCTAGGCACTGCAGAAACATCTGAAGACAAACCTTCTCCAAGGGGATGATGGTACAAGTTAATTTTAAACTTCCCTAAAAGCTAGTGTCAGGTATAAAATTAGAGGTTCAGAAAAAAGCAAAGACGCTTGATGTATTGTATCAATACACTTACCACAAGTCTAAATCCTGCTCTGTATTTAAATAGCATTTGAATACTTAGCTAAATGGAAAGCACTCAAATTATGAGCTACAGCTGTAAAAATAACAGCTGTTCTACTTATTCTTCCTTGAGGATCTGGCTAGATTAACACACATGTAACACTTATGATTTATTCATTGGTTTCTGAGTAGAAACATAAAGTAGCTAGACTGAACTATAAAAAACAGGTTAGTATAATTTCTCCTTTTAACATACTTAAGAAATAGCAATGTGATCCCTCTCAGCTTGTACAGGGCTTTTTTTCTCCTTTTAGAAAAGCTAATTTTTATACATGATTCAGTTTTCATCACACCAGTGATAGATTAGGACAGGAAAATACAGTCTGCAGCATTTTAAGAACGTCTTGATTCTCAGCTCCTAAATTCAAGTACTGTAAAATCTAAATACAAACTGAAAAAGTTATACCATCATCTGAACAGAAAGCTTTGGGCTTCTCTAAGCACACATTCTTTTAAGCTATTAATTTAAAAATTAATACTGAAATCATTCAGGAGCCTGTTGATGCACTGAAGTGGTTACTATGAGGTTCTACAAGTGCAGTTCTTCCTTAATGCCCTCTTGGCCCATATGGACAAGCCTGAAAGCATCACATGCCTTTAATATCAACTAGATTAGCAAGACTTTGATAACTGCTGACAGACATTGCAGTTATGTGACATTTCTCAGTTTTTTACACTCGTGCTTACGATTGGAAGCAGAGGTGCGAGGCTTCTTTTTCAGTCTTATGTCTGCTAGAGATGTTTTCCATGAAAAAAGAACCCTTCCTTCTAAGCTGCTCTAAGGCAGGTGCAAACGGCTTCAGTGCACAGCAATTAAATCTCTCTTTCATTTGATTTCTGAAGTTCATTTGGCAAGAAAAAAAGTAAAATCAGCATTTCTTGAAGAGCTCTGATCCATTCTCTTGTCAGGTTGTAGGCAAGAGTTTTATGATCTCCCTGGCAAAGGCATGATGATTTTGGCTGATACTCAGAGATATCTGGCAAAGGCACCAAGGTTATTTTTTTTCTTGGAAGAGAATGATTTGCAGCTCCTCATTCTATTGTTTGAGTTCATACAGGATCTCCAAATAAATATGTGCTATCTACAAACTAGGTTATTTACAGATTGGCCTCAAACAGATTCTAAAATCACATGCAATTTTCCCAGAGTCTTCTGCATGAAGCTATATAGTCCATATGTTCCCAATTTCAAAACAATCCCTATGGAAGTAAACATTTTTTATTAGGTTTTACTAGAACAACATTTCAAATAAATCTCAAGGTCACACCACAGTTGAGTTAAACATGTACCTTTCTAAACACATCAGAGGTTTTTTGTTTTTGGTTTTGTTTTGTTTTGTTTTGTTTTTTAATTGGAAAAAGGCAACTAGGTAATCATAATGCAAGTTAGGCTGTGTCTACAAAGAGGTGATGCACAAGGTGTAGAACAGACTGCGGGATATGGGGGACTGCTCATCACCAGTTACACTATCAGCTGGCATTACAACAGAAGAAATTTTTAAGAATGGATTTTAGAATACCGGAAGGAAGCACAGAATTGCATTATGGATGAAAACTGTCCATTCAGAGTGAGCAACGGTTGTTGAATCAGCCCCAATTAAGCATGAGAATGTACAATTATAGTGAACAGGTATACATGGAATAAAATAAAATAAAATAAATAAAATAAAATAAAGCATCTTAATACACTAAAAATGATGTGTATACACCTAGGTCTTTAAAGTAAACGAGCCAAATCCTTCCAGTTTTCCCTTAAACAAATTCCCAATAAAGCCAAGGACAGCTTGCTTGTTCAGGCCCTTTGCTCCACGACTTGCAGCTTCCAGGACTGCTGCTCCCCACATGGGCTGCCCATAAAACCAAGATCTCTCGTACTGAAAGCAGCATGAATATTGCATATGCATACAAGTTGTCTTTATGGAAGCAATTATTCCCTTGCTCAGTCACAAATTACTCCTTTAACACTCCATCACTGTGTCAGGGAACAGGCCTCCCTTTCCTCAGCCTCAATCTGAAAATTTGCTAGCAGGATATCAAAGCGACAGGTGACAGCTTTCCCCAGCAGAAGCTTTAATAATGCAATTGCACCGAGCACAACGTTTCCTACACTTTAATTTTATAAGCAACTCCCCTAGATAGTATAACCATGCTTTCCTAACTTTTATAGATGAAATTACACTAAAGCAAAACTGCAGAATCTCTATCTAGTCTGTTCATCCTCTACATTTGATCTACAACTGAAAAGCATTTTAGAATAGAGCAGAACAGACCAGTTCAGCTGGCAGGGACCCACAAAGATCACCCAGTCCAACTGCCTGACCATTTCAGGGCTAACCAAAAGTATGTAAGACTATACTATATAACAGGACTGAAAGAAAGAGAATCAAAAAAAGAGTTTTACAGATTAACGTAAGATTTCAATAACAGGTAGAATTATAAGAGCTGCTATAAAGACTGTTCCTGAGTGGAGCTTGTTTGTTTTTTATATGAAAACAAATGTACAGCTCCCCAAAGGGCTGCTTTTTGTTGCGAACACCCTCACGTGGCTGATCTCTGATGCTGGACATTTTGGTACCAAGGATCAAGTGCTGTGGTACCCCAGTGACTGTGCCAAATAAGGAGGCATAAATGGCTCTGAGTTAGATGTGGCTAGAATTTTCCGTAAAGAATAAGGAATTTGCATTCTTACAAGGGCGTTACCTACATTCGTTACATATGGCTTTATTGAGCTGCCTGTAAAAAAAATCGTGTCTTCAAGAAATGTTTAAATATTTTATAGTCAGTTAAAATGTGCAATAGTTGTGGCCTTAGGCCTGCAGCTTCCATTTTCTGTACATATCACAAATATAAGTCTGCAGTAGCCTGCACCGTCAAAACTGTGCTTTCACAGGACTAACAATAATGAAAAGAAAACACACTGACTGTTAAGTAGAAGTATCACTGTGATGGACTCATGAAAAGATAACATCCTCTACATGCCACCAGGGGAAAATGAAGGGGCTACCTGAAATAACAGACACGGTTCTAATAGCAAATAAAAAATGAAAAAGACTGAAGAACAGGGAAGAATAAGGAATATTCTAAACATTTATTTATGTAATTCAGAAAAAACAAACAGCAAAAAAAACCAAAACAAACAAACAAAATGACTCAAGGAATACAAACATCTAACAATAGATAAGAACAAAGAAAAATGCAGTATCAAAAGATCTTTGTAGATCAAGCTTAGTTTGTTACAATTCTCTCTGAGTATCTTACTCAAGACAGTGTTAAAAATAAGAGTTTATTAACCTATCTGTACCTACAGCACTAGAATGATAACCAGCTTAAATCCTGCACATCTGCTGCTTTATTTTCCCAGACTCTGAAGGACACCGAGCTTAAACTTTGCCATACCCTCACCTCTCACCAGTCAGATTCTCCTTCTATAGGTGATGGACTGTTACTTTGTCAAAAATCAGGGCACTGCACCTGATCTAGGGAAATTGGAGAGAGAACATCTCCCAGCAGCTGCCCCAGCACAGCCTGGCAAAGGGCTGCAGAGTTAAAAGCAAGCGTGTCCCGAACTGCAGGCTGGGTTTCAGCACGTGGCTGTCATCCCAGCTCCTTCTATCAGCGCCCCTAATAATTAAATACACAACATGCCTGTCACGTTGTAAGTCATCTGAGCTGTAGCAATCACAATTCCTGTTTGAAAAACGTAAATCATGGTAACGCAACCTAAGGCCCCCCTGTACAGTCAGCAGCACAAACAGTCGCTCCGCCGCGCTCCGATGGTGACCTCCGAGACTTCAGGCAGAGCCGACTGCCCACTGACAAGTCTGGAAATATGGCATGACAAGCTCAACCATAAAAATCAAACAAATAGCCCTCCTGCTTTTATTACGTGTCATCTACTACCTGCATAAAAAATATCTGAAGCAATTCTCCTCTGGGAGGATCTGAAGAGCTGTGATTTAACAGATATTTCCCTGCTTTCAGAAAAGCAACTGTCTAGGCTCTGTGTCCCTGAATCCCACCCCAAAGAGGGGAACAAAGACAGCAGCTACCACTTCATGGTTTCAAGCAATACTTTATAACTGTTCCCTATAGAAAAACAGCTATCACCCCATCAGCAAGAATTGATATGAAAAGCCAGGTTTCTGCTCCTAATGAAGTCCATGAAAGTTTTACTATAGCATTCAGTAGGTTCTAAATTGACTCCCATTGGGATAAAAGTCATTTTTGAAGGATCTTTTCCTTAAAAAAAAAAAAAGAAAAAGAGAGAAGAAAAAAAGTGAAATAAGTATGCATTTCTGAAATATTAATTATCAGCCACCGTCAAGTACAACAGAACCTTGCTACTTCTTAATAATGACAGAGATACCCATGGAGTAATACAGAATTTTGCAAATTAGCAATTGAGTGAAAAAAAAAAAAAAAAAAACACAATAAGAAAGGAACACTAATTTAATAAATTTAGTTTAAACTCTTTATGCTACTTCATAATGTATCAGTCGATGTGCTATGTTGTATCTCAGCAATAGTAAATCTTCAGAACCATCACCTACATTCCCATATTATCTATTATCTACTCTCCATTGAGGAACAGAGGGAGAGCTGTGAAGTACAGCAAGCCATCCTCCTGAACCCAATAACAAGATTTTTATTTCTTACCTAAATCCAAAGACTCATATTTACTTTAGTTCTATCTTGCATTCAACTAGAAAGGAGCCCAAAGCCTCAAGGCTGGAATGGAAGCTTAATTTTCACAAATGGAGACCGAGTTCAGATTTCCTATATTTTAAACTTTATTAGTCTACTCCAAAACATGATATATGAATTTGCATTTTTTAATATTATCACCACAGGTTCAATGCCACATCAAAATTATGACATAACATTATTACAGCTGAAATAGATCTCTGAAAATTCTCCCTCCCTCATTTACTTTTGCCTTTTATAGCAATTTGTAAGTATTTTGTCAAGACCTCCAGCACTTTTCATTTCACTTCTGCACATAATTGTTCCTCTGTATTTGTACAGAACGTCCAAGTTGCTTAAGCCAATTGGAGGAAAAAAAAAAAAAGTGAAGATGAAAAACAAATTTTTTAATTAGCAAGACACTATACGGGAAGATATTGTACCTATAACTATTTCAACATATTTCTTTAATATATCCCTTTTCAGGCTAAATATTTTGGAAAGCCAAGCCATTCATCAAAAATACGCTGAATTTTGATGTGTTTAATTATGTACAGTGCCTCTCTTTCTTCCTTATACACACAACTCTTAAGAAGTCATTTACCATTTCAAATGCAAACAGCCAGAAATTAAGAAATGCCAAAATATGCATACCTCTGATTGGTACATGCTCTGTACCATCTGAAAATGTTTACCTTAATTTATTCAACGCTTGAGATGGATATAGCTCACTTAATGCCATACCTGCCGCTGTCTTCTCCACATTATTCAGCATGTGGCCCAATCCCTTATGGCTATTACATTGTTTGTATCTTTCTGTAAGGATAGATTTCCACTGACTTTAGTATTTACTCGGCAATTCAGCATCTCAATCTAGTCAAAACCTGTGATTAGATACAACACATATAAAAGTGTACTGACTCCTACCTTACATAGAAACCTCACTACAAGGGCAGTGATAAATTCCAGGTCTCAAAATGGTGATCGACATCTTTACTGACAACACGTCTTCCAAGTTCTGCAATAGAGCAGACCAGGCTCCCACAGAAGAGCCTGCTTCATTTCACTGCTCTGATTCATCTGCTCAACAGGGTGAAAACTAAAACTGCACTCATCAGATAATTATTATACTACAATGCATACACACAGGGCATTTATATTAGGCTGCACCAGAAATTGCATGCTTGATATGGCAATTCTGAAGTTTTGCTTTAAAAGTATGCAAAGTTATAAAATTTTTAAGTTCTTAAAAAAGGAAACACAATTCCAATTAATTATTATTAGCCTCAATGGTTAAGAGGTGGTCAAACTTGGAAACGGTAAATATTACCCCGCAAAAGGAAGTGTCTGCTTCAAAGCAGAGCGCTGCCAACTCCTCTATAAAACTCGTATCAGTTAACAAGTATAATTCAAACATCTTCCTGGTAATTTTGACTGGATGACAGCATAAATGATTACAGATAGATGTAAAATACTCTATATTCTCAAAATTTAAACTGAAAAATTGCAAAAACTTTTCATTATTTTTTTCCCAGCTAATTGTAATTGACAAAAATATGTATTTTCAAATGAAGAGAAATGACAAAAATCCCTAACAGATGGGACACGGCACACTCCGTACGAGCAACAACCAGAAAGCCCTCCCTGCCATTTACTAATGGCTACTAACAAGTGAAAGTCAAATCGTATCTCACACCTAACAGCCCATGACGCAAGCAGATGGTTTTAGTCCCACTGCGGAAGATTTTCTTCTCCGCTGAGAACACCGAGGTGACACGGCCATCCACTCTCATCAGAGTCCTCCGTTCCATTAGGAAATCCGCATCTCTGGGGCCGCACGTGCACACTGGAAGATAACATGCTTGAGGAAAAACACGTGCATTAGGAGAGTTGCACCGACGGGATCTATCTAAAGAAAATGAGGTCCTGAGATCCCTGGCAGTATCAAAAGAGCATTTCCCTTCCTTGGGCTTAAAAGCAGAGCGACATTGCATAAAATAACAATTCATCACTGCACCAAATTGTCCAGCAACACTGTTATTATCCACTGGTAATGAAACTAATGTAAACTTGGTGTTTCCTAGCCCCTCTCCCTACTTACATGTCACCATTTCCTAGCAATAGCTCAGTGTCAGGTGAATGCTTTGCTGTTTGCTGATACCCCTAATTGTCCCAGGACATTTCTTAGCTTCCACTGAAGTTTGCTCTTATCTATTTCAGTCCGGATATTAACTCCACAGTTACTAGGGGTAAGAGGATAACCAGAAGAAAATAAAGCCATCCTTGTAACTATTCACACTTTACAAACGCCAAAAACCGTTACACTGAAGCAAGAAATGTCAGGATGTTGGTGCAAGCTTATGACCCCAACTCTTGACCACAGGGTAGCCAGAATGTGCCTAATCTTTCTGCATGCACCTGTCAACGAATTTTTGAGCCATTGGCAATGTTTTGCTTTTAATTTTCAGATGGAGTTCAAACTTCAGTACATGAGCTCTCACACAAGCAAACCTGCATCTCCTATCAACGAATAATTTTATTTTAAACAAGCCCGTGTACAAAAATACCCCTGCTGTTCATAACCAGCTTTTGAGCAGAAAAATAAAGGCTTTGGGAAGGCTGCAAAGTGCAGAGCAAATTCCCCTACCCCTGCCTTTGAGGTAGACTGCAACGGTCCCTGTAGGACCCTGCCTAGCAGAGATAAGAGACGCTGTCAAAACAGGTTTCCTGGAGCAGATTGCCTAACTATCCGGGAAGGGCAGATCCAAGGATTTCCCAAGGAGAGCATTTTCACATCCAATCAGCCTTTCAGCTCTGCCCAGACCGTCCGTAAAAGGGCTCAACTTGGAGGCTAATATGTGACAGAGGGCTGAGAAAAATCAGTTCAGTAGAAACTCGATGGAGTCCAAATTATTTTGAACTTTACTGAAGAGAAAATCTTATCATTAACCTTCTCTATCCTGTGTCACTTCCTATGTGTTTTTTTTCTAATGATTGGTGGGATACAGTTACATTGTGATGGATTTTATAAATAAATTAAGAGCTATTAGCATATGCCTCAGTCAAAGGAGATGTGGTTGATTAATAATAATAATAATAATAATAATAATAATAATAATAATAATAGTTCAACCCAACCTACAGACAACGAGAATGGGGTTTAATACATCTTCAGACATCACAGTCTGTCTCTACTGGCCTGATCCAAATGGTTCAAGTAAAATTATCATGGTTATATTTCAGCCAACCAACTTCTGGAAATACTGGATGTATTTTTTATAAAATACTTTCTGTGTTAAGTATCTACCACACTTGAAATATTTACATACTTCTAATTTCACAACAAGGACACATCCACCTGTTCAGTAACTGCTAATAATGAAATTTCTGACGTGACCAAATCAAGAAACTGGCAGACCCAGCTGACAAACAAACAAAATCCGAATAAACATTGAAAAGAAATACATTCCATATGCTTTGGGATATTTTATAATGGAGCTTTACACCACGGGTGTGGTTGAATATCAGGATGCCGGACTACATGTGGACAAATATCTGGCTTCTTTTATCCTTGGTAGGTAAATGAATATACCTCATTAGGTGCTGTTCAGGAATAGGGCTAAATGAAGAGGAAAAAATAGAATCAGATAAGGAAGCCGGCCAGATTATATTTCACATTCAATATTACTTACTTTGAAATGAAGGAAAACTCTACAAAAAGGATAGATAGGAATATAATCAATGCATTGTTATGCCTTGCAAGACAGCAAAAAGGTACACTAATGCAACTGGCCTCTTTTCCTCAGTTTTTCATTACTGCACCATTTCCACAAAATACAAATAATTGTAGATACAAACCATGAATCCAAAAAACCTCTGGAAATTAAAATTTAGGGCTCTCCTAGCAACTGTATCTCACACACTTGCACACATGCAGTACTCTGTGTGGTGTTTGGTGTGGGCTTTTGTGCTTTCACAGCAATGAGGTTGAATTATGGTTGCTGTGGGAACTATATCTTTGAATTTCTTGACTTGCGCTACCATCTCAACTAAATGTTACATTAACATAGGTGAGCATGTGCTGTTTTTTTTTTTTCCAGAAAAGGGAACCTATATGGATGGTTACATATTTAACTGTTCTTACCAAAGAAACAACACACGGCTGTGTCTGTCAAAGTACAGAGCTCTAATTGTGCTCACACTGCATACACAAGAAGTAAAACAGAGCCACATAAAACCTGTGAGTCAACTGTGGCAGAAAATAGCAGAAAAGTGATAATGTCACTAAAAGCTTGTTTTTGCAATCTTCCTAAATTTGTTCGACTTTTTAATTTCAGAGTTTGGGTACAGGCTTTCTCCCAGGGCTCTAGCAGAAGATATATATACATTTGTCATCTTCCTCGCAAGTGAGCACGAGTGTGACAGGGCTGTCACAGCCAGTATTGCCAACCCCAGTCAGCACAGGCATTGCTCTGGGTACGCTGAACATACAGCAAAAGGCGGTGATTTCTGCCATAAGAGTATTGAGGACTGACATTTGATGTGCAATATAGGTCACAAGCTGCTACAGTGGCACATGTCAGCACAGGAGAGAGGCACAGCCTCTCGCTGCCACTGGAGATGTTCTTTAGTGGAGGTGAGCTGTCCCGTGGCAGAACCAAGAAACTCAAACTTCAATGTCACTTTCTTTGATCCAAAATATTCTTTTTGCTGTTTCCCCACTAGTACATTTTGTCTTTTGACACCACCAGGAAAAAGGGAGTCACACCTCTTCTTATTTTGGAATTGTCACCCAACAATTATGCCTCTAAAATCATCAGATTAGACATTGCAGATACCAAGTAAATATTACAGCATTTTAAAATTGGAGTAAATTCTATTGCACAGTTGCTGCTTCCAAAAAAGTCAACGTCGGTATTACTCTTTAAGTAAGATTTTTATTTACCTTGGAGGAGCTTGGGGGGGGGGGGGGAAATCAAGAAGCAAAACAACATCACAAAGCTGCTGAGACACAGTGGCACATTTCTGAAGAGCATAAAGCAATGCTCAGCTGCTCTGCCAAGGCACTCAACGGGCCAGCAAGGTCTCATGAGCTTCCACTTACAAGAGGAAACACGAATGTCCCACCAGGGCAAGCTGGAGCAAAACGTCAAAGAAATCCAGGGAAAACAGCCAAAGTGAAACACAACTGGGCTCTTCTGGTGTGGAACAGAGGTGACAGCACACTTGAAAGTAACACCTTAGGAAACTTAAGAAAGTATCTGTTCAGATGGAAAATTTCAAGTTAAAAATAAATAAAATTTTAAAAAGTCACATTTTTTCATATTGTAAGAGCATGAAAAATAAGAATTTAGCTTAAAATGTGAGTTCACAATTATCTTAAATTGCCTATATCTCCTTTGCATAGCATTATGAAGGACTCCAAGTGAGGGCTTCTTTCAAATAAAATCTGAAGCATAGGGTATTTCCAGAGTAAATATTCAATTTCCAAGCAGTTTATAATGTTAACGCAAGACATTGTCAGAGAATCTTCAAAAATAAGAGTGATCTGATCAATAAAAACAGAGCCTTAATGTTAAAACTTTCAAGGATCTAGAAGATTACTCAATATGACAGACCTAACAAGAAACTATTAAGTGTTGCAAGAATAATACTTCTAGTGTTAGACTTGCAGCTTTAAAGATGCAGCTATTTAAGTCTAGTCATAACACAAGAAATTAGTCTGGCTACAAAGAGAAAGAAGATTACTATACTTTGTGTCTGCCAACGAAATTGTGGATAATTTTAGTTTCAGGGTTCCAAGACGACTATTAAACACAGTAATTAAGGTAGTTGGGTGAAATGGAAAGGCACGTCACTAATAATACAACTGTGCTAAGTAGTTTTACAAGTCACTTTCGAATGACACATGCCCTCTCTGTAAGTACAGAAGGCAAGGCACTGGCCCCTCTTAGCATCAAGACTTAATTGTCTCTGAACCGAACGCATTGTCTTTAACTGCAATACCAAAATGGTTCCAACTGAAATAATGGAACTGCCTCTTGCATCATACTTCTGAATGTTTTCTGAAAATTGCTTAATGCAATAGATGGAGAAAGATTTATGAGGTTAACATTTTACATATTCCTGCAATCATCGCAACTGTCAATTCTATTCACATGTGACATGAGCCTCTATAAAACGGGCTTGTAAATAAATGTAGCCGAAACACCTGGGAGTATGTGTGTTCTGGAAAGAAACTGTATTTTATGAAAGACTTAAAAACATACAAATAGGTCATCAGTTTTAAGAACATAAAAACAGGTCAATTTTTTCCATATTGCTAAATCTTTTTTATTTGAACCATTACAAACATACATAACGTGTAAAATATTATGTGTGTCAAATGAATAGTATTTATTCTAAAACTTCCTGGAGGAAAAAGAAGTCAAACACATATACATTGATCTAATTTAACTTTCTTTGATTTTTATATAAATCTCACATGAAGATAAGAAAGTGTGCATGTGTGCATTTATGCGGCAATAAAAAACAACGCAAAATTCTCAGAAGTATTTTACAATATAACTAAAAATAAGTCACAGAGTTCTTCATTTTGGTACATTTAAGTTTTTGGAATACTGTACACAACGTCTTAATGTAACGTCTAAATACTCTAGCAGGACAGGTTGCATGCGTAACCAGAAGGGCACATGACGATACCACACAGAGGTATGGATGGAATCAAGTGGTACCCTCCATGAAAGCAGCCATGTTTCAAGATTTCTTTTTATTAAAAGGAAACCTGAAGGCAGCCAACAGCAGGACACTACCACATCCAGGAGTAGTCAATGTCGCTAACAAGAGAAACGCTTCATTCTCACCCTCTGGTGGCACTGCAAGGACATTTACCAGCTTCTATTTCTCTCCAGAAAAAGAAGGCTCCATTGGCACCTCAAAACCCCCATGAAATTTATCAAGGTGATTGTCCACAAGAAGCACTGTGCTGCATTTACTCTTCTCAATGAAGAACAAAGACGAGTTTCATAATGCTGAGAGCATCTCCCATAGCTCTTAAGGACAAAACAGAGGGAACACAGAAATCAGGTGGAAGGAGACTCACCTGTTTCCCAGAACTCTAAGAATGAAATGAAGAAATGAAGTGCCACCACTGCATCAGCTCTTAACAGAAAATGCCCATCAATGAACCTGGAGCTACAAGAACTTTGACAAGTTATGTCATCATTATCGCACGTAGCAATCTAGAGCTCCACCACCAACTACCAAGACTGAGGGACAGCATGCATTAGTTTTGCTATTTTATTTACACATCGCCATTTTCAAATCCTGTCTGCATCTGCTTACTGGGACAAACCAAAGAAACACCTCTCAAACAGAAAGCCCAAACCCAAGTACAATGTCCCATGAGCTGCCTACATCTCAAGTGCAGAAAGACGAAGGTCAGCCACCACGAAGTTCTCCCTTGCGTGCTACAGAAAACACCTGTAAACGTTGTAAACATCCACGGCACACTAGGCAGATAATCGATGTTTAGAAAGGACTCAGCACGTTAAGTAGATGAGACCTGCAGTCATTATATCAACTAAAGGTTTTACGGCTTTATGCTAATGCAGTATTTAAAGACAAACACTGAACTGATACTTGAAAACTGAAAGAAATCATAAGACTAAGCCTATAAGAAAATCCTTAGAAATAAGCAAGCGATGAACTGAGTGACAAAATAAGGCGTCACATTAAATCTCTGGAATCAATCTTTCAAAAATAATAATAATAATCCATGAGGGTTTAAGACTTTATGTTCAAAACGGCTGGAACTTTATGAAGTAGCTCCCTCTTCTGGTTTACCAAACAATGGCAATCCAACGTAAATGTCAAGATGCAGAATTCAGCCTGGAAACAATACCTTTCGCCGTTTTTTGGCTTCGGTCCTGTATCATCAAGTGATCACACAGAGGATTAGGAAAATGTGAGCTGCTGCCCCTTATTTTGAATAAGGATTTCATAGCTGAGGACAGAAAAGCTTAAACATGCTGGGACAGAAAGGTCCAACCTCAACACACAGTACAACAGAAAGCTGGTTGAACCCCCTGAATAGCTTGGTATCCTTGCAGACATTTTTTAATCAGACGGCACAAACACACAGAAGAAAAGAAATTCATTTCTCATTTTAAGCTCTCAGCATGTTACTAGATAAAATGCATTTCACTGCATTTTACAAAAAGAACATATAAATAACAATGTTAAGAACAGTTCACTTTCCTACCTATATGGCCTGCAATATGACTTCTGGATTCATATTTGTAGAACTTCATTTGCAACTTCTGGGTTACAATTCTTGAAATGGAACAATTTATATGTTTTTTTTTAATTTCTTTCAGCTTTGACATCTTCATACAGATCAACACAAATTGCCCAGTGGTTTCTGACTTGAACTGTTAGAGGAAGCTTGACTTCCACTGTTAGAGGAAGCTTGGTGAAGAGCTGGTTATTTTTCAGCATCCCAAATGTAGCTACAGGCAATCCTATACCCTTCAAATTGTTCATCACTATTGAAGCTGAATGTTTGACCAAATACAAAAACTAGTGTAAATGGCAAAGATGTGGCACCACTGAAATCAGTTTCCTTCATCAATGTTATTATTTATAACAAAATCATGGTATAAATTAAATTATTGTGTATTTCATGAGAAAGAGAGAGCATAAAGGATGTCCCTGTTAAATTCTGGGCTGGATAATTTGAAAGCTTCATGTTTGACTTGCTAATACCTGCATAATCAGGCACACAACAGCGTGATTTCATCTTTCATGATATGTATACCAAGTGCATCTTAGAGGATGCAGCCAACTGAAACACCCAAGGAAATTCTGATCGTTCAACCACAGATAAAACCGAAATTGCCAGGAGTTATTTGGATGGAGTTGAAAGGATCATATAAAATGGTAGGCCTTGGAGACCTGGAAATAGTGAGGGACAGAGGGAAAAGAGCTAAGATTTGCTGTGCGGGCACCTGCTGCAAATGGCAGACTTCCAGTGACACAGAGGGGAGACCCCTCTGCCAGACTCTGCAACAGTCAATGGGCTGAGACCCCCCACAACCCTCTTGGCAGAGAGAAGAGTTAAAGGGACAAAGAGAAAGTGAAACAAAAGCTGAGGAAATCAACAGAAAATAGAAAATGTGACCGAGTATGTAAGTGGAGATATTAAAATGGGGCAGACTGGAAGGAAAGTTTGTTACTAAGAGTTGTTAACTCTTAATAGAAAACATGCTCTAGCACCCATATCAAGTTCCAATAGAAACACTGTGAAAACAGAGATTTTATAAATCAGTTCAATTCAATCTTCTTCCTGTATTTCATTAATTTATTCCATAAAAATTAAACCAATTCTTATTCAAAATACAAAATTAGGTAACAGCAAGTGAGAAGTGTAAATAAGCCATTCAACTTTTCCTTTTTATAACAAGTGTATACACAAGTATATTTGAGTGTTTTATTGTCATTCAATAAGTATTTTGTGTAGTAATCTACAGAACGTTTGAATGAAAGACTATTACAAAACCCATGTCACATATAAACAAAGACTCCGAAAACAATGAATGAAAATACCACAAAATGGACTACTGCTGTAGATAAGTATCATTATCAGCAAAGCTATCATATGAATAAACAGAGCCTCAATGTACCTCAAGTGCTTTGTCCGTAATGAGGAACTTTGCATATTGAAGCTAAGCATCTGATTCTGCAGCAACAGATCAAATACCCACATTTTCTTGTAAAAAATCATCTGCTGGGTCTGGTCTTACACAGCCACTTATAACATCATAACAAGAGCAAAGTATGATGGTAGCACTTTTCAGAAAGTGTGCAAGCTAACAGGATCCTAAACATAATCTGGGGTGAGAGGATGGTCTCACTGGTCCCTCCCAGAACTGTGGGGCACAGAAGAGGCATGGTTCAGATATGTACAACGCCAATTTGGACAGCTGGGTTCCCAGAACTGCAAAACATGTCCATCCAACTAAGGCCTCACAGAAATACATCCTCTCTCGGTGACCATACCTCAAAAGAAATGTTGACTAACTGTTAAGAGCTGCTACCATGCCTATTTATAAGAAACAAAGGAAAATTGGTTGTTTGGTTCAGCCAAAAGAGGACTGAAAGGCCAAAGCATCTACAGATGGAGACTTCCTATTTAATTGCACCTGACTAATGAAGACATGACTTGCAAGGACATTACTTCAATTGCAAGCCTGAGCAATTACATTGTCTTCCATGGAATTCATGGAATACTGGAAAAGACAATATTGAACCAAACCCAGACTTATTGGCTATGATTGAAAACTACAGAAAGCAATAAAATATTGCATGTAAACCCAACAATGATTAAATTCAAATTCATCACTTCCCAAGGCTTTGAGCTCCTTCAAAGAGTACATTATTCAAATGTATCTTTACAATAAAAATAGTGTTTTATCCATGTTATCTACTCAATGCATCTCTCCAAATTACTCAGGAAAAATAGAACAGTAGAATGGTCTAAGGCAAGTAACAGGAAAGTTCATATCACATGATTCACGAGGCACTAATGTTGTGGCTTTGAGTCACTTGAGAGCACAAACTTACAAAACAGGTTAAAAGACAATTCAAACTGCAAATCAATTTCAACTTACCAGTCTCTGACGAGTTATCTTTAAGACTGAAAACTAAAAATGTGAATTTTGACTCAATCTTTTCATTAGCCATATAGTCATTAGTAAATATAATGCCATCTACGACTTGTATAAAAACTGACAGTTTGGAGTTCACCTCTCAGAATATCTAAAACACTCTTTAACTTACACAAAGTTCTCAAGAAGTTAGTATGAATTGTAATTCAAAGCGAAGGGTCCGGAATAAGCACTCCTGCCATCAGTCCACTTGACAGTATGGGCAAACAGCACGAGATCTGGCTTTTCAGAAGTTCAAAGTACCAACTGCTCGATAGTATAGGTTTAGCTCCTACCAAATAAATCACATCCTTAATTCAATATTTCATTTTGCTAGCCTGTAGGTGGATACCCTCATACTGTTTCTCATGTAGCTTTTGTGAGGCTGCACTTAATGTGAGCAAAGTGCTTTGAGATCTTTAGCATGAATAAAATATATTTTGCATTTAGATGTTAATTATAGAAGTAGCAATATTTGAAATAGGGTTTTGTTTCAAAGCAGCAAGACTAAATCAAACATGAATATCTTGGCTTTGATTGTTATGTTTTACTTACTATGCTCTATTTTCCTTGCATTTGAAATATGCAATTTTGCATTTCTGTTATGTAAATGAATGTTTTTCATCTAACGTCTATTTTTGGAAAAAGAATCATTTTCTTTCCTAGTCCAAGACAGAAGTGTTGCTGAGCACAATTCTGGAGTCTAACTGACAGAGTCCTGTAATGCTATTGCACGCATTCAGTAACAAAAGCAGCAAGACATGCCCAGAGGACTCACTTAACTTGGAATATTAGTATATAAGTGGTTATATATTCAGATATATATCTTGATAAACACTGAATTATATTTAATATAGATTTATATATATTTAATATAGAATATAGAGCAATCTGCACTGAAAGTCCTAAGAACAATCAATTATAAGCTAAAGGTTCTTTTTGCCTCTGTGTAATTTAAGCTATTTTAGAGGCAAATTTCAAGATAATAAAAGGTTTGGACTTTATCCAAAACTGTCATGCAAGAGGTCAAGTCACCTATCATAGTACTTCCTTTTATATGTTAAATGTGTTGTTTTTCATTTCTAAAAAGTGTGCCAATTATATTGCTGTATGTGTCCCTAGATATCAGTGGCACTTAGTAGATAACGTATTCTGGAAAATGGAAAAGAAGTAAAAAATGCATGCCATATATAAGCCTATTAACATAAATGGTGTTTACTACCTGCAGAGGATTTTGATTCTATGGTTTGCGTGACCAAATTATGGTGTTTCAGCCTGTCCCTTGTTCTCTGAAATTCACATATTCCTTGGCTGAGTAAGGAAGAGAAAGCATTTAAGATTTCCATTTAAGTCATGGAGTAAACTTGGGCATCCATAAACTGCCAGTGTTAAAGAAAACTGAAGTCCGGGTTAGCAAACCAATTTAAAAAATTGTGGTTGATTCTGTCATGTAGCAAAAAACAGCCTAATAAATCAAAGGAATACAACGCCTGTTTAGAAGAAAATATTATACTCTCAAAGCAGTGCTGGAACACTGGTATTTACCCAGACGAGTAAGGTTAAGAAGCATATCCCACTCACTCAAATCTTTAAATAAAATTAAATGCCAACCTAAAGCTTGTTTTCAACATTCTATGATGCCTGAGAAATGCTGTCACTCACTCATTACACTCCCTCACACGGATGTAATTTCCACCCCCACCTATCGTCATCACATCTGGTTTGGTATGCAGTTTCAGACAAAAAAAATAATCTAGGCACCAAATCACAACATATTTTGAGAAATATTCTAGTATACGTGTGTGTAATTATAGACAGCATTAAGTATATCTTCAAATATAAACCATCATTGAATCTTTTTGGGAAAAAAAAATAGCCTAAAGCCTTGTTAGAACTGTAGTTTATTAGTAGTACACTGGGGCTTAAATCACTTCTCTAAATACCAAAACACAAGATAACCCAAAACTTTGCATCCCACAGAATCACAGATAGCACGGCTGAAGATGACCTCAAACCATTAGTCTATCTACCAGCCCAACAGCAAGATCTGCAACTTTATCACCTCAACCAATGTTTGTGAAACAGACTTTAAATAACTCAAGTGAGTGAGATTTCGCTGTCTACCCACCCCACCTATTCCAGTGTTTCATCACTGGAAAGCTTTTCCTAACCTGACCCCAAACTATTACAGCATTTCACTTTCCTCCCTGCTGGGAAGTTTTTAAGTCTAGCTTGAACTTGTAATGCATTTACGCCCTTTCAAACAGTGAGGCACTCCCCTCAGAAGCGCATGGTAACAACAGACAAAAAAACTTTGAGACAAGGTCCTAGCTCCACTTAACTCACTGGAAACAAAACCTGTGGAGACGCTGAAATATGCTCTCTGACATTTGCAACACTGCATATAGGACATACTAGAAAATACAGGTTGACACTTAAGTTTGAAGCACACTGTGCATATTCAAAACCATACATGGTTCAGAGCCAGAGGGGAGGGTTTTTTGCCCTGGCACCCAAAGGCTGCTCCTTCTGTTTCCACAGAATATTCAAAAAGAAAACTTTCCAGGTTACCTCTTCGAAGTCAAGAAAACAAAAAAAAGGCAAGAAAACTTTCCACGTGTACTACACAGCCTCACTCGCACCAATAGCCACCAACGTCAAGGCCAAGAAGACTGTTGCCACCTAGGCCATGAGCGACAAACCCCAACATCTCCCAGAAGAAGACAACCAGCATGGACGCTTACACGAGGCTGGGGCACGCAAACCTCCAGCGGCCCCACTGCGATCCCCTCCTGCTCTGGCAGCACCTCCGCCACCCAGAGCCATCCCCGCGGGCTGCCATGTTGTGCCACGGCCAGCCTCGAGCCTGCCAGCCACCCATGGGTGGCGGGACATGGTGGTGGCCATGGGGTCGAGCCACAGCACCCCACACTCACCTTCGGAGACCTCAAACTCGGCCGCTCCATTGAGCTGGTAGAGGCACCAGTCAACCGTGCTGTTGTCGCCTGGGGGGCCGCCAACTGGAAGAGAAGGAGGAGGATCAAAGGCATGGTCAGTCTGGGGTACCCAGCGCCCACGGGGAGAGGGAAGAGGGGATGGGGCCATGGGGAGAGGGCTGAGGAAGGGACAACAGGCAGTGGGGTGGAGGAGAGAGGGCTGAGGATGGGTCAAGAGGCAGTGGGGTGGAGGAGAGAGGACGAGCCGCAGCAGTGGGGAGGAGGGCAAGGAGAGGTGGAGAGGGCAGCGAACGGAACAGAGGGATGAGGGGGGGCTACAGCGAGCCGGGAGGAGGGAGAGCGTTAACGAAATACCCTGCTTTTGGGACATGTGTGCCGCCCTGCGGAAGGTGCCCAGTGCTCTGAACTGTTATTTTGCTTTGCTCCCAGCGCCGGTAGCTAGCTCGGGGCGCCTCCTCCTCCTCCCAGCGGAGCGGGCGGCGCAGGCAGCCGGCGCTGCCTCGGGGCGCTGAGGGAGCCGGGGGAGGGAGGACGGGCAGGAGGGAAGGCTCCGCCCGGAGCTCCGGGGGAAGGCGGCGCAGCCTCGCCAGGACCCGCCGCGGCCCCAACAGGTGCCGGCGGGCCCGGCAGGCCTGCGGGGAGCCCCCCTCAGCACGGCCGGCTGCCAGGCTGCCGCCCGCCCGCCTTCCTTCACCCCTCCTCCGTGCTCCCGTTTCAACTTCGGTCCCCGAGTTCCCCTTCAGGGCATCCCGCCCTGCCACACTTCACTTCACTTCTTACCTGCCTTGGGCTGTGTAGCCTGTTAGGGATGAAGGCTGCACATGCCAGCTAACTTCTCAGGTTTTACGTACACTAAAATCATTGCGAGGCTAGAGAGCGTTTCTGATCTTCCAGACTGTGGATCCGCAAGCTGTCTTCACAGCACGCATGAAAGGTAACTAAGAAAGCAAACCTTTTATCAAGTAAACCAAAGTGCTCTGTGGAGTGACACTTGACTCCACTGGAAAATTATTAGGGGAGCAGAAAAATTTAAAGTGCTGAAACAGTCAGTTATAGCAAGCATACTTTATAAACGTCTTTATTCTTACAGACATCCACCCCAAAAACACCACAGGAGGGAAATCTAAAGGTATGTTAATTGTTCTGTACACCAGGCGGCTTTCTTGGCATTTTATTTAACACAAAGATTGTGACTTTCTAGCTTACAGCTGGCAGCGTTGTGCCTACATCTGTCTTTTTGAGGCGACAGTGTCAGAGGCCCACATATACCATAGCTCATGTCAAAGAAAGCAAACACACTTTGTATTGGCAAATGAGAAAAGCTTAAGAAATAGTACAGGAAAACTATAATCAAGCCATGGTAAGAGATTAGGAGCACAAGAGAACAAAATATCAATGTAGGCAGCTGTCGTGACCCAATTACACTGGATCCTCCATTATCTTTGGTACAAATTCTAAGTGATATGCCAACATTCATTCCTTTTTGTAGCATGTGAAGACCCTCCTGATACCTTTAGACTTGTATGCACTTTCATAAGCTGAAGGTAGTTTGATTTGATTTTTACTAATATAAGTATTCTATTCAAACAGGTATGTTCTTCTCTACTCTGTACAAGACAGTGTAATACTGTGGCCTGTGTGAAAGAGTAAGGAGGACAATTACATGTTCTGATGGAAATAGGTTTAGAACGGGAGTAACAGTCTGCAAACATTCTCAGCTACTTTAGCAGCAGAGCAAAATGCCAACGCTTAAGCTTTCCTGGGAAATTCACCTAAATTACAAGACCATAATGCCTTCTGAGGTAAAAGAACATCACTTCATTTAGACTGTATATATATTTATCTCTAAGCCATATGTTTGCTGGATGTGTGCTAGCTTTCTTGGAACTGAAAAGGTTTAAGCTGATGATCTGGGGAAAAACAGTATCATAGAGCTGTATTAAAGCTTCATCCAGCTGCTTACAGATACTAACTCTCTCATTAAAGTACCTACAGACCTTGATTGCTCTCTGCAAAGTATTATCTTAAATAAAATTAACCTTAACATTCCAGTACAAGCCACCTCTTTTTGGAGAAAATTATAGTCTCACATATTAATAACCAAACAAGGGCACCGCTGTAGGAGAATCCATTCATATCAGCCATATTTTACAAAATGTAGTGATTTTATGCTCTTCAGCTCAGTATTACAGAGTTACATACTCTTTTTCATTCTGGACTTCAAAAATTTACATACTTCATATGTTAAAAAAAAAAAGTTTGGCATGTAAGGCAGTACATTATATATTTCTTTTTTTTTTTTCCTAAAATGGAAGGATAGATACAGATCTTACTTAGAGTGTGATCTGTTTCTACAGGTAACTGAAATATTGAGATGGGTTAATTTGCACCCAAGGGCTAGGAAGTTCAGCATGAATTTACCTTTATCAGTACAAGTCTGTAGAGGGATACTGTAAAACTATTTCTGATGGTTTCATCACAAATAGTGATGTGACTGCTTGAACTAAATCTAGTTAGACTACTAATTCTAAATCAACAGACAAACTTGAAGGTGAGAGCAGATACCACTTTCATCTGACTTCCTTTACTTTTGAATTGTTGGAAATGAGAGTTTGGTATGATACTTTTTATCATTTCAAGATTGTAACATTGTTAGAAGCAGGTACTTTACTCAAACTACAATTTAAGCAGGGTAGCCAAATTATACTAATGTGTATTTTAAAGAATGAATCAGCGAAAGAACTATTTGGGTTTTTAATATCATAGCATTGGACAGAAACAGGTACAACTGCAGACCAAATTTCTAGGGAGACTGGGCTACCTTACCTATATAACATTTTTTAAATTATGGACTTTTTCCCTTTTCACAAGGGCTATCAGCAGACCTAGGAGCATGGCTGTTTGTTTTCAGCACAGCAGACAACACTCACTAACGGTAAGAAAGCAAGTGAGAAATCCAATTTAAATGGGATCAGAAGGTCAACCCTATAAAATAAAATTTAATCTTGCTACAACTTCAAAACGCAAAGACAATAATCCGTATTGCAGTACCAGGCCCAGAAACAAAGAATTCCATTCAAAATAGAATTTCCACAAAGAGAAATCACCAGGATTTCTAGTCAGCGAGGATGCAGAACACCTGTCTGAGCAATACGGTTTTATAGAAAGAAAAAGTTAAAATAAAAATAAAAAAATAAAAAAATAAAAATAAATCAGCTCCAGGGGCAGCGCTAACAGCTACCTCCCGGGGGCCGCGGTTTTCACGGGGTCCTGCACCCTGCTGCAGGAACCCCACGTACCAGCAGCACCTCGGGGCTGCCAGCCACCCCCTGGGGCCAATTCCCCTCCCCGTATCCTCCGATTTAACCAAAAAGTGCTTTAAAGGGAAAAAAAAAAGCAGCGCCTTCGGGCGAGCAGGCCCGCCGCTGCCGTTCCCTCAAGATGGTGGCGGCCCGGCCGGGAGGCGGCGCCGGAGCGGGGGGCGGCCGGGGGCGGGACGCGGCGGGGAAAGCCCCGGCTTCGGCCCCGGCCCCGGCCGGCTGTGGAGCCGCCATGGGGCTCCTGCTGCTGCTCTTCAGCCTCGTCCTGCCGGCTGCTGGCCGCGGGCAGCTGCGGGCCTTCGTGGTCGCCCACAGCCACATGGACGTCGGCTGGGTTTACACGGTGCAGGTGGGGCCCGCTGAGGAGGGAGGGAGGCAGGCCGGGGAGAGGGGGGGCGGCGGGGCTGAGCCTTCCTACTGCTCCTCGGCTCGGTGCCGGGTTAAAAAAAAAAAAAAAGGCGTAAATCGCTGAGGGGACAACCCCCCTGTCGGTCCCGCAGTGCGGCTGGTCGCCCGGTTTTGTGGGATCACCTTGGCGGGGGAAGGCAGGGTTGGCACAGGGGCTCGGCGCGTCGCTTGGGGTTTCCTGCTGCCGGCGTTCAGTGGGATGCTCGCCGTGTGTTTTGGTGTTGTTTTTAAAAAGGAGAACCTTCTAGCTCTCAAAGGGTGCTTTAGCTGCTTGGCAGGCTTTCTTGGGCTTTCAGGGTGCCCTGTTACTGAGCCAAAAACTGAAGGAAATTCTCAGTCCCCAGAGACACCCTACTGGCCAAGGCAGAGTCGGTGCCTAGGGCCACGGAAGTGTGGCAGTAAAATTTTTGCTCAGTGAGTGAGTTGCAGAGCAAAAATAAATCAGGTTAATACCCCATTAATACCCTTTCGTATTTGTTAGTCTAAATCCTGCATCCTTTTTTATTTCATTACAATGAATTTCTTTAGATGATGCAGAAGATGCTGTGGATACTTTACTTGCTAGAGTGATATGACATCGCATGCTTAAAAATAACTATAATAAAAAAAATAATGTCTTACCAAGAAAATTTTTACTGTTGCTTGCAGGTAGCCTAGGTTGTGAGAAGATTAATTTTCAATTCCAACCCAGACCACTGGGCTTTATAAACTTTGCAGGTGTTCTGGTATAGCTTAAGTTTGTGTCATGATGCAGATTGGCTTGTTTTAATCTCCAAAATACATCAAGAAAATATTTTCAATAGGTTACCACGTGGAATATTTTACTAGTGTATCACATTTGAGGAGTCCTTCATCAACTCTTAAAATATAGCGTACTCCACTGACCTATTCAGAATTAAAATTGAGCACGATGTTGTAATCCTTGTAAATATACTTGGATTTTAGGTTATACTGTTTGCAGCCATTTGTGAGACAAATGAAAGCTTAGCAGACATTTGAGCGTGTCACTATTGAGTAATAGTAAAATTTGAAGGCTATTCCCTTAGTTAAAATTTCACATTGTGTAACAATGAGTGTCTAATCATAATCTTGATTATAAAAAGTCCTGCAGAAATGATTGAAAAGTCATTGAACAAGCAATTATTTAGATAAGCTCTGAAGTATTTTAAGCCATTCCTCCTACACTCAAAAATTTTTGCTTTTCTAGTGACAGTTAGCAAAGATAGCTGGATTTCAGGTGTGGAAAGCAAGGGGATAGGAAAAGTTAGTTTCTGATTTGGATCACATCATCCTGTTCCTATTTCAGAGTGTGCTTTTCTTTCTTATGGGAAAATTACCCAAATTAAAATTATGGATTCATATTTTATATATCATGCCCAGTAGTTGTAGTTGGATGAGGGATCTGTTAATCACTTTCAGGTGCATGTTTGTGTTGTGGTGCTTATTTTCTAGGCATGTATCATTACCTTTAAGTAGAAAAACGATATTGTTGATGTTAAAGTAACTATGCTATTATAGATACACATGGAAACTGTTGCAAGAAAATACAGGCACTCCAGGAAATTCTAGTATCTCTGCTGTTGCTTTTAGGTGTTGTATATCACTTTGATGTTAAGTAAGGGGTGAATCACTGCATATGGCCAAGCAGAAGTTTTTCTGGCAAGGAGAAGTGTATCCAAAATATCATCATTTGCACAACTTTAAACTAATATGGTGTTGTTTCTTTGATACCATATGATACGATATAACTGCATGATAGATCACAGAATCACAGAATTGTAGGGGTTGAAAGGGACCTCAAGAGATCACCGTGTCCAGCCCCCTTATTTGATTATTTGATGAATATAGCTCCCATATTTGCATTCCAATAAAATCCATAGGCCTTCTGGAATCAACGTTGCTTTAGGAACAGGAGACACATGGAGTAGATGCTCTGATTCTCGCACTGGATGATTCTACGTCAACAGTCAGATTTGTTCTGAGTCCTTTGCCTCTGTTCTAAATCATCAAGCAGGATGGAGTTATTTTTCCTGACTAAAATTTCTAGGGTCATAGTAGAATAATTTACAGTTTACGTATAACTGTGTTATACCAGCAACACACACCCACAGCACAGTCATACTCACACAGCAAAAACAATTCTGATAATTCAGGACACCAGCAGAAGAGCAGAAATGGAAGGGTAAAGTAGGCGTGTGGATTTCTTTCCAGCTACATTGGTGGAAAGACTTACCGTGCCTGGTACTGATGATGGAAGGTAAGCAGTGAGGGACAGGGTGAGCTGTTCCCAGTAGGTCAAAAAGAAAGCTTTTATTGATGTCTGCTGGTCTTGGGGGAAGCTACAGCATGATCTGGTCAGGTCCTCAGTCAGAGAATAGTTTTTGGAACCAAAGGCACACAGGGTGTTTATAACCAGGGAGAACTCGGCCTTTCTGACAGTACAAAAGAAGTTTGCAACAAACTTGACATTTTCATCTCTTTCATCTCAAGCCCTGTGAGTGTTCAAAACAGCCCCTTAATATAGGCCAAGCACCTCTTTCCAAAATGCAGTTTCTTTTCTACGTTATTTTGCAGGAGAGTATGCATGCTTACGCAGCAAATGTCTACACCTCTGTTGTAGAAGAGCTAACGAAAGGAAAGCAACGCAAATTTATTGCTGTGGAGCAGGAATTCTTTCGACTCTGGTGGGATGCGGTAGCCACAGATAAACACAAGCAGCAGGTAAGTTGTACTAGAGCCAAATGTACTGCTAACAAGGAATCCATGCTTTTTTCAGAGGGCAAGGATGGGGCAAAGTATTTCAGCATTTGCTTTTTACCCACATCTTGTGCAATCTGTCTGGAATCTAGCGCTTCTTATGAAAGGACCTTACCTCTAAAGGCAGTTACAAGAGGTTAAAACCCCAGCTGTAGATCAGAGTGGTAGGAGGTAGCAACCTTTGCACTAAGACTCTTTACACTTTGCAATTCTTGTTTCATCAGTGACTTTTTTTATTTGGGGGCATGCTAATATAAGATCTGGGTGATTCTGAAAGAGGCTGCACCAATATTTGTCAAACATCTGAAGCTTACAAACTGATAACGCTGCTCACAGGAAGGAACTTCTTTCTTTCCAGTTAAGTGTTGCTCAAAAAAACCTGCTGTTTCTAAACAAGGTTAGTGCTGCAAAAAGAAAAATGTAGGATTCAACAGCAATAGCTGTTTCTTGGGTTTGCATATTTATGAACTGTGATCCCTTTCAGTCTTAAGAGTTTTAACTCAAGAATTATTTTTTTTTCCTTGTAAAGACATTGCGAAATTTTGTTTGTTATTTCTTGTTTCATGACAGAGGAAAGAATCGTGCTAAAATCAAAGACTGGGCTGGTAGCCCATTGCAATGTGTGACGTTTAAACTTCGGATCCTAACACTAGTGGGTACGCATGTGCAGTTCCCCATAGGTACTTTTGCTGAACTCCAGGCAACAACAACATATTACGTGTAGTATGTTAGATTTTATTTGGTTTAAAGACAGCTGGTTTGATTTTTGGCTGGTCTTGTGCAGAGCCAGGAGTTGGACTCAACAATCCTTCTGGGTGCCTTTCAACTCAAGATAGTCTGTGGTTCTATGAAAGTGTAGATATGTAAAGTGTCATATGAAAAAGTCACCCCCTGTCTGGTTTTTGTTTAAACCTAGTCCTTCAATAAATTCTGAGTTTTCTGTAATGTTTTGTATTTGAATAATAGCTTGCAACCTGTGTGCAGCTGACCTTTGTAAATAGGTTTTGCTGTGGTGGCAGTTCTTTGCCCGTACCTGCCCCATGCAAGACAGATCCCTTGTCTATTCTTAATTAGAAAATTGCATTGTAAATCCAGGGTGGGGAAATTAAAGAAAATAGCATAGGAACTGCCTTGTGCAGGACAGGAAAATACTCTTTCTAATGGAAGTTGTTCTTATTTGAAGGATGTTGTGTGGCAGTAAGCCAAGCTATAAGGAAAAGGCCTATAATTCCCTGTAGTTCCTATTCTGTGGTATCCAAAAGAATAAACATTTATCATGTTTGACCTCAGCAGCACAAAACTAGTAGTTAGGATTCAGCCCTTAATTTTCTTCTCTAGATTCTTGTGCCTTTTCTGCATTTTAGTCAGTTCTCTATTGCTTTTATAATAGCTTCTCAAAAAATTAAAATGATTAAAAACCAATTTCTGTGAAACCTGTTTGTCAGACATTGAATCTCAAGAAGCTACGATGCTTGTTGATAAGCGATGTGTTTTTCACATTAGCAAGTTGCAAATATTGGGCCTTGAAATTAGGTCACTGTGGTTATTGTCCCGCTTTTTCCACTTGAACTCTAGCACTAACTATTTTCTGTGGTACAGCCCACAGGTTCTAACGTAATATTTCACTTGAAATACAGGATTTAATTCTAGTTTCTTTTGGAAAATCTGCTTTGGATTAGTAATGTCAGCATTAAAATTAGTAAAAACCACAGCCTGAGCACTGAAGCTGGTTTTACAATTCAGACAAGAGCATATGTAGGAGTGAAAGGGGCTGCAGCAGTACGCAGCCAGATGTGAACCTCTTAGTTCTCCGTGCATGTTGTTCCCGCATGATGTCTGGGTGTTTTAACTAGTGGGGAGAAAAGATATGTAGCCACTTGTAGCTGGGATGTACGAACGGGTTGATGTAAAGGTAGTACCGGTTGTCCCAGGGTCCGTGGATATGTTCTACTGCTGTAACAGCCTGCTGCTTGTAGAACTGTTGTATCTCTTTCCTAGGTTCCCATTGCCTTTTTCCAGCTCAGGTCAGTGTGAGGGCATGTCATTACAGATTTTTCAGTTTTCTGGGGTTGGATATAATTTAAATTACTTGAATTATTATTATTTTCAGTATTTCCAACCTCCCTGTAATTCCATGAAACTTAAATAAAGTTTCCATGGCCTGAAGTCTGGTTCAAAGATATCTTTTTTGGACATCCATCCAAATGGGGAATAATAGCTACAGATGCTTTCCATGTAGGTCAGGACCAATTCTGTGCTGACACCAGATATCAGTTATCTGGTCTCCCAGCATGCTAATCAGTCACCACAGTTGGCTGGAACTAATTTATGAATGCTGAGCCCTGAAGCATTTTCACAACATTGTGAATGAGAGAAATGATTATAATCAAAACTGACAATCTGGCATCGTATCTGGGCAGACACAGGGGCATTCACTGAAGGTTCCTGGGGAAATGAGCATAATAAGTCTGGAACTAGCATCCTGCATGACAGATTTAAAAATAAAAAATAATAATAAAAAAAACAATGGTGAAGAATAAAATATGTATTTAGACTTTCTGTTGAAAGTTTGAGGTATGTATCTTTGAAGTTTTAGGTAGCAAAGTAACTATGACAAAAGCAGAAGCCTCTCTAAGACTTTCAGAAAGGGGCACAGATTATTACCCCCTCCCTACACACCCACACCCAGCAAGTTTGCCAAAAGCTGCACTTAGTGCCATACTTGCTGTTTCTAGTGGTTGAGGTTAAATAAAATCTTGTACAGGTCATAATATATTGACAGGTTTTAAACTAGGAAAAAGAACAGTAAAGAAGGTCAGCAGCATGTTTAATCATGTGGGCCAACCCACTACATGTGAAATATCTATTTCTTAATAAAGCTTAGGGAGAGAAGCTTTCACAAGAAAAAAATATCTGGAAACTTTCCCCTTATTTTATTATTTTCTAGGAAGAGTTGCCATCCTTCAGTGGTTTTTTTTTGTTTTTTTTTTTTTTTCCAGTTGTTTGTTTGTGGTTTTTTTGGTTGGTTTTTTTGTTTGTTTTTTTTGGTGTTTTTTTCTTGTTTGTTTGTTTTAAACTAGTGTTTGTAGTTCAGAGTTATTTGAAATAACCTTGATTGTACTCTTACATCCAACCTCTGAAGGCAAGGTCGATGCTTACAGTATTGAAGAGATGTGAGCATAGCCACAGCATCCTGCCTTCCTCCTGGATCCCACCCTGTTTGATCTCCAATCTGTTCCTGAGCTCGGGGACTAGAGGAAGCCCCAGGAGCCTGGCCATCGCTGCTTGCACGGAGTTGCACATGGCTCACTCATCCAGCTTCCTAGTGCCGTTTCAAAGCCAGGATGTGGCAAGAGGAAGACTTTGAGAGAAGCAAGAGTATCTTTTTTTAATCCTCCAGCTCTAGCTGCCTTGACGCAGGATTCTAGGTTGCTGCAAGTGTGTGGGGACAAGAGTCATGCTTAGATAGTATTAATCATGATGAGGAGTACCTCATCACGATCAAAATCTCTGCTGAGGAGTACCAGGTCAGTGTCTATATGGCAGTACATCTTCCATGCCTGCTACCTGGTTTCAGTGTAAGCTGGGGAAATCGGTGCACTGTGCAGCATATTCGCTTGCTTCCCCTCCCATCGCCCTGCCCTTCTCTTTTCGATAGCACTCAGTACAGACAGCCTGTTATCCCACTTTTGTCCTGGATGCCTTCTTGACAAGTGTTGTGTCTGGGTAATACGCTGCGATCTGAAATGAGTTTGCAGCCTTTTTGGATAAGACTGAAATGACATTTATGTCCTGTGTCTTAACTTCACTATCATAGGTCCATCAGTTGCTTCAGGAGGGACAACTGGAATTTGTCATTGGAGGGCAAGTGATGCACGATGAAGCTGTGACACTAATTGATGATCAGATTTTACAGTTGACAGGTATGTGTATTTGCATTTAGCTTTTGTTTTTTGTTGTTATGACCTTGGGGGTGGTTGCTTCTTCATTTCTCCAGCCCAATTTTGCTATTATTTTTTTTCTATTCTTTAGGAACTGATTAAAGTATTTCTTACTTCTTATTTGCTGATGGGTCATCTGTATAAAAAACATCTTTGCATTTAAAAGAAAAAAAGAACGACTGACTTGTAGTTTAATCTATGTCAATTATAAACTTTTTTGAAACAGAGGCCTTTTTAATTTGTGTCTGTTGGAGGGCTTAAGTTCCTGCAAAGATAGTTATGGTGAAACTGAGGGTTTGAAAAACTCTGGAAGAAAATACCTGATAACGATTCAGAGTGTGAGGGGGTTGTATTGCTTAGGCAAAGTCTTCTGCAAGACATGGGCCACAGAAAGTCACCAAGGTCATCTTAGCTTAGCTGAAAGTCTTGCTTGATAAAGAAACCTCAATTATAATCATTAACTACAACCTCTGTTAGAAATCGGCGCTTATTTCCAAGAGATATGCTGTCTCCCATTTTAATTTTCTAGCATCTGCTTCCAGCCATTTGTATGTTATGCCTCTCCATCAGGTAGCATAAAGGGTCTTTTAGTATTTTGGCTTGTCTCCATTTGGTTAAAGAAAAAAAAAATAAAAAAGGACACTTCATGTCACCGTCACGCTGTAGATGTCTACAATATGTTATGAGGGAGTGGTGTGGTTTTGGAGGGTAAGAGGATATATTAGCACCAGCTGGCTGTCGTGGCTGATACAAACCCTGCCTGTTTCAGGGCTATACGCTGGGCAGCTTTTTACAGGAGAGTAATGCAGTTCAGACAGCAGCGTTTCCACTTGCTGAACCTGACTGCGCAGTAACACTGGCCATGTTCCCTGCCTGTCAGTGTTTATCGGGAGCACAAGGAGAGCAGCTGATTTGCTTCTCAGTGAGTCACCACATCGCACTCTGGCCAAAAGGAGGAGGGAGAATGAACATCTTCTTTCAGCTGACTCCTGTATTTATAGGTGGTTCTGAAGGCTTTGTACGTCCAAGCCAGGATTTTTCCAAAGAAAATACTTATATTGACTGTTGAGTCCTTTTCTTGAATGCTAATATAGCTTCTTATTTCATTGAAGTTAGTTGCACAAATCAGTATTTCTAATCTAATATTTAATTCTGTGTATAAACTAAATTTTGTTTAAAAGAAGATTCAAATTTACTAGTTAATTTAGCAGGAACAGAAATATTAATGTATTTTAATATCCCCATCAATTTTTCCTGAAAGCACTCAGCTCAGTTTCCACTGTTAGGAGTACCTGCAAGCAAAAGATGTATCCTTGCGTTGTGTGTTGAGTACAGCTTGAAAAGAGAAAGCCAATGCAGACATTTGGGATCTACAACTTATATCCTCTCCTAGCTGTGTTTAGGAAGGGTCTAGCAAACTGTGCCAAAAGTGTGCTTCAGTGAGAAGAATTAAAATAAACTCATTCTTTGAGAATGTTTTCACTAAAAACGACATCAACCGTGGGAAAAATGAAGTGAAAAGAGGGTGCCTTGCAACCTCAGTTACTTAAATGTGGTCTTTGGAATGGAAGTAATACAAAATGAGCAGAAGTGGTTGCATGTTCAAGTAGTTATGTGCACAATTCCAGAACTATAAAATTAACATCTGCTTTTCTCTCTTTTTTTTTTTTTGACAATAAGAATCATAGTGCAATATACTAAAGTCATTCCTAAAAGCAACTGCTTATCTGGTTGGTATACTTTTATTTAAATGGTTTGCCTGAGTTGATCCTGTTGGCTGGTCTTTCTGTTTTTTGTGGATTTGTTTATTAATTGAAACTCAATTTAATACTATATTAATAACATTAGTTGTAAATCACATCTAACAAGATTGCTGTTAACCTTTGACTTTTTCTGGTTTTTATGATCTTCAGTCACATTCATGTTAGTTTTGTTCACTTGTTCCTTTGCCATTCACGTGAGACTGAAATTTCCTGGGACGTGTCTGATTTTTAGCAAACACAAACTCAGACTTGAACCCATCAGCCTTAACGTAATCTTTCTCTAAGTAGTTTCCCAGGCCTGTCTCTAATCATAATTCCTGTTTGTTGTTCATCTTTTATGATGTTAATAAGTTATACTTGGCACAGTAAAATAAATATTGCCAGTGTGAAAGTTTCTGTTGTGAAACATTAAATTCCTGAAACTTTAAATGCTTTGGAAAACATCAGCGAAGAGCTATCCTTTAAGTGCTTATCTGTAATACTACGTGCATATTGCACTGATAAAATAAACTTGTAGCAGTGTTCCTAATGTAAACAAATTTTGCTTTGCAGAGGGCCATGGGTTTTTATACGAAACTTTTGGGATCAGGCCTCAGTTTTCTTGGCACGTTGATCCTTTTGGAGCTTCAGCTACAACACCAACTCTTTTCGCTCTGGCTGGTTTTAATGCTCATCTTATCTCTCGAATTGACTATGACCTGAAGGCTGACATGCAGAAAAACAAGGTAAAAAATACCCAAAGACTGAAAACTGTGTCAGCGTGTCCTTGTAATAATGTAAGCTATTCAGTTAAGAAAGGCATCCCAGAGTTGTGCAAGAAAATGTAGGTATTTCTTCTCTAAAAGTAATACGCCAATTGCACGTTGGTAATGGTAAAATATATTGTGTCTGTGTAATGCTGTCAGTAATATCTCTGACTTCTGGTCAAGAACAAACTATAGTCTAGCCTGAGAAAGATACAAAATGTGGGCAGGTAGGCAAAGAAAAAGTGGGCCTGGAACCAGGACTGTTAGAATTGGAGGCTTTTAGGATGGGTTTCAGTCTAGCCTGAGAAAATCTTAGATATGTCATTTTTCTGAACACAGCTTTAAAGTACAGTGTGTGTGTTTGGGGCTGGTGGCTGTCATGCTTGGAGCATTTATTTGTGGCTGTAAAAGCGATGATACCAGGTCTGTCAGCGGTGTAGCTAAACGCTATTTTGCTGCATTCAATTTCTGTTTCAATTTCTGCCTTCTCTTGATCGAAGTGTCCCAGATGCAGTAAAGATTTTTCTCTTCTTTACACAGTGTTGGGTCCTGCCTTGTCAACAATTTTATGCCCTAAATTATGTGCAATAAAGGGCTTTCACTGGTACAAGCTGGGCATTAGGCAAAGATTTTATGAATGTTGCATGAAAGTCAAGCATCCCTGAAGAAAACAAGATTCCTGTTGAATTTGATGAAGCCAGGACCTACCACCTTAAGCTTGCAGTGTATTGTGATTCTTCCTTTCTGCTTTTATGAGCTTCTGAGAATCTTTTCCCGTCTAAATGTTTTCAGGCAGCTGACAGTCTGGGGGCTTCCAAAATGGTACTTTTGTGCTTGTCATTGGGGTAATGGTTTCTTATTTTGCTTGTTTTCCAGAGGCTCCAGTTCGTATGGCAGGGCTCTCCTTCTTTATCTGAAAGTCAGCAGATCTTCACCCATGTCATGGATCAGTACAGCTACTGTACCCCATCGCAAATACCTTTTTCAAACAGGTCTGAAGATTTCTGAAATAGGCAGAAATATTGATTGCTTCTAAGAGTTTATATGGTCAGAGCTTAAGCATTTTCTTTGACTGTTTTCTTTCAACAGTATTCTTCTGCTTTGCTTCACAGATGTGTGGTAGGTCAAGGAGGTGTCTAGACTCTGTAGATCTGAATCAGAGTTATTAAGCACCACCCTGCTACCTACCATAATATGTGAAGTTTGCTCATTACCTAACAATTGAATCCTCAAAAGTGACACTTTCTACTGACAGGCATTATAAATGCTTCAAAATATTCTCAGACTTTAATCTTTTCTACCACCAGGAGGCTTAGAGCATGGGTATAACTTTGATCTACATATATATTGTATCAGTTCCTATCAAAAAATAAATATAGAATAAAAATGTGAAACAAATCAGTTACTATAAACAGAAAATATCCAAAGCAGGACTGGGATTTTTGTTTTTCTGCCTGAAAAGTTAAGATTTAAAAACTCCAGGAAGCTCAGCAGGGACTTGGCTATTGCTAATTGATTGTCTATGGGAGATTTTCAGCACTATATTGGGCTGAGATTGTGTGCATTATCAGTGTATAAAGTGAAGAGGCTCAAATTTTCCATTTACTTTGTGGAAAAACTCTGAGAGCTGTGAATTGAAAACTTTATTTCTTTCTGTCTTATCCAGTAATCCATACCATGTAAACAAAGTCTACTTGGGGTGATGTCCTCATTGGTACAGAGCTTGCTGGTTTGTTCTGTGATTTCTTTGTTCTATGCCAGTAAGCAGCAGGGACTTGGGAAGATGCATGGTGCAAAAATAAAACAGACAGCCTTTCCCCTACCACACCCCCAAATGAACACTAAAATCTGAGCATTGGCAGTGAATAGAAACTGAATTTCTTGCTCTTATTTCCTACGTGTCTGCATTTTATCCCAGCACCTCTCAATGTGTTTCTCCCAGTTAGATGAATAAATCCTGTTTATAGCCTATTGCTTTCTTTTTCTACTTAGATCAGGGTTTTATTGGAATGGATTTGCAGTATTCCCAGATCCACCAAAAGACGGTGTTTATCCAAACATGAGTCTCCCTGTTACAGATACCAACATCCATCCCTATGCACAGGCCATGGTGGCAAACATTAAGGAGAGAGCGGCCTGGTTCCGAACAAGTGATGTTTTGTGGCCATGGGTAAGTGCATCGTCATCTGTGTTTGCTTGAGAAGCGCCAAGTACACCTGCAGAACGGACAGGAGGTAGTTGCTTCTTCGCTACACTGCCCAAATGCAAGTTCAAACCACGTGACTGTAAAGTATTTTTCTAATAAGTGGGGCCTACGTGTCTGACTAGTGAATATTTTTAAAAACTGGAGCTTTCTTGGACAGTCTGCCAATTGTCTAGCAAGTCTTCCACCCTACTTAATATAGAAAGAGATGTAACAGAATTGTAAAGATATCCTCTTGCCAAGCTATGTACTACGATACTGCGTCTTCTTTCCTTACCTTGTATTGTCGATTTCAATGATCTCTTTACATTACTGCTTGGCACAACATAATTCTGTGTTAACAAAAATGTTAGTATTACTGGAAAATGTACTGAGTATTAGGTAGACAAGGTATTTTTGAACTGATATGTTAATCTTTTTTTTTTTTTTTCATACAATCTTTGTATTTTAGTTAGAAACAGAAGCATATCCCAGCTGGGTCATCCAAACATTCTTTTCAGCAATCTGCTATGTTAATTACATCCTCCCTGTACAAATCACACTGGTATGCTTTTAGCTAGCTTTAAGTCATTAGAAAAGAAAAACTTTGCCCAAACTGAATGTACAGTCTGTTTTTGAAATTTGATAGATGCTGTAGGTCTCATAATTACAAATAAAATACGTGTTCTCAAGGCAGCTATTTTACCAGAATATCTGTTGTCACAAAGAGCAAACATGTTCTGATGAATGCAGTTTTCTGAGTCATTGTTGTTTCTCTCCTGTGTCTGTGCCACTGTTACTTATATTGTGCTGGATTTTTGTTGTTTTCTGGTTTCGTTGTTGTAGGTTGGGGGCCTGGGTTGTGGGAGGGGGAGAAGAGTGGGCTATAACACTCTGGAGTGGTGGTGCAGGGACAGTTATGCTAGAATGGGAAGGAGGGAGTCTGGAATGGTGCGTTTAAATTCCAGTTGTCTTGGTCCAAACCTGCAGTTTTGCACTAACGTAAGAAAATTTCAGTCTCTGATTTGCTGACTTGCATTGCTTTGTGATTATTACTCTGTTTAAAGTTTGTTAAAGTTTGCTACCCATTCAGAGCAATTTGTGAGAGAGTGGAAAGAAATAGATACCTGGATACCTCTGTAGCTAAGCTTAATTTTTTTCATACTTACAGCTTGAAGTACTTGGATTTTTTTTTTCTCCAGTTAAGAATTAGGAAATAGGCACCTTCCCGTTTCAGGTCAGACCTCACATCTTGACTATTGGCAGTTTTGTGATGAGCTATATGGACAAACAAATGTGTGTTTGAGATCTGAAGAGCCTGTTTGTGCAGGAGGTGCCACTGGGCTGTGGTGCAGTGTAAACTTTCAAACCTGCCTCTCTAGAGACTGTAGAAAGATGTAGGCGGGAGGGAAGGAGTTGTCTTAAGGACTGGAACTGATCCTTGAGATCTCATTTGGCCTGTGTGTTTAAACTAGTTGTACAGTAATGCATAACATTCCTATGTAAAGTTTTGTTCGCATAATGAGTGGATGCAATGACTGAATGCAGCAGGTTCTCCTGGATATCCTTGTTCTGCAGGGCTGTTCCATTAAGCCCATTTCCTTAATGAGTTAAGTCACCAGGTTAAAGTTACTGAGCTTGTTAGGTAAAAGGTTGGGGTGAAAGATGGGATTGCAGAGAAAGTAGAGACTCCTTAGACATCTTCTTTCAAACAACTTCTAATTTTTGAAGACAAATCACTGAGAGCATCTTTATTTTGAAAATGAGATCAGGACATTTTGTAGCACAAAACGAGTTGACCTCTTGTGCAACATTTCTGTCTGAAGCACAGAGACATGAAAATGAGGATGCATTAAGCTGGTGTCAGTTAAGCTTCTGTTAAGCCCTTTTTTTTGTGGAGAGGAGGGTTTCTTAACGTGTTACTGTGCTTCAGACAGATGCCTATACTGTAACACTGATATTCAAGAACATACATGCCGTGGCTGAGTAACTCGTTTTCCTGTTCGGGTGCCATAGCTGAACAAAGACATTCTTATCATTTTTTTTGAATGTTTGTAGATGCAGATAGTATGTATCGAGATGCCTTCTATAGAAGGCAGAGGTTGTGCAAGCATACTCACAAATGAGGCTTTGCTACACTGTGTATTACTTCACTTAAAAATCAGGATGAACATCAGAGGTACTATAGTCTACTGTGGAGGCAGGGGATCAGCAACACAGTGTGACATTTGTACTGGGGGGTTCACTTTCCAGAGTTTTTTTTACATCATCTCCACAACACTTCCTAAAGCTTATTTGCTGCTTTTAAGAAAGCTTACAGAACTTCCTTGTTTTCTGCTAAGTGTTAGAAATGCAGCGTAAAAAGAAACAAAGGCCTCTCTTCTAGGCATATATGCATGCATTCTCCAATTGCTGCCACGGAATTTTACGTTCTTGCACAATATGGTGCATCAACACACTTCTCCTTATCTGGAAGGAGCCGGTCAGCTGGTTATCAGCTGATCTGTACAAGTGACCCTACCCGTGCGTGACGTTTTTTAACAAAAAACTGCTATATGGGCAGTAAAGATAGAAGAAATACCAGTTCAACATATACTAGTGTTAAAAAAATCCTTCTAAATTGCATGACCCAAAGTTATTTTACTGTTCTGTTTTCTGAATTTCAGGGCTGTGACAAACAGTTCTTTAACGCATCTGTTCAGTACTCCAACATGGACCTATTGTTGGATTACATTAACAAGCACTCTGATGAGTTTGGAGTGACCGTCCAGTACGCCACTGTCAGTGATTACTTCCAAGCAGTTCATAGCAAAAATCTCACGTGGGAAATCCGGGATTCTCAGGACTTTCTTCCATATTCAACAGGTAATTGAGTTAAAAACTCTGTAATACCTGTCCCAAATGTATATATTTAATAAAGGGAAATTGAAAGAACAAGAGAGAAAAGAGCAAAAATACATTCTTATATTTATTTACACTACCGGATCCCATAAAAATATGACAAATTGATCCAAAGTTAGTGGTACAAGAAAGATGGTAGGGCAGTGGTTAGAATATTTCTTTGGGACAGCTAGAAGCAATGGCTGGAAAAAGAGGTCCTGAGAGTATAGAAATAGGAAAACTTGGCAAGAAATCTAACTTGAGATTTTTGTTTTGCTGCCTTTGAGTAATAATAGATTGCAAAGGACAGCTAAGCATAAGGCATATCCATGAGTGTGTCATGTCATCTAATTTTTTGTTAATGACCCAAAGAAATGGATATATGCTGTATGAATTGGTTTCTGTTACAGTGAAAACAGTGAGCAATGAGATAAGCCTGTAGGCCTAAGCCACCTGGCTGAAATTCAGCAACATGTATCAGGGGATGGATGAAGGAAAAATACTGCAAACTGTATAGCACACTGTGAAACAGTTATCAGGCAGCAGTAGCAGCAGAAGTGCTTCACAGAGGTGTGTCAGCGTAAGGTGTAAGCCTTTCATAAAATCAGAGGGGTCTTGTTTGACATCTTGAAAGCAGAAATCCTAGAACACTATTCTGCTTGAATTATAATTTTTGAGTAATTTGATTCATGTTTAGACATGAAACTTGGAAATAATTGTTTTCTCTTCCTCCCACGCATCAGCATGCACAAATACCTGTAGTCTCCTAGGCGTTCTGCAGTATTAAATGTGTGTTAGACCTCTCTGCCTCTTTCCCCGAGGTGATCTGTAATAGGACACACAGGTGCTACAGGACCCAGGGAACTGAAAGGAAACTAATAAACCAAAAGATACCATGAAACAGTTGGCTGCACGGCCAAACAGAGCAATGTCCTGTTATTACTGTTTAAAAAACCTGGTTTGTGCACAAATTAGAGCAGAGATGAGAGCAGTGACACGGCGTAATCTGTGAATGTCTGAAGGAGAAGTGTGTCGATTGAGGAAGGGAGGAGCAAGTGAATCTGAAAGCTGAGGTTCCTGGTTCCTTCTGTGTTAGTGCAGTGGAACAGGGGTGGATCAAAGTGAAACAGTTGGTGCGGAGGATTTGATGTCCACACTCCATGCATTTCCAGGAAAACTAGATGGAATCTGGTCACGTGGACTAAGTGCCCATTAATGCTTGTCACATACCTTCAGGTTTATTTCAGGTTTATTGTAACATGAAAGGAATCCAGTTTGTGAGCTCAAAAATTTATAAATCAAGTAAAACATAATAGGTAAAGGTGACCAGTGAATTCATCCAAAAGCATGTTACTGGTCAAAGCAAACACTATGGCAGCTGTACCCACCCAAGTCTCTTTAGCTCTAGGAGAAAGTCTTTTTCATTAAAGAAAACTGATTTAAGTTCTGCAAGAAAATGTGTGAAGCCTCAAAAAGGAAAAATAAACCTTGTATTTGTGAAGTTCCATAGTACAATGCAGTTTATTCATTGAAGTTGCTTGTTGCTTGCTTGTTACTTACTGCACTGTATCAGCTCTTCAGATAGAGCTGGGAGTATATGAAGGCAGGCATGCCATAACCAACATCCCTTTAATCGCTTTCCCCAGTAAACTTACCCTTGAATCTTTTTTGTTTTAGGCCTCACATATCAAAGTATACAGAGAGAAGACAACAGCAACTTCTCAGTTTTGAAACTCATTAGTTTGTTTCATTGCAGGCATAAAATTATCATTAAAATACCTTTTTATATAATCATAGCTACCACTGCTTCATCACATTCTTGACACTGGATGTATATCTTGGACTATTATGACCTAAATTTAGCTTATATATCCAATATTCTGTAGCATGTCTGTTAACTTTTAAATGAACGAAAATAACCATTGCTTCCTGTGAATCACTGCATGGACTGATCCCTGACTCACTCACCTCCCCCCAGGGATCATGTCATGTCTAACAATTTGCCGATAAATGCTTTGCCAGCTCTAACTGCTAATATCCTTTCACATCTGGGCTCTTACGGGTATCTTTTGGCGTAACTTACAAGCAGTAGTCACTTGTCGCTAGCCTGCATAACAGCAGCACCCATCATGTTCCAGGTGGGTGCCCACACATAGATGCAATCTCTTCCCCACATGGATGCAATCTCTTCCCCAAACGTCTTACTGTGCCTTGCAATTGCAGGATAGATTTGAGTGCACTTTCTCCCACATACTGTTTTGCTTCTTGATGATTAATCCTCTCTCATTCTTTCTATGCCATTTTATTATGAGTCACTTGTTGGGCTCAGTGTCACTTCTGAAATATTCCTTGGAAGCTCAAGTTTTAAGTCCCAGAGAAGTGTTTCCTTCTACTCTATGTTCGTTGTACCATGCTGCTGTGCATATGCAACACTTGCTTGTAACATTGAAAACTCTTTCAATTCCTGGCATTTTTTCAGGCCCAAAAGAATGACCTATGTTTTTTGACCAAAAGATCCTGTTTTCTAATTGTTGCTTTTAATTATAGGGTGATAGCAGATTGTTAGCTGTACATATTCACTTTAGAAAGCACTGTCTGCAACTTATATCTAGAAAAACAATACAGCAGTCGTTTATCCATTAAAAAAAAAAAGTGACTAAGATTTGGAGGGTTTAAAAACGTATAACTTGTTTTTCTAGTTTACTCTGTGGGATACTGGAACACGTTAGCAGAAATGAACTGCTGAAATACTTTCTACTGACCACTTGAGGGCATATTTTGGTGTAGTTTGAAGCACTGCAGTAGTATGGGGTCATACTGTCACATCACTGTTTCTACTCCGTTTTGAGGATGTTAAATTTAAGATCAGTCCTTTCATCTGACTTAAAGTTGGGAGTATGGAGGACTCATTAACTTTATTAACAAATAACATGCGTCAGTGAAGCTTAAAAGGTGTTTTGTGCAGACAAAGAAGAAATTTCTGCAGATACAGGTTAATGTAGCAGGTAACAGCTTTGTATCAACAGTCATGTTGCTAGGCCTGTAGGAAAGGCTGTACCCTTCCAAAGGGGGTGTTTAAGGCTCTGTTTCTTTGTAGGCCTTATGACTATTCCCTTTGGTGGCTGATGTGTATAATCCACAGCAGTTTTCATGAAAGAAGCTGTATGGTACCAGCCTAACGAGCAATAACTGAAATACTTTTTTGGCATGTATTGGGTCTCTTCAACTCTTAATAGAGCCATTTCAAGCATGGACTGGGTTTTATACTTCTCGAAGCACGTTAAAAGGAGTTGCAAGGAGAGCAAGTTCACTGCTTTATGCTGGAGAGTCCTTTTTCACACAGTATGTCCGGCAACACCCAGAAAGTTCTATTTGCAAATGTGGAGCCCTAAAGCAACTTCAGAGTCTGAGATGGGCAGTTTCAGAGGTAAAGTTTGGTTATTTTTTATTATTTTTTAATAAAAATATTTCTTGTCTAAAGGCAAAGCTTTTCTTTTGCATTCCAGTTGGAGTGTCTCCATGTCACTTTTATATTTTTAGCCATAATTTTCCTTTGTAGCAATTTGTTTGTGATTTAGCAAACAACTATCATGAAATGAGACTTCAGCCCCTTAGCCACAAATTCAAGATACAGTTGCTGGCAAATGTTTTCTTCTACTGGGGGAAGGGTACATGGTTCCAAACTTAAAGCATATGAAAGTCCTTTTCTCAGTTCTATTATTTAGAAAAGGTTTACAATAAAAACCTGAACCCACTCAAAGTTGCTAATAATCTCTACTTGTGCAAGTTAGAAGAGAAAAGACAGATCTGTTCCTTCAAAGTTAAGCAGCTAAGTGATCAGCCTCATGCCATTAAGCATTTACAGACCATAGTCCTTTTGCTGGTAATAAATATTTTGTCAGCTAACTTACTGACCAGATATTAGTAGCAAATGAAAACCTGTCTTTCTATGGTATTTATGCAGTACAGTTGTGGGTTTTTTGTTTGTTTGTTTTTTAATTTGCTTTTTTTCCCTCTAAATACATAACTTAGAAGTTTATAAATATTAAAAACCAAGTATGTATAGATGGAAATCTGTGTGTGTCTTGTCTTTGGCCATTTAATTCTGATAGCAATATATTGCAAATAGCAATTTGGAATAGGCAAAAAGTGAATGTGTAAATATGGCTGTGATACCATTTTTTTAAATGAAATGACTTACTGGATTGTGCTTTTTTTTTTCTTTAATAAAAATATAAAGAAGGTTGGGGGGGAGGCAAACCAGTTGCATTGTAACCTTTGAAACTACTCTTAAATGTAAGGTCCAGCACCATGACGGTATAACAGGCACAGAGTCTCCCAAGGTGAAGAACATGTACATGGATAATTTAATGTACGGAATGTTCAATGTAAAGAAGCTAATGGCTTCCCTAATCTTTGACATGAACAATGCTAAAAAGAATGGAGACGTCTATTCTTCTGTTTACAGTAAAGACTCAGGAAAACCAGGTACTTTTAACGTAGCTTTTCCAATTTCCAGGGTACCTTATGAAAGTTAATGTGCTCTCCTTGGAGAAAGTCAACATGCTGTTTACCACTGAACCACTGCTGGAAAATCCTTCTCACCTTCTGAGACCTGCTAGGCCTGAGGAAACTTGCTTGAATTTTTGAGCTCTCAGACCTCAAGCACCTGAAAACAGGACCTTTTAGCTGTGTGGCACTGGGTCAGAGCTCTGCCTGTATCAAACCTGGCTCCTAGATTCAGACCTCAGCCATATAACAAAGGGGAGAAAGAGGTGGTGATTGGTGTAATTATTAAACAAAGCCTATTATGCAGCATAATCCTATGCAGTAAAAATCACAGTTAAAGGTTCTTGCTATGGCATACTGCCAGCAAGTGTAACAATGTAGAAGAATTTTCAGGGGTCTTCTAAAGACTGCATTGCTTTTTTTCTTGACTTTGGAATTTTTTTTAAATTGTCAAATGTAAACAGTGCCATAGGCTGCACAGCAGACTGATTCGTTTTTTTTTTTTACAGGGTTGTTTTTAGATTAGGCTTCTCATTTGATCTTCTGTATAACTCATAAAGTTAATACTGCATAACATTGAGTTGTGGTAAGCCGCTTGTTTTCACTAAATGCTTTTACATTCAACTCAGGTGTCATTGGCTGAATACAGGGTATTTTTTATTGGGTAAATAATAGGGGGACAAAAAGCAGAAGGTTTTTTATGAAGTACTGTAAAATGTGCTACTTCTTTCAATCATGAAGTTTTACTGCAGGGTTTTACACTAAAATGTTGTAAGATGGTTGTACCTAGACAGATCTCTTAACTATACATTTTTAAAATGTGATGTTGAAAAGTAGTTGTAGTGACTAATAGCTCTTCTTGTTCCTTTGTGTACCCAAAGGTACTACAGATGTTGACCAGTATGTTATTGTCTATAATCCACTGGCATGGAACATCACCACCTCTGTCACTGTCTCTGTCAGCCACTCATCGATGAGTGTATATGATGAACTGGGACATTTTGTACCGGCACAGGTACTTCACAATTTTCTTTCTTTCTGTTGCTTTTCTCTCACTTGCCAGTTCTCACTGACTTGATGCTACATGGTAATACGTAATATTACAGTGAAAACAAGGATTACTTCAAGTTGGGGTTTCGTAGGCGTCCTTTAAATGTTTTCCTTTTTTTTTCTTGTCTGCACTCTCAAATAGAGGTGTTTTTTTTTTTTTTTCCTTTAATGTGCAAAAGGGCTTCCTGCTATTCTTGTCAGTTTGGTTTCTCCTTTGCATGTCTGCTGTCTACCACGCTGCACTTCTTTGCTTTTTGTTTTTTTTAAAAAAAAAAAAAAAGGTTTCCAATATAGCCCTGGCCCTGCCCTCCAATTGACAAGTCTGTTTGTACAACTGATGGCTGGCCTTGGGCAGGAGGAAAGATTTCAGAAGTGTAAGTCTCAGAAGCCCAAAAGGAACAGGGGACAACTAGCTGCCAAGGCGACCCACCTCATTCTATATCATAGTCAAGCTCCAAGGCAAGGCCAGCTGTTCCCCAGGAGGGAAGAAGAAGGCCTCATGTGAAAGCTAGCATTAGCTGTTCTCAGGAGCATCCGCTTTGGAGAGCGCATCACCATCAATGGCTTGATAAACCTGTAGGAATGCCTCCAGCACATAAAGCCCTGAAGAGGCTGCACACACTTCCAGATGCTCCACTCTGTCCCCAGGATGCCTGATAGCCCAGCAACTTCTGCTGGCCAGACAGAGTTGTGAATATTAATGCCGTGGCTTATTACTACCCAGATGTGTCAAGGCACACTGTGGTCAGGTAGTGATGCACAACAGCTGTCTGGTGTTTCTGCATAAGTACACGGTGATGGTATATTGCCTTCATCTGGAAGCTATCAGTCTCTTCGGTTAGTGCATGGTCACGCTTACCTTTCAGCCACTTAACCTCCCAGAATTCCTGTCATCTTAATTATTTTAGCCTTGTAACATACAAGTGGGAGACAGAAATGTATTTTAAAGCATTTATTTCAGGATTTAGGATGCCCTGAAGTCAAGCTGTCACTTTTTATTTAAAAGTTCTCTATTCCGTAGTTGGTCTATGTTCTTTTTTTGCTAAAAGTTACTTATATGTGCACATGGGTGGTCACTTAAGGCTGAATGAAATCTATTTACCAGTAAAGAGAAGGTGGTTTGGGATCTTTTTCTTCTAGTATGTGCTGCTGAAATGTTCATTTATATCACAAATTCCTTCCCCTTGGGAGAGAAATCTTTAGCTTAGAACCTTGATACAAGTATAGGTTGAGGGGAAACGAGGCTTGGCAAATACTCTGCCTCTTCTGTACCACACATATGAGTTGTGTAGGGAAGGCAGAGAATAGGAGGTGGGCCCTCTTGGTACTAAGGATATGAGGTCTGTGGTATGAGTAGGTGGCCATATGCCAATCCCCAGTGTGAAGGTAAAGACAACTTTAATTTCTGGGTAGTGGCAACTAACCCAGTTGTCTATGTAATCTGTATGGTATTTATGGAGTCCACTTTCTTTCACCAAATAGATAGTAACAAATTATCTAATATTAATGGGAAGGATATGTGTAATTAAAAAAAAGTAATTTTATTAAATTGTTTAAGGTATTTTGATGTTCAATAGCACTGGTGTTCTCTTTACACAGAAGTATGGCACATGCTTCCACCTCCCTCTCTTTATGTCTTGCTTAAGGTGAGGGTGTGCCTGGTTGCTTTGTCCTCTTGCCAACAATTTTCTCACATTCACACATGTCACTTCCTTTATGTTTCAGTCTGTTATGTCACAAGTAAATCTAATCAGTTATTTCTGCTTACATATACATATTGCAATGTGATCTTAAATCAAGATCGGTGACCCCACGTTCCCATTAAAATAAGATCAGACTCTGGACTTCACTTAGCAACCCTCTTCCCTTCAGTACTATGGCAAAGCTTAATCTGAGGTCACTAAACTCCTAATTAAAAGCAACATGGATCTACATTATAATTAAGAAGTGTAAGAGTGACATGTTTAGAAATGTGTTTTTCTAGCTGTAGTTAATTTTCATAATTTAGGGCTTACAACATGTGAGGTCAGTTGCCTTGCTAATTAGTTTTCCGTAATGGAGCATTGTTGTGTGTGTTAACTTACAGGTTCAAAGTTCAGCAGAGTCCCATTCTACCTATGACCTGTATATTCTAGTTGAAATAAGTGGTTTGAGCTACAAAAAATATATTGTTAAGCCCTCGAATGGTAAGCAATCTGTATTTATTGGAAAATCAGTTAAATACCAGCGGAAAGACACAACACGTGGGGACCAACAAAGCCCAGATCTGCTTCCTGTGGTTAATGACTGCTACCAGATCATGTTTGACCGAAGCAATAATCTAATGTACAGCATTACGGACAGGTGAGATTGCCTGCTTTTTTAATAACATTTCAGATTCTGTAAAACCTTTTTGTAAAAAATAAGTCGAAGTACTTTATTGTGTGCCTAAAATCTGAGACTTAACTAACAAAGTGTTTGTTATAATTATTTTTTTCTCTGCAGTTCACATTTCCTGTAGAAAGGAGGATGCTATCATGGACATGATTCCATACTGTTTCTGTGATGTTGTTGCCCTGTTTAACCATGCAATCAGCATAAGATAGCGTGGCAGATCACAGTATTAACTAGTAAATCAGAAGAATCTCATTGTACTCTTAAACTAAAGAGAGGCATGACTGTGTGTATTAAAAATAAGTAACACATACACTTTGCTTACCCAATGAGCAGATGAGTGACGGAGCAAGAGCTTATACTCATTAGTGTTTTACAAGCCCTGTATCGCTGTTTCTATGATAGGAAGCTACACAAATTTTTGAAAGGAAGTATTTTGGCAAATTCTACTTAATTAGGCAAATAATATGGAAGAGCAATCAAGATGGAGGTGAGATATACAGTTTGCAGCTTGTCTTTCTTGGCTAATGTGAATTGGCCTGATTTCTTGAGCTTCAGTGGAGCTGTGCTGCTTTTTGCTTGCTCGGGATTAAGATTCTCAGCTATGTACTGCTGGAAGATCTGACCTCTTTTACATTGACCTAGTGACTGCAAGACCTCTTTCACCTTTGTTAGTAATTCTGCCTCCTAGAGTGAGAAATTGTTGTCTAGTATAGTTAGAAATCAGCCTTAAAAACTATAGATGGGCATGAGCCAAGAGCCCTGAAGTACTTTCTATAACTGTCTCCAGATCTCTTGAGGAATCCTTAATGAATATAACAAAGATGAACAAAAATCTGAATTCAAATTCCATTTTTCTTTACCCTGTTCTGGCAGGCAGCAAAAGCTGGAATTCAGCATGTAGGAAAAGTGGGATATTCATTTTCATTATACAGCTTCAGGCAAGCCAAGAATGTTTGGGTTTCAGCAAGTTTGGTTTGGAGTAGTAGAAAAGAGTGGAGTATTAGAGCTGGAAATGCCCCCAGGAGTAATAGGAAAACTTGGATGTGTTTTGATCCTCAATTATTACAGTTCATAGGTTGCTGTATTAACACTAGCTAGAACTGTTGGCAGTTTACGTTTGTATGCCAGACCAAGTGATTTTTTTGTTTTGCCAGCAAGGCTCCAGTAGAGGTGCAAAGCTGATGGCTGAGGGCAGTAGCATCTTAAATTATCTTCACGTGACTTTGCAGAGAGTGAAATGAGGTCCTAAATAGTTTAACTGTAGGCTTTGGGGGAGAAGAAGGAGACAAAGTAGGTACTGAGTGTGTGACTTTTGTTACCCTGTTGCCAGTATATTCTTGTTACCATTGCTAAATATGGAAATCATTGTTAAATATGGTTCTGTATAGCTACAAAATCAGACAAAATAATCTGATTATTCATTATTATGTCATGGTGTACCTTATTGTTGTACAACGGGTTGTTTTTGATCCTGTAGCAACTCTCATTTGTACTTCAAAGTATGAGGTAATGTAAGCGTTGTTTCTGTTTTAACATGTTGCTATTTTACAGAAGTATAAAATGCATGAAGCTCATTTTATTTACACACTGACAGCTGTCTTCGCAGGGAGCACTTTAGTTCTCTGCTGTTCTCATTTCCTAAGTTTTATCAAATCTGTTACTTTGAGGAAACAGATTTTTCTTACGTTCCAAACCTCATTCCAGCTTTGCATCTGTTATGTACGAAATGTGCTTATAGGTAATACAACTTCTTTCCTCCATGCATTTGCAGGGAGACTAACCAGACTGTCCAGTTGACCCAGGAGTTCCTTGAGTACCACGTGAATGGAGACGTGATGAAAGGACCCATTTCAGATAACTACTTATTTGCCCCAAATTCTTCTGCTGTTCCAGTATCAAAAGCAGTGGAAATGGAAATAGTTTTTGGAAACTTAGTGACAGAGATACGGCAATATTTCTACAGGTGCAACGCTGTTACATCTTCACTTTGCTTGAATGTTTAATCATCTGTAGCTGTATGTGAGAGTAGCTCTGTGTAATTCCTCCTGAATAGTGGAGTCTGTGTTCTGTGAAAGTTTCAGACAACAGAACTATGCTTAGCAGATACATGCTAATGCTGAGAAAGTGCTTCCTTTAGATAAGTCATATTACTGGGGAGATGGAGGGGAAGATTGCTCAGTTACGTTTGCGGTTTGTTTCATAACGTAGTTTCTGCTGGAATCCTGTTTCCATTCAATTCAGTGAAATTTGCAGCTCACGTCTTCTATACGAGTGGAATTTGGACATAATGGTTCATTTTCCTACATGTAGAAATCTTTCTTACAAGTAAATTTAAGACAAAGAAGGGAATCCTACACAAGGGCACTCAGGCTCCTTAATGAGCTAGTGACTTTTCTGTGTTAAAATCCTATCCATCTATAACCTCCTCACCTTCTTTTAAATCTGGTTATTTGATTAAAGCCTTTTGCTTTAAGTTACATTGTACAAGGATTGTAGCTGAGAAACACTGTTTGAAAACAGTGGAATTTTTCCATCAAAATGAATATTGTGGGATTGAAAAAATACATAGGTAGAACTGTGTGTATTCTTGCAGTATGTGTGTTGCTTAGGGAGTCATAATTGTTTCTAAACTTGATTGTTAATATTCAGGAAATACAGAACCTTTCTAGTCTAACGAACAGTCCTTTTTACACTTGCAACGTTAAAGAAAATTGTCAAGTATCATTTATTTCAGCTGAATATCTGTACATTTGAAAATTAAACTGAAAATAATTTCAGTAATTACATAGGTTGAATACAGGCAACAAAGTTGTTCTGTGTGTGTGATAACATCATGAAAGATTTGTAAGTCTTGACATAACTGATCTAGCGCTCCACTTGATAAACTGTGCATATCCTTCTCCTTCTTACAGTAACCTTACTGCCCAGTATTATATATATGCCATGTATACAAGGCTGTATTTAGTACCAGAAGGCTATGATGGGAAGCTGCTTTGCCATAGGATAGAGCAAGAATACAGTGTTGGGCCTTTGGAAGTAAATCGTGAGGCAATTCTAAGAACCAGCACAAATTTGAACACTGGACAGCTACTCTACACTGACGACAATGGATATCAGATTCAGAAAAGACCATTCAAGACATACGTGAATAACACAGTAGCTCGGGTGAGTGACAAGGCATAATCCAAACTCAATCGTGTTTCATCTTCATTCTCCATTACTTTTACCTAGGTTAATATCAACACTGCATGATTTACTATGTGTTTTCAGAACTATTATCCTATGGTCCAGACTGCCTACATTGAAGACAATGCTACAAGGCTGACGCTGCTTGCAGAAAGAGCTCATGGTGTCTCAAGTCAAGGGAATGGACACATGGAGGTAACAAATAGGCATGCGTGTTGGTTGGTGTTTTTTTTGTCTCCCAAGGAGACGTTTCATGGCTGGTAACTGTTGTGATACTTCCCTTATCAATACAGGTGATGCTTCACAGGAGACTGTGGAACAACCTTCAGTGGGACCTGAATTACAATCTCACTTTGAATGACTCTTCAGTGGTTCATCCTGTGTTTTGGCTTATTTTAGGAACCAAGTCTGTCACCAGTGTTTTGTATCGGACAAGCCAGCAGGCTTTAGAACACAGGCCAATTGTAATGTTTGGACAATTATCAGGTAACTCCTTCCATCCTCTGTGCTATCTTTAGCATCGGAATGACTTACTTGTTTTGCTTTGATTTGTGCTGTTATGTTTGTAAATGCAGACTTCAAGCCTCCTGTGTGATGAAGTTAGTATACAGTGAGTTAGAAGGCAGATTTAGAGACTGTTAATTACTTTGCATTAATTTCAAATATGGATGTTGTCCAAGTCTGTGAAACATTTCTTGTTATGTAATTATCTCTTACTCTTGGAGGAGAATAAATTTTAAAGCATCTAATGAGAACAAAATGTCCGCACGGGGAATTAGTGCAAAGTAGCTAGTATATCATATGTCAGCTTCCTGGATGCTGATTCCTTAATGACCTTTTTTGAGTCATTCTTTTAAAAATATTTGTTTGACTTGTTAACTAAAACTGAGGTCTGGTAGTGGAATAGCAACTTCAGGCTGCAGTGAAATCTGCTTTGCTGGAAGCTTCCCCAGCAGTTAAAATCATTCTGCTTTCTGCTTTGTATCTCAGAAGGCCTCGGAGGAGAAAGTCTAGCATCTGCTTTGGATCTGCCTTGGCAGAAAAAGCAAAAATCTCTTTACCCTTGCACAGTACTGTAGCCAGCCGCGCATGTGTGATGGATGTTTGATGTCCATTCTTGTTCCTTTTTGCATGGAGGAGATAAACCAGAGCTACCCGGACAACTTCAGCAGAAATCAGTCCACAGTTCTCCTATAACTGTCCCACCCAATCTTCATGTCCAGACCCTGAGCATTCCAGGGTGGAGATACAGCTCTAATCATGCAGAGCAGGTCCGCAGCATTCGCATGGGTAGGTCCAAAATAGTAGCTGGATGTTATATTTCAAAAAGCTGGCTTTCTATTTTTCCCTCTTCTGTGAATAATACATTTATTTATTCAGTGTTAAAATCCTTTATCAAGACAGTTAATTGTACCTTATGATCGCTTTACTCAATTATTAAAATACATCTCCTGTATGAGTTAGTGTCATGTCCTGTTAACAGTGGGAACTGGGTGCTTGCTGTTAGTACTCTAGCTAGTGTTCCAAAATGTGAATCGAGTTCGAGCCCTGAGAGCGTAAAGCTCAAAAAACTGTTTGAAAACTGGTTTTGATCTTCAAGTAAGAAAATACTTGCCTTTTGTTTTCTCTTAAAGGTAAACAGAAACAAGGTGATGCAGACTTCAGTCGTGTCCTGCTAAGAATTAGGCACCTGTATGAAGTTGGAGAGGATCCTGTGCTGTCTCAACCTGTAACAGTGAATTTGAAGGTATCTAGTCCTTCTAGGTAGAACAATGCTGAAGGTGGTTTTGTTCCAGAGAGAACAGGTTCTACCATGAAATGTCCTGTGTTCTACAGACACCACAAAAGGTGGATATGATACTGTATGAAAGGTGGATATGGTATAGTTACTACTGTAACTGTAGCCTCAGAGGAAAGCAGGACTTATTTTTAATCAGCTTTGCACCACAGAAGCTCTTACTTCATATAAAGTTGCCATAGGCACAGTATGAAGATCTGCATAAATATCTGTAGGACTGGTTCCATTGAGCTCTTGGTTGTATAACACTTCCTTAGCAGAGGGTGAGTCTATTTTGCTGTTTCTTTAGTTATGGCAAGTTGTACTTACAGTTAAAGAAATGTGGACAGAATTAAAGAAAGCAAACATTTTTTTCCTCTATATTTTATTTCTGCGTGTTAATGAAACTTTCATCACTTCTGTAATACTGTGTATTTTTAGTTTCTTGTTTGTCCGGTCTTTCATATAGAAGTAGATTGTTTTATAATACATGGCAGGTGTATATTTTAAAACATGAAATATTGATTTTGATGACAATAACAGGTGAAAAAAGGTGTAGGGTTCTTCTCCATTTTGTTTTTAAAAGTTCAGTAAGAGTTTCAGTTCTTGAAAGGAGAGGTTAGTAGGCTCAGAACTCTGCTACAACGCAGAGGAGGCTCTCAGCATCCGAGCTTCTTAGTTGCAGCCTGGTGAGTCTGTAGTTGCCTTTGTGTTGTGGGACCTAGCAGACTTTTGAAGTCGCTACGGCTCTGCTTGGCAGATCACTGCTATAGATGAAGTTCTGCTCTGGACTAACTGTGTACTAGACCGGTGGGTGTTAAACTAGTCTCAGCAAGTTGTTTCTTTACTCACAGTCTTTGCTGAAGGGATTAGGATCAGTGAAGTCAGTGGAAGAGCGATCACTCACTGGCACCTGGGACATAAACACTTTGAAGCGGTGGAAGTGGAAGACTGCACAAAATCCAAGCAAAGGTAGGTGAAACAAGGTGGTTGGTGTCTGAAGCTTGATGAGTTGTCTGATTGAAAGTATTTCTGCATTTGCAAGACTAAAAATCTGTTCATCTGTATGACAAACCTGGTAGCCAGCATAGCCTGCAAGCAGTAGCATTTAGCAAAGATTCCCTGCAAGCCCTGATGGCTTGTTTTGCCTGGAAGTGTCAACTCCAGAAACATTTCAAACTTTTATCTGTGTCCAGATACAAGTGGCTACTCGGCAAAGTCACACTTGTTACACATTGACTTTCTTAGATGCTGATGAGTTGTGTTAATCTAAATTTAAGCCTATGCTCCAGAAAAACAGACAGCAGGAATTAAAAACCCACCACCGTAATCAGCTTGAAGGACTGTGTGTGGATAGGATTCAAGTTACGGCTGACACTCAGGTTGAGTTCTGTGGGTGACTTTGTTTCATTTCTCATTCCAGTTAGTTACTTGGACATTCTCCTTACTGTCACTTACCACCATATACGTGCCTTGTAAAAAGTTTGCAGACATTTTGGCCTGGGCTAGCTGGGATTTCAGAGCTTTACTTGACTTGCAGCTAGGAACTTGCTTGCTGTTTAATCATAATGAAGAAAAATGCATGACTGGGGAGTTGCTTGCATTTTCTGGTATGAGTCAATACGCGAAAAGTAAATGTATATTTTAATATTATGAATAAGTGCATCTTAGGTCCCATGCTACTTACAGCTTTAAGGAGAACCTGCTCAGACACTAGCTTTTACATAATAGATGAGTTAAAACTTTTAAGATAGAATAATATGTACATTTGAGTAAAGCTGCTGCTTGAATAAATTACCACCTTTTCTGTGTCTTACAGGATTCTCCAACAGTAGAAACATATCAGAAAACTACATAGTGACTGTTCACCCAAAGGAAATAAGAACTTTCTTTGTGTACTTTCAAGATCAATAAAGTTTGATGTTATATTTCAGGACTGAATATGTAATAGCTTCCAGCTTCTGTTTAAAGACATGAGTGATGGTCTTGGAAAACATTCTACTGCTGTTAATGAAAGGAATAGCCATTTTGGAATAAACTCTAACTTTAATTAAACTGTTGGCCTGTGTTGTGGGTATTTTTGTTGGTTAATTACTTACAATGTGTGTTTTCTGAAATGTGTTCAATTTGAAAATACAAAAATGACCTTAGTGTTTCAGTGTAAGCATTCTTGAACACTTTCATATTTGCTGTGGGCAGTTTAAAAGTGGTTGCTTCTATCATGTTTCATTGTGGAGTACTGTCAAAATTGTATTAGTTTACTAGTCTGGAGTTTTCTTTCTTATTGTGGTAATTTCAAGAGTCTTTTCTCAGGGTTTTTATTGTTAGAGGAGATGACTTCCAAGTCACAGAGCAGACATTTGCCGAATGTCAGTCTGTTCTATATGCCTGTCATATTTTTGAGCTACTTTGTCTTTCAGGCAAAAACTACAAAGCTTCTACTTCCTTGTAAACTGAAGTTGAATGGCGTGTTGGTATTCCTCTGCACTAAGGTCATTAAAACTGACTAGGTTTGCTTCATGCTCTCCCATCAGTCTTGCGTTCTGGGTAAACTGGAGCTGGTCTGGGGACAGAAGATGTATTGCCACATGGCTCCTAACTAATTCATCACGTACCCTGGAGCAAGAACACTGTTTTTACAGCACTGTGAACTTTCATACTTGTCAGGATCAAAGAACATGCACAGTAGTAACAGGAAATGTTACATTAGCTTCAAGTTCTAGTTAGTTATGAAGGGCTGTGTTTAGAGAGAAACTGGCAGGACCTGTAAATTCTGAGCAGGTCTGACTGAGCAGCAGCTAAAGGAAACACAGACAGTGGCTGGCTTTCCTAATAGCTGCTATGGTTTGGGGTTCAAAAGAAAAGTTGCATTTTTCTTCCTAGCTCTAAACAATGTGAAGCTGTAGAGTCTGATTCTGTTCATATGGCATTGGACATCTCCACATATTTTACTAGTTCACCATGAAAATACACATGGCTGAGATGAGAATCAAGTTGGTCATTTTAATTCATCACTACCACTACAGGAGGCTTGGTACATACAATGCTGAACAAAACTATTTCTGACCAGCAGACATGAAACTCGAAGAGAAAATATAGAGGATATAAAGGGAAAAAATAGGTGCCTTTTAGTCAATTAATAATTCCAGATCTAGAATCATGTAAAAATGACGTTTTGCTCTGGTAATTGTTCTGATGTAATCCAGCTGTTCAGCAGTAATTTCCTCCATGTGGAGACACTGTTCAAGAACAAAGGAGACTGTAAAGTACAGCTGTTGTGAAATAGCTCTGCTGGAAGAGCTGCACTGGTGGTCAGCTTTTCCACAGAGACAGCCTGTTTATACTAACTGATGGCATCTCATTAAAATCACCACAAGAACTGCCACTTTTCAGTTACTGGGTGAAGAAAGGCCTTGTCATATTTCCTATTGGTTATTTTTCACACCTGGCTATAAATATTTAGTGATACACCAATCTAACCTGCCCTGCTGCAGGAAAAGGCATTTTTCTGCAACATTAAGCCCCTAGGGCAGATTACACAGTAACTAGGATGCAGTAAAGCATGATGGCAGCTATTTTCATTTTGTTTTGTGTATGTATCTGGAAAATGAAATACGTTTGGCTGAGTCACTTCTCTTGGTAATCTTTTCTCAATCCCTACGTTCAGTTACCGTGTATTACAGTGGGTATACTGCGTAGGTCACACAGTGGTATGATTTCACTTCATGTTTTTGTGGCTGGAATGGTGTTGACTAATGCACGTGCTGGTAACAACAAGCCATGCTGGTAGATTATAAAAATTGAGCTGTATCATCCATGGGCAAGGCAAATCCTGCCCAAGAAGTACCTGCTCTGCAAGACGTACAGGATGCTACAACTGCTCGCTCTGGGCACTGCTTTCCCAGGTTGTTATATTTCTAGGAGGCTCTGTTAGAACAAATCCTGCAAAAGACTCTAAACAGGAATACCGCAAAAACTTTAAACAGGAATACCTCATCACCAGCTAATTTATCAGTTTTGTTTGTTTGTTTCTTAACTTCAATTTGTACCGACTTTCTGATTTAATGGGGGGGAGGAGGCAGGCATGGGACAACATGGAATATTTTATCTGGAGTTATTTAAGTGCAATTGGCCATCAGGGAATAATTTGCCAGAGTAGAATCTTATATTCCACCAGAGACATCCTAGAAGGTGGTCTGTTAAAAGCATGGCATTCCTCTAGAAGATGGTACTGCATATTTGATAAGTTCTTTTTCCTAAGAAATCTCAGCCCAAGCAAATGGAAGCCTGCAGGCATTCAAATCTCTGTAGAGGGACCATCAACCAAATGATCCAACTAATCATCCTTGTTCTTTCCTCACATGCATCAAGACAGCGAGGGGAGATATTGCAGTGCTACGTCAAAACTTAATAGAAATCAAGGCATTCAGTGCTCACCTACTGCTTCAAACCATAGATCAGGAAGGATGCACAAAGGAAAAGAGGGTGAATATAATATTACAAGCAGAGGAAAAAGCGCATGCGTGCAGCACATTTGTGCTGTGGTAAGTAATCTTTGTTTTAATTCTGGTTGAGTTAGGGAAGTAGCAGTCACAGCATGGAAGAGTTCGGAGGGCATAGCAAGGCACTTGGGTGTTGAGAAAGGAGAACACATGAAGAACAAAACTCATACAAGAAGTCTGAAGTCTAGAATCTTCTGAAAACACGTTGTCTTGGTCGCAGCTCCTGGCTGCGGAGCCTGCAAGATGCTTCTGTTCTGGATCTTGTGGGAGACCGGCTTATTCGGCCTGGGAAGCCGAATTGTATCTGTTCCATCATTTGGTGCAGTTTTGAGGGGTAGGAGCCTGAATGTGCTTCTGAGTTCTGGAGTTCTACTTTGGGAGTAAAGGGTGGCTCTCAGTAAACCCTGTTGTAGCCCCTCTCCCAGTGCACGAGGCTGCCTTTTCATGTCTCCAGGCTTAGGCATTGCTCAGTATCCGATATGGCTCTGGCAGCAGAAACACAATTGTCAGATACAAGTAGAAGAAAACCACTTCCAAACGTCAAAGATATCAGGTTTTGCCTGTTTGCCAGCACATGGTCAGGTTTTTTACATTGCACTTGTCTTCCCATTGCCCTGTTCTATCTCAAATAATTGTAGTTGCATCCACTAAAGTACACACCGGTTACGCAGGCTCACAAGAGAAATGCCTCTTTGTTAGTTTTTTATTTCCTAGGAGAAGTCCATTTACAGACCTTACTTTACATTAAGCCAGATGCAAACTTAAAGCTAAATGAAATGGTTCCTCTTTCAAGATAGCATTTACCTTGCTTGAGAAGGTACTCTTGATGAATGTATTGATACCACTACCCTGACCAATTTTTTTGTTATGTAAGAGTTACAGTCTTTTAACGGAAATTATTGCAGATCACTTCTCTAATCACTAGGTCAGGCAAAAGAATGACTTTCACTCTTAAATTTATTTGAAAATTAATTGTAGTGTGCACAATTGGCCTACTTGTTTTGTTGGTCTGTGTGTGCTGTGGAGCCGTTTTTCTACTCAGCTGTAATTTATTAGTCTTTGTTGGAAAACAGACTGGGTGGGTTTTATTTCTATGCTAATAAATGCTTTAAGAAAAGTCCTGGAGATGATATCAAATTAAGTTTGATTTTTTTGTTGTTGTTGTTTGGGTCATAGCTGGACAAAATTAATATTGTGGATGTATCATATAAAGCTCTGCTGACTGAAATGAGAAGTTATGAGGTCTGTTTTGCTGAAGTTGGGTACTGAATAAAAAGCCCAAGTGCTTTGCGTGGTGTACTTGAGTTAGAGGAGGGGAGGAATCACGAGTTAGGAGCAACAAAAGACACTTTACCATTTTCAGAACTTTCTTTTGGCACATCTGCAACTTTCAAAAGCATTATGATTTGAAGAAGAGGCTGAAAGGGCAAATGTGAATTTGAATATTTTTTTTTAAACATTTCTAATGAAGTGTGTTTAACTTAGTACCTCATAGCTTTGTTTCAAGTATCAAAATTTCAGTTTAAGTTTTCGTAACAAATGAATGTGAATGGGCTTTGCTCCATCTTCTTTTTCTACTGCAGCAGGATTATAGACTCATTTGACCACCTTGAGTTTCACACATAATCTCTTCGAAGCTGCTGCAGTTTAATAAAGTTTCCCAGCGATACCTGAAAGTGCTGCTGGCATCAATACTCGTTGCAAGATTTCTAACAAATCTGATGTGTAAGGAAGGGAGAGGGGGCTTAGATCCTCCTTAGATTTAGATGGTTTAAGCGTCTTTTCAGTATGCTTACACTGGTGTTCTCTGAACACCGTGGGTTAAAATTTTTGGGAGACGGATTTGCACAAAGCATGCGGAAGAGACTGGCTGTAACTGTCCCTGCCTCCCTGAGAATGCAGTGCCTCTGTGCGGAGCAATCATTCCCAGCACACCAGGAAGTTACACATTTACAGAGTCCAAATGTGTGGGTGCATTTTCAAAGGCTTAGCAAGTTTCAGATGAAGAACGCAAGCTGAAAATAATCTTTCTATAGTAGATATCTTCCTGACCCACACAACCATTTTGTGTGATGCACTTCCCTGGCAGCCCAGCTGGCTTAAGAAATTTTCTCACCGTATTTTTCTACCCCCTCAGTAGTACCACGATGAGAGTTTGTGCAGTTGTGTTGTAAACGGGTACAATGAACTAACCTGGGCTAAATATAAACTTGTTTCCCAACCCCTTTTTCTGTGTGCTAGTTCGTTTCATCTCTGACAGTAGATGCTTTAGATTAGAACCAGAGCATCTTTCAGAGTAAATATAAACTGCTACCAGTGCTGTTGGGAAAGTTTCACCTGGTCTCTAGACAAAGTATTCTGCCTGCTAGAGCTGCCGAGCTCTATACCTCAACACTAATTGCACAAATGTACATATTTATATACAAATGTACATATTTATATACAATAAAACTAACTTCTCCTGTGGGTTTACAAGCGTACTTGACTTAGTCTATGCTAAAGATAATGTGAATGTCAATACTAATACAGGTAATGGAATTAAATAATATCTTTAAGTGCAATTTATTTAATATATCCTTTAAATCACTTCAATTTAAAGATATTTATTTTGTCCTCACTAGTGTAGCCAGCTGGATAGCATCAGATGGGGATAGCCTACAGCAAAGTCCTAAAATTCACTGTCTTTGTGACATGTTTATCTTTGCTGTTATCTTGAGGGTGGTTTTGTGTTTAACCTGGCAATGTAAATGACACTGGAAACTACTTCAGTAAGGCAGATGCCGAGAAGCAGGCAGACTGATGCATCATGTTTTGTTGCTGACAAACGAGAACAGTGCTTCAGGCTTTAAATGCGGCTGTGTCTTCATTACAAATTGCAGTTCTGCTGTTCTGGACACGTGCCTGGTGCTGCTAAAGCCAGATGTTAGCACTAGAACTTTTTGTGGATAAGACAGGTTTGTGTCAAGTCCTTAATTTAACCAATTCATGTTCTATTTTATCTGTTTTTAAAACTTCTGTTACTGCAATTTTGATGTAATACAACTGAACATGTTTGTGGAACAATTTTGTGTGGCCTGCTATTTTTGCATTTGAAACATCTTCTGTCAAGGGAATAAGACTGGGTATGTTTAGTCTTCCCCATTTCTAGCCAGACAGTATAAGCGATTCTGAATTGGAGCCAAAAATCAGTGCTGGAAAACATTAAGCACCACACAGTTGTCTGTATTTAAAGATTTTATTTTATTTTTAATAATTGGAGGGAGATGAGTTTCATCAACATGGTCGTTAACTTAATGACATAACTGTAGCTTATTTTATATAACCCATGCTCACAATCTTCCCCAGCCAGACCTTAGGTAATATACACGACACTGACAATGCATTAAGGCAGCTGCAGTGCGGTGCTAATAGTAGGGCACGTGGCATGCACAGAGTAGAGTCCTGCATCGTCTCCTGCTGGTGGTGCGTGGTGCTGGGCCTGTTGCAAGCGTGGTATCTGAAGTCAGCCTTTCTCCAGTGCTCCCCGCAATGGGGCTATGCTGCTGTAAAGGCAACAGGAGGAAAAAATAGGCAAGATTTCAGCAAGATGTCAATGAAACGTGTAATAATGAAAGACAGGAGTAATACTTGGTATCAATGTAACGTATGTATAATCATTGTCTCTTTGGCTTTGGATAAAATTACTCCGTTTGGATGGAAGAGGCTACTGACAAGCATGGAAACAGAGTACCTGAAGAAGCCTAAGCTTCATAAAATGAAGGATTGCAGAAGTGCCATGCTAAACTTTGGAATGGAATTGCTCAAGGATTGAAAATCAGCTCTTCATGTCATACAAAAAAAGAGGCTCACCTGCCGGTGAGGAAAGGTAACTAGCTATGGTATGAAGGGGTCTTATAGAAGAAATGTTCTGATTTCAGATGGGAAAACTGGGCTGTGAAGCAGAGGCACCTATGACTGCATTCTCAAGAAAGAGTGTAGGGAAAAACTGGGTTGTGTGTAGGTCTCTGTCGTCACCACAGGAGGGAAGAGGAAGCTGGGTTACGAATCTGACACGCTTTCATTTGTTGTTTTGCTGATCTTCGACAAAGACAACCTGATGCAAGTACTAATAATCCTGCGTGATGATCATAATTTCACTGAAACTTCTTTTGACAATGTGTTTTGGCTCCTTAGGTAAGTGCTGTTTATTGCTTTCCTTTCTTTATAGTTAATCACTTGTAATACTTGAGCTGGATTTAGAGAAAGGAGAAGAAAAATGTTCTCAAAGTATATCAACCTCAGATAGACTTGTGTGTCTGTATGAGGCAAGGAGAATGTAATGTATATTATCATAATGTAGAGATCAAAGTATGTGGGTAATCAAAAAGCATTTTTACCAAGAGATTGTTGTGGAAAAAATGTAGAGGAACAAATCTTAAACACCCAGAATGATGCTAGGTTAATGCAAGCGCTGTTTTTGTTAGACCTTTGCACTTGAATAGTTATTGTAGCAAACACCAATTGTAGAATTTTAAAATGCTGAGGCTTTCTTCTAGATCATGCAGGTACCAAAATATGAAGCAGGTCAGGTTTCATTTTTCTTCAATACAGATTGCATTGGATAATACCGAATGCTTGTAGTATAACCTTAAAAAAAATAAGAGGGAAAGAAAGGGAGAAAATAAGAGGCGAAGCAACAGCAAAAAGACGTTTTTAGTGGTGAGGTTTTTAGAAAGACAATAAAGCAACAAGACCAATATAACAAAGCCTGTAAGACTACTGTGTTTTAAATGACAAAACAAGTGAGCAGAAGAACTGAAATTAATGATCAGTTCTTTGAACAGCTTCTAAGTTGTTGTTTATACACTACAATTCTTTCCCTTATTTTTCTGCTGTTTATTACCCCTATACTGTCCATGCTGTTCTTTGCTTTTAATTTAGGCAGACTGTTTTAGTCTACATCTTACGTGAAGTAGTGCTGTTATGCACACACTGACAACAATAAATATACTGCCTTCTTATTTGGAAGGAGCCTACATGGCGAGTGAAAAAAGGTTGGCTTTTAGCATGAAGTACTCATAGCTCATGATAGAAATTCAAACTGCTTTTGTAAGCCTCTGCTCCTGTTTTTTTTTTTTCCCATCTATATCCAACAAGAGTTTTTTAAGAGATCTCTGTGAGAGGGGGGTCAGGGTTCTTCATAGTGCAGCTGGGGGCATTGGGGTGGTTGAAATGGAGCTGTTGTTGAGCACTGCACAGTGGAAAAAAAAATAGAGGTGCTGAAATTCATTAGGTATGATGAATATTTGCCTTCTTCTAAGAGCAAAGGAAAAACATAATTTGTGTAATTCTGATAAGACTTCCCATTTTAGGACCAGATAAGGGCTAAATCATTGCATTCCTTATATATTGTTGTAAAGTGAATCTGAGTTACAGGATAAAAACTGGATGAAAATCGTGCAGGTTATGCTCACTGTGAGTAGCTCCTTACTTCAACAGTTCACATGCTAGAAGAAAAACAATTCTTCACGCAGCATAAGTATCATAGAATCATAGAAATTAATGGTCTCAGCAGTCTGAGAATAGATTTTTATAGGACTGGCATATTTGTGATGAGCATCAATGTCATTAGAATTGAGGGGGGGGGGGGAAGGTTATCTGATAACCACAGAGTAATCTCACATCAGAAGAACATTTTGAACATCGTTGCACATTACTTCATGTAGATAATCTTGAATCTTGGCGGCAAGTAATGAAGAGATTCAAAGCAAGAAAGGTTTGCTTTCCTCTGATACTGTCCGAGTCACACTTAGCTAAAAGTTTTGCCACAGACCTGATGAAATTACTGTGGTCTGAGTGGAATACTAAACCACTTCTGCAGCAGCAACTTAAAATGAAAGACGTTTAAACAAAAGTACAGAACAAAAAACAAAAATGCTGTAATTCTTGTCACTAATTAGAAGCAGGGCAGGACAAGAACTCCTACACAGTGACAAAAAAATTGTAGTGGGTTTTTCTTTCACTTTGAGGAGTATTTCATTATTGATGAATCATTCTGAATGATTCCTTCTGGTCATTCTTTATCTGGCAGGCAAAAGTAGAGTGTTTAATGAGTTTCAAACTCAACTCTTACAAAAGCTTTTTATTTAAAAGAAAAAAAAATTATATCAGCAAATACAAAGAAAAACTTTGTGTTTCATGCAAACAATGATGGAGGGATTTAATGCACAGATAAAAGTTTCCTTCAGCTGTAATGTAATTGCCAGTATTCAAGACAGAAGTGTGTAGTAACTAATCTTTAAAAATTAATGTTATAATTATTTTATAGTATTAACATTATTTTAAATACTATGATTGTAGATATTATAGGTGTTGTCATCTTCTTGCTTCTTTCATTTTACATGTATGTGTATTTCTCCCAGTAGCTACAGGTCCCAATAATTTAACAGTCATCCAAACACCAACAAAAATACATCTATCAATTGGAGACTCCGCTGAAATTGCCTGTATTTGGGAAAAATCAATTGCAAGGTATAGAATAAGCTGGTATCTTGTTACTAAGGAGAATATCACTAAAACAATATCATCAAGCCTTTTCTATTTACCCAACGTCACCCATGGCAACAAGGATGTGCTAGTGATAAAAGCTGTCAATGTAAATGACACTGGATTTTACTACTGTGAGATAATTATTGAAATACCTTTCTGTAAAAAACTCTGCGGAAGTGGAACAACACTGATCGTTGAAGAGAAAGGTAAGCTAGCAAGAGCATGTGCATGCCTCTTAGATTGTCATCGTAGTCTTCAGTCTGAACTGCTACACATTTCCTCCTTCTCCCACATACTTCTTTCAACACCAAACATCTCAAAATGAGTGTTATGAACAGAGGGAGGGAGGACTTGACTGACTCCTTATGACAATCAACTTACGGTCTCTGCCTTAACATCCCCAGTGTAAGGCATTTGTTTTATTCTCTAAGGGTTTTTCTAAGAAGAATTAGTACTGTTAGGATCCACAAAGCCTGTGTATCAGCAGTGTACTTCATAAAAGACCCAAACACAATCCCTTTTTTAGAGGGATACAGTAAGTTGAGACAATGAAGATGGGAGACGATGAATTTATCTGTTTTGTGGTGGGGAGCTGCTGAAATAATCACGTGGTCACTCTGTTCAGTAATATGCATTTTATCTTTTTTATTTTTTTAACATGTTCTTAATAATAAAAAATGGGGAGGAGTCAAATCAATGTGGGAGATGTATAATGTCTATGAGAATTTTTGTCCATTAAGTTATGACAAATTCTTTTCTTGCGGTTGTTGTCTTTAAAGGTTAGTATGTGACATTAATAGAGGGGAACAATTTAAGGTCCCAGTTCTGAATTAAGCATTGAAAACCATTAATACAATGAGTATTCATTCACAATTAAACTCATAGGCAGTGAGGATGAGATATGCTTTACCTAATATCAGAGAGTGTGTCATACCTAGAAATCAATTTACCTCACTTCTGTTACACAGCTGTCTCAAAATACTATACATCACTTCCTGAAAATGCTGATCTTTCTTTTTCTACCTCTCAATTATAGAGAAAGACTAGGTGACTAGTTCTGACCAGACCTTTAACGTTATCACATATCTGATATTAACTGCTTGAGTCATGGGAATTAAACTTTCTGCTCATCCAGCACAGCCCAGTTTTGGACACTACTTTACACTTCTGACCAACTGGTAGTCCAAATGGAGGCAGAAAAATGACCAAAAATTTAGAAAATACCAATGAATGGGAAAAAAAAAAAGAAAAAAAGAAAAAAAAAAGAGTGAATGAAAGTGTTTTCCTTAAAGGAATTAAATGATATGATCTATCACTTGGTCAAGTATTAGTAGCTTTAGAGCACAGCAGAAAAGATTCAGATTCACTTGGTGAGGGGAGAACAGCTTTTGTTACTGTAGGAATAGTGAGCTATAGGTGGGATTGATGTTAATGATCATCATGTAGGCATCCATCAGGAATGAAGAAGTATGGATGACCTTGCACATGGGTAGGGAGGATAGACTAATTAACTTCCGAAGTTCTTTCAGTTCTTTTGTTTTATTTTGTTGTGATGTTGTTCTTCAATTGTGTTTTTGAGTTGTGTATAACTTTACCTTAAAAATGTAACTGCAGAAGCTCAGTCATCGGAGAAGAAAGTTTTGGCGGTTTGGGCCATCATTCCTTTCTTAGTGGCAGTGGGAAGCTTGTATTGCTGCTACAAAAAGAAACGGAACTCAAAATTTTCTGGTGAGTGGCAATATTTCCATTAACACACTGTTTCTAAGCCGAATGCTTATTTTGAGGTGGCTGAACAGGTGCACTTGAGGCGTCACTGAGAGGGATTTCAAAGTATGACTTTTGCTCACCTACTCTTGTACTCCAACGGGGGTGCCTCAAGCTGAGCAACTTGAGAGGAGGGATCAGAAGGCACTGCTCACTGAATGTTCACTGTTCAAGTGAGCATTCCTGCGGCCTCTTGCCTCTGTTATTTCTCTTTCCAGAAAGAGTGATTAGTTAGAATGCAACCTCCAGAATAACCAGATCTCCATCACATAAGGCGTGCTGAGAAACCTGGAGGTAGCTGATTTCATCTGCAAGCTGAATACTGCTCTAGCACCTGTCATTGACTAGTCATACACGAGCTCTTCACTCTTCATTTCAGTGCTCTATACATCTCTTTACATTTACTCCGGTAAACTTACCAGTGTGAATCTGGAAATGGACAATAAGCGAGAAGTGACCATAACTTACCTTTTGCTAAGGTTCTGCCCCACTTCCTGTGCCAGAAGGACGGCGTCAGGACGAGCAGACCCTTGAGGCAGCAGAACTTTATGGGAGAAATGAATCCACCAGTGAAGAAGCTGAATGGGTAAGTGGTTTATGAAAAGACTTTCTCTTGGTTTAAAATATATTATTGTAAGTGCCAACGCTCTGAAATAAGGAAAAAGATGTTACGTACTAGGAAAGTATTGGATTATGTTTTTATGTTTATATTTAATGACTCTCTTGAGTCTGGAAATGAAGGCAGCAAAAAGTGGACAACATCAACAACATAAAGACAGTGCGGAAGAAATGTAGAAGTCAAAAATGGCAATAATGTCACTTGTGTGTGTCTCTCTCAGGAGATTCATCCCATATTTCTTGAGTTGAGATGCTCAGGGAATGTTTCCCCAGTGGTTCTGCCAGCTGCAAGGGAATCTGTCCCTTGAGGAAATTCTTGGAGCAGCTGATGATTTTTTCCACTGCTAAATTTTGCAGGTTCCAGCTTAAATCTAAAGTTTGCTGTAGCTTTAATGCAAACTTCCAGTCCCATGGAAGCACACAAAACCCACTCTTTCTGAGGGCCTCTGACTGTGCAAAAATGAGTGGAAGCATGGTCTGGATGAGTTAGCCATGCTTCCTCTTTAATATTCAGCCAGCTAGTCTCTCTTGGTGATTTGAACATCTGTTATTAAAGCAAAAGCAGTAAACCTCCATAATGAAGTGATGGCTTTTTGTCTTCATGCTTTCACAACATCCACCTTTTCACTATTTTACAGTCAGTTTTTTTTTTTTTGACACGTGTCTGTGAGCACAGACCTGTGTGCACATTTCAGAGAGATCACTATTTTTCAGGTTTTGCTAAAGAAATTTCTTGAAGATCCATAATTCTACGTATGCTTAGAAAATGAAAATAGGATGATTTTTGCACGGTCCAGGATCCAAAGTTGTATCCAAATTCTACAGCAGAATTTACCTTTACAGACTTTACCTTTAAATGTTAGTAATGAGGCACTCTTTCCATTTGAAATTATAACTCCATGGTTCTGTGATGTGTCTTGAGTACAAGTTTCTTTCAAATAGATTTTACTGGTAAAAGTTTTGACTGAAGTTTTCCTTGCTTTTTAAGGCTGTATCTACACTTTATGAATCACTTGATTCTTTTTACAATGAATCAAAATAAAAGATGACAAATCCACCATCACTACTGTATCCAGTGCAACAGATGAGCAAATCCCACAACGAGGGCAGCTGCAAAGTGTAGAACAAGAGTGAGGCGAGGATCTGCCATCTACTTTGACATTCAAAACTAAAGGACCATGTAATAAATATAATATGGTTCAAGATTTTATGAAACTGAAAACATTATAATAATATGCTGCTGAAAAACGGATTACATGAGTTTCCTGTGAGAAACATGCAAGAAAGACAATATACAAGAAAAAAAAAAAGGTTGGTTTGAAAGAATTTCTGAATGTTTTGTCACTAACTTTATTCTAAAGAGTCTGAATTTTGAGAGTATGAAAGTTTAGAAGACTGTCTTCAACTCTTCCCCCCTGTATCCAGAGTACAGGAATAATAAAGGATGCATTATACTTTGAAAAATCTTCTGGACTGAACAACTTTCTCCAAAGAAAGCTTTTCTTTAGGCAGCCCATGTATACATAGCAGAAGGTAATGAAAAACTTCACATCATGGTCATCACTTGACCAAACAGACAATACTACAAATAGGATGAAGTCCAGTCTCTGAGAAGATCATCTGTGCTGACCACATCATAGCAAAAGTGGTGTGCCAGGAGGCTTTATGTTGCTGTGGAAGGGTACAGCTTCTATTCATTCACAGTGCTGTGAGAAGTCTTCCAGAGAAGGTAGTTTCCTATGTACAAAGAAATACTTGGTTTAAATGAAGTAATATATACTATAGTTATGTATAATTATTGCCTGCTCAAGGGGATTTGTCTGGAACAGATGTGAATGTTAACACTTTTTCCCCTTTTGCCAGCTCTAAAACTTTATAAAATCACTGAAGGACTAAATCAAAACTGAAAATGTAAGTAAAACCTGGCTTCCAAGGTCTGATCAGGGGGTGAGAGCAAAGTGACTGGCAGTTGTCCAAGGACTGCCAACTACAAAGAACAGATATCGGAAATGTGAATCTGAAATCTTTAGGGCTGTGCAGCTCATGCTCTGGCTCTTCCTGTGCTGTAGTGACTACAGTTTGCAAAGCTAGCTCTCAAAGTGCTGTAGCTCAGTTCTGGCTCCCTGCCTGGTGTGTGTCCTGGTCCCTGGGATGTTCTGTAACCTGCCCTGAGGCATTCTGCAGAGCGTGCTGCTGTCTGAAATACTCTGTAATCGCTTTGTGAACATATCCCATATGAGAGAAACAGTTTCTTATACTGCATCTTATACTACAATTTATGTATAAATTAAATAAAGCAAGAGGATTTTCTTTTCCTCCTTCTGAACTTCAGTCATTTTAAAATCTTATTATTTTTTGTCCTGAAACTCACTACAGATGTTTCCTGTACTGCATGGTGAAACACTACCCTGTGACATTTTCTTCTGAGGTTCACAAACATGACTCTGCTGGATTTCTGCAAGCCCTGTAACTTTGTCCCCTACACAAGAAAGTCAAAATTGGTAAAAGGGTTGATGACCTTCATACCAGGTCAAGGAAGCTCTCAATTATATGACTGGTTATTTCTATATTTAAGCACTGCGAGGAAATGTACAATATTTGGGAAATTTTTAAAGGAAAACTACCAAATGTGGCTTGGTGGCAATCTCTTAGTACGTAAATCATATTTTCATTAAAACACCAGAAACAAAATGTTGATTAAATGTGGTTCCTACCAGCAGAGTGTCACCTTTCTAACAGCTGCTCCTGCTTGTATGTTAACATGGTAATTTCCAACATCTGGCATTTGAAGATTACGCCCAATTTATCATGACCTGTGAGCCAGCGGGCTGTTTTCAGAGCTCCAGCTGGTGGCCCAACTCAGTCGAAAGGACTTTGACACCTGTACATCATGTGTATCACCTTTCTCTGCTTCTGCACCACTTGTAAGTGACAAACCCTGCCCCAGGCAGACTTGTCAGGCAGACTTTACCTTCTTCATGGTTATTTTGCTAGATTTAAAAGAAAAAGAGTTCTTGAAGAGAATCCTGGGCATTTATTTTTAGCCAGTTCTGGTGGTCATCATCTCTTGGACAGACTGCTGTGAAGTGATGTATCCACCAGTTTGAGATTTAAAGTCTTGCTTTAAACACAGGCCAAAACACACTAATTTAAGAGCAAGACTGGCACAACATATTCTAAAGCCTCATATGTCTTCTGCTGTGCTTTCAGTGTCTCAGCAAAGTACTGGGCTTACTCCTAGGCCTACAGCTGAAGCTCCCTCTGTTTCTGTCACGCTCAGGGCACTGGTTTAGAGCACTGGACTTCTCAGTCTCTTCTATTCAACTTGAGACTGCTGCCCTCAGCTCTTGCTCTTCCTGCTCCATTGCACACAGATCCAGGCTTGATTAATCTACCTGGCTCTTGAGCAGCTGGTACTGGTTGTCTCAGTCAAACCACGCTTACTTTCCAAAGTAGTCCTTCGTAGCATCTGTAGAAGAAGAGTCTGGAGCAGTATTTTTGCCTGCATAATGTCTGGCACCCTTGGTAGCGGGCAGGATGAGGCAGAGCCCCAACCAACATTCTGGCAAAATCATCGTGTTTGTGTGTGTGATGATATGACTAATGTTTTTGTGTCTGATAATGGTGCTTTCAGAACGGCAGTGACATTAACTTGGTTGACTAAAATTCATTTGAAACCTGGTTTTATCTAAAGTGATTTCTCTGTACTGCTGACATCAAGCACTATGGCAAAGCTGCCACTGTTCACAAAAATACAACACCTACAGCCCAGGCTTAAATTGACTTAAGGAAGCCTGTGTGCATTAGTTAAGAACACTCTCAGTTTAAAAACACTCCTCCGTTAGGCAGCTGTACCGCTGGATCCAGGCTGCGTCTATAGAGAAAAGCCGATCTACGCAAACAGGAAGGGTCTTCTTTGAATGGTAATTCTTGCCTAGTTCCTAGCGTTGCTTAGGAAATAAAAGTTGAAATCAATACTTTGTCTGAGATAAAATGTTTTGTTTGCTTTTCAATTAAAGACTGTGATCCTCAACTACATCACCAATTTAAGGAAAAGTACTGTTCTTACAAGAAGCACCTGAGGAGGAACTGGTGTGCATCATGGGGTCCATATGGTCTGTGTTTCCACTGATCTAAGGGCTTCTTATCTTATTTTTATTCTAGGCCTTCAAACTTAAACGCAATAGTGTGTGCTGCGTTTATTTCAGTCAGACTCCAAACCAATGTCTATTGCCACATCCTCTGTAAACAACAGCACAACCAAACCGGAGTAAATCTATGATATGGGCAGAATTTATTTTTGCCATTATGCTTGTTTTGGGTGGTTACAGTGAGGAGAGCCGTAAGCATTTTTTTATTTTTTAATGTCGTCTTGTATCGCTCTTTTGGGAACAGGAAACATAGAAAGTACTACTGAAAATTAGATATGAAGATCAAAAGAACATCAACCAATTTCTCTGAACATGAGATAGGGCAGATGATAATATATTAACACTTCTCATTTTCTGTGTAGTATAACAGAACGGTTCTGATAAACCAGCACTTTCTAATAACAGGGCTTTGGTTGTGTTGGTCTGGTGCTGTGGGCTGGTAGGCTTTGGCCGATGGGAAGTGACACCAGTTCAATTCCTCATCCTTGTTCCTCTGGCCAGAGCAGAGCCAGGTGGCAGGACCCAGCAAAGCCCTCCAGTCATGTTAAATGGAGAGCATCAGTCCTAGCTGGGGGACCTGGTACCCGAGTGGGAGCTGAGACCACGGCCCGCATGGGTCGCGGTGTTGTTCTGAGGGTGGAGGGGGGGGGTGGAGACCATCAGAGAGACCAGGCAGAAACATCATACGTGGCTAGAGCTGCTCTTACTGAAGTTACTTGAGAACTTTGTCTCGGTAAAGTATCAGATCTACAAGGGTAGAGGATTATAGAAAGGATAAGGCAGAGACAGCAAGTGCAGTGCCTGTGTTCAGCGTCGTTACTGCAGTGCAGACAGAAGACAGAGAAGTTACGCAAGGTAAGGGTTCAAGATACTAACAAAAAATTGGGTCTACCGCCTACATCCGCTCTGAAATGCTCCATGCTCTGTTATCTGCTCGTGTGCTTGTCTTGTCCTAAATGTCAGGCTCCATGAGCCGGGGTGAGCTATCTGCGCGCTGCCTGCCGCAGCGGGATTGCAGTCCATGGTTAGGGCTTCTGAAACTGTGTGAAAATAAACCATGAAAGCAAGCAATAGGTATTGTGCTCTGTTACTTTATAGCCTTTAATTCTGGAAAGAGAAAAAAAGATCTCTAATGAAAACATCTCTAATGAACACAGCAGAAAAGGTTAGGTGGTAAGGTGACAGACACTACAAAAATACCCCTGGCCTGACTGGGTTTGCTCAGGCAGAGTAGCTGTCCTTTCTCACATAAGCAGCTGTAAGATATTAAATGCAGTTGGTCCTTTTAAGTTTTCATTTTAAATGCGACCTGACCTTAACCTAAACAGTCTAGAGCTAAACTACATCGGGCCTGCTATTGAGCAAGAAAGGAAATGGAAAAAGCAGCTCCCATGTCATTGAAGCTCTGCGCGGGGGGAAAGTGAGCTGAGAGCCTCTGGGCAGAAAGGCTGGCGGCTGCTTTGTCGGCTCGCCCTCACGCTGCAGCGTGGCAGCGGAGCTCTGAGGGCGGTGGGCACTGGGCCTGGGCCAAGCACGGGCACCACAGGTGGGCCAAGGATGTCTCCAGGGGGCCGTAACCTCCCTTCTGGCCTCGGTTGGTGTTGCTCTGCGCCAGCATAGCCGAGAGCAGTGTGTTTGTTGCTCATTGTTTCTCCTCTGAGGCCACGTAATATTTTAACAGAGAACCGGCGTGCTGCGTTTTGGTGGCCTGTTTCACCTTTGCTGTGGTGCTGTGCTGGAAGTTCACCTCACGGCCTGTGTTAAAATGACTCCCATTGAGCGTTCCCAACCCAGGGATGTTTCGCTATCGAGCTTTAGTTAACCAGCAGGGGTAGGCCCGACAGGGTGCCAAGGGGAACAGGGCTTAGGGCAGGGTCTGGAAGGCAGCGGGGACCGGTCTCCTCCCATGAGGTCCATCACAGCCGGGCAGCTCCCAGCCCCATGGGCAGGAGAAAGAAGGAGGGCAGAGCAACGTGCCGGCAGGGCATGAATCCAGGGAGGTGACAGCAGAGGGCGTGGAGGTCGCGGTACCCAAGACAAGGGATGGATGGGAATGGAGCAGGACACGGGCTACAACAGCAGCTGGAAACTAGTGTTCATTTTGGTGTCTGCTTCGATGACCCAGGCTGAGCGGTGCACACCTGGCATAGCTCTGTGCACGCTGAAGTGAGCCCTTGAAACCGAATGTGCTTTGAGCTGCAAGTAACTGCCAGCCCATAGCACAGGCCTCCTCTCCTTCCGAGGCATCTTCAAGCTTGCGACGTCTTAAACAGAGATGTCAGGTGTGTCTTACCGGAAGGTGGCTCATACAAATTAAGAATACACAGGAACATACAACTCTTAATGCTCCTGTATTTGTCTATTTTAGAAATGAATGCAAAACAAGACCTAGGATTTTATAAGCATTAAGGTAGGGCAAATCACAGTTGGACTGCCTGTGTGAGAGTGGCTGAGGAATCGTGGTGCGTAGAAATCATGACTGAAGTGCTTGAGTGGACAACATCAGTTACCTCAGGGTGTGACCTCTCCTTCTGTCATTACAATAAGAAAACAAAAGTAGTCATGGAAGCCTTAATATGATCCTTAAACCTGAACATAGAAATCCTGTAAAGAGCATCCAGGAAATTATTCAATCATGGACTGAAAACTAGACAGAAGTATTTACACTGTAAATATTAATTTACTGACTGTAGTATATTCATTGATTTTACAGTCTAGTATGGCTAAATCTAGTACACTAGTAAATGTGTTTAAGTTGAGTCAATATACAATGGTAAAATACATTTCCTGTGCTTCAGCTTTGCCTGACGGCAGTACTTCAGCTCTCAACTCAGAAATTCACAGCCCATTAATTGACCTCGGTCTTCACGATTTTACCTGTCTTTAAACTTCATTTAAATAGTATGTGACTTTAATAATTGGATTTGTGAAATAAATGTTAAGGGTATTTTGAGAAGTAAATGATAATAAGATGATGAAGACTACCGCCTATTTGAAGAACCCTCAAAATAACTAACAGAGCTGATTCATCATGTCACCGAGCATCACATGTGCTGGTAAGACCTTCTTCCTGTTTACACATCACTGTTGCCTGTTTAGTTTAATCTCTTTGTGTTTTGCAGAACAACGTAGTAGCTGCATCATTTAGACATACGTAAATTTGCCGTGCATTGTGGAAACAAAATGACCTTTAAAAATCATTACCCAGACTTACAGCAAGTTTTCAGAGTCAGTGCAAAGGAAAACTCCACTCTTCAGTAAATAAAGTGTGTTGGTAGGCTAAATTCAACAGAATATCCAGGACACTGGAAAAGATTTTTTATATATATATAATTTTGTCTTAGTGTGGAATATGCAATGGTTGGTTTGGAGTAAAATGTTACCCTCACATCAAGAGAAAAATAAAGTGCTTTTTAGTACTGCTGCTGAGATGGAACTTATGAAAAACAGTGAATTCGTCATTTCAAATTGTGCTTTCTTCCCCCTGCGCTTCTTACATTCTAATACATAACACATTTGTGAAAATTGTCAAAAAGTTGTTCTCCTGTAACTTCCTGAACCTTTTGGAATAAATGTTAAGGGATGATAAGCTCTAATAGAAGTTTAACTTTTCAACTGTCCCAGCGGTGACTGTGACACAAATGGCTCTTCAGAGCTGATAAATGTATTTATTCAGACTTTTCCAAAACAGACGCTGCTGAGAAAAGCATAAGATAAAATTTATTCTCAAAGAGAAAATCATCACAAAGTCACACAGATCTCATGTAAGTCTGACTGTCTGGCCAAGTACCATGAAATTTAAATATCTGGCTGGTTTTTGGAAATGACTTGACCCTGCCCATTAGTATCATATAAATAATTTAAATTTTTGGCCCAAGTCAAGCAAGACCTAATTCTGGATAAACCCTCAGTAACACCTCACCCAAGCTGTTGTCTATGCTGTTCCTTGAAGAAAGAAACCTGAGAGAAGTGACCAACGGCAATTATTTGCATGAAAATAATAATATAAAATTTAACCAAACCCACAGGAAATGGCTTATCTCGCAGGGAAGCTGGACAGGCGTCAAAATACTTCTTGCTCTCCTACAAATACCTCCTATTTGTTCTCTTCTTTGTTCTTGTGGTTTGTTTCTATTTTGCAAACAGTTGTAATAGTCTGTTTTGTGCCTTGTGCTCCAAGCTGCTATTTTTAATGAAAAACAAATTAGAAGAAAATATTTAAACAATACAAAAAATGTGAATTGAAAAGTCTGAGCAGCACTGATGTGTGTGCATGCACATGAATACAAATATGCCATGTTAAAAAGAAAAAAGATAAAAAGAAGATGTTACTACTATGGTGACCTTTCCATTTGTAGAAATTCAAGTCCTGTGGTTTATTTTGTGTTTTTGCACTTTTGGAGGCACTTCCTCAAAAACTGCGTCACCTTTGTTCGCACAGAAAAGTGGGTCAAGAATGAGGATAACTTTTCTGCTGGGTTATGTGAAAAAGGTGTGGCCATAAAGACATACCCTATTGGCTGAAGCTGATGGTCTCCCCCTCTCTGTCTTTTTGGGGTACTTTTTTTTTTTGTGTGTGTTACTAACAGGGATGAAAATGATCCAAAGTCATAAGAATGAGTGAAGTAGACACCTGATTTTGTTGGGGTTTCTTCCAGAGGGAGGAACTGATTTCTCTCCAATGGCCATGTTTAACATTGATGTTACGGATGTGTGTCAAGCAACAAGTTCCTGGCCCTCAGAGCACCAGTGATTGACACTGCGTGTGCATACAAACACCAGACGATGCTCATTGCTGGTGAGGCCTCATTGTTTGCTTTCTCCTTCTTCCTTCTTCTGAGGAAAACCACAGGTTTCAACAGGCACTTTAATGTAAAAACCTTCAAACTTTACCGAAAACCATTACCCATTTAATGCAAATCAATTGCAACTGTGTCATAAGGTTGAAGCCATGGGAACAAACAGCTCTTGCGAACTGTTTGAATAAAGCACACAGCTTGAGACATTGCAGTGGTTTTCCAGAAGATACCAAATCAGTTACTGGGGAACATAAGAAGGAAAATCATGCTGTTGTTTCTTTCAAGGAGGTACTAGTTTTACGTATATTTGTGATGTGTCGGCTTGCTCTGAGGCATCATAAATGTCACAGAATACATTTTGTCTGATGAACAAGTGGCCACAGCTGTCTGTCAGAAGAGTTAATTTTTAAAATTCTTCTCAATTAAAAACAAATTTTGGCTAATTTCTTTGTAGCATGACACAACTGGAAACTTACCTTCACATATGCAGAGGTACACCCAAAGACATCCAAATTCAGCCTTAATTTTGGGAAGCCGTAATCAGGGTCTTCTACAGAGAACGTTTCACCATGGGATGCATCAGGCTATTCATGCACAGTGCCCTAGTTTTGAGAGGTTCCCCCAAATCATTTTCTCACACTGCGTCCACTTACTTCTAGGATAGACATAACACACCTTCAGTGAGCTCCTGCATGTTTAGTGTAGCTGCCTGGCATTCAGTAGGGTGACCCTGCTGCCTGGACAGAAGTTTTAACCTGTTCCCTGTTGAGTGTAGCTATACCTGGTCACCTTCTGCCACCTGAGCTTCCACTTCCATGTAATGTCCTCTGCTGTGTGTAGGCAGCAGCTGGAGACTGAGCAACGTGGGTCCAGTGCGTTTTGTGCCAGCCACTCCGGCACGATAATGCTGGAGCTGTGAAGAGCTGTCAGTACTGAGGCGTGCAGTACCCCGAGCGGCACTCGGCATGGGTATTTGCTGACTGATAACTGTCCCTCTGGTGAGCAACCACTGGACGGGACAGGGGCATAAAGCACCTCCAATAAGGCCAGTCTCCGTCCTTCAAAAGAGACCCGAGGCTGTTCCTGCTGAGGAGAAAGCCAGACCCCAGCAGTGGTATGTCCCAGCTGGAAACCGCGATGGGAATGGCCACGGCTGTCTTTGACAAGTATGCAAAGACGGAAGACAACACACAAACCCTCACCAAAGCAGAACTGAAAACCCTCCTTGAAAAAGAGCTCCCAAACTTCCTCTCAGTAAGAGAAGAGCATGGCATAATTTCTGTATAATGGCAAGGGCCACAGGCTGCATAGCTGTTACACATTACAGGGGAAGTTGCATCCAGAAACATGCAGTTGTTTGTAGAAACATTTTAAAATACACCACCTGACTAAAAATGGAGTAAATGTAAAACTGATTCTGATAATCAGAGCTATTCTCCATTTACCGAATTCATCACTCAATTTGTCAGGACCACGGCTTTGAAATAGGTTGGCTTTTGTCTTCAGAATTAATCTACTTTTTATTCCCGGATTTATAATCTTATGCGATGTCACAGCTGCTGCAAAGGTGATTATCTTGTCAGCAAGTGAAGATCTTGACTGGAGATGCAGAATCTTACACTTACTTTCCCTAGGTATTCATATTTACATACTCAGTATGCGCTTAAAAAGGACGCATAAACACAAAGAACAACAGATGAACTCAGAGCAAACTGTTTAACATCTGCCTTTAATAGTAAAAGGCCTGAAAAAGTATTTTACATCGCAGGTTTGCATGTAAGCATCATGTACATTTAAATAGTTTATATGTATATATATAATTTCTCTAGATAGGTATTCAGAATTCTTAGTACATTATAGCAAAAGCTTTCATTGCCTAGGAGACAAAATGCTTTTCCTTTTCAATTGTTTTTTATTTGCTTCCCTTCACTAAAAAATCTAGAAAATGTTTTTTAAAGTCTTGATCTTTGCACTCACGACTAACATTTATTTGTCCGTCCACTTATTCTTCTTAAATGCAAAAATCTAGAGCCAAATGTTCCAAATGTAGCTACCACTTTTTTTATCCTGTATAATTCAATTTTTTAACAACTACTTCAGGGCACTGCGGACAGTACTTGATATGAGTTAGTCTCTTTACAAGCAAGCTGCATGAAATTATGGTATGAAATCCATGCCTGCTGGATTTATGACTCACAAATTAAATACAGATGCGATATTCAGAATAAAAATCTGGATGGCTCTGCGTGAATAGAAGAAAATGTCTCTGACATTATTTTAGATCAGTGGTTGTGACCCAAAAGATTCATAGTAAGTGTCCTGTTCCTGGTCTTGGACTTGCATGCTAGTCATAGTGTCTCCACATGAAGACAATCAAAAACAAAACACAACAAGCAACAACAACAAAACATAATTATAAAGGGGTATATATTATAAAAACTTGACTTTTGACGTTTGGCCTATGAAGAGCTGGGGAGCCCCTGCCCCAATGACAGCTGAATGGGATGATGCTCAGGGCCGGCCCTGGGTACCTTTGCTGGCAGGGCACCACCTGCTCCGGTTGCACGCAGCTGCTCTTCCAGCCCTAACTACTTCCTGAAATTGCTGGAAACAGATCAGCATTTTCCAGGAGGGTAATTAGCTAAATGTGCTATCATCTTTTAGTCTCCATCTCCATTTCCCATCTTTACTTATTCTAGAGAAAAAAAAAAAAAAAAAAAAAAAGAAAGAAAGAAAAAGAAAAAAAAAGAAAAAGAGAAAAAGAAAAAGAAAAAGAAAAAGAAAAAGAAAAAGAAAAAGAAAAAGAAAAGAAAAAAAGGCACAGAAAAGAAAGGAAAAGAAATAAAAAGGGAAAGGGAAAGAAATAAAAAGGGAAAGGCAAAGAAAAATGAAAATAAAAAGGAAAAGAAAAAAAAATATTAGTATTAGAAAAAAATACTTTTTAAAAAAAGAAATTTGAAACAACAATGCCCTGTTTTGCAAACTAATAACTGCAGGAAAGCAATGGAGAATATAAATCTGATTTCAGGAAAATAAAAAAAACGTTACTGTTTTACCTGCATTTTACTGACTTTTTTTTTTCAAGAATGTTCTGAGAAAGGGGGTCCTTTAAATATACCTGGTTTATATTAATATTTCTGGTTTTAGGATTAGTTACAACTAGCAGAGCTCACAACTGCCTGGAAAGCTCTTGAGTCAATCAGAAGCAGAAGTAAATCCATGTCACAGGACTGAAGGGTTGGACTAGGTTATAAAGAGTTTGAAAAAAAATAAAAATTCCCACATCAGAAGTAAAATTCAGAAGTAAAAACAAGTTCATGTGCTTCACTGAATAGTTTTAAATATGCGCTTATAAATTTAAAATTGATGATTGAAAAGGAATAGAATTTTCCAGACACATTCATCAATCAATCTGGGCAACTGCTTCAACTTTTCGGGATCTAAAGGTGCACATTTTTTAAGTGAAACATGAAATTACAGAATGCAATATTTAATTCGACCGTGATCAAGCAGTGCCCCCAGGTTTCAGTTCAGGTAGTCAATCCTGTAAATTCCTTGAACATTTCCGAAAGTTTTTATATTTTCTTTCGATTATAATAGCAGATTTGGGTTTGTTTAGCTTCAAGAAAAGTCCAGCGGTAATGTCCTATGTTACGTGGGTCTCTACTGCCATCACCTGTTTGTTTTTCAAACTGCGTTTTTCCTAAAATTGGAGTCGATCAGTGCCGGGACTCAAGCCAAAAAAGACCTCCTGTGAGATTTCCTAGAAAAACCTTTTTTTATTTTGTCAAAATGTATACACATATATATATATATCTTTTTACTTGGCCATTGTCTTCCTTAATATCATCCTCACGATGGACTGGACTGGTGAGGCAGGCAGAAAGATACCAAGTTGGAAGGAATAAAGTTTGTTTTCTAATGTTTTTGCCTGTGATGCCTGCTGCCCGGGCCCAGGGAGCACCCTGGCACTGCTCGGGCTGCCCGCAGCCTTGCTGGAATGGCAGTGCTTGAAGCTTACGTCTGACATTTGCCCCCAGGAAAGCATCGTTTTGGCTTTTTCTAGGCTGTAAAGACCTTCAAGGGAGCAGGTGGGGAATGTGCATTGAACTCAGCTGTGCAGTGTCCTTAGGGCTTTGCACGGTGCAGCTTTAACCATGATGAAGGCTGTGTTAAAGGTAGAAAATGTGCTCCTCCGTGCTGGTGCGTGGCCACAGCTCCCGGGTGCAATAAAGCCAGGAGCGTGCCTTTAGCTGGAGGCGATGTGCTTGCTGAGACCTTTAGCACCCTTGGCATGGGGATGCCACCAGCACACACACAAACTTGTCCCCAGTGCCAGCCAAAGCCCCTGACCTCTGCGTGCTCCCTGTGATGCTTCTGGGCTTTGTGTAGCCTCCCACTGCAGCCTGCTGCTTTTCTTTTGCAGACAGGGAAGGACAAGGTTGCTATCAATAAAGTCTTCAGGAATCTGGATGAAAATGGTGATTTCCAAGTGGACTTCAAAGAATTTGTCATCTTTGTGGCAGCTCTGACTTGCTGCTGTCATAAATATTTTGAGCAGAAAGCAGCCAAATAGTTGTCGAAATGCTCAGAAGACACTGTCTTTGCCTGTGCTCCATATGCTAATGCTATGGATCCTGTCAACCCTTCCATGTACTGCGCTGCAGTTTACAAGCATGCTGGGCTGTAAAAATAAATCCTCCTGTGCTTACATCCCTGTCTTGAATGCTAAAATCCACTCCTTTGTGGAAGAGCCTGGGCTTAATGGGTCCCACTAACAAGTGTGGAGCAGTTTTTCTCTTTCTCTGCTTTTTGAAATGCTGTTCTTAACCAAAAGGCTCAATATCCATCCCAGGCAGGGCGGTAAACTGCCTCTCCGAGCTCATATGGATTTATTTCCTATTACAAATAAGGCCCTTGTACCAGTATAGTGATATTGCCGTGCAGTTGCAAGGTAGATAGGGGTGCACAATGCAACCATAGAACCATGGAGGGTTGGAAAAGACCTTAAAGATCATCCAGTTCCAACCCCTGCCATGGGCAGGGACACCACCCACCCGACCAGGCTGCCCAAAGCCCCACCCAGCCATGAAATAACGCTGAGTAAGGCTGAAGCTAAGCCACAGGTTTTACCCATTCATAATGCTGTGTAGGTGGGCATATGCTGAAGTGTATTCATCCTTTAGGGAAGCCGCTGAGAGAAGTTTGGGCCTATTGGATTACTTCGGGCTGTTTTAGGTGGTCCTTTTGCCTAGCCACCTTTCGTTCCTCAGTTGGCTCTACCAACTAAATGGTGCAAGCACCACCTAAAACTTCATTCCTAACACCTCGGGCACAGGGTCCCAATGCACATTGCTGGCTGTGACAGCCGGCTGCTTCAGGAAAGGGGCTGCCCTTCTCTTCCCCATCACTGGGTGGGATCAAGCAATCTCCATCCAGAGGCCGGGATTCCCCTGATTCCCCTCAGTCCCTACCAGCCGCTGGCAGGACCCCAAGCCCCACATTCCCCTTGCTCCCCTCGCCACATGTGCCCAGTGTTCACGCCAGCACCACACCAGGCACCGCAGCCACCTGCAGTGGGTGCAGGTGTTGTCTTTACGTGCGTGTGTGCCTGTCCCCTGCCCCAGGGACCGCAAGGATGTGTCCCCGCTCCAGTGCCGCTACGGACGGAGCTCACACAACACAACATTTAGAGCAAGGGCCTGACGTCTGTCCCCACGTCATTTTGGTCATGCTGGATGACACTCGGGGGGGTGCTGAGGTCCCAGAGACAAGTACATCTCATGCATCACTCCTGCAGGAGTACCACTACTTGCTTTGTTGGCAGCAGCGATCTTTTCTCTGCACTACCCAAGCAAGACAACTATGAAACTGAACTATATATGAAAAGGCACACAATTCTTGCCAAGCCAGGGGTCAAAAATCAGCCTTTTCTCCATATTATTGCGTTTGTTTGAGGCATCTTCACAGCTCTAATGCAGTACGGCCCCACCTGCTGACGGCTGTGCAGCTCAGCCCTTGCCAGGCTGGCAGAGCCCAGGATCCCCTCGCTCACTGCTTTGTCAGGGCTCACCTGAGAAAAGCACTTTCCTCATTGTTAAAGGCAGTTGATTATCATTTATGAATTATATGAATATTACATATTCAGAGGTATTTACAGAGGAAAATTTCATGTAGAGCATGGCTGAGTAGCTAGCTATATAAACCATCCTCAGGTGAGGAAATTCAGTTGTCACCGACTGATTGGTGTTCGTTAATTTATTTTTCAAAATGTATTTTTCCTTTTATCATTTAGCATTAGTATCTGAAAGGTTTCCTCTGCATTGCTTCACAACATCCATCCCCACAGAAACTATATTTTTTTACCACTGTGTGGCACTACACGCGGCCTTTTCAGTACCGGCTGGGTCCAAAACTACATCACGGCTGAGGCAGAATTTGAAGAAGTGGTGGTAAGACCCAAAAAATCCCGCAAGGGCGCTTTGCGCCGTGGCGCTCTCCTCTCTGAATCCTCGCTGTACATCCCACGGAGAGCGGGACAATTCGCCCGCAGTGGGCATTTCAGCGAGCCCTGCGGAGGCCCTGCCTCTCCTGGGCGCTGCTGCACCCTGCAGCCACCCAAGGAGTGCTGCCCCTTGCCAGGCTCGGGTCCCTGCGGAAATCACCGCAGCACAGTTCCAAACACCACCGCAATCTCCTTTCAAACGCATCTGTTAAAGAGCACACAGGTGAAAAGCTGTCCTGTCAGCCAAGAGATTCACCTGATTACTCCATTTTGTCTCTAATTTTAAAGAACGCACTGTTCAGTGGTGAGAGCCGTATCCCATTATGAGCAATACCGTAATTTACCCCAAATTGCACTCTTATTTCCTAAACTCCCTGCCTCTGGTGTCTGCTAGCCTCACAACTGCACTCACTCTCTAATTCCATTTTGCTCCTTTTCCCATTTTTCTGAGGTTTTACCTGTGTTTGTAGGACATTTGAAGGCTGGCTTTACTCCGCTTGGCCACAGCACAAAGCTAAATTCTTTTTGACCCATCACCCCCCCCCCCAGACTGTGAAACACCCTAAATCCTAGCACTGTGCTGAGCTAAAGCACGCTGCCTTTTGTGGGGGAGGACCTGAGCTTTCTCTCTCACCACCAACTCAGGCATGCTAGGAAATGAGTGGGATATCATTTTTCTCGTTGCTCCTGCAGCCCCCAGTCCTGTAAACCCTTAGGTTTGTGTTTAACTCCCATCAGGTCCCACGGTCCCACCGTGGGGATACCTGGAGAGCTACAGGAGCAGCCCTGGGAGTGCAGAGCCCTGCTTGCTCCAGGGCTGCAGGCTGGCCGGAGAACCAGAGGGAGCCTCCCGTGTTCACTGCTGCAGAGAGAGGGACGAAAAGGGTTTGGGGGGTTTGTGTTGTGTTTTTTTGCATTTGTTTTTTTTTTTCTTTCCCCCTGCAGATCTTTCAAAAGCTCTAACTCTGTGATGAATATTCATTTCAATGTAGTACTGAAAATTCAACTGATGACACCTCAAAGAGAAAATGATCCAGGAATAAAAGAAATTAACATATAGCTCCCACCTTAGCATAGAACAAAAGTGACTTTTCAGAATATATTATTCAACCTAAAAGCATTTCGGTAGAGTCACTTTAATATCTTTCAATCCACTGATTTTCTTCCCCAGTACTATTAATTTCCTCCACATCTACCCAGAATGTGCCATGCATTTCCTTCCCTGGATTAACTTTTATAATTCAGAATTTGAGTTGCAGAGATGTTAGACCTGTTTTTCTACCTACAGATTAATCTTAGCTCTTAGGCCCAAGTATTATGTAGGACGAGATCATTTAAGAAACAGTGTAAGGCAGCTTTAAGGGAACGAAAACGACAAGATAAACAGCAGCTCAGCAAATATGAGCTAAAAGATGCTGGCAGCACGTTTGGCTTAGTTATGTTAACAGAAAATAAAAGATATGGGAAGAAAAAGTATTACAAATAAAGATTTGGGAAATAATTTGTGGTGAGTTTCAAATTAGACAAGGCTTATAAAGGCAGGGCTCAGAAAGTCAGCTAAGCAGCAAACCAGCCAATAGGTATTTTTATTTCCTTCCACAGAACAATATACGTTTACATTAACAATAAATACCTTCAAGAGATTAAGATACTCCAGTATAAATATTTGCTATTTTGAGATTTTTTGGGGTTCTGCTAAGCCTTGTCAGTTTTAAAAATGGAAGTGTATATACAGGAGATACACAATCGGCATAATGCTACCTAACCCTGAAGACACTTACCTCGTGGTTTTGCCTGAGAAGATCCCTCATTATTTTACCTTCAAAATGATCATGGAGAAAAATAAGGATTCATGGAAAAAAATACATCACCCAGGCAAGCATTTTGTTTGTCTTCCCAGTAAGCCCAGTTTGGGGCTTGAAACCGGACACTTCTCTCCCCCTGCGTATCTGAGCATGCCACGCTGGCAACATGTACCTTCAACACCTGACCTACATTGCCAAGATCAAGCCCTTTACAAAATACACTTTAGCTCCCTGTTTCCATATAAAAGTGAGTAGAGAAGGAGGAGGAGGTGGCGGAGGAGGAGGAGGAGATGTTACCTGTCTTTTATGCAATAGTCTCATGGTAAAACACCCTTGTAAGAGCTGGGAAATTGCATTCAAGTCTTTCCTCAGGTGAAACCCACACGTGTCAGCTGAGTGCACTACATTGCAGGATCAGGGCTAGCATCGGGGTACCTGCCACCTGCTCCCCCTCTTGCACAAGAGACAGGTAAGGCCTGAACAAGGGCAGATGAGAAGCAGCACATCTCTGTAGCCTGGCAGATCGAGTATTTTGCCAGCAGTGCAGGGGGGTCTGCATAGCCTGTAGGGTCAGATTTTATATTTTAATCAGTAACTACTTAAAACAGACATCTGGCACAATTAAAAGTCTTTGCCAGGTGAGTTCCTAAGCCACTGAAGGGCTGAGCTACACTCCAGCTCCGTCCCTCTCTCTAGAGCCATGCAGCAGGCTGGAAGGATCTCAGCAGAGTAGGAGGCATCTCCTCCTTCTCATCCTCATCATCGTCATCATCGTCATCATCGTCATCGTCCTCCTCCTCCTTCTCCTCCAGCTCAGAGTAGATGGTCACCCCTGTAAGGTGGTGTAACATGGTGGGTGATGCTTGACTCAGCAAAGTCCTGCCAGCACATCCCCGTCCCCGGGTGTGTGCAGTGCTCCAGGAAGCTCTTAAATACCAACAAGCTGACTCCTGCTCAGATACCTGGAAGGAAGGATCCAGATCTCTCTTTTGCTGAAGAAGTTTCATGTTCGCAGTGTCCTCTGAGACCTTACCCACCATCTTGTGCTCCCTGCATGGTCCCCGATGGACGTACTCGTGCCTGGGGGCCCCTTTCTGAGACACTTCTCCTCTGTGCTGGGAGCAGAGCCTTGGTGCTTAGCCCAGGTTTCTGCAGCCTGCTCTCTGAGCCACCCACCTGGAAATTAGTCATTACAGCACCTAACTGACTGTGCTTTTATATGGCTTTTTCAGGCCATTTTCTTCCCTAGACTCATTCCTTTTTTTTTTTTTTTCCCCCTAGTCAACATTTTTATTTTCACTCCTGTACCTGAAAACCTTTGAGAACCTTGAGAAAGAAAACTTAAGTTTTTATGGGCGCAGCTCTTCTGCTCTCCAGCAGGTGATAAATAGGTGCATACATCGTATAATGCTGCAGGACTAGGCAAAAGAATAGACTATAAATAGGCTTAATTTTGCCTAGTAAACATTACATCCAAATAAATGCATAGAATTTTTTTCCTCATGATTTTATAGCTTCCCACTTTGACACAATTGCCAATAACAATTTCTTTTGTTTTATGACAGGCAGAAGTAGGTCTCTGAAGCATTAGGTAGCTATTGACTGTTGCATACAGAAGGAACAAAAGGTTCCTGAAAAGGAACGGGTAAGAGAGCTGAGCAGAGATGTGCTGGGAGCACCAGAAGCCTCCTCCCCAGGATGTAAGCACCAGCACGGAGCCTGCAGCAGCCTGCAGCTCACTGCACGGTTTTAGCCTTGCTACCTACAGGGGTTTAAGTCTGACGAAGACTGGAAATCCTAGGATTGTGGGTTTGCTTTGGAAACATTTTAATGTTCAAAAAATTGTTGTCTCTTAACGCCTCTAAATCATCACTCCAGTGATTATAGCTCCCTTCTCTCTCCTCATTTCCAGACCCTGCTCTGTAATTCAAGTCTGCTCTGCTTTGACCAAGCAGTTTCAGCTCTAGGTGTTCTGGAAGCCACCAATGCATCACAAAAGTTATTTTTATGTTTCTGAATTAACATCCTCACCTGTACTGACCTCAGCTGGTTCAGTCGTCCCATACACTCCATGGGACCTTTTATCTGTCAGTGCGAGTTAACAGATTTAAAAGGCTGAGCAGTAAAAGCCATAGAAGAGGTAAAAGGCCAGAGACCCTGTGCCCTCGGCTGCTCTTCCTGGAGGGACTAAGGCCGGGCTGAAATGCATATTTGGTCTCCCATGACGGAAACAGCTTCTTCTTCCCCATCACTTACTTCCCAAATGAAACAGCTAGAGAAAGAGAAAGCCCAGGCCTGCAGCTGGAGGGGAGCTGGAGAGGATCTGACGTAAATCCTAAATCCCAAGTAAACCAGGAGTGATGTCAGATTTGTCCTCTGAGGGATCTGTAGTCGGGGGAAAGATGTATGCCTTGCCTGGGGTTGGGGCTGGGAGCAAGGGAAGGCGCAGAGCTGCTCTGGTCCCTCTCCTGCCGAATGCTTGGTTAAACGTGGAGCTGGGTCCCCACCAAGTGCCACCTCCTGCTCCCAAGTCAAAGGCATCGGGGCTGAAAGCTGTGCACTGGTACCATTCTCAGCTGTAATGTCAACAGCAGGAGGATTTTAGCCTGGTTTTGGCAGGGATGAGCGCAATCCCAGCATAGGAGGGACTGCTGCTTGGTGGCTTATGTTGTAAATAGCAAACTGGAGCGTTTCTCCCCTGCTAAGCCCCCCAAAATCAAGCAAAAGAGCTGTCCTCCTCCTGATCTAGGAGGCTGCAATTTAGACTTGCAGTTTAGCCAGTACAATTTGTCAGCTCCATCTTTCAGTCCTCAGAGAAGGAGCATGTTAGTAGCTGAATATAAGCAACATTTGCTTCCAATTTGCTCAAGCTATGCCCAATTACTTTATTAATGGACCGGTTTGCATCATGGTTCAGATAAAGCTGTGCTTTAGGCTTGCTTTTGCAAGCCCTCCCAGTTTTACAGCAATAAAGATGAAGCAATGTTAACTTTCATTCTGTGGAATATCATCTACAGAAGTATAAGCAAGAGATCTCTCTGCAGGCAGCCTCTTTTCTGCGGAGCTCAACGTTAATGAAAGCAGGATAAACCATTTCATTTTCCTGGTACGTTTGATTAGGGAAGGATAGCTCTTCAAGAGTCAGTTCAGTAGCTTTAACGATCTATTCAAGTTATCCATTTAATAATTAATTTAATAATCCATTTAATAATTATTTGGGGATAATGAGTGTGGTGCTGCCCTCCACCAAGCCAGTCCATGGTCCTTTTGGGTCTCCTCCTGCAACCCACTTTTGGGCTGAAATTCTCCTCCACAGGAATTTCAGGTCCCCAAAAAGCTGCTTTGAACTGGCCCCAAGCTGGGACAGAGACCCAGCTGTGCTGCATGCTCTCCCACCGCCAGACTTCTCTGTAACTCAAGGAGGTCATCTTTAAACCAAAGGTTTTAGGGGTGGCTACCAGTGGCTGGGCTGTGTAACCTGTGCTGTGACCTCTGCCACTTTTTAAAATCTACCTGTTCTTTGAAAGGAGGATAATCTCTAAAAAAACATGATTTAAACTATGCTTAGGGTATTTACCGTTCAGTGGTGCCTGTCACTGTATTTCTTTTATTATTTTTTTGAAGACTTGGGCTTCCTATAACATTGAAAAAATAAATCAGAAATTGTCTAGATATTTTACAATAAATATATACCTCCTCTTGAAACTTTTCTTTTAATCTTTGTCAAGTATGCTGTACTGAAGCACACCTAGAAGAGAATATAAGAAGGAAAGGAGAAAGTACAGATCTGGTAAGTGTCCCGCTTTGTAACCACATGGCCTCTTCTGTCAGCACCGAATGTCAGCTGTACCTGGGGATCAGAGGTGGCGGCCCTCCTCCTCACAGCCTGCAGGAAAGCTGGTGTACCGTCATCAAACAAGGCACAGGCCTTGACAGAAAGATGTGGGGATTAAGATCCTTGCTTGGAAAAAGCTCTGAAAGCAATTTGGAAAAAGTGCTGGGTCCCCAGTCCCAACTGACAGCAAAGAGCAGTAGGTTTTGCAACTTGTCAACACCATGGGATGATGGAAGAGATTCATGATAACAAACAAAAGAGCTATAGAGGCTTTGTTATAGGATATCATTTGTTCTCAATTTACATATTGCCTTTGTTTCAAAGTACAAATGAAGGATAACAGCAGTGAAATGGGAAGCAAAAACTGACAATGAAAGCAAACAAGCCATCAGCTCAGGATCTCAAGTGAGAACAATGCATTGGGATTACAAAGGAAAAGAAAAGATCAAGACAGTGGGAGAAGAATAAAAGAAAGAAAATAGGTTCCAATGGCTATATTTAAAGTTGACATAGCGAATGCTAAGGCAGCACTTTTTTGCTGCATCGTCTTGAGGAAATAGGCAGAGGCCACGAATAGACCCTTCCTCATGTCCTTCCTTGAAGGTGACGGTGCCTCTGAAGTAACATATTGTTACGCATGCTGCAGGTTTGAAAGCACATGCAGACTATGTCTACATTGCACTGATGCCTCTGACCTTCTCAGAAGCACTGCAGGACTCTCAGCAAAGCCAGTTTAGCTTTGCTTTTGCCTCTCAGACACCTGAATCACCCACACCCCATCCCCAAAGAGATGACAAGGCCTTAGCCTTGTCATCATCCACCAGGGACTCTGTCTCCACTCAAGAGGGCTCTGAGACAGACTCTTGAACTGAGACAGTAGGTATAATTTCTGTCCAGGATCAAGTTCTTTTATTGTTGTCCAGATACAAAAAGTGTATTCATTTGCACAGGCCATAGGCAAAGAAGTGTTACGCAGAGCCAGCAGCTGAAGGACAGAAGGTGGTGGCCTTGGTGTCCTGCAGTCAACTCTACCCTGACGCGCGGGGCAGGAGAGGGCTTTGTCTTCCCGGTCCTCCCTGGAAAATCCTGAAAGCAAATGCTTCAGGACATGTGGAGTAGGACAGGGCCCCAGAATAAGTGAGAAACTCTGCCCAAGACAGGCAGTTTTAGCAGACATTGACTACGGCCTTCTAAAAGCCCAGGAATTACAATTAACAGCTGTGCCAACAGGTTTGGGCTCCACTTAACAAAACCCTTCCAACAAAGTCCTGAGCCTTCATTTTCTTTCCAGACCAGCTTCTGCTGCAAGATCAAGGACTATTTTCTCCACCAGGCCGGCCACTGACCTACATAAAGCAGCAAAGCTAAATGAAATAAAGGGCAAAGCTGAACTTCCTTTTAAAAATAATCTAAGTTTAGAAACAATTTAGATGCTGGTGGAGCCACGTGACTGCAGGAGCTGCAGAACCAAAAGCCGGTGGCTACCTGGCTCTTGGCAAACCACAAGCTGCTGCTGATTTTGCACCTAAAAATCTCTGTTCAGGGTGTTATTAATTCTGATTGGCAGAGTCATAGACGGAGGCACAAGGAATACATATTTCTTAATATGTATCAGTCTCTAAACATAGTATTTTGTATTAATTTAAAGAAGTCTGCTCTAATTTACACATAATGCCTAGCTGCAAGGAGGTTTAGATTCCCAACTTAAGGCTCCAGGCACTATGGCATGATAAGTAAAGAATGTTAATAGTATCGTTATGCGTCTCTAGTTGCTTATATGTCCTTTAACAGTTCTCATGGCTGGGATTTTGAGAACTACTCAGTGCTGGTCTAACTCTGGCCTTATTGCTCCCAGTGACTGTGGTATTCATTCAAAATAGATCCCAATATGAATATATCATTCGGGACACAGAAGTAATTATTTTTTTCTAATCTTATGGAGTTATGTTTTATTTCCTTGTTAAATCACATTAACTCAATCTTATGCCAGCCCTGAAATAATTTGCCCTGGTAGATCCCATATTCATCTTGCTGTTATTGAAAGTGGTTTATGTTTGATCCAAGCACATAGTCAATCTTCTAATTTCTTAATTTGTATCAGGAGATTTTAAAAGTTCAACTTATGTCATATCTAAGCAAAAACCCATTACATGTGAGAAATTACTGGCCGTCCATTTTGTGATCGAACGCATACAGCAAGATTAGTGATCATCTGTAGCTCAGCTGTTATTTTTACTGGGTTATCAAAGCCCTGGGGAGGATTTTGTAAAGCTATTTAGCCTGAAGGAAGGGATTAAAGAGGTTTCTCCCCATGAAACATCTGTTGCAAAAGTACTTTCTAATATTCAGAGCAGAATGTTGAAATTAATCAGAAAGGGGAAGAGTTTCTTTACTGTTCAGCAGCCACCCCATGGGTCAACCCCCTGGTTTTTCCCTCCACAAAACAGAAACTGTCCCCACCACTGTGTAACAGAGGACTTCTTTCAATGTCGTGTCCCTCAAAACTTTGATGGGATACTTCAAATTTTTCCTTACATTCCCTTCCCTTTTGTCAACTAATGAGAAACCAGGGCTTGAAGTGACTGTTATGGTCAGAAAGGCCAACCATCCGTGATTTCCTTCCCTTCTTTCCCTAATTCCCAGACTCTACATGTGCACAGGCTTTTGTGGTATATGCATGTGAACAGGCACTGTTTTCAGTCAGGTACCTGAAGGAATAGTGCATAATCATGCCTACTTTGAGCAATAGAAGCTGGTTATTTTCCCAGAGAGCCCATCATCTACAATCCTCTTATTCGTGTGATTTAAAAAAAAAAAAAAAAACAGCTCGCTGGAAAAAAAAAAAAAAGGGGGGGGGGTAGAAAAGAATGGAACATTAAACAAACTTGGGTAGTAGCAATCCCAAAACTGACATGGCCGAAGATTTTTCCTGTACCTTTTCCCTCCTCTCTCAATGCTCTCTCAAGCCCACTTATCCCAACCCCGGCATAAAGCTAGGGGCAAAGATAACCTCTTTTCCATAGGTCTTTGTTGCACTATGCTTTTACTGCTTACAGTATTGCTTTCTGTAATATTTTAGGGAAGAGGAGATACCCAGTAATAAGTGAGCACATTCACTACAGAGCAATATATACTGCGCAAACTTAAGTGCTAAAAGAAGTTGGATGAAAACAAACTCTCAGTTTATTCCCCTGGTTCACGCACAGGAGATTTGCAGAGAAATTGAGGAAAGCAGACTGGATGTTCCTTATTCTCTGTGCTTTTTTTCTTTTTTCCTGAGTCAGATTTTTTTTTAAAGCAAAAGGAAAAGCAATTTAATTCTTTTCCTCTATATAAGAGGAGAAAGAATTACAGGCACATGTTTATGCGTGCTAGGCTCAGTGAACTGAAGCTTCAGAAGGGTGAGAGAAGAGCTTCCTGGTAGCATCCGTAAGTTTCATCAATTATACTGCATTGCTGTCTTCAGTTCTGCCATGGACAGGTGACTGAATGTCTTTTTAAAACACATTGTTGTTGCTGATGATGATATTCTATCAAACACAAAAAGAGGGAGAGCATGACCGGGGGCTGCTGAAGGCTTAGCAGAACATAGTTGTCCTTGTCGTGCCATGCTCAGAGGAAGGGACTCCTCTCTGCAGGAGAGCAAAGATACTAAGAGGAGAAACTCCTAAAGCTGGATATTTGGGAAGCTCCTAGGGGGAGCCCAGCATTTGCACCCCATGGTCATCCAGGAATAGAAGTTTTGTCTTGCAAAGCCAGGTTATAGCAACAGAAAGTAGAACAGAAAATTTTGTAAAGACTCTTTCAGGCTGACATAGAGAAGAGTTAGAGATGCAATTTCTAGTGCTGAGTATGAGGATAAGGATCATAAATAAGAAGGCAGACAATAAAACAACAGCAAATGCCTGCGCCTACTGGAATAAATTGCATCTCAAAGATTAACTGGTATGGTTATACAGCTCAAGCTTTTCTACTTTGGTATGGGCTTTAAAAAGTCCTTAGGCACTTCACCTGGTTGAGGTTGCACCAGAAGCCCTGGCAATACAGCCTGAAACCTGAGAATGGGTATGGTGGCTGAACAGCCAGGATGGCCTTCTGAGGCAGCGAGGAAGGGACCACTGGGTTTATCCCATCACCAGCAGCATGGGCTATGCTGTGGTAATTCAAGAGTCTGCTTTTGGTGCATTTTTGGAGCATCTGATTGAGAATAACAAAATGGTGAAAAGCATGAGCTCTTGTCCACCAGAAATAAAAATATATCCAGAGTCGCATCACGGGGGTCATAAAACAACCTGTAAATAACTGCTGAAAATCTGTGCTATATTAAAACTGGTGATATGTGATTAAAAAACTGCTGTCATTGCCCTCAGCCACTGCCCACACCCAGGTGACACGCTGTCCCCTCCTCAGGGATGGCTGAGAAGCAGCAGTTGACTTGGCAACTGCTGCGGTAATAAAATATTTTTCCTCTGAAAGTATTAAAAACATACTGACAAAATGCACCCAAAATGCACCCTGCATTTTTCTCATGTAATAAATCTGCTTTTATATTTAAAGACCATACTTCTTCCCCTGGCAGGGATACACTGTGCCAGCCCAGTCTCTGGAGGGCCTGTAAAGGGGCGACATAGGAGTGCAAAAGAGGAGCTTTGTGCAGGTTGCTGTGACGGGGGCACAGGAGATGTTCAAGGGACATCTGTGGGCTTTGCCAGAGACACTGCAAGGAGCAAACCATGATACAGCTCGCAGCCTCAGCTGGCTAATGCACGATGGAGGTCTGCCAAACCCCTCCCTACCCTGCTGAAAGGAATGCCACTCGGTCATGGCAAAAATGTCCTGCATTCCCCTTAGTGCACGGGATCCCAGTCCAGCTTGCTCCTGAGCACGGCCCAAGGCAGGTCAGAGCATTTACTCACATTGTAAGACCCCTACAGAATCTGTACAGGCCATTGCGATCTATTTTGACAAGAGCTGCTCAGGTCGTGTCTCCTGCTGAGGGGTGGATGTGCGAGAAGGAAGCTCAGACAGCCTCCAGGTAGGATACAACCTGCCTTCAGGGCTGCTGCCTGGCTGTAGAGGGCACGGAGCTGTACCCTTGAAGGGGTAACCAGAAATAACTGCGGCCTTACGTGACATCTGCGGCCATCCCAAACAGATGACAAATATCGTGCCTTGAATATAATCTTGACTATTCTGTTTGATAAGGGTATATATAAATAAGTGGTGCCCAGTGGTTATAGCACACTCCCAAGCACGGCAGAACCAGGACTTGTGGTGTGAGTGGGAGCTGCTGCTTTTTCCTACATTTTTTGCAGAATAACTCTGGGGAGGCACGCAGAGAAGCAAAGCCTCTGAAATGCATTTAATTAGATAAGCTGAATCTGCAATGTAGCGTTTGGAAACCATCCAGGTTCAGGATGGGTAATTCAGTAATCTGGCTGGGTGATAGCAGATTCTGCTGATTTATGTGTGAGTCGGCTGCTGCTCTTCTGGGTTTCCTTCCCCTCTCCAGCCCAGCAGTTCATTCGGCCACTGCTGTGGTTTTTCACATCACAACCTCTCTGCCCTGCAACCCACATGGACTCACTTTTTGAGGACCGGTTTTGCAGGGGTGGAGGCAGGGGTGGACAGACGAGAGGGACCATTGCACTCAGGGGGTGCTGGGGCCCTGGGGGAATGTGGCTTCTCCGGGTCCTCGCTCCTGCAGGATTGCTGCTGTATCCTTTTCTTAACCAACAAGCTCCCACTGCAAGGAGAGGAAAGAAGGCTCTCTGTGTCTCCTGCTGCAGGCCTCACTGATTTTTATCTCCCTGGAAGCAGCCTGTAGAAACAGAGGAATCAAAGGGACAAGACTACGACTTGCACGAGGGGTGAGGATCTTCTTGAAGTAACTCCAGGACCAATTACAGTTGCTGAGCTGTCATGAATTAGCAGCACCGTGTGGGTGTTGAAGGACACCCAGATGAAGAAACACGGATTATCCTTCGTATTGGCAAAGTAATATCTGGGACAAGCTTGCACAACATTATAATCTAGAACTCAAGGTGTCCATGGCCAGGTAGCTGCACCCAGACCAGTGACTACTCGCTGCTTGAGGTTAGCTCACCAGAGCTGCAGTCACAACCTTTTAATTTTGTCTGAAAAGTGCTGTAACCATCACATTGCCTCCATGCTCATACCTGGGGGGCAAATCCAGGACCCGAGCTGCTCTGTCAGAGCTGGGTCAGCAGGGCAGGCAGAGCTCGCAGTGGGCAGCATGGGCTCCCCCTCTACTCTGCCCTGGTCAGGCCACACCTGGAGTACTGTGTCCGGGTCTGGGCTCCCTGGTACAAAAAAGACAGGGATGTCCTGGAAAGAGTCCAGCGGAGGGCCACAAAAATGATACAGGGCCTGGAGCATCTTCCCTGTGAGAAAAGGCTGAGAGACCTGGGTCTGTTCAGCCTTGAGAAGAGAAGACTGAGAGGGGATCTTATTAATGTTTATAAATATCTTAAGTGTGGGAGACAGAGGGATATGGCCAACCTCTTTTCAGTGGTTCGTGGGGACAGGACAAGGGGCAATGGCCACAAGATGGATCACAGGAAGTTCTGTACCAACATGCGAAAGAACTTCTTCACGGTGAGGGTGATGGAGCACTGGAACAGGCTGCCCAGGGAGGTTGTGGAGTTTCCCTCTCCGGAGATATTCAAGGCCCGTCTGGACGCCTACCTGGGCAGCCTGCTATAAGGAAGCTGCTTTGGCAGGGGGGTTGGACCCGATGATCTCTTGAGGTCCCTTCCAACCCCTACAATTCTGTGATTCTGTGATTATTTTTGTGTTTAAAAAAAGGCAGGCACTGACTAAAGCATTTCCTGCAGCCCTCCCTTCCCTTGTGTAAGCTCTCTGGTTGTCAGCCGTGTATTTGCTGTCCTAGTGTCTGTCTTCTGTCTTTCCACAAGGGGAGCTCACTTTCCTCTGTCCTACCACCGAAGTTTGGCAAACCTGTGAAAACAGACCGTGTTTGAGATTTCTAACACTCAATTCATTTTGGTTGAAAAGTTTGGTTTTCCTTTTGGGGAAAACGGTTGTGGTGCAACTCCATCACAGGAGGACATGTAGAAAAACTAATGTCTGATGTCAGTTCAATTCATCATACTTTCCAAAATATTTATTTAATATGCCAGAGCTCAACAAAAGTGCAGGTAAGTCACACACATGCAATATATATTACCCAATCAACTTTAATATCATTTGAGCTTTATGAGATTCCTTTGCTGGTACCTGGGCCCATCAGCTCAAAAAGTTCTGCATAAATCTGGTCTCCCTGAGTCAGAACTAAGCCCATTTTTTGTGACAGAGTGGGGAAGGGAGGCTGTACTTCACTATTTTTAACAAAAGAACAAGAAGCAGCAGACTTTTCTGTTCTCAAGATTCTCCAGTGGGTATTTTTCACAAGTAATATATTTTCTTATTTCACCATAAATATGTTGCTCTCTTGCTGGTTGAAACATGGAGCCAAGAAATCTATATTAATCTCATCATTTTAAGCTGAAAAAAAAAGCACCTGTACTCTAAGAAGCTAACAAGAACAGATAGCTGACCAGCATCGAGTTTTCCACCATGCTTTGACACTTTTCCACCATGGTTTGACACTTACTACTATCCAGACATTTCTTTGAATACAAAGACCAGAGCAAAAATGTTGCCTTTTATACTGTACACATGCACATCAGCTCAAGCAAATTTAGCCATGGACACATCCTGACTCCGTTTCTCCTAACAAACATCTCACTGCCCCTCTCACCAACACATACCAGCACCTTTCCTGCGGAACAGTGACTACCACTGCTGCTTCTGCAAGTGATGTATGCATGCGTGCACCCCGAAGCAAAGAACTGAGGAAGCTGCAAGCCAAACCAAATGGCACAAACCCTGGGTTTTGCAGGAATATGGTGAGACTGGAACAAAATAATTCACAGTTAACAAACCAATTTTCCATGGGAGCAAAAGGCCTTGCCACAGCCACGCTAGAAACTTTTATTCGTTCTAAGAAATTCATTGCCACCTGAGTCATGCAATTACTAGAGCTATTGTCCCACAAGCTGCGGAGACAATCAAGTCTGGTTCATATAGATTTGGTTATATAGTCTGGTTCATATAGATTTTGGTAGTCTGGTTTCATATAGATTCGTGCCCTGCATCCTTATATGTGTATTCCCCTTTTCCTCTCTACCAGACCTCCTCACCCCCATGTCTTCTCCGAGCTCCCTCTCGTCACCTAGCCTTTCTCCAAGATGGACACACCTTTGTCCCACATGTGGTAACTCCCAGCTTGAGCAAGAGGTGGTATAGCCATGTCTGGTTCTGAAATATATGTATTTAAATATATGTCTGGTTTGTGTACTCGTACTGGGTTGGCTGCCCACAGCACACATAACAATTTGCTAGCAGCAGATCAGATACTGCTGAGCACACAGTCAAAACTTTCTCCTAGTGGATGCCCTTCTCCCACAAGCCTTACAGGAATTTGTTGTGAGACTTTCACCTTCCTGGCTAATTTCAATCAAATCTGATAAACGGGTCCAGAAAATTACTGGTGTGAGTAACAAGAGAGGTGAACAAGCAGACAGAAGGATCCTTACAAAACCAGAACAAAAATAAATGTATCCAGGGACTGCTCAGCTTAAAAAACATATACCCACTCATACACAAATTTCCAAAAGGAAATTTTCAAACGAGTGCAGGGACACCAGGTGCCTGAGGCTTGGCTCTGGACACTTCACTGCTTTGAGATCCCCTTGAAAATGCCTGGTTGTACAGGAGGGCAGAGAGAGAAAACTGCATGCAATGTGATACAGATGGTTTTTACAGCTCACTTAGAGAGCGTGAATTATAAAGAAAACAGTTATTCTTTTTACATGTTGTAAAAGGGGAGCATTAGAGACAAATGAAATATTAAGAATCAAGTAGTATTGTTATATTGAACAATCTTTTACAGTGCCTAAATCTGTCCTGCACTCTCTTTTGCACCAAGACCAGTCTAGCAGCGTAAGGCCCAAAATGCATTTCCCATGAAGTCCAGAGGAAAATCCTTACATCACACCCAATGTAAATGTGAACATTGGGGTAATCTGCTGTCCTAGATATTTTCAGGCACAATGTCTCATTTACACTAAGTTACCTGTCGGTGTCTTGAGGCTGAACCGCCAGCAGTGGCATATCCGCTGGAGTTGATTAGTTTAATATGTTGTTTGTTTTTTTTTTTAATATGATAATGCAAATTCTATCCTGATATCATGAATAAAAGGCTATTAATAAGTTCAAAACTCCCTATTTAGAAGTACAAAGTTATCTTACTCCCCAAACTAATACATGCTAATAGTATTTGGATGGTTCCTATGTGCGTCTACAACAAGATAGAATGATGTAGAAAAGTTTCCAGCACTGTTCATTGATGTATTAGGATGTGATTTAGAAGGAATAAATTGTTGTAAAAAGCATGTAGTGGAGAGACAGAGCTGCACGGAAAGGTGTCAGAAAGCCCCCAGCTGGGTGACACTTTCTTTGGGTACCCACCAGTATCGCCTTGAGATTACAGCCTTTCCTCTCAGATTAAAGATGGACTGATGGGCTGTCAGATTAGCCCTACCCCTGAGCAGATTTGCCTTTCCCTTTTATCTCCCAGCTTTCACTGCCTGCTGCCTTTCTCCACCTGTTTACGTGAACTATCAAAGCATACTTTTGGGATGAGCAGAGAACCCCATCCCAGTGCAGCATGGACGGATTTGCGGAAGAACCTAATCTTGGTTTTGGTCAGCCTTTTGATGAACCAAGAAGACAAAGCCCATTAGTGTGTGCAGCGAGTCCAGCAGCTCTCCTGGATGTCTCCTGCGGCCAGAGCTGGAGCCGAGCCCAACCTCAGTGGAGTTTATCAGCTCGGGATCTGCTAGCGACAGGTCCTGGCCCCCACTTCTGCTGCGCGAGGCATTGCAGAACCTCAGTGTCACCCGAAGGCACCAGGGACCTGCAGCACGGCTCCCTTCTGCTGCACGCCGCCGCGACCGGAGCCTCCGAACAAATTACTATGTCTACATATCACCGCAATCAGAAATAGTAGCTTCAGTCCGGAATCGGTATGAGCATGGTGCTGCACCCAGATTAATGACCGCACGCACTCTTGGCAGGGTCAGTGAGCTGGGGCAGGCTGCTAGGTCAATTCAGTTCCAGAGCCGGCTTGTTTTCTAGTTCCAGAGCGACCTCGTTTGCCTCTCATTGGGGTCTCTTCACGTGTTGTCACACCACATCTTGAGACCTCACAGCATCTGTGCCACTTCTGAAATGCGACGTAGCCATTTCGTTCCCGTAAGCCCTGTCGGGCCCAGCAGAGCTGTACATAAATCTGTTTTAGGTATCTGAGCACTACTGGACTTCTCAGGTGGATTGGGAACTCTGCCTACGCAGCACTTTAATGCCAACCTGAGACTGGCTGATTACTATTTATTTCATGCAAAACCCAGCCTGACATATCGCTACATCCATCACAATAGTAAACCAACTTGCAATATAGAATACAGGAGTTAAATGAAAATACTACTGATCACCCTTTCTGCTGCTTTGCAGGAAGAGGGGATGGGTAGGATGGATACCTAAAAGTCTGGAAATCCACTGGAAAATATAAATTCAGTGGCAAGCCTTGAGAACTGCTTGCATTTATTTAAAGGAAAAAAAAAAGCCAGGAGAAAACATACTTTACCATTACCCACTGTACCTGCAACAATCTGAATTACTGTACCATAGCCATACTTTAGTATTACCCAGTCATCAAGGTTGAAATACCCTGTCATTGCTATAATTCTCCAAGAAGCAATTGTACTACTAAAGGTATTACGAAAAAAAAAAAGAGGCAATTTTCTGATTAGTATGAATGATGCAGCAGGACAAAGTTTATATCATTTTATTCAGTATCTTTGAGGAACAGACAGAACCAAATTTCTGAAAAATAGCCTATTTCATCCCTCAGAAAATTGAGCCTGTAATTATATTCTAGATCTTGATACAGACAGTATTTATATCATTGCTATGCACTTGTTCTTTATAGGTATGTTAACGTGCCATTTTTTAAGTTTACCTAATTTTTATGTATAGCTGATTCATTTTTTAGCAGCAGTAAAGGAACCTTGAAAACTTTAATCTTTTTTCCACACATTTTTTTGCAAAAATCCAGGCACAGCTTCCCATAGACGAGCTCATAACGGAGCATTTGCAGCCTCTGTATTTACAGAAGGCCACCTGACATGACACAAAGCAGCCAGCGAAAGCTGAATTCTTCCTCAGCGGAGCAAAGGGGTGAAGAAATACTGAAAACGTGATCCCATGAGGGATAACTTGGCCAGACTGCACATGCAGCAGCTCCCGGCAGTGTGAGCAGGGTTTGGTAGGGCTCACGGGGGAGGCAGGCAGGTGGGGAGCTGCGATTAGCCGGGGCCTCAGCGGGGACGGACGGGGTTATCGGCGGCGGGATGCCTGCCAGGTCACGTGCAGATATTTCTCTGAAGCGGGCGATCGGCAGGAGTTTAGCAATAATAAAACGGGATAAAGCGTGTTTGCATAAACACGGAAAGGAGGCAGGCTCACACCACAAAAACAGCTGCAAAAACTGTTGGCGTTTTGGGGTCGGCCGCTTTCAGGTTTAACTGTAAAGATATTTAATTCTTCGTAGGGTATTTAAACTGGAAACAGTGTTTGCAAATAGAAATTAAAAGTGGAAAAAAAAAAAAAAGGTATTTTCAAGGGCATACAGTGTTTGGGAATTTGCTTTTGCAAAACATGGTAAAAACAGGGAATTAGGGCGGGGGGGAAGGAAGTGATCTTTTTTTATCTATCTGCCTTGTTTTCCCACAGAGTGATCGGTGAGGCCAAGAGGCTTGTTTCAAGTTGTACAAATCTCCGGTTTAAGGAAGTACACGAATATCGCAGTGGAAGTTTCAGAATTAGAAGCTGGTCTCTTTCAGACCCAGATGCTGTACGGAGAAGCCAGAAGAGAAATCTTGAGCCGGGCTGGCAGCTCCAAGATTGTCTCCGTAGCTGCAGAGCCCTGCTCACCTTAAACTCGTCGTGGGGTGGTTATTTTCCTCTGCGGCTGTAATGCTGCTGCACGGTGATAACTCAGGATGAAAGTGCGTGGGGCTCCTCTGGGTGCTTTCATCTCCGCTCCCATGCTGGGCTGATCTTTCAGACCGAGCCACACCAGCTGCACTGCTGGGGCTCCGGGTAGCTATATGGCATGTATTTTATTATTATTTTTTTTTAGAAACAAGAGTTTTCTCTCTGTCTGCATTACAATATCTCTCTATTTCACGCTATGTTGATTCACGCCTTCTTTTTTTGCTTATAAAAAGGTTTACCCTTTTTAATGCCTTAATTCCTGTTCGAGTTGTAGGGATTTGCCAAAAGATAAAAAAAAAAAAAAGTGCGTAGGCACCTAAATGTTCAACATAGCTCCGTGTCTATTATGAGATGCCTTCGGCCTCCCTCATGTACTCTTGCAGGGATCAGGAAGCTCGTGCTCGCAGATCCCTCGCAGGACTAGGACCACACATCATGAGCTAAGAGCAGCTCTCCACGCTCAGCCGTCTTTGGCTTTGGCATGTTGCATATGACAAGGCCAGCTGTACTTGTAGGGCTCTGGATGTCTAATCGACTAGAAAGAGCAAGCAGCTATCTCTGGTGTCCTCCCCCGTCCCCCAGCAGAGCACATTTTTCTAGGGTCACTGATACCCTCGCAGCCGGCAGCTGATTTATGACCGGTGCCTTTCAGAGCCACCGCGCTGCACATCATTAGTGGGGTAGCAATAGGAGCACGGGCTGAGAACATTTGCAGGGGATCTTTCTGCAAATGCCATCGGACAAAAAGTTGAGTTACTAATTTCCACCTGTTCAAGTACACTAAGCAATTAGCAGCACTGCTTTGGGAATTAACTTCTGCATACCCTGCCGGAGGGGTTGGTGTCCTCGCTTTGCAAGAGGTGCTCACGGCCGAGCTGCAGCGCAGGCTGAACCTGCAGCCCCCTGCCATTTGCTGCAGAACGGTCTGCATGTGGCAGCAGGGTGTCTCCTATTAACTGAACTGTTTGCAGATGAGTGTTTTTAAGCTCCGGACGTGATTCGTTTGATGCAAGGCAATATACCAAGGTGAAAAGCCACCGTGCAGGTCCATCCCCGTGACCGCAGCGCCGTGCTCCGCAGCAGCACGCAGCGGCCGCGTGGGCTTTTTGTGCCCAGGATTAGCGGGGATTGGGAATGATGCAGAAGCAGCGTGCTGAGTCCAGGGGGGGAAATTGCTTTGCAGGGCAATTTCTCTGGGAAGATTCAAAACTGGTGATGATTTCCAAGTACAAACAAACACGTTAATATCTTATATTCAGAATCTGTTTAATCTTCTGCTTATTTTTTTGCAGCAAGTGGTGCAACTCTTGAGTTTGTAGTGCTGATGAGCTGACTGCTGCATTTCATGTCACAAAGGTTTGCCTGCAAGTGACACAACTATCAGAAAACTTGAGAGAAGTGAATGCAAATAAGTTTGTTAAACTTTGACAGCAAATGAGAAAAAAAAAAAGAGAACTTGTTTTCAGTCAGAGACATCTGTGTCATGCCCTGCTTCCCATATCAGGAAAGGCAATGAAGCGTTTCTGCTTATGCCAAACTTATTCTTGTAGCTGTGGACACAATTAGTTTCAAATACACATTATCTTTAAAAATCTTTACCTCCTAACTTCATATTGAACTTTGATGGAGAAAAAAAAAAAAAAAAAAAAAAAGGGTCGATGCTCAGTTAGATGGATTCCCACCTCTATGTTCATGCTTTTTTTTTTTCCCTAATGTTTGTTGGGGCCTTTTTAAGGATACTGTACTAAGATACTGTACTAAGGAAAGTGAAACTTTTTTTTTTTAATTTTCTGCAAATGCTTCCCCATGTAAAAGCAGCATGCTTCTTTTCCTAATCATCTTTGACCCTCTGTCCCTTCGGTCCACTTCTTAGCCATAGCGTTCATGCATCATAAAAGCCACAGCTCTCTTTTCCATAGGTTTCTAATAATTACCTCTTGTTTCTACAGCCTTGCTCCTATTCCCATTAAGAGAATTGCCAGCCCTCTACAAACTGCATAATGAATAATAATGAACTATTTTATTGCACACTTAGCTGTAAGCACACTTGTTAATTATCCAAGTTGCATTGTGAATGAAGATTTACACTTAACCTTGCTTCAGAGATGTAGGTGCATTAAGAATATTTGTAATATCTGTGGCAGACAGAAATGTCTCCAAGTTTCTGTAACAAAGGAGAAAATCATGTCTTGATTTGCTCTTCAGCAGTCTCAATAATACATCTGTGGAATAAAAGTATTTTTTTTTCTTAGCTGAAAGACAGAGCTACATAGTTCACTGTGGCAAGCTAATATATTTATGGTCCAAAGGGCTCTCCTCACCCCCAGACTTGAGGCTTACAGAGGAATCCAAGGTATGTAATGATGATGTGAACATGATACACTTTACTGTAACCTGTGCTGCAGGCAGCTGTTAATGCCAGTCTAACTTCTGCAGTATGCAGCCAAAGGAAAGCTGTCTGCAGCATATGTATAGCTTCAGTCTGCAGCATACTTACTGTGAAGTCAATGGCATGCTGAAGTGGATGCCGCAGAAGCAGAGAGCCATTTGTTAAAATTCAAGTCTCAGATGTTAATATATATTTGGGATAATTTCTCTGCCTGTGAAAGAAATTCATTTCCTCCCTGCTAAATTACTACTGCAGTAGCATCTACAGTGTCGTACAAGGTCTCAGAGACTCATTGTGCTAAACGCTGGGGAAACACAGGGAAAGATCGGCAGGCTCCAAAGAAATAAAAGTCAAAGGTGGCAAAAAGGTCAAAATACATAAAGGAGAAGACAAGAAGTACAGTGGGAAGGGAAAGAGAGAGAAACACTGACCTTAACACAACTGCTGAGTGGGTCAATAACAGAAGGATTTGCATTCAGTCTGTTGGCTCCTCGTCTAATCTCCTATTGTACGCTGCTGCCTCTGACAATCTTGGCCAGGAGAGAGGTGCCTTGCTACTTCAGCACTGCCCCAATATAATCTCTTTCTAAGTCGCTCTTGCTATAGAGACCCTTAAATTTTCAGCCCCAGTTTATGCAAGGTCTGTGCTGCTTTGTGAACAGGGTGGTCATTATATTTTTCACCAAGTGTAAATACTTTCAGTGGCATGTAGGTCAATAATATCTCACTCCCTGCTTAGTTTATGAACATCCAACACTTACACAAATCATCTAGATCCAAAAATGCGCACAGTAAATTTCTCTGCAGCATCTCAGTTAGTGGTTCTGGTCCTGAAGAACCAGGGAAGGCAATGAGTCCTGTTGCTCTTCCTTGGATTCTTGCTCTCATTGATCTACAAAAACAGACACAACTGATTTTTAAGTTCAGACCTTTAACATGGTGAGTAGTGTGAAAGGATTGTTTGGTTTCGCTTAAATGAAACACTCATCTAAATACCACCTCATAGGATGTTTGCTTTTGTGCAGCAATATGTTGTTGACTCATCTGTGCCTTTCTTCTTCTATAATCTTCAAATACTTTTTTACTGAAGTGCTGCTAGTAAGCAGTTCCCATTTTTAAATTATTAATGTTACTTTATTAACATTAAATGATGTTTATTGGTAGTATATCTCAGCAGTGAAAACACCAAGTGAAGTACTAACCTCATCATATATACATACAGTTTCTCCCTGTACTCTTATTTATGTGCATACATTAATGAGAGCAATGGCAACATGTATTGATTGTACTGTGGATTTTGATTTTCATTATTACATTTTGTAAATAAAGACACAATTAGGTTCATGTAATTTACAGCTGCTGTAGGATAACTCTACCTTCTCTGCAACATTTTCTAGAAAATTTCGAGAAAGCTGTGACTCTGTTTTTAATCACACTGCCGAAATGTAAAATTGTGTTCATAACCCAGGTGCTGCACACCAAGTACATCTTCAGCGTGGAGGTCTCAACACATTTTTGTAATGTATGGGCATCACCCATGCTTACAGAGAGGTGGAGCTCAGGTATGGGCCCAGCTATCACGTGTCTGAATTTCTCACCTACACAGCCAGCCATCAGGTGCCTGACTGAATTTGCAGGTGCACACTGAGGTTTAGTGGATGACAGAAGGTAAGAAGGAGATGCAAGATTTGCAGCAGATCAATTTGGACAGCATAGATCATTTGTCTTCCTGGAGCTCCTTGGAAAGGGCTCGAGATACCTTCAAGGGCATTTCCTCTTACAAGGAGGAAGCTGAGCACCTTTGTGGCTAAATTTTGTAGTGATCTATAACAGTTTAAGCATTAGGGGGAAACATCAAGAGCCAAAGTCCTGTCATTGATTTTTGGCAGATGGGAGCACTCAACAAACCACACAGATTTTGTAGTAACAGACAAAACTGATTCTTGGATTTAGCGCTGCACAGAAGTATTAAAAGGGTATAGAGAAAGGAAAAAATAACAGCAAGACAACAGGGCAAAACCAGAACAGGCCACATGTTAAGAAAAGAGGAGGAAAAAAAAATATCAAAAAAAAAAATTAGTGGCCTTTTTTCTTTCCACAAAAGCCTTATTTTCTACTTGATTTTTTTCCATTTTACCTTAGCCTTTGACGTCAGTGAATGGTATCTGTTCATTCTAGCAATCAATCCAACCTCCAGTTTCCAGATCCCACTATTCGACAAGATTTTGGAACAATGTCATTTGATTATTTGCACTTTTATATCTGATTATTTGCACATTCCTATTGACGTATTTGCCTGTGCGATATTCTGACTACTATATCCATCGCGAAACACCGTGATACACCTTGTAGTAAGTGCAACAGTGGGTTTTGCTTGCCTGAGCTATTTAAAAATTGAAATGCAGTGCACTTCCAAAAGAGGAGCTAACCTGCATGTAGAGAATCATGAGACTAGTTTAGCATCCTGCAAACATGTTTGGAGAGACAAAATTAAACATTTAAGCATGCTGATTAAGGCATTGATTCTGCAAATACTTACTACCAGACATAATCCCTTTGAAATCAGGGGGACTATTCATGGTCATAAAAGCTGTGCCTGTGAGTAAACATTTGCCTGGCTGAGCCCTTGAAAGCAATTGCAGACAATACTTTTCTTCTAGATGGACAGTGCTTACTTGCCAGCAGTCCATAGCTCTGAAATTACGTATATTGTAATTGTGGCTGTGTGGTGAGGTGAGGAGCGCCTCGTCACCCTGCGAGAGGCCTACAGGAAATGCCTAGACGTGCTGTTGTAATTAGACACATATCATTATTATTTATTAAAACACAACTAGTTACACTGGTTGTGCATATTCTGTAGGCAGACCTTTTGAAAAAGGGAGCAATCTAGCCTTGGCTGTGCAATATAGGCCTTGTTTACGATAGAAAGTTGTGCTGACCTGACTATATTTCTACAGTTAAAGCTGTACTTCTCCAATTTAGGTGGCAATTTACGTGTTCTCCTATGAAGAAAGGCTGAGAGAGCTGGGGATGTTCAGCCTGAGGAAGAGAAGGCTCTGGGGTGACCTTATTGCAGCTTTTCAGTACTTAAAGGGGACTTATAAAAAAGATGGAGAGCAACTTTTTGCTCAGGCAGACAGTGGCAGGACAAAGGGGAATGGTTTTAAACTAAGAGGGGAGATTTAGATTAGAATTTAGGAGAAAATTTTTCACTCAGAGGGTGGTGAGGCACTGTAACACGTTGCCCAGAGAAACTGTGGGTGCCCCATCCCTGGAGGTGTTCAAGGCCAGGCTGAATGGGGCCCTGAGCAGCCTGGTCTGGTGGGAGGTGTCCCTGCCCGTGGCAGGGGGTTGGAACTGCGTGGTCTTTTATGTCCCTTCCAACCCGAGCTGTTCTATAGTTCTATGATTCCATGACTGTAGTTCATATTTTCCTTAGCAGAAGGAAAAACAGTGACAGTGTAAAACACCTTCATACCAGTATAACCACACATCAATTTAAACAGTACAATTAAATGGGTTGTAAAAGCTTACTCAGCTCAGATAGTTAAATTGCTACATGACTTATGAAGAGATCAGATTCCCTGTTCCACAAATAAATGATAATAAGTGAATCTTACCCCTCTCACACACAGGAAAGAGGAGGAGAAAAGAGAAGCGAACATGTCCCTTGTTTAAGATAGAGCCTTTCATGTCTGAGCATCTTGTGACTTAACCAGCATTTGCAGCTCAGTGAAATGCAATGTATTCGTCTGGCTGCTGCCTGTGAAAGTGCTTGAATCAGTCTCAACTGATTCTTTGAACAGGCACAAAGAGGGAATCACAAAGACTGCAGGGAGAGAAGCTGCTCATTTAAAGGAAACAGGGAAAGGTCACAGAGGGATAAATGTTCCTGCCAGCACTAATTTTACTACAATGCTCCACTTTCTCATCTTGAAAATTGAAGGGATTTTTTCCTTGTTCTTCCAGTCTGAGAAAGCAAGGGGATATACACATATACAAAGGAGAAACACACTGCATGACAGTGGAAGGTGATGCACACTGTCTACAGAAGGTTTTTGTCTGCTCATGGTGACCAGCGAGCACCCGGGTGCCGGCAGACAAGGCCGCAGGACTAGGCCGAGGAGGCATGGGCGCTGCCTCCAGCCTGCTCCGAGGCCTCCAGGAAACCACCTTATCTCTCTGCGCCTCTTTCTTCCTTCATAAAATGAGAGAAGGCCAATTTGTAGAGCACTCTGGGGAGTAACATGACAAACAAGTGTTACATATTAGCTGGGGAATCGCTATTAGCTCCAATACCTTTTCCTTCGCTTGTGCAATAGCCACCATTAAAGGGAGAAGCTGCAGCTCTGATTGGTAGGTAATTTGCTAATTTTGGCTCCAAATCAGAATCTGGATTTCAGATGAAGTTCAAAGCTCCAAATTCTTGAATGCAATTTTTCAGTTTGAGGTATTAATTTCTGTAAAAAGTCCCTGTAAAAGAAAACACAAATTTTCATACAGATTACCTCAATCAAACACACTTTTTTTTTTCCAATTTACTCTCTCAAATACCCAAATGGACACAATTGATCTGCTTGGCAGAATTACCTCTTTTTGAAGTTTCCCCTCATTATGTGTTTATAGAGCGATGGCTGCGAGTAACTCCATTACCAGTTGCGACCAGTAATTCCATTAGGCTGAATCATCGAGTAACCTTGTTTCTGACACTGTAACCAGGTGTGTCCTGTGAAGCAGTGAACTGAATGCATCATGCACTGCCTGGCAGCTGGGAAGGACATACAGCACGCTTGGAAACGAGAAAACAGTACACAGACGTGGGATCTAATAAACTGAGCCAAGATTTGGAGCCCATTGTTCCTTGCTGTCCCTTAGTAGTAAATTTACTACAGTTAAACTGAAAAAAAAAAAAAAAAAAGAGTTTTTATTTGGATAATTATCTGGCATGTGGCACATCTTTTATGTAAATCTCAGATACAGAAAAAAAAAATCATATGTGAAGATATTTTCAGGATTGGAATTGTGAGGTGTTCCCATAAGTAAGTTCCAGGCAGCCTGTTCTGCCACTGCAAGATCACATTTGGGCTCAGTCACACTGCTTTGGTTCTGTAAGGGGTCAAATGTAAGCAGCACTAAACTGGAACAAAGGAAACAAAAGCTAGTCCTATTTTTTTGCATGGTATGTGTGGGTGACTAGCTACACTTGCTTACTTGGAATTGCCTCTATTTCTCTTTTACAATTGCCTCTGTTTTATATATACTGGCTAAAGTTGCACATATTAGTAATACTTTCTTAATATTTGAAATGTTTATAATCTATTTTTATTGGAATAGCACAGAGAAGAATCTAAAGGATGCATGTGTTTTTGTTTTTGGTTTTCAAGTTATTTAAAGTATTTCATAATGGACTGATCCTTTCCTTTTTCATATTTCCCATACTCTTGGTATATGTAAGAAATTCTCTTAAATGGCACCGAATCTTTGAATTGTATTAATGCATTATTTTCTATAAAGTAGAAACACCCTTAGGTATGGAAAATGTTCATTCTGCAAGTCCAGGTAAATCCTTCCAATATTTAAGGTATAGTCTTGAATACTGATAACGATGCTCCATTGGCTTTATCAGTATCAGTTCTACTAAGCTGTTTGCCAGGATGCATGTCATTAAATACATGAATAGCTTTTGTTTTATTAATTGGCTTTTGGATATCATCCCAGTGTCTACTGGCCATTCCAAATCATGTTTGCTGTAGAGAATAGGTTTGAATTAATTCTCCAAATTCAATGACTTCTAAGTTCAGATGCAGGCTCTGATGTACTCCTTTCTCTCTTTTACAGATTTCCTACCTGTATCCCTTAATCTTGTCCTGTGCTATTATCTGAAAACCTTATGCAAATTATGAACTCCTTTTAAAGAGCTCTAATTTTGTCCAGATTTATATGAAAATGACATTTTCAACATGTGTGTATGGATGACAAGAGCAGACCAAAATCTTAACTCTCTGTGTTCCTCCTTCTCAATTAGCTGTAAATTGTTTATTTTTACTGGCCTGTATTCAAGAAACCATTTTAACCTGTGATTAAATCCCAGAGAAATCAAGGACATCTCAGCACATGTTTAAGTCTCAGTATACACTTCAGTTTTTAAAAGAGCAGCTTAACAGCATATACTCCTGAAGGAATATTTATCATTGTAAACCAGTATTTCACTATGACTGGGGCACAATCTTCAGACATTGTAAACCGGTATTTCAATATTACTGGGGCACAGTCTTCAGACAATCCACCAAAAGAGATCTAAGAGATGATGAGATGCTGAAAAATGTATTAAATGACACAGAGACAACTTAAATATTCAACTTCTGTGAGGTCTGACATATTAAATTTAGTAGCTCCACCCTTTTCATACCCTGCAGGTGACTCTCTGCATTATCTTAGTGCTCCACAACCCACACTCCCTTATCATTCACCTTCAAGAATTCAGTCAATCTCTTGAAACACACATGGAAATGATGTACATGTATACTGAGAAATGCCCAGACATACCATTCAACGCTCCTATCTGAAATACCAGCATAATTTCTAGACATGTATGTATACTAACATATTAATGTACATTTATGTATATATGCTTTTATTTTTATGGACCTTGCAACAAACTTTGCAACCAGTATTTTCTTCTTCCCAGGGGAGTAAGGGATTTTTTTATATTAACCATAGACTCGTCTCAGTATAGTTTCACCTCTAACATTTTGCTGTATTGAAAATGTGGCTGTATCACTGTTATTCTGTGCTTTCTAGAAGTCCACAACCTAAATGGCAGAATTCTGGAGGTGGGAAACATATATATGCTATAGGCTCAGAAAGAGCTTGTATGGTCCTTCCCCCAAGAGCCCTTCCCGGCACTGAGACTTACAGTGTATGTTCTCTACTGCAAAACTAAATGCAGACCACATTTTTCACTTATCTTCAGAGCAAGTTTTTCAGTGCAAGTTTTTCAATACAATATAAGCATTCTGTTATGACTTCTTGTGGACTCCCTTACATTGTAGCATACACATTGGGGTTTTTTTTCCATTATATGTTGGAAAAAGGACTGAAAGCAAAACAACCCTTACGCAGGAAGAAAACAGCATTTACAGCTGTATGTGGTAAAACTTTCCCAACTAGATAACTTAAATTATGAAGCTTACTTCTTTTGTTGGCATTATGTTCATCTCTTCCTGAGACATTTAGCCACTGCAAACAGTAACTGATACTGTCTGCAAATATGATACACTACCGTGGGTGTTGTGCAAGCCAAATACAGCCCACAGGACAATTCCTCTCGTACCATCATTACCATCTTGTACAAGCTTGGAGTGGAGATGAAAGGAAATGACTAATTCAGAAGGTGCATGAATCTCAGCAGAAGTTGCTGCTTCCACATGAAGGAGTGGTTTGCCATCACTTGGCAAGCAGAGACTGGTGTACGTATTTGTCCTCCAGCATTGAAAAAGAGGAGAATGCAGGTGCATGAACCTTCGATGAACCCTCCCAGCTCCTTCTGAGGACGGGTTGCTGCTGCAATAGTATTAGCACAAGAGCTTGTCTGTAGAGACAAGCTGAGCTCACTCCGTTGTCGTGAGTTCAGGAACATGTTGGTACAGCCCTCTCTGTTCAGCCCTGAGGAGACTGAGAGCCTGGCGAGACCGGCAGAGACACAGAGCCTCTACTCAATGGAGCAGTCCCACACTGCCCACTGTGCCTATGATGAAGTACACTTGACAGGCGATGAATCACGGTAACCTCCCTAGCTGCCGTAATGTTTCCATTGCAGTTGAATCTACATCCCTATTTATTGTGATGTTTTATCTTGCAGGTTTTAAATATGATGTATTAAAACACAGTGCAGTGTAATCCAAATGCAATGAGGCAAGTAACTGTAACAGCCAAAATTAGGATACAAAGAACAATGTATTTCAAATTAAGTGGGAACAAGATTACTTGTTAGCTGAAAATAATGAGCACCTTCAGTGCCTTATGTGCATGCAAATGATAGGTGTGCCAAAGGAATATAATATCAGCTGACATTACAAAACCTACCACCACAGAACATAAGAGAAGTGCATTGGAGAACATAATCATTACAGAATTAAAAAGAAATTCCTCCAAAATCAACATGACAAGCAAAGAAGTATGCTGATTTAACCTGCCACTGCACAAACTGAAGGCCTAGCTACCCTCTATGAGACATGTCAAGTGGACACCTGAAATGGGATGGTGAGCCAGAAAAAAGCGTGCAGATAGAATGTTCTCTGCATTTATGGGTAAAAATATAAATAAATAAAATAAATGTAACAAATCATGGAAGTTTGTTATCATTTCATGTAACTAGAGCAAGCAGAATATTTGCAATCACGCACTCAAAATCTGAGAACAATCACAGAAAAACCTAAGCACTGGTCTTGACTTTGGATGAGACCGCTAACACGGGTGAAATCAGGCAGTTGTTAAATTTCAGCTTAGCTATTGCTAATTTAATTAGCTATATGTATATTAGGTTTTCTTTGTAAAACCAGTGAGACAGTTCTTTCTGTCAGTAGCTCATATAAGTTTTCAAAACTCCCTTGCCACAAGTAATGACAAGCAGTGACTGTCTAGAAAAGTCAGTTAATGAGTATGCTGAAAAGAAATCAGAGCTGAATGTCTTATATCACTGCACGGTAAGCTATTAGACAATGCTAAATCTAAGAAACAAGGAACATGAAGACTACTATTATATGGTTAACCTCATTCACAGAAGAAATAGTGCACATAGGCACAGCAAATCTATCAAATATCTTAAAGAGGTGAATCCGAACTATGGGAATTTACCCCCTCACTCAAAAAGTTGAGTGACTGTGTTCAGGGAAGCTGCCTTCCACACTTTTCCAAATGTGCATGTCTTTAAAAAGAAAGGGCAAATAATACATTTCAGTTATAACAGCCTTTCTCTGCTCAGTGGTCTTCCTACTAGCTCTTTCCTACTAGCTCTGGTCTGCATGGTGCCTAAATCCAAGAGAGCTAGTCAGGTCTCCTATTATCCAAGGAAGAGCTTAAAACTTACTAAAATTTCCACATTGGACTGCAAAATCTGCTACAGAGACTCTCATACTTAGATACTTAGACGTATCCCAAAATGAACTCTTAAAGTTGTAATTGAGAAAGAAGTGTCTAAACTCATCCCCAGAGAGCCCATTCCCACAAATAGCACTGAGTTTAGCTCAAAATCCATTCAGTGCTCCCAGTTGACATTAGCAGTCTTATCCTGCCTGTGGAGAGAGCTCTTCCAGAAGACTGCTCTCACCAGCAGCTGAGAGAATAGCTTAGGATGAGGTCCACATCTGCCCTCCTGGTAACTTGCAGTAATTCATGAGCTAGGGATAATATTTACATTTTCCATTATGGACTTGAATAAACTGGAAATAGAACTTGCATCCCAAACTTCTCATTTCAAAGGAGTATTTTCAGCAGCAGGAGATAGGGAGTTTGGGTCTGTTTTGATATTCTTTGAACTTCTACTTACTCCTAAAAACTTCTTGGTGGCCAAAGACACTTCTGGCAAGGCCAAATCTGCTAACTCTTCAGATGATTTCAATACCATTTTCCATTGATGAGCTCCAAGTTGATCTCCACTTCAGTATAGGGGACTCCTGAATCAGCTGGTGGTCCAATGCACTTGTGGCAGAGATGCCAGTGCCTCGTACAGGTGCACTGAATTCCTTTTTACAAGGGCTTACAGTTTTTCATTGACTGTGAAAGAAATCTTGCCATAGTATTTTTGGCACTGCGGTGTTTCATGTCCAGATACAGAAATAACTTTTATGCACAACAGTGATGCATGGGCTTTTCAGCTTTTTTCTTAAGGAAGGATTTCATTTCCTCCCTGAAAAAAACGTTGCAGTGAAGTACCGTTCACTGTGCAGAAGCACATGCCTCTGTGAAAGTATGCTCCCAGAAAGAAAAATCTCAAAAACCAAAATATTGCAACAAGCCAAGAAGCGATACTCTTGACTGTCAATTCATATTCACCCCTCTGAATATTGACACTGACATTTAGGGAGAAAATACTTGTAAGAAGCAGTTCTCTTATTTAATGATACTGCATTCATTATACCCCTTCGATAAATAAAATCTAAGTGATCCCTCTCACAGGAGTATGTTCCTATCTGTGATCTGTAGTTCTGTCCCAAATCTGGCATCTAATATTCTCCTCTGGTACCCCTCCACTGCATTAGCTTGGACTACAGTGCCTCCTCCGTGTGCTACCTGATCAGGGTATGTTCCTGGTTTAGCTCTATCCGGACCTACAGTCAGCCTCAAAGAAAAAAAAATAAAAATAAAATGTTCCTGTATTAGGTGAAAAGACTGACGCCTTCCCTATGCCTGGGGAGCCTGGCTGGTTCTAGACATTTAACCATTCCTTTATTTCACAACCTCTTCAACTGCCAAAATGTGTGTTGTTGTTGTTTTCACATCAAGACAGAATTTTCAATCAGCCAGTTAAAGCTATGCCTGCTTTTTGTCCCTCGGGAGTGGGTATTAAAATAGTATCAAACTCAAAAGACACACCAATTTCAACATCAAATCCAGAAAGCAGCAGTTTTCGTCTCAACAGAGAGACCTTTCTCGGGAGAAAACTTTTATAATGTAAATACCAGATCCAAAATAGCCTTGGAAAGTCAGATAGTTTTGCTCCTTTTAACAAGTGCCATCAAGTAAATCTTCAAATGAGCCTCTAAATATAATTCAGTTAGAATTACAAAGCAAATTATCACAAAAGATATTTTAGAGGGGTATCAGTGTGGTTGAAAAGTATCAAAACATTAGTTACTTCTTGACAGAAAAACATCCTTTCCTTCGCTCCTGCTGCTCAATTCTTTCTGTTTCAGCCTGACAGCCCTGCAGTCAATCACACAAGCAGGAAAACTCCCCTTGGTGTAGTTACAGTATTGGAAATTCAGGTATTAGATCTCAGCAGGTATTTTGAAATGTTTTTTCCAAGATTAAAATAGTAAATGATTTTTGGTTGGGATTCACTACCCCTTTTTAAAATACTGCTTTTGTCAAAATTGACTTTTTTTTCCCTATTCTATACGAACTCTTTGTAATGGCTGCTGGCATCAATCAGCCACTCTTAATGCTTCTCCAACATACGTGAAATTAGTTATTTTAATGGCAGCACTTTTCAGATTATCAGTCACATCTATGACCATTCTCCCTCCTGCTTCTGCACAGATAAAACAGTTAGCTCAAAGAAAGAAATACACAGAAAAAGCATAAGTTTATTACAGCCTATAAATCATGCATACAGATTCACTTATCTGCCACGGATTTCAAAACATGGATTTCATTTTTTAAAAGTATCTGAAAACAAGCAGTATTTTTGTTTTGCAGTTTTTCTACCATAGGATCGGATAAAAAAGCTTTTTTTTTTGATCAGCTAAAACATAATGTCAAAGTACCACAACAATAAGCCTTTAACAGACAAAGGATCTTTGCTTTTACCAGGGTATGTGACAGAATACCATGTTAAGAAAATACGTGTTTTGGATAAAACGAATATCATCTTCGGTGCTTTAAGAACTTGATATATTTTCATGTGTTTATTTCACTTTTAATTTCATGTAAATCATTAATAGAGACGGAATAACTCTCTTAGTATAGTTGTCTTTTTAAAGTCTTCATTCGAAAATGTATGGCCAGATCGGCAGCTAGTATAATGCAACCAACTCTATTCTCAGCATTTTCACTGGCTGAAAATATGGCCAATATATGAAAAAAATGCTTGGCGGAATTACTGGGGAACAATAATTATATTTCTGACGAGTAAGGCAAGGATTGGATGCTGATGCTGCAGGCTACTCAAGGATGGTTAATTGTATTCATGAACTATTTGTAAGACAGCAAGCTGCCAAAACCTCAGACATTTCCAACATGGTAATTCTGGAATGCTGTAGTAAATAGGAAAAAACAGATGTCATAATGTGTTTCATCTAGTTTAAAACTTAACATGTAATTAACTTAATGGCTTGACAATAGCTGATGTAGCAACAAATATAATGCAATTGAATTAGTACCTCATTACGACTTCATGTTTTTCTACATACGCATTACAAAAAAAAAAGATCAGATTTTGAGACATTGGTATATTTTATAGTGACTGTCCTTGAAATGCAATCACATGTAATACTTGCTTTGTATTTCACCACTTGTGGAAATTGTTTCACTTTTATAACACTGTACTTTCTGTACCATTTTCATTACATCCCTAGTGAAAGCTGATCCTTGGTTTAATTGTTTCAAATGCTTATATCTAGGCACTTGGACTTTTACACTCATTATGTGGTATAAAGGTTTCATTTTCTTTATCTTTTGTACTGCTTGGCTGTTTGTCCAAAGTGTAGGCGATTATCACAGTGCTTTCACATCTGTTCTTACGGTAGACTTCAGGTGGTCTGTTTTAGGCGCAAAGCAGCATGTTGTGACAGAGGCCTGTGCATGTATTATTTTGGACTTCCCAAAGGCTTCTCAAGGTATTATTAGGGTTTCCCACCTGCTAGTGCTGCAGGATGAAAAACGGCAAGTGTACACCAAGGCAGGATGTTTAAAAAAAAAAAAAAAGAAAGAAGGAAAGAAATACCAACACCAAACCCAGACTTTCTTTTTCATTACAGAACCCAACCTAATTGCCTACCCTGCAATTTCTGAGGCAGTTTCCTATGGGCAGTTTTTGTTCAGAAAAAGTAAAAGTACATTTTGAGGTTAGAGCAATGTAGTCAAATTAAATAGGAAAAAAAATAACAACTTTGAACTATGAAGTTGATTTTTCAAGTGACTCACCTGAAACCTGTTACAGCAAAGTCTAGAAGGAAAAAGGTCTAACTGGCCTAATACGGATCCTACTGAAATTTAGCACTACTTTCCATTCATGTAGATGAGGTCCTTAACGCTAGTAAGAAAGTGAGCTTGGTTCCAATGGCCCTCTGCTGCTGCGGGTATCTACAGCTTGCTTATCCACCACGCAGTGAAAGAGGGGTCAGTAAAAAGGAATCTGAAACCTGATCTAGTGCTGAGGAATGCCTTTTGAATGTGTCATTTGTACCTAGTAATTACTTCTGGGAGGTGTGAACGTTTTGCATGAGTCTTCACTCAAAACCTGAAACTGACCGTGAAGAGTAGTAAAAAAGTTATGCAAGCCTTCATGCAATTAAGCAAAGTAATTTCAAAAAGATAATTATATACTTCTTAAACTGTACATTATGATATCCAATAAAACGCGTCACGTATCTGTTGGACATTCCTTGTTTCACTTTACATTAAGGTCCATCCATTTTCTGGATATTAAAGTTATCTACAAATTTCTGTATATATTTGTTTTTAGATCTTGCAAACTTGGGTGATCTTTTTTGTTCTTAGACTACATTTATTCCCTTACGGACGTTGCTCTGTCTCCATTTCTAAAATGCTGAATGCGCAGACTGTTTCTATCAAGCATTTTATACGAACAGTTTATGAAGTGTGAACAATAGGGGACTGATTGGTTATCATGAATTTCAAAGTTAACAGATACAGAACCCCTGCTCAGGGAAAATCGGCTTTTTATTGCACCTAGCAGGAAATTTTAGAGAATATTATAAACTGACCAATTTCAAGGAAGTAAGATGTGTGTCTGATGGTAAAATGCTTACAAGCCACGATTATTGTAATGCTGAATTGCTGTGCAACTCCTCCTTTAGTATACTCCTGAACAGGAAAAAATACTACATGGTGAACCTTATATACATTTAAAAAAAAAATAAAAATTCATTGGAGACCCTTTCCAGCAGGGGTCAGAATGAAAAAGGGAAACAGTGGCACTTGCTGAGGCTGACGGCTAAAGGCAAAAATTCGTCAGTCATTCAGTCGGTTCAGCATTCTTTTCAGCACAAATCATTTCGTCTTGATTTTCCAAACACATGTTGTTACCTACAGTACACACCCAAGTAGTTAGTATAGATTGTCACAGAGGGGCAACACAAAACATTCCCTTAGAGAACTTCCACCTTTGATAGCAGTTCTGAAAGGAAAGGCCACTGACTGGAGTTAGCATGCTCTATCCTTACAACTTTTCAGAGAAAAAGTTCATTAGCTGCTTCACATGCCAAGGGACCAGCTGTCCTTGGAGCAGGTCTGATTGACCAGGAGGACAAGTGGGAAATAAGCTCACAGCACTGCCAGGATGGCATATGGTCATGTACCAGCTGTTTCTGAAATGCTTGCCAAAGGGAGACCAGAATCTGGTTGGCTGTTAGGAAATAAAAACCCACAAAAAACAACAACAAGAAAACAAACAAACAAACAAACAAATCCACTATCAGTATTCCTTAGATCTGACCACAAAGCCAGGACTTGATTTGAAATGTCACACAGCAACTACGTGAATATTCAGAATAACCTGCCATTTGTTTGCATGCTCTGGCTTCTTCCATTAGGAGGACCCTGATATTCGGAGCATCTGGCCCTTCCATGGAGCTTTTGGCAGAAGAAAACTATAGAAAGGGTTAAATAAGGGAAGTGGATTTGTACTAGTGATATACATTACTAATACACTGACAATACGTGCAGGAGACCACGTGGAGATTGATTTAAACCGGAGCCAATTTTTACTACAGACAAATCCCAGGTGTCCCACATTTTACTATGTTATTTCTACCTTCAAAAGGGGAATTCAGATTCTGAGCTCACAAACAAAAGATTTGATTTTGGTTGGCGCGAGTCGTATTACATTGTTGGTGAAATGCTTTTGATAAACCAGTGGAGTGACTCAGCAGAAAACACCCAGCAGGATTTTTCCCCCAAGCTTTTCCGTTTTCAGTTTCAGCTTTTCTTAACAAGAAAATAACTTAAACAGTCACTAAATAGCTCAGAGAACGACTCTGCCCTTCCAGCACGGGGTTTAAAGTACTACTTTCTCTTTTGAGCTTTCCCATAATACTCGCTCGAGGTTCGGAGGGAACTGCACTGATCGGCTCCACGTTCATATGACATCAATTACTGCCTCGGCAGCATTTAAGAGAACGTCAGTAGCTCATGTAGCCACATAATCCTGCCTATTTAACTTTAAAAAACTTAGGCTTACTTGGCTAGCCTAAGCCAAATTTACAACTAAATTAGGTGCTTGGTAAGGGACGTTTAAAAAAAGATGAAGCCTAGCTAAAAAAAAAAAAGGGGAAAACTAGAGTAATGCTGCTCTTGTGTCACAAACAGAGGCTGGGAGGCAGCAGCTACTACCTTGGCCTGCATTCATGGTTTATGAGACATGGTTTTATGTACAGGCTTAACTCGTCGAAAGGCCTGCATCCGGGGCGCGGGCATCAATCTTTCAAAGGTGAGCTTGGTTCCAGTGGCTGAGGGAAGATTTTGTTCGCACAAGAGGCGCAGTGTTGGCCAATTTCGATGACACACCTCGCTGCGGATCTCTGAGAACCACACGTTCAGCTGTGAATAAAAGGAAAGCAAGCCTCCGGATTATGCACGGACAGAGGCCTTACTTTGACATCTTACGTAATATTGACTTTCCTCTGACCTGGACGTGCTCATACACCCGAGAAACGCACAGACCTAATGCGCACCCAAAAAGGGCGTTATTATTTTCCCAATTAACCCGCGGTAACTAGCACTTGGGTGCGCCTTTTGTCATATTTTCGGTCCTGCGGTGGCCCATTTCTAACGACGTACTATACTAAGAACCCCCTCACTCCCCGGCGGCGCCTACAGCCCCGATCCGGGCGGCATTTTATGGCAGGGAACCGAAGTTTCACGGCTCCCTAACGAAACCCAGCCTCCAGCGGCACCCTCCCTCCCCGGGCGGGCTTCCCTTCAGCACCACCCTCACCCGCCAACCCCTCCCAGCGAGCCCTGTCACGACAAACTATCGCAATCCCCCGATTCCCTCCCCACCCCTCAGCGTCCCCACACAGCGCTCCCGCCACCCCCTTCCCCTCCGTCCCACCCCTACAGCCGCCCGTCGGCGGCGGGATCCGCGCCGCCCCGCGGGCGGAAGGATACAGGGAGGAGCCCGCGGCGCGGTCCGCCGGGGCGCTGCGGCTTGTTGCCTAGTGACGGAGCGGCCGCCCCCCCCCCCCCCCCCGCCCGTACCGCCTCACGGGGCAGGGCCCGGCCCCGGCCCGCCCGCCTCGCTCGGGGACGGCAGCAGCGGGACGGAGCCCGCCGCCGCCTCCTCCTCCTCCTCCACCTCCTCCTTCTTCTTCTTCTCCGCCTGCCACAGGCCCCGGGGCCCCGCTCTGCGCCGCCACGGCAGGTAACGACCCGCTGAGGAGAGCAGGAGGGGAGCGCCGGAGCCCGGCCCCGGTGTGGGGTTGGGGGGGGAGGAGGAGGAGGAGCTGTGGGGCCGGGGAGGGGAACGGCGGGGAAAGGGGGGAGGAAAGGGGAGCAAAAAGGGGGGCCGGGGGCTGGAGGCCGGCGGCGAGGCGGGGCCGGGGGCGCCCCGGTGCGAGCGGAGCCCTGGGGGCAGCCGGCGGCAGGTGAGCGTGGGCCGGGAGGAGAAGGAGGATGAGGAGGGTGAGGGATGAGGAGAGGCAGAGGAAGGCGGCTCCGGAGCCCGCTCGGAGGACAGGGGGGTGGCAGGGTTTGGGGGGGGAGCCCCGCGGCCGTGCCCTGCCCGGGGGCCGCTCCCCGGTTGCCTCCCCGCCGGGTCAGCGCCCCCCCCCGCCTCCCCTCCCGGTCCTTTTTTCCTCCCCCCAGCATTGTCCTTTAGGGGCCTACGGAAGGCAAAAGGCGGCCAGAAAGGCTCGGGCTGCCTCCGGAGGAGGAGGAGGAGGAGGAGGAGCCGTGCTGACGGGCGACTGATGGCAGCCGCATCCTATGGCCGCGCCGAGCTGCGCAGCCGGGGCGGGCCCGGCGGGGCCGCAGCCGCTGAGCGGCAGCGGGCGGGGCGGGGGGGCCAAGGTTTGGCGAAGGTTACAGCTCCTCGCAGGGCTGCCACGGCCCGGAGACCCCCGGCCGCACCCCCCCGGCCGCCTCCTGCTCCCAGGGATGGCCATTATACGGGTGGTGGACGCCCGGCCGTCCTCGGAAAGTTTGGGAGAAGTGGGAGCCCGCCGCCGCTCTGCCTTTGTGTTAATTGCTCGCTGCAGTACCCGGTGCTCAGCTGAAGGGTGACAGTGGTACGGGTTGCTCGTCCTTTTAGGAGAAGACATTGCTGTGCTTCCAGTGTTTTCTGTCCGGGTGTAATTTCGGGTGTAGCTTGGAGGTCCAGGATGTGAGGACAGCATGTTACAGGCAGTTGATTTCCCCCCCTGTAAACCTTTTAAACGTTTTGCTTTCTGCCCTTCCGTCGCACACTGTCTATTACTTCTCAGTCCCTGTGATGAAGTGGAAATTGCAGATCAAATTTGGTGTCTTGGCTGTCAAAAGTGAGCTCGCGATGATTCAGTAGATAATTGTGTAAAACAAACTACTCCACTGCAGTGCTTAAAACCCAAGTATTGCAGGCTGCTCGCAATCCGTGGCGGTCTGAAACAGCCTTCTTGAAAAATTTATTGTTTAGGACAAAAATATTCCCTATAAAAGTAAATGACATGTAACTTGATTGTTACTTGACATGTAACTCTACAGATTTTATTTTGTACTAATCCTCCATCTGCTGTTTCTTGTCAGTATGGATATGCTAAAATGGTAGCGTACAACCCCTCCCTTCCAATCAATACAGCACACTGTGTGCGTATCAGAACCCTCAGTCCCCAACACCAAGATGTAAGAGGGCACGTACGTAACAGATAGGATGAGTAGCACGTTGTCTGTAATGCTCGTCATGTTCAAAGGCTAAGGATTTTAGGGGACATCCCAGTTTGTGCGCTCCATTGAAAGCATCAGCAGTTTACATCCCCGCCATGTTCTGCCTAGCAGGTATTCCCACACGCTCCTGGAACTTTACCTCGAATCACTTGTTTTGTGCTCCGTTGGCGGCAGTGATCATTTCGGACCATAGATTCTGTATGTTTGCGTTAGGTACCTGACCCCACAGCCCTTCTGCTTATCAGCAGGTGAATCAGAAGGAGGGGAAGGGGCAAACAGATTTATATGTGACCCAAGAGGAAAAATAGGAGACCGTGAACATCTGTTACCTTAATTTGCTGATTTCACAGTCTGCACTCCCCATTGCTTTTCTTCTTGTTGCTATTCATTATTCTTCCAAGTAAGAGAAATTCCATAGGGGTAAAATGATGTCAGCATTTTCCTTTGCTAGCTTGCTGGGCGTTCTGGCAGGAACAGGGACAGAGGAAGATCTAGATACTGCTCATAACTTAGCGTCAACTCCATTGTTTGTCCTTCTTGAGCATCTTGTTCCTAGGTGAATAGGAGCAACGAAGGAAGCCAATAGGTTGGTTTTATAATTAGCACGGGTGAATTTTCTGTGGAATTTTCCTAGTTGTTAGGTTTAGTGCTGTAGAGTCAGAATAGACTTTTTCTATCTGTTTAGCTAATTCCCAGCAAAATCATCTGTTGGTTTAGACTCTGCTTAAAGAAGTATGCAGAATGCATAGTGGTGGATGTTGAAAGTGGTATGTGCTAAATATTTCCTTAAAATCCATCTAAATGTTAATATATTCAAAGAATATATGTATAGATATATTTAAATCCAGGGGTTTCTGTGGATTGTGAGAGAGAAGGACCCTTATTTCCTGCTACCCTTTTTTCTTCCTTAAGACGTGCATTGATAGCATAAGTTTCATACGTGTCCGATGGAATGATTATGTGGAGCCCCTAAAATTGTCTAATGGTAATGACAGCTAATGGCTAATAACTGCAGGTAATAACTTCCTACCGTAAGATGATGAGTAATAACGTCTGGTAAAGCAGAATGTGATGAGGGCAGCAAGACTTGGGATTCCTGTAGGCTAAGAGAAGTAGCAGGGACTATTCTAGTTATCTGTGCTGCTCGTGGAGCCTGGAATGCAGGTGATCTTCTGGAAGCTCTTTAACGTGCCCTGTTTCTTGGGGTACTTTCTTCTGTACTGGGGGACAGAGGTTGGAATCCTTCGCTTCAGTCCAAGACCAATGACAGGCTGCGTAGGTCATTTGGAAACATAATTATTGAAATGAGTTGTCTTCTGTTTGCTTTGTTCTGTTTTTTTTTTTTTTCCCCCCAAGAAATTTTCTCAGTAAAGTTAATTTCATGATGCAAAATAAAAATGTTCAAATGAATATTTGAATGCTCGGTTGCATTTGAGTAGATAGATAAAACGAAAATTGGCTGTTATGAGGGAAAAGCATGTTTTCTTTTTAATTTGGAAACCATTTACCAGATTTTTCTAGGCAGAAATATCAGCTAACTGCAGGACTTCTCGAATGCTTTAGTAGAAAGAGATCTATACCAGCCAGTTACAACATTTTTACTGTAAGGGATCTTGTACTTTCCCAGCAGCTGTTTGGGTGCATTTATGATGGTTGTTGAGGGATCCAATGTGCATTTTATTGGCCATGACAGTTTTTTTGTTGTTCTTTTTTGAACATTCAGTAAAAAGATTCTCCTTTCACAAGCTTCTTACTAAAAGTTCTTTCTCTAGCTATATTGGAAGCTACTGAGAATTTTGGATTTTTAATGTGCTATTTCCGTTCTAATTTCACATGCAAGTATCTGGATTTACCCCCATAAAACTGTTTCTTGGTTATCTAGATTCTGTTTATAATCTAGTATCTGTACATCTACTTGGGCACCTGTCCTTCCAAGAGTTTGATTTCCAAGGAAGCAGTGTGGACACTCAATTATAGATTTAATTTCATTTTTAACTTTTTTTTGTTGAGTGTAAATTAATTTAAATTCATTTTACTGTTATGATATTATATACAGTAAATTTAATTATATCCTGCTGAGTTTATGCATAGTCTGTATGCAGGCTTGCTATAAAAATGTTCATTTTTAATGTAATTTGGGAATGTTTAAATTTCTCATTTTAGTGATTTAGTGTCTTGAGGAGGAAGTTTCAAACATACAGTCAACGTGAGCTTTACTCACGGCTCTAACTTTGTAGGTCTTATTCGAGAAAAGATTGCAGGTGAAAACTTACTCTCTGTGCCAAAAGAAAAAAACATTTAGAAATTAAATTGTAATAGGGATAAGATCTGAATATTGTTTTTTGTACTTTCTGTAACTTAAAAAAAAAAAATCTTCCCCATGTCATTATTAAATTGATGTAAAAGTACCAAGGGAACAAGGCGTGCTCAATGGAGCGCTGGGCTGGGCTGGACGAGACCGGCATTTTCCTATCAGCTGTGTCACGGAGTGAATCGAAGCACATTGTTTCATCTTAACGTGCCTGTGTTTGAGATGCTGGATGGAAAGGAGGAGCTGTTAAGCCATTCATATGTTACTAAATTGGGTGTGGGTTGGGTTTTCGCTGCTGTTTTGGAGACTCAGTTCGATGAGCAAGTCGGGTTGTAGAAAAGTTGTGTAGTCGTGCTGCAGGAGGGGCCGTGCGTCCCGTTAAAGAAAGTGCAGATAAGAGAGTAAGAGATTAGGGGCTAGCTGAAGGCCAGAGAAAATAAAGCCGTTTTCATAAGATTGTGTAGTTTTACCATCAGAACAGCGGGGCTGAGTTGCAAGATACTCTCTGCAAGGTTATCCCAGGTAATGTTAGCTTAGTCAAGATTTGGATTGAGATAATCTTTAACAGTAAAGTGGCAAAACACGCTCAAACATACACAGAGTGATTAAAGAATTTTTTTTCTTAAAAAGCATATATGACACATCCTAAATGACCAAAATAAAATGTTTTTTTAGCCTAAAGGAAAAAGGCTGCTCGAAGCATCGCTAATGAAGAAATCAGGAATGCATATTGCTGCCACTGAATGAGTAATTAATTCTCACTAAATCCTTGTGACACCGTAATCTGTTATTACAAATTTGAAACAAATTTGAAGACTCTGTGGCTGAGTGGGAGTGCAACCTTAAAACAGGACAGGGAATTTGGGGTGCTGGAGTGTCCTGAAAGAAACAGAGCTGGCGTCCAGTGGTTTGTCTGAGTGGTGACCTTCCTTAGGAAATTGAAGGAATAGCTTCTGCTTTTTCATGGTGTTTTAATTCAGCTGGCTGAAGGTTTTGAGCTAATGATTGTTACTAGTTAGCTAAAGGTTGCTGTTGGGTGACGTTCATTCTGGTTCTGTCTTCTGGGGTAGAAGTTCGCTCTGCTGCTTGTATGGCCGCTGTGCGCGGCAGGGGCACGGAATGACCCAGGGGACTTCTTGCCTTAAGTCTCCTATTGAAGTCTTTGGAACTGCTTTGCTGGAGGTCACGTTGAGTTGTGTGGGGTGACACGAGTTGTAAAATGATTCTGTAGCTCCAGCTGTTAGTTTAATTTTCACATTTATGTAGATGGTTTTTTTCGCCAGCTACTCAGAACAGGATATCTTATCGGCTTGAGAAAAACCTCAGAGTTCCAGTTTTTAGTAACTTTGAACTTGAGTTGTGAAAGAAATACCTTGGTTAACAGCACAGTAACTTCCTTGAAGAGAAGTAATATAATGCTGAGCCGGTGTTTTTGTAAGAGTTTTTCTGCGGTGATGGTTAAATATTCTGTGTTTCAGTAAAAATACATTTTCCAGCTGTCCTTTGAAGTAGCAAACACTAAGTTTTGTTTTAAAAGCAATATTAACCTGTCCTACCTGCTTAGTTTGTAAACTTTTTTTTTGAATAATCAGTAGTATTTTTAAGGAATGTATTTAGTCATATAAGTGAGATAGAACATGGCAACAAATGGCAGCACCATTTTTAAGGAAGAAGAGGAAGAAAATTTTTTTCCCAAGGGTGTGACAATATAAACTGAACAAAATGCATATTAAAATGCAGTTGAATGCCAAAATATATATTAATTCTTTCCTTAATTGTTACTCTGTTCAAAATTGCCAAGTCTCCTGCTTCTGTACTCCATTTGATAAATATATGGAATTTTATTTACTAATACTTGGGATTAAAAATTAGAGGTGATAAGGGTGCAGGGGAAAAGCCAGTGCAACAATTTCCTTTGTAGCTCTGCCATATTTTCTTCACTGCAAAGTCAATATCTTCTCTGCTGGTTAATTCATAGAGCTTGGAAATTCAACTTTTAAGAGCTCTTCATTAGCATCGAGCTTCTCGTGCCTGAGATATTCTACATTTTTGCACAATTATTAATGAAAACCTTCTCTATATGTAGCTCCCAACTGAATTTATGATACCATTTTTTTAATGGAAAGAGATACTGAAAATACTGTATAGTCAGGCAAGTATATTTGTTTTTTAAACCCTTCATGGGGCTGTTTTTAAGCTTTTCAAAAAGACAGTAATGAACGCTTTGAATCACAGACCAAGTACAGAAAACCTCAACCAAATATAGAAGATTTCAATAGTAAGCATTCAGAGAAGAACCACATACAAGTTAATGAAATAAAGTAAAACGTATAGCGTGGTCATTACTGGGTACGGCTGGATTATTGACTCTGAAGGTATAAATAGCTGGAGAAATACCTCTGCCTTTAAATGGACAGTAGCTATTGCATGTCTGGAATTCATAATTCATTCTCCTTTTCCCTCCCCAGCTGAAAGATGCAAAGTATGCCTAAGACTAAATTTCATTTTAACTGAATTAAATGCTATACGGTTGCGTGAAGAGTGGCCACTGGGCAGTGAAGAGCACCCGATGCTTTATCGGGGTGGCCCCACTGCCGCTGGGGGGTGGTGCCCCATGAGTGTCTGTGCCTGTCAGCTTGGCAGGGCACACGGGTGGCTGTGTCCATCCTTGGAGAGGCTCTGAAGCTGGAGGCAGGTCTGCTGCGATGGACACCTGCAGGACTTTGGCCTCCAGGCCATTACCGCCTTCCTGGGGATGGGAGTTCAGGCTCCGGCTGAGAGCTGCTTGCTTGAGCTGCTCCAGAGGTTGGGCAAGGCATAGAGAAGGCAGGAGGCAGAGGGGTCAAAACAGTAGAGAGCGTGTGTCTGATCTTTCCGTGATGTGGCTGCATCCTTCTCAGTGGAAAGCCCCCCCTACGTTCTAGGTGGCAGAAAAATCAGTAGGTCTATTGAGATGCGAGTGGTAGGAAGCTTACAGGTTTTACGTGCCGAAAGTCCTGAAGATAAATGTCTCGGTGGGTTTAAAACGTGCCTCCTTTGTGATGTTAGTTATATATTTGGATTTGTTTTTTATTAACTCCGTTTCTCTTCTTAAACCTGAGAGAATTATCAAAGAGTGATGATGGTAATCAGTAATGTGCAGTCTGCTGCTTTTGTACATGCACATAGGAAAAGATAGAGCTTTTGATAAATATGTCCTTGTAAAAAATTCTCATGGGTTTGAACAAAAAAGACGGTCTCCTCCTTGAAGTTACAGCTAGACAGGGACTTCTCTCCGGCCCTGTAGCAGTCCATCCAAGCGTTCCCTGGGTGTAACAGACGTGAGGTGTGCTGCTGAGACCTGCAGTTTGAAATTGAAACACTTAAATCATACTGATACCTTCACTGGTAAAAAGAAACAAAGCAGAACTGTCGGAAAGCTGGTGTTGGCGCGGCACTTTGGAGGTGCGTGTGTGCCTTCCTCTGAACCAGCACCCCGTGTTCCTCTTGCATTCTCCACACCTTGGTGATCCGCAATATTGCAGGCTAGCTGCAGTGTGCTGTTAACCTCTCTGTTACCAAAACCTGTGGTTTTGTGACATCTCCAGGCTGCCGCTGCAGTGGGATTCTGCTTTTTTTAAGGCTGAGTCTGCTGAATTGCATGAAGGCGGCAGTGCCACTTCCTCTCTTACACCTGATGGAGAAATTTTGTGGCAACAAAAGTTGACCGCTTACTTGTGCTTTCTGAAGACCCACCCACCAAAAATGATTTTTCTTCGGTGTACGACAAACCGCTCCCACTCATCTGTGCAGCCACACAGTGGGTAGGTTTTGTACAAGGCCAGACTGCTGAGAGTCTCCTACCATTCCTTCCAAGTAAATGCTGGGACATCCTCCTGTGGTAGCAGTGTGCAGCTGAGGTGTGGTTTACGTTACCCTTTGTGTCGGCAGGTTTCCCCATGAAGGTGCTGCTGCTGGTGGTGTTCTTCTCTTGAAAGTGCGTTACTGCTAGGATAAAAGCCCTCGCTTCTAGATGTTTTTTTTTGTTGTTGTTTTTTACAAACTGGTACTTGTGCCAGCAGTAACAGTAATTGCTTCAAATTCTGTCAGTTACCTGTAGTTTCTTAAGTTCACTTTTAATGTAGAAAATATTAAAATTCCTTGTCTGTAGATTCCAAATTATATTTTTAAGCTTATTAAAAAAAAATCTTATTTCTAAGTTAGGTGATATGTGTACATGTTGCTTTTTTCAGATAGGATTTTAAGAAGACTGTAGTCTTGTTTAAACAAGTAAAATTTAGTTCAAGCACCAGTTCTAAATTTAGTTCAAAAGCTTTAACTTTAGTTCAAAATTCAGTTTTGGACAGCAACAAACTAAACTGGAAAAAAGGCTTTCTCATGGCAGCATATCTATATTTTTTGTGAAGAGGACCATTAGGATTGTATTGATAGATGGCTAACCTCGTTTGGACAAATTCTTACTGAAATGATGTAAATGTTGCCAATGTTAATGATGGCCGGCCAGTGAGGCAGTATTTCACTCCTGTAGCTTCATACATCTATAAACATCTTTTGGTTTATTAAAGCTGACAAATATATGAAAGTGTTTTTAACAGTAGAAAGTCCTGTTTATAATGAATACTGAAATTTTTGGAGATGTGGTTTTGGCAGAAGCGGGGGGAGCAGTTTACAAATATGCTGCCCTTAAACTTGTCTGGTATGGCCACACAACAGATGTGTGGCACCAGAAATTGCTTTATTTATCAGCTGCGTGAGTTTTATCAGAACTGCTCCGGACTCCCTGAAGTTAATGGAAAAGGATGTACTGGTTACATGCTGTAAAATGAGGTTGCTGCTTTTGGATTTTTTTTAATATATCTTTGATATTGAGCCTTGATCTCCTGAAAGTTTCCTGGGCAATGCTCTGAGACAACAGCACTCCTGTCTTGAAGACAAAACTTGCTCACTAACGCATTAAGACACTGTTGAAAGAAGTTCTGCAAAACTTGCCGACTGATAGGGCTTATGAGTTACATCCATACGTCCTGTTAGTGGAGAGCCACTTCCTATGTATTCACCATGTAAAGGCACTTCTTAGAAGTGTGCTGTACTAAGAGGAACCCTTTCAAAAGAGTCTGCTTGTGAAGCCACTTCCAGATCTTGTAATTCTGTAAAGCAATGAGGTTCTGATATGCGACGGACGTCGTGTGCCGTGACTGTTCACAGCATCCATAGGTTTTGCTGCTCAGTCATGCTTTTTCCTCTATCTCGCCTTTTTTAAACTAACAAATTGTACATCTCCCAGTTTATATCACACTTTTTGAGGAAGTGGATAACATCCAGCTTACCAAGAATATTGGCATCTCGGCTGTGCAGCTGGACCTTGTGCAGGCGCTTCAGCAGCGTACTCGGCAGGCCTCCGTGACTGTTCCCCCCAGCTGAGTTAGTGCTCTGCTCTCCGGCAGGATTGATGTTCTGACATCTTGTCACAAAGTTCATGTATGTTAATGTGCAGCTCTGCGAGTGGATCAGCTAATTGAACTCCTCCAGCTACTTTTCTTTGGAGTGGTGTTCTTGGTGAACATGAATGTTTTATGAGAACAACTGTACTGGTGCAGACAAAGGCTTTGTCAAATCCGGTACTCGTCTGCAGCAGCATCTGTAAGTGAGCTGTAACAGAAGAAAAAAAAATGGGGAATGTGTGGGATACCACTCCCAAATAGTGCCTCTGCCCCTTGCTGTTCTCAGTCTAAGGGATTTCCCGAGCCCGATGTGGTTTGTGTAGTTGGAAACTTTAAAGGGACCTCTCCTCAATGCTGTTTGGAGCCGATCTAAATATGCATGTTTTGTGTCCTCAAATCTTCTGACAAGGAATTCCTCATAGCTCTTGTGTGAAGTTTTATACATAGTTCTTGCAGTCATTCTGGGGAGGGCACATCTGTTCTATACCGCAGGACCAAGGCTCTGTGGGCTGCTATGGGTTAGCTGACACCGCACAGCTGCCTGCTCACTTTCCCCCAGCAGGATGGGGAAGAGGATCAGAAGGGTAAAAGGGAGAGAACTTATGGGCTGAGATAAGACAATTCAATGGGTAAAGCAAAAGAAAGAATGAACTCGCTGCTTCCCCTGAAGGCAGATGTTTTGCCATTGCCAGGAAAGCAGGCCTCCCTCGTGGGTAACGGGTACGTGAGAGCGCAGATGCCCTAACTCCCAATGTCTGTGTGTCATCCCCCTGTGACCACGTTTTCCCCGAGCTTTTACAGCTGAGCGTGATGCTTCACAGCATGGGACATCCCTTTGGCCACCGGGGTTGACTGCCCTGGGTCTGCCCCCTCCCAGCCCAGCCTCCTCGCTGGCCGGGCAGCCTGAGAGCCGGAGAAGGCCTTGACACGGTGTGAGCACCGCTCTCAATAGCTGCAGCATCCCGCTGTTACCGAGGCTGGGTTGGTCGCAAAGCCAAAACATAGCAGGATACGAGCTGCCGTGAAGAAAATTAATTCTAGCCCAGCCCAAGCCAGTGCAATTTCCACCCCATGCTCCATACCGTTCATGTATGTGTATGTTAAGCATGGGTCAGGATCATTTGAAGGTCTATCCATTGCAGCAGTGTACAGCGTGTGGGCAAAATGTGAATGTGGTGACATAGATGGCTTTGGTTTTGTAATGTGGTTTGGTCTTTTGACTGCTGCTGGCTCCTAGTTTATGGTTTCATGAAAGTTCCAACATACTAGTTAGGAGCTTGTTTCTGCGGCGAGCAGTGAGCTCAGAGCTCACTGTTTTGTATAAGGAGCTTAGTAGTAGTAGCACGAGGGTTTTGTTCCTGCCTTGTCTTCCTTCAAGTTTATCTGCACTGAATTTTGTTTGATTTTTATTGCAGAGTTGCTCAGTTTCATAAGGTCCTTCTGCAGTTTTTCAGTTGCTCTGTGCTCACAGTCTCTGCTAGCTTGCTGTAACTTGCTAAATTCTTCACTGTGTCACTTAGCCCATCTTTCAGGTCATTTATAAATTTATTAAGCAACACAAGTCCCAGAGCAAAATCCTACAGAACCGTGCTCATGCCTTCCTTTGTGTCATCTTGGTTATATCTGCGTTCTTTCTCTTTGCTAAGAAGCTAAGGAAATGAGGCTTATATGGTAACTCATGAATTCTTTCAGTAATTCCATTAAGCATTTACACAGGATTAGCAGCTTCAGATTTTCATTTGGATAAGCGTTATGAAAATAGGCAAGCAGATTTTTCAAGGAAAAAAAATCATGCAGTGACAGCCACACACTGGTTTCTGTCCTGTGTGTGCTTCTCTCACATGACCGAGGTACTCTAGAACCTATATCCATTGTCAAAACATAACTATACTACTCTTGCACTTCTCAGTAATACTTCTTTAAAAAAAAAAAAGGAATTCAATGTATATCTAAAAGTTAATTCACAGAGCTGTGTGTATGTTTCTGACTACTTTAGCACTTCTTGCTTTGATTCCATTTGGGCGTTTTAATCGGTGTTTGTTGTGACACAAAGCTTCTGAAGCTTCGTGGCAGAAATTGTCTGAAATGGGATGGAGGGAGAGGTTAGTTTATAGCACAAGCATTACCAATTTTTTCGGTTTACAGTAGTGTTTCAGAGCCTTAGTCATGAATCGAGTCCCTGCTCTGCTATTTGTTGTACAATAACATCAACCATTGCCAACACATAAAAAGGCTGTCCTTGCTCTGAAGACAACACAGCCAAATTTCTTAGATTGTCAAAGCATGTGATTAAAAAATAACAACTTCTTCTGGATTCACATGTCTTTTAAATGCCATGTGAAATTTATTAAGGACACAGATTCCATTGTTCACTGGATTTTTAAATAGGCTTTGTTTCTGGGCTTTGACAGTGCTTTCCCCTGTGTGTGACTGTTTGGTTTGCATATTAAGGATTTGTTGAGATTTTTCACTAAAAGAAACAAAACAAATGATGGTAAAATTGATGATTCCTCCATAATACATCAGAAAAAATGTGGACTTCTGTTACCGTCATATGATGTGACAGTACTTTTGATTATCAGTCTTCTAGAGGGGACTGAAAGTTACTAAAGTGAATTTATAACTTTTAATGTTATTGACTGCACATGATAAAATTTTCACTTTTGATTTATACTAGTTAGGATTTGCAGATTTATCTACATGTCAGGGAGAGGAAGGATTGTTTGTTGACTTTTAATAAAACTATTCTGCGAAAAAAGTACTACTTGTAAAATTGATTTTCAAGTTTAAAAGTGTGGACTTTCATATTCACATTTAAAAAACTAAGAAATCTGTAATTGCTTATGCATTGAAAAATTGTCATACATTGTTAGAGATGGTAGCAAAAAAAACTTTAATACATGGCAGCTTTTAATTGTAAACTACATAATGTACTAGCATATTTCACAGAATATTAAAGGAAATTTTTCGTAAAACAGCACTTAACTACTGCGTGACAATGTTTGGTCTTAATTGTTAACATGAATGAATCTCTGGAGGCCCAGGTGTGATGGTTATCCCTCCTGGGAATGAAAGGAAAGAAGAAGGTGGTGTCTGTAGCTTTACCTAAGAGGCTGACTTCTGTGTAGTAGGTGCACAGCGGTGTGTAAGAAAGATTTGTTGCCTGAAGGTCTTTATTTGCAGGTTACGAAAGAAATAGGTCCTATTGTAGATCCTGTTTTTTTTTTTTTTTCCAGTTGGGTATAGACCCTGGGATTGTGAATTTAAGTCTGCAAACGGTTTGCCTCCTTTTTAAGCTATATTTTTATGATCTACAAGAAGCAGTCTTGTCCTTTAGTTTACTGAAAGGACAGTAATAAGGCATATTTTTTTCCAATTCCAATGTTTTCTGCTCCTTTAAGTCTTGATATTAGGTATGTCTTTAGGAAAGCTTGTTAAAGCATGAAGTCTATTTACTTTTTTCATTTAAAGGTGTTTGTTCAGAACCTTGCCATATAAATGTGTAATTTTCAGGGGCCTCTTGGTGCTGATAAAATACAGATGAGGCAACCTTAGATTAATTCAGTGGGTTTTGTGGTTTGGCTTTGTTCACTGTTTTCCAAGATTAGAAACAATTGGGGGGGGGGGGAAGAACCTGCTTTCCCGCTTAAGTTCTGTAAAACAACTTCTTTTTGTACAAAAGGGAATGATGGAGAAAAAAGTTGGTGAAGACGTGGAAATGTCTTACCTGGCATGGTTTTGTAGTGAGTTTGCTCTTTCTGTTGGTATGCTAACACTTTCTGAGTGGGCCTGTGTCAGTTTAAATGAAGAGTGATTTAATTACATCTTTATTTTACTGTACTCTTTAGTAATCTTAGTGTAATTTTACTGTATAAAACTTCATATCTGTAGACACAACTGTCACGAAGGTGTTTGCGTGGCTCAAGATGCTCTGAATTATTTCTGTGAATTTGTCACAGCAATAGCTACATCCCATTTTGCTTACAAGGAAGACTAAGATTATTTTGTCTTCATAAAAGAATATTTGCCATAAAAGACAGCATCATAGGAACTGGCGTGGAGTGTTCAGCTTCAATTTCCATACCATTGGTCCTCCTCCTGTTTTTTTTTTACTACAGAACACTTAGAGCTGTTGCCTTTGCTGTAAGTACATGTAAGCAAACTAAAACCAAGTGATTGTCTACAGCTGTTTGTTTTGGGTCCAAAGAACGTTTAGTGGTTATCACACTGAGTCAAGTTTTGAGGAAGAGAATCTGTTTTAAAGTAGTCAGAGTGGTGAAGTCAGTGTTTATTTACACAATATTGCAGTCTCTTTCCTGCACAGGACACTTCATAGGTTGGCTGTCGATGACCTTGTGAAGGTCACTGGTTAGTGTTATAAAAACTGAAGGTTACTTAAAAGGAAGATGTACTAGTTAGTGGAGTAAGGAGAAATTCTTCTGAAAGAATTTCATCCTGTATTTTTGACTTTGGCATTTGTAAGTAATCAGTATAGTTTTCACAAACTATTGGTATGTATGTGCAGATTTTTATTTAGTAATTGTCATTATGAGGCATGTCCCTCCATCATATTTTACAGCTGGAAATGGAGAATTCTTTCCAACTTGGTAGTTAAAGTAACAAGCTCTGCACTAATTCCTAAAGCTGCATTGTAGTGTCTGTGTTCAGGTTAGCCGTGACCATTGTGAGGATGGAGGCTGTATTAACAAGACTGTGAAAAAGATCGAAAAGGGATGTGAACTTATTTCTCAGATAACGTTATCTGTAAAGTTGAGCTTCGCATCTGTTAGCAGAAATGTTTGCTATTTGAGTGACTTGTGTTAATTTGATTTGAAAAACCTCTGTCTAGTGCTGGGCTGGGAAAATATTTCCCAGTTCGCGTGGAATTTTGTTCTGAAACATAACGGGAATAGATGCTTAGCACTTTCTGTAAAGCAGAGTACTCGAGAGAGTTGTAAAATGAGAACTTTCAAATTTCAGATTTTTTCCGATTTCCAGTTATTATATTATGTATATTTTTTGAAACAAAATAATGTTAAAAAGAGGAATCGAAATGTGATATTCAAAAAAACTTGTCCACAATACTTGAACATCATAGAAATTTTGTCGTCTTGTTTCTTAACTCCAGCGATGATCTCTGTCTCTCTTGCTGCCTCTCCCCACCCATCTAAGAAAGCCAGGCGTACTGTAACTGGTCAGCCAAAGCAGTGTTCTGTCACCGTACCTCTAAAGAACTGAAGTTCTCAAATGCCTCATATAAATGCATGTCAAGATAGGAAAGAGATGCTGTGTTTTCACCTTATTCAGGGAAAAGCTGAAGCATAAACTGAGTCCTTACAAGATGCTAAACATGTAGCCGTGTGTCTAAGTAACTCTGGGTTGAAACGACTCATTTTCCAGAAGCCCTTTGCTATGCTGTGTCTGTCAGATAGTTAAAGCATTCAGTGGAAAATGTCACCACCTTAAGCAAGCCCTCCCCACACTCTCCCCTGGACTTGTTTCGATGGTATCTTTGCAAACCACAGACTGCTTCAGTTGTGTCTTCTGTCCCCCCTCCGTTCTCTGCACTCTGTAAAAGAAAAGATGAGGGGTAGATGAGAGAGCTGCAGGATTAGAAGCAATACGTTTCTTCATTATGCCCCCCCCTTTTTTTTTCCCCTGTTTGTTTCCCTCTTGTCATAATTGCGTTCCCCAGTGGAACTTTCTATCAGCTCTGCCCAAACAGCGCTGATTTCCTGAACGTTCAGCTAGTGCTGCTCCCTGCCCCAAAAAAGACAACTCAGGAGGGCAGTTTTCCCAGATCTTTAAAACGTGGTGTTTGGGGGGTGCATTGAATGAGTGAGTGTTCATCACATGAAGCAATCCCCATCTCTTCTTGTGCCAGTGGGAGAAGGAAAGAAAAAAAAAAAAAAGAAGTTTGAGTGGAATTTTGCTCTTCAGCATTCAGGAGAATATGGACTGCTTGAGAGTTTGGGCTTGTGGCTCTTGATTTGGAATATGTTGGTCGCTGTGTTAGAGTTTCTGCATAATTACATGGCAAAACAGCAAACTGGCCCTTTGCAAGATGTGTGGATGTACCGTTATTTATGCTTGCCTGTGAGAGTCTGACCAATACAGACATGCTACTGACACAGCCTGAATGCTGTTGTGTTACCTTCTTACTCAAACAGAGATTGCCGTCGGAGTGATAAGGTGGCTTTAACTGTAGGGCAGGCTTTTGTCAGCTCTGTAGCAACCGATCATAATGCTTTTTTTTTTTCTCTCCCTGATGCTGTCGCAGTTGATTCAGTAAAGCTCTGGAATATGCAGCTGTACCGGGGCAGTGACGCAAAGAAAAACACATAACTCCTAAAAACTGTGATCTTTTGTTGTGTAGACATAGGTGTCAGCTGCGAGGGCACCCTTCAGTTTTGTTTGCCCACCAAAGATATGCTGTGCATGCTGTGTTCTTCAGTTACATTAGGCGATGGCCGTTCTGAGCAAGTTGCTCCCGGTGTCTTGCAGGGGGGGTAGAAACAAAGCAGTAGGTACTGCTTAGATGCTTCAGGCTTCTTGTTCCCTTTCCTTTCCTTCAGGGTTTGTTTCCTGAAGGACCCCCCTTCCTTGGGGATAGGGGGGAGAACGCCTGCAGGTGTGGGGCTTGCGTGTTCTGCTCCTTGCTTGGCCAGGCTTGGTTCGGGGTTGCAGGTGTTCTCATTCTTAGGCTGTTTCTTCCATTTTAGAATGAGAGTTAGAGTGTAAGCTTGCTAAGGTAAGACTGGGGAATTCATTTATGTAGAGAAGGTTAAATGTTAATTCTTACATGAACAAATTATTCTGCTCATTTTTTTTGAAGTTATTTCAGAAATTTATATTTATGTGGACAGATCTTGGATGATGAAATGCTTTGTTGGCCTGAGGCAAGGCAAATACTGAAACTAAAAAAGTAGAAAAACCCTAAACCCAATGATAGCAGCTATTTAGTGATAGAGTGTGGGAAGCAGTTCTGTTGGTCTGATGAAACCCCTGGCCAGATGAATTTCATAAATTCAGTGTTTTATAAACATTATAACCTTTTCTGTTTCATAAATGAAAATCACAGCAAAACAACAGGATTATATTGTTTTCTAGTGATGCAAAATATACAGTCTTGATATGAACTAAAGTAAATTTCTTTGTTCAAAGCATCTCTTTTCAGCTGATAGTGAAAGTAGTAAAATCTCAACTTGCTCGTAGAGCTAGGCCAAACATATATTTCAATCAGTGCATTAATTATGAAGTGTTTGATAAAGGAGCCTGTCTTTCTGCATTAGAAAGTGTCATTCCTGAAGTCACCTTTAACTTGGAATAATGCCTGTTACTCTTGGAAAGGACTCTGAACAGCTGTACTGTATAGGTGGAGTCAGCAGTATCTAAATGACTAGTTTTGACTTTGTTTATTTTTCACTGTTTAATATTATTCATGTATGGATATATAATATCACAACTTCTCATTTTTTCCTCCTTATAGGTCCTGCTGGGGACTTGCATCTGGCCTCAATGTGAAATTAAGGTAGAAAAACACATCTACATATGTGTTTGCTATTAGGATTTAGTTTATTCACTGGTCATGCCTGAAGAGTGATGTTCGTCTCTAGACGGCTAACTGCCAGGAAATATAAATGATTGTCCTAGAAGTCAAGCCTCTCTCCTATTTACTGGAGTGAAAATCACCTCCAGATACTGACGGAATATCAACTACAGAAAATGCTTCACGTTATAAGGATGCCAACCACCTAGATTCATGCGCCCTATCTGTACAGTTGTTGTGGATGGTTTGCCATCTGAAAGCTCCTCAAGCTCTTATCCAGGCCCTGTATCTGTTTCTGAAATGTCTCTGCTACATGCTTTGGGTCCAGTGCAGACCTGGCTGGGACAAGAGCTAGAGAAGTGTGGCATTGATGCCATGATTTATACTCGGTATGTCCTCAGTCTTCTGCTGCATGATAGCTATGACTACGACCTGCAGGAACAGGTATTTACATATTTTAGATGTTGTCCAGTGAAAGTGAGTTTTTGTATCAGTTATGTTTTGTGTATTGTACTTGGGCATGGCTCACGTGGTGGGGGGTGGTTGTCTTTCAGTGTGTGGGTGGAAGGGGGGTACAAACACACGGGGATCAAATTCGGTGGGTGAGCTGAGGTTGCTGTAGTGAGTTTGCTTTATCAGCAATTACACTGAACAAAATTATAGCATTACTGCAATCAATACTAGAGTTATTAACTCTGGAATGTCATGTATCATAAACATAGACCTTCAGTACTTGTGCCTATAAGGCTTGTTTAATATTGGAACATGAGTAAACTTGTGTAATTTCTGTAGGCTGTGTGTCGGGTTAGGCTGCTTCACAGTAGCCTGTAGACTTCCCATCACTTCTTACGGATTTCATCTCATGCTATTTTCAGTAAAGATTAAAAAGGAATACATATTTTAGTATCCAAGGATCTAAAATATTTTATTGCAAATAGTGTTTATCTTCTAAAAGAATGTTAATGCTGAGTCCTGACAAAAGGCATGCAAAAGAGTTGTGGAACAGCGAGTTGCGATACATGGCCCTAATTCAAAACGGGTTGGGGAGCAAAAGTGAAGCCATACAACAAACAACTCAATTACTGTTCCCATGTGCCTTTATTGCTAAAGATTTTGTGTGTCCCAAGAATATTCTCTTTGCTCCTAATTTCAACTCCTTTTTTATTATTTTTAGGTGTGTGTGTTTGTTTTTTTATTTCTCTGCATCATGAAGCTATATCAAAATACTGTTAATAGAGGATTTTTTTGGGGGGATGGAGAACTTGAAGTTCTGGCACTTTCAAGGAGTAAGGGTGCTGCCTGGACTGCATCTTTATAAGGTGGTTGCAATTATTGTGAAAAGGGGAAGGAAGGAAAGCATATACCACTTATTTGGTGGCTTCATTCTTTTTTCTTGCTATTGTTTTGGTGATGCTTTGAATACTGCAACCTAAGTCCTGCAGATTTTTTTTTCTAGTCTACCTTTTTTAAAATCAAGCAAGAGCAGGGCAGGGTATTGTGGAACAGATGTGAAAATAGCTGAAACAGGAGGAAAAAAGTCAGAAACTAGCAGTATCTGAACTCTTAGCAACCGTTACTGCGCATGAAAGCCCTCATGTATCTGTTGTGCAAAACAGAAAACTTCATGTGCAAAAGTAATTTATGTGCAAAAGTTCATATGAGAACAGTGGAAGCCCCCAGGAACAACCTCATGATTTATAATAATAGTAATGAAAATAACAAAGCAAAAAGCAAAAATGCTGTAAGCACTAGTTAGAAGATACCTAAATAGAGAACTTATTTAGGTCTTAGTCAGACGTGAATGGCTGCATTTTGGAAAGTGGACAGTTCTACAATCCATTAAAAAGGAGGGCTTAGGGGGAGGACAAAAAAACCAATCAAGTGAAACCCACCCGAATTTTAGAAACTTTAAAAATAACCCTGTGGCCAGACTTTACAGTCTATTTTGGAGCATAGTCATAACTGTAAATCACTACCGTGATAAACTAATTTTGGCACTTCAGTGATTTTAAATTTATTTTTATCACGCCTTGCAAGAAGCAGAATAACTGTATTACGAAAAACCTCATTCATTTTATTTCTCATCTCGATATCTTAGCTGGGTGCTTTGTGGAGTGATAGCAGAGCTTTAAGGAATGTTCCTGTTCTCTTTCCAAGCTGATTATCTGAACTTAACGAGCCAAAGAGAGAAGAGTAGCACATGCTGGCAGAGTAGTCCAAATGCGTGTTGCTGTACTGGTGCTGTAAGAGACCTACAGAATGTCTTCTGAATGGTGTCTAGATACTAAGCCTGAAAGTTTCTTTTCTACCTCCTCCAATTTGATCCCTGCTTATAACACACTGTTACCATATTTGTTCACGTTATTTCAATAACCGTTCTCTAAGTTTTGAGGTCTAGTATCAATTTTATCAATTTGGTTTTGTGATAGCACTGTAAAAATGATTGGATGCATATGTTATCAAACACACTGCTACCTAATTCCTTTCTTGAATAGCTTAGTCTTTGAAAACTGAAAATATATAGGAAGAATTGAAGAAATTTAAAACACACACTCCTCTGTATTTTTTTATGACCTTGCATTTTATAAAGAATTTTGGTTTAGTTAAGTCATTCAGAAACAAGAGTCTATATTCTGAAAAGCAAGTTTGCATTGAAGCAGTTTCAGTTCAATTTTGATGATAGGTGCAATATTAAGACAGACAGAGGAAGAACAAATACCAGCACTGTTTACAGGTAGACATCAGGGAAGAGTGCAGCAATTTATTATCTAAAGGGGAGAGAAATATTTTAGGAGTAAAATATCGAGAGATGCTGAGATCCTCTAATTCTGATCAATTCCAGGGGAACAATTGGTTCTTGGCATCTCAGGAATTTTTCCTCCATGCAGTTCTTTCAATTCTTGAGAAATATGACAATTTCCAGGGGAAGAAATATCCTCAATAGTGGATTTATTTAAATGATTTTTCTTTTCTTTCTGCGGGGCATGATTAGCCATCACTTCTTTCCAAAAATACAGCAGTGATGTCTGTTTTGAACAGGTTAAAGGGAATCTCTGGTCTCTAAGCGCTGCATGGAATAACAGATGACACTGGAATCCAGTCTGATGCTTGGGGTAGGAGAGTGCCGCAGGGGACAAACTATTTAGGAAATATTAATCTTAAGGATACTGTATAATCATCTTCATTAGAGATGTTGTAAACTGTAGTTTAGATAGTCATTAAGATCTTTCCTCCTCAGGATGTTGATGACATCATTAGCACTGTTTTAATTGCTTTAGGAAGCCTCCTTCCTTGCTTTTTTATGGTGTTTTGGTGTCATCAACTGCAGCAGGGAAAATTGATGCATGAAGTCCTGGACTGAGTTTACATCAGGTAAGTACAGAAAGATTTAAAATTAAAAAATGAAGCAAAAAGCATCCCCGGTCTTACTGAGTGAGCCCAGCTATTTAAGATGTCAATGTTATTGTGTTAGCATTTGCTTCTGTTTACAGTGACAAAATAAGTATTTCAAGAGAATATGGGAGTCTTAATTGACTAGCTCTTCAGGGTTTAGTGTTGAGAATAAGCAAGATGTTCCCTTCTGTTCTGTTAGCAATACATGATACGTGGTTCCCATTCTTGATTATGCTGCTAACTTCTATGCCTCTTATCACTTGATCGTTTTTCCTCCAATATTATCCAGTTCTGTATGCTGAGTTCCATATCTGGATAGAAAATACAATGTGGTTAAGGGTTTGGGGTGTGTATTTTTTTGTTTGGTTGGTTGCTTTTCTTATTTTTTTGTTTTATTTTCACTGTTAATACCATGGCTTGCCCAGTTAGAGGGGTTTCTGTTGGGTATAGTTATATTTTAGCAGGTTTAATATTGCTGAATGCTAGGTAAGTAAGCCGTGAGTTCTTAGAGACTTAATATTGCCTTTTTTCAAGACTTGTGTGTAGAAGACAGGTGTTTTCTGTACAGAAATGATAGATGAAAGTGAAACCGTAATTCACTGCTACCAAGTTTTGCTGGAATGTTTGCATTTTTTGTTCTGACTCACTGGCTTGAATCTAAAAATATTGGGAAAATGGATAAGCAGCTATGTTTTGCCCAGCTGTGTTTCCAAGTCCTAGAGAGCCTTTAAGGAAGGGATCTCGTTTATGCTGAATTGCGCAGTGCCCCCAGATCTGTTATACATTGCATGCTGCAGTTTTGTGTGTGTTAGGCATACCTGTCAAGTATTTCTATAACATATGCACTGTAAATGTTGTAAAGAAAAATACTGAAGTTAACTTGATTATCATTGACATTTATAACATAATTGTCATTCAAGCCAGTTGTATCTGTGAATACTTGCTATCTTTGGAAATGTAAAAACTTAAGATTTGAAAGATCTTAAGCAGTCCTTAATTCTTAGTGCTTTTGGTCTGTAAAGGAAAAACTTATAAAAATTGGTATGGATTTAAGCAATAGACTATGATGGAAACTTAAATGCAGAATGTTTCTTTTAAGACTATAAGCTTTATCATTGCATTTTATTTTTGTTTGTTTGTTTAGAAATAAATGATAAATAGAAGTTAAAACCCCATGGAATTACTGAGGAATCGTTAAGTTTGGGGGACCTGAGAAATGCTGTAGGGGGATAGCTGAAAATTCTGAGACGCCCATTTGACCGCAAATTAGATTGACTTTTAACCAGAATGCCTTGATCTTAGTGGTTCCTGATGTTCAACCAACTAGGTGCTTTTAAGATTTCTGACTGTAGTTTAAATGCTAATTAAAAGTATATTTATAGATACATGTGCTCTCAAACCAGTGTTTGATACAGAAATATTGCACTAAGATAGCATACTCTGCAGCACTAAGCATTGCCTTAAAATATATTGTGTGAAACTGTTTCACTGGTCTTCATTTGCTCTGTATTAAAGTCAGTGTTCTGTGATATGTCTCTTGTATCCTAGCTGTAAGCACAGCTCTTTCTGAATATAACTGGTTCATCATTTTTTTGCCTGCGGACAGTTCTTCCTTTTGAAGGAAACAAAACAAACAAACCAACACCCCAACACACAAGCAAACTAACCCCCAACAGCTAGACACTGTGAGATAAAGGCTTTGTTTGTAAGCCTCTGGTCATGCAGCAGGAAGGTCTAAATGCATTTGTTATGCATACTTTCCATATCAAGTGCTGTCTGTTGGTTTTTACCTCCTTCTTTTCACTTTTTTTTTGAAGTTGACCTTTTTTCTGACCCTCAAAAGTAAAAATCCTAGAGAAGTTTTTTTAGAAAGGTAATGCTTTCCAAAATCTTGGAATTAAGTAGCTGTTGTACTGCAAACCGTGCTCTTCTGTGACTACCGTGAAATTATCTCCTGATTTTGAAGTTTGGGGAGGATGGCAGGAGGCCTTTCTTGAAGACAGACTCGTTTGAAATAGTTTCATTCAGGTGATTTTTTACATAAGGGGATAGAAACAGTCTTCAGAATAACAGCTACACTTCTGCTGCCTCTGATCCTAGCTTTTAGTCTTACTTTTTCATCGTTAGCATATACTCAGAGCCCCAAAATGCAATTTCCTCCTTTATATAAAGGGAAGAACAGGGTGGTGGAAAAGAGGCCTCAACCCACACATGATAATTTTTAGCTCCGTGCCCTGTGGCTGTACCTCCACAGATGCTTTTGGCCTAGCTTTGTGAAATGGGCTGGGGATGCCGCCACCAGCCGTCCTGCACTTGGTGACGTGTGCTGGTGACACGAGACACTTCTTGCTGGCAGCGCTGGGCCACCAGCCCAGGTTATAGGATCCAGCCCAACGCGGGGCATTGCTCTGCCAGCCATCCCACGGGAACCCAGCAGAGGGACCCGATGACTGGGTTCACATCGGAGTAATGGGTATTTAGTGGTTACGGATTTATTTCAGGGAGATAGAGGTCGTGTTTTACTGTGGCTCTTCTTTTTTGAAGTGAAAAACGCACCTGCAACATAAAGGTGTGAGGGGAAAGGAGGGTTTGGTCCCATGTACTAAACAAAACCTGTATTAAACGTGAACTGGCTAGTGTGCCTTTCCAGCAGAACACGACAATGAAGGTTGCAATTGCTGTTTTGTCATCCCTCAGAAACAACTGGGTCATTGAGAAATGATTTGTTAACACATTAACATATGCAGAGTACAGTTCCGTTACCGTAGGGTAATGCATGTGACTGTTACATGCAAGTGTTACTGAGTTCACCAGCAATGTATAAATTTAAAGCCCGTAGGGTAATCCCATGTATATGTGTTTGCAAGTCTGGGAATAAAGCTTTTTCTCATACATAAACTTGGAAACTGAGTTTGACCAGCACAGCTCAGTTTCTTACTGGTGCAGCACCTCTAAAGGACTCATCCCCCCTCCCATTACTTGGCATTTGTCCTGTTAATTCAAAGATGATTTCTCTATTCTGTATTTCTGTCTTGGTGACTGCACGACAAGGGCTAGAGTTGGAGCACCACGGACGGTGCATTTGTATTCTTATTCTCTTTTAAGGATAGGAAGTGTGATGGCAGGGTTGGAGCTCAGCAGCAGGCTCCTCAGTAGTCTGCATCAGCTGATACCTTAGTGCAAAAGGCTGTGGGAGCTATCGGAAAGCATTTGTTCTCAACAAGTGTGGTAGCCAGAAATTTTTTTTCTCTTTCATACAAACTTCTGTCTCTGTACTGGTGTGTGCGATCATGTTTGAACGCCAACGCCTTCGCAAGCATGTCTGTTCCATGATGCGAAACATCATTTCAGGACATCAGAGTTACCTGGGCTCTTTGGTGCCTCTCAGGTGTGCTAGCCTGCTGAAGTAGGCGCATCTATGTAATCTAGTTAGTGTTATCATCAGCTTCTCTGCTGAGTAATCAAAGCAATCTTTGAAACACGTACTACATTACCTTTTTGTGACTTTCTAAATAGCATCTAATGCTTAGTTATCCTGTATCTCTCACTCACAGTCACCCAAGAATAATAGAATCACTTGTGTGTTCTTACCACTGCTGATCTATTCTTACAAAGGCTTACAGAACGCAGAGCAGAGATACAAAATCAACTGCCAGGCTGGTTATTCATCCTGAGGGTCAGGATTTATTAGCAGCCATCTCTGTGCTGATATAATTGTCCTGGTTCTGATTGTGGCGCTGGCTGAGGTACCTCGTTAGTGTTCTTCATACTGCAGACCAATGTATGACAGTACGCTCACTACGTCTCCAAGCACAGGTGTGCACTACCTAAATTCTGTGAAATCAGATGATTACAGTAGTCTGTGGTGTTTGCCCCACAACTTAATTCCTGAGTTCAAGAGAGCAACGATGACGTGCTGTGAAATAACTTCCCAAGTCATAACATGTCCCTGTCAGACATCTGGACCATGTAGCGGCAGTTTCTGTTGAATTTGTCTTTTTCTGCCATGTGGGTAAGGCATGTAAGTAACATGATTTCTTTGTAGCCCTGGCTATAGCCTTACTACGTTTTCTTTTCTATGTTTACTTCAGTTGGAAAACTCTTCAGGCAGCCTGCTCTACAAACATAGGATTTCAACAGATGCAGCATTTGCATGTTCTCTAGCTCTTGGGAGTGGGTGTGATCAAATTGCTTTTGGTTGGTTTCAGCCTAGAGTGAACAACACGTAGACTGCTCTTTCAAGTTCGTAGGATTATAAGCAAGAGTTTGTAATTGACACACACTCAATTTACGGTATTTTATACCTGGTTTGATTGGCTTTGATATGTCCAGTTCTTCCCTGCCTGCAAATTGTGGACTCATCGGTTCTGAATGCCTTGAGGACCTTGAAGTCGTAGCAGCGCATGCTGTGGTCTCACGTACTGTCAGCTCTTCTATTACAATTCAGCCGCGTAGGATTGTCGTGCTCCACTTGGAGCAGCTGGGAACGAGGTGGCTGCAGTGGCTTTGCAGGTACTTTGCTATACCCAGAGCTTATAATGTGGTTCTCTGCTTCTTCACAAAAAGTCCAAGGTGAATTCTTCCCCTGGTAAGAACTGCATTTGGAATAATTATCTAATAACAAAGAATGGTTTTCAGCCTCCTCCTTTCTGTGGCCAGCATGGCTTCTGACACAGAGAAAGCTTGTGCTGCTCTTGTTGAATGTCTTTTGACTAAGCTGAGCTGGTGCCACTGTTTTCATGCACGTCTTCTGAATTCTAGCATATGTATTAACTCATTATCTTTGTCTCAGTCTGAGGCAAGTCTCAGTCGGGAATGTCAGAGCCAGTCCTCATCCATTAGACCTTTAACTTTCATTGTAATGAGATGCAGTTCTCTTAAGCTTTTCACAAAAGCCATGATGAATAGATAGATATCTCTGTGTCTCTAAGCAAATTCTGAACGTTTTTGTCCTCACTCTCAGTTCAGGGGAAGTATTTTATTTTTTTTCCAGGAAAGATCACTTAAGCTGTTTATGCAGTCTGCTTCTTGAATAACTTTAAAGATGCAGTTTTCCCCTTACTCTCCATTATGAGATCCTCCTACAGGTAGTAAGGACCTAATCGATTTTTTTATATAATTTATGGTTATTTTCTTCCACTCCTTTGCCTATCCCAACCTCTCAGAGTTGACTTAGAGTTCTTTGATGAAATTTTTGGAAAAGCTTTCATGCAGTGCACAGTAGTTCATACCCAAATATCCGAACGTTGTATTTAATTATTAACTGTGAAATTAATTTAACTTTGCTGCCAGAAGAAGCCAGAATGCTGTACCCCCTAGATTTTCATTAGGTCAGATTACGTAGCCTAGGCTTTTTGTGTTTATTCTTCCCTTACAAGTCTTGATAGCTGACATTGCCTTAAAATAAATTGTTGATACACTTTAGCAGAGAAGTTTTATGGACCACATGTTAATACTCAAATTATTTTGGGTGTGTTTGCAGAGAAGGAACATGAGTGCCTTTGGAGAACACTGCTGCCTTGGGTTTAGGCTATTCCATCTCAGAGGCAGAGTAAAGATTTGCAAATTTGGGGTTTGAAATGTCGTATACAATTCATGACCTCGATGTTGCAGTTGTTTTGGGTGATCTGTCTTTTCCTGCTTTTGAGTTTCTCTCTAAGGAAGTAAGGCTCATGCATTCATCGTTCTCCATGTGAGCATACATTCTAATTTTTTCCCTTTGGCCTGTCCAGTAATTTGATTATGTATTTTGTTTGCCTTTGGACATTTCAAAAGTCTTGTAAGAAAGGTTTCTCCTGCAGCTTGGTGGAGGCTAATGCCCCGCTTTGGAACAAGCAGACAAATCTTAGTCATTCTATATGGCACTTGACAGGAACTGGCCCTCCATTCGTTCAGCAGGCATACAACTCCAAACTATTTACGGCAAAAATATCTGTCAGCTGTCCTACTGAATCTTTGGCAAATGTTTGTCCCTCATTAAAAACTGTGTGGTTATTTTTTTTTCCTTTAGTTATCTCTTAATTTGTTTACTGAGAGTTAAAAGAGGAGAAGATTGTTCATATGTGTTTTACGTAGCCTTGCATGACTCTGCATACCTTATACGTCATGGGCAATTTTTTTCACGTTAAAAATTAGATAACCGACTTTGATATTCTTCGAGTTGGAATCTTAAAGGGAGAGACTCTATATTTATTTCATATTTGAGAAATTATAGAATCATAGAATGATTTAGGTTGGAAGAGACCTCTAAGATCATCACATCCAACCGTTATCCCATTGCTGCCAGCTCTACCACTGAACCGTGTCCCTGTGCACCATACCGACACGGCTTTTGAAGCTGTGAACCATGCTATGCCCATTAGCCAGAGAGCCACAAGGAATTGAATCCCTCTTATTTTTTGTATGAACTTGTTACCTGAGCTTGCCTGTCGAAGCAATGCTATTTGACTGGCCAGCAGTGACATTTAGGAGAGCAAAAAAATGCTGAACCTGTAATATGCTCAAATCGCAAGTGGTTTGTACTGAAATTAAAATGCTGAAAAAAGAGGAGTGTTTCAGAATTCCCCGTGTCAGCATTTTTTTTAACTCGGTATGTTCTTCAGTCCTCCAAAGAGTCCTCTCCAAAGAGAATTGAATTTCTTGCCCTAAAATCTCTTATTCATAATTCGAAATAGGAATGTTGACCAAGTAGGTAATTGTAGCTATTCAATTCATTATCTAAAAACTAGAGAAAATTTGTGATTGATCATCATTTTATGGTGTCTAATTTAATCTGTAGTATACGCAGAGAGAATCTTAGGCACCTGGGTTCTCTGAACTTCCTTGAAGAAGAAAATTCTGATATCTTAAACACATTTTTCTGCTGATTTGATTTCCCCATTTTGGGAGTATGTTGATCAGCTTACTTTCTTGTGTGTTCCGCTGATAAGGCAAAATTGAAGCTTGTTTGCTTACCTGAGTATAAACTCAAGGTCCTGGTGTTTCTGCATCCCTGATCTTGACTCCAGCTTTTATGGGTAGTTTCTGCAGGATTCTTGAGATAAATTTTAACACTGATTTTTCCTGTTATGTAGACCATGACTTTCAAAACAATTTTCATTCAGACTAATCACAAGGTGTCACCTTTGTTCTCTTACTGATAGTAGCATTTCTCTACTGTCTTTAAAACAAATGAGACTAAGTAGAATCACTACCTAAGTTGCTTTTTTTTTTTTTTTTTGCTTCCCCAAATTCGTGGTAAGTGTGGAGAGAAGTGGGGGAACTGCTGCAGTTGCGTAGTTGAGCAGGAGAATCAATTTAGAAAGCTATTTCTAAAATTTGCATCTGCATATTAATTTAGTATTGAATTAAGCACCAGACTTCTCGAGGCAGCATTAGCAGAGTACAGGTACTTTACCAGCACTCCTTTAGCCATGTTTATAGTTCTTAAATTATTCTCATAATAAGATTTTGCATATATTATGTCTTTCCAAGTTAAAAATCTCTACTATGAACTCACCTAGTTATGTGGTAGTTAAAGTAGGACTCTAAGGAATGGATAATTAAATAGCAGTTTTGATATTTTTCCAATATCCAGATGGCTTTCTGTTTCTGTTGATATATATTTAATATTGGGTAGTTAAGCTGCCCAATGTTGGGCAGTTTGTTTTAAATGTTAGGATTTTATAAGCCAGACTTCTGTTTGCTTGTGTGTACTTGTTGTTGTTTTGGTTTTGTTTTTTCTTCTGTGTGCACGCTTTTTAAACCCATAAGATCGGAGTGGGGTTGCTTTTATGAAAAGTTCAGCGACCACTGAACAGAATTGTGAAAATGCAAAGTTACTGTAAAGTTCTTGCATTAAAACGAGCCTTATAATGTGACCTCTAGTTCTGTTAGGAAGCAAAGGTAACTGAAGGCATCTAGCTGCTGAAGAGAACAGAAGTCCGTAGTGATTCTTTCCACGTGAAGTAACTCGTTTATTCTGCTTCGTGCATACAGAATGTTTTGTTGAGCTGCTTTCTTTACTGTTTGTCATGGACTTAACATTTTCCAGTCTAAAGAGTAAACCTACTAATGGGCTTCTCACCATCAGAAAAAAAAAAAAAAGGCAAAAGATCAATTTAAAATATTTGAAACTCTTGGATTGCCTTTTTATCAATTTGGTCAGCATACAGGCACTTAGTTTGTATGGCACCTCAAGTTCTAAAACGTCACTGTAAGAGTACGTGATGTTTCCTAGTTCTTTTTCCTTTTCCTCTTTCTTCCTTTTAAATTGTTTCAGACAGGTTCCAAGGCATTATAACACAAGAATGACGTGTAAGGAATTTATTTCCTTCACTGTTTGGTAGTGTTTTATGGGTATTTGAATTATGTGCAGTAAGTGTAAGGTACTTGATAAATACTGGCTGCATCTGCTGATAAATGTTGTGATTTACCTGAGGATTTGAAACTGTAATTTATGGTGTTTGCTAATTTTGTGAAATGAGAGGCTTAAAAAAAGGAAAGAAAAAAGTGACAGGAAAAAATCAAAACCTCACATTTTCAGTAGGTTTTATTCCTATAAAAATGAAATGCTGATGTGAAGCACTGGCAGCCAGATGTGACTCAAAACCCTGTATTCAGAAACAAGTTTTCTGTGGATTGCCTAGGGAGGCAGAAAGGAGAGAAGATTCTCCCAGAGCGCTGTCCCTGGTCACTGTACCCCACAAGATGAGTCACATTGGTCCCAGAGTGCCCGAACAAAGTGCTTGCTCCAAAAGGAAGGATGAGATGGTGAAAATCCAGCTCTGAGCTGGATGCTTCGGAGAAAATTCCACTCAGCCCCACTTTCCCCATTAGAAAGGGATATTTTTATTGCTAAGAGTAAATATTTAAAATTGCAGAATAGCAAAAGTAATAGAGATTTGTCAGGTGTCATTCAAACTTGCACGTGTGGAGAACTGAATCAAATGCTTTATAGCAATAGGTTCTTGGTGCTCTGCTGACAGACCGCTAGCATGTGTGGTAACACAGCCCTTCACAGAATCACAGAATTGTAGGGGTTGGAAGGGACCTCAAGAAGTCATCAGGTCCAGCCCCCCTGCCAAAGCAGGTTCCCTAGAGCAAGCTGCCCAGGTAGGCGTCCAGACGGGCCTTGAATATCTCCAGAGAAGGAGACTCCACAACCTCCCTGGGCAGCCTGTTCCAGTGCTCCGTCGCCCTCACTGTGAAGAAGTTCTTTTGCATGTTGGTGCAGAACTTCCTGTGATCCATCTTGTGGCCATTGCCCCTTGTCCTGTCCCCACAAACCACTGAAAAGAGGCTTGCCAAATCCCTCTGTCCCCCACACCTCAGGTATCTATAAACATTGATAAGATCCCCTCCCAGTCGTCTTTTGTCCAGGCTGAACAGACCCAGGTGTCTCAGCCCCTCCTCATAGGGGAGATGCTCCAGGCCTCGTATCAGGCCCTTGCTGAGGCCAGCTGGGCTGCGCTTGTACAAAGCAGTATAGATAAAGCAAAGTATGCTAGTACATAGCATTTTGGTAACATTCTCCTAGTGTAAGATGTTGCCTTAATCAACTTTCCACTGAAAAGCAGAATAAATGAAATCACCTAGTGCACGTTAGCTTGTGTGCCTGGATTTTCATTAAGAACCTTTTGCAAGTGGATATATGATTTTTTTTGGCAGTTGTGCCCACATGTGGATGAGCAGGACAGGCTTTGGAAGGTGGTAGGGGTAGGTGGGTCTCACCAGTGTGCATGCTTCCATGTGAACGTTGAGTTAGTTAACCTCCTCGTTGTGGATGAAGAAACATACCAATACCATTCTGGAAAACATTTATTTATTTATTTTTAAAGTGGAGTGTAGAGGCACATAGTCTATTGAACCTATTTTGTGATAGTTTAAGTGAGGGTATGCTTTCGACTGGGTTTCATTAGGAGTAGATGAGAGGTATGTTGAAAAGCATTGGGTTTTTGTGAATCCCTCTGAAGAAGATGATTTAGACCAGCATGCATTGAAAGGCGTAAAGATGATTTTCCTGGTAGTCAAAGTATTTCTTTGATCAGATGAACACGGGAAATCATATGTATAGATGTGAACGGACAGCGAGGAATAAGCAAGTCTGATAACATATTTCAGGAATGAGATGAGTATTTACCCGGATGTGGAAGAATGGGTAGGGGAGACAGGCAACTGCAGAAGGATTGGAAGTGCACTGTGATTGCTGCTGGTATGATTTGGCTTTTGAAAAGTGATGCAAAACAGATGCTACGTATCTTCAGATGATAACATATAATACAATAGCATTCTTCTTTGATTTTATTTTTCCTAATGGAAGTTCTCCCTACCCACGAGTGCCTGGCTTTCTTTAAAATTAGTTTAGGTGTAATGGAAGTTAGACACTATTATCTCTGGTCATAAAGACTGAGTTGAAGACTTTCAGATCTAACAGTGCAATCTCTTCTTTTGGCTTATTTCACTTTCTCTTAAGTTTGATCCTAACTATGAACATCTTGCTTTTCATCCTTATTTCAGAGATCGGTGCAACTCTAGCATATTTTGTGTAAATTACAGTGATACATTCAACCATAAGTTGGCCCTAAAATGATCGTTAGGTTTTCTTAGAATCATAGACTTGGGTTGGAAGGGACCTTAAAGATCATCCTATTCCATCCCCCTTGTCTTAGGCAGGGACACCTCCCACCAGTCCAGGCTGCCCAAAGCCCCATCCAACCTGGTCTTGAACACCTCCAGGGATGGGGCATCCACAGCTTCTCTGGGCAACCTATTCCAATGCCTCACCACCCCCATAGTAAAGAATTTCTTCCTAATATCTAATCTAAATCTCCCCTCTTTTAGTTTAAAACCATTTCCCCGTGCCCAGGTCCCTTTGGATGTCAGCCCTTCCTTCTGGTCTATCGACTGCACCCCTCAGCTTGGAGTCACCTGCAGACTTGCTGAGGGGGCACTCGATCCCATTGGCTATGTCATTCATAAAGATATTAAACAGCACCAGTCCCAAGACAGATCCCTGTGGGACACCACTCATCACTGGCCTCCACCTGGACATAGAGCCATTGACCGTAGCTCTCTGGCTGCCTTGCAATTGGAAAACAGCGGCGTTACAGTGTGAGTAGCCTCCATGTCCAGAGAAAAAGTACATGTACTTTTCCGAATAGTAAGTGTCTTATAAATAGTAAAGTCTTCTGTAGGCATTGGTTTTAATGAAACTACATTTTAATTTGTCAAACAGCAGTTTTTAGTGGATAGGGTGAGTTTGTTTGTCTTTCGAACAGTATGTTGTTTGTAGTCTTGTAGTCTATTTACATATCTTAAATAACGTAATTTTCTTTATTTTGATTTTTAGGAGAATGACATCTTCCTGGGCTGGGAAAAGGGAGCTTACAAAAAATGGGGAAAGAGTAAGAAAAAGTGCTCCGATCTAACACTAGAGGAAATGAAAAAACAGGCTGCTGTCCAGTGTCTTCGCTCTGCTTCTGATGAAGTAAGTTGGGATTATTTAACGGATTCTTAAGACTTTATGCCGTTCTTTGAGTTAGATATATTTAACTTGTGATGGTTAATCTTCTAGTCTGTGGCCTCTTAAATACAATATCCCCAAGAGTTCTCTTGAGTGTTCTTGTTCTTCTTTAGGAAATTATGAAACCTTTGTGTGGCAGCAGGATTTCACAAAAGATTCTGTACCATGTAGTGTCATGCCTTCCTTTCTGCAAGCCCTCACCTATTATTGTTGAGGACAGTTGCACTGCACCAGTTTGTGCTGAAATTACCACAAAGCTTTGCATAAGGGTAGTTGTTAAAATTCTGGATTTACTTTGTGTTGAACTCTGTCTGAGCAGCGAGGAGTAGAGTATTTGGGCAGAAAGTCATCTTGCTTTGTGCTTGGTGTATGTGCAATCCAGAATTGCTAAATAAGATGCAGTGTAAGTACCAAACATTAATTTTCTACATTGCATCATTAAGTGGAAGTGGAGTTGGAGCATGCTGACTGGAGAAGGTAAGGAGAGGTGAAGGCAGCAATGGAAAAAGTGGTGAAAGGGAGACTGTAGAAGGAATTGTTTTTTAAAAAAATAAACCTGTGGCATAGATCAATGAAAGCTCTTCAGAGAGACTTTCCAGACAACAGAAATCAGAAAGTCTATCTTTTAGTTACAAAACTACAAATACTTTTATCTGTCACTACTGTGAGGTGAAACTCTCCCCCTGTCTATGCAGCTTGGTTGCGTTATTGCTCCATACAACTTCCTGGTCACAGTTTGCGATTGCACAAGCATTTGTGTGGTTGTGTGGGATGATTGGGAAAGAGAAGCAGTATCCTGAGATTAACCTGGTTGGGGTGGAGGAAATGTTAACCTAGAGAAGTTTCCCGGTCAGATTTGTACAGAGACTTGCCCCAGCAAGAAAGGGGAAGGTATGCAACCAAGAATAGTGGAGGATGTCGTATTGATTTATGTGGTTATTTCCTGTACCACCATCTTCAACAGCATTCCCATCATATATTGACTTATTTTTTATGAAGCTACTTGGGCATTTGTTCAGTTACTAAAGTGTTAACTGACTAATTGGGGAGTTTTCTGAACTCCCTTTTTTCCCTTTACTTACAATCTGAGGAAAGTGATGCAAAATGTAATTTTCTTGGTAATTTACTGTGCTCTTGTAGTTGCAGAATATTGAGGTCAGCACTCTGACTACTGTAAAACTAAAAGTAAATATGAAGCAAGTATGGAGAAATAATTGCAAGAGGTAATGCCTTTCTGATGGTATGACCGTCTTTGTGTACGTGTTGTATAAACAACAAAAAACAGTAGTCCCATACATAGACTCTAGGAATATTGATTGATTTTTAGCTTTAGGAATGATTCTATGCATCATCACGTAAGTGAAAATGAAGGAGCATCACTCAGAGCTAAATTTATGTTTAGAAAAACAGTTGAAAAGAAAAAAGGAAGGAGATCAATTTATTACTAATCCTTGCTCTGCTTCCATTTGAACGTTTTTATAATCTAAAACAGAGTAAGAAGGGAAGAAGCCCTTCAACTAGGGTTTTAAAAGAATGAAAAGATACATGATCTGAAACTCTGAACAAGTAACTTCCTCTGCCTCCTGCCACATTGTCAGATTTTATCATTCAATGTGAAACTATAATCTATAACCTGTAGACTCCTGTTTTTATATCAGGGCTATTTTGACATCTGCTACGTACCCAGATAGTTAAGCTTGCACATTTGGTGTCTTTAACAAAACTGTAGGTTGTTATTTTTTTCTCCCATTTTCAAACACAGAGTGGAACCTTTAAACCTTTGTCAAGGTTTGAACATTGTTGCTTAATGCTGTTTTGTAGGTAATTTAATGTGTATTGTAGAAGAGACGAGCATTTTCTAAACTCTAGAGTTGAGGGAGGGAGCTGATCCTGTTTTGATATGAGTGATACCTTAAAATAACTTTTAGGGTATCTTTTCTTCCTGCTTTTGAAACACATTTCCTATGTTGGCTGGTGTCTGTATGTATTTTTGGGTGCTGATTCAACAGGAGTACTTGGTGGTTCTTGTACTCTGAAACAGTATTGTAATGCCATTCAGGCTGCTGTATGCAATGTTCATGACTTAATTGCAAGATAAAAATACTCCAAGTGGTGTGTGACAAGTGTTCTTATAAACTGCTAAAATATAAATAAACAATTCTTTCCAATGCCACTTGAAATTTTAACTGTTTCCTGAATCATCTGAAAATGTTTACCTTTTTGTCAAAGCAAAAGAAAAAAGTATCTAATAGGAAGAAGTTGCACGTGTTTGTTACATCTTCATCAATATGCTAAGTAGAAGCTTCTAAAAATCCATCCTGGACTAGGCTAGGTTTAGTCCTCTTAATCAGGTAGGATGCCAGTTAATGTAAATCACCCTCCTTATACGTGCTAGTTTTCCTGTTTCTTTTAATTCCAGTTATGAGTCTTCCTGTGATCTGAAAGAGTACTGAAAAATACTTTCTTTTTTTTTTCTCTGTGGTCCTTTTTTCCAAAGTAAGTGGATACAGAAATACCAGTATCCTCACCCAGACATCTAACTCATCCAGCCTAACCTCTTCTTTCAACCTTAGCACTGGAGCAAAGCAAGCAAGGTTGAGGTAGTTCCATGATTCGGAACAATCTAAAGAAGTCTAAGTGCACTTAAACTGAAGTGTATTTAATTAATATTGTATTTAAGTGAAAATGCCTAGATTTGATCTGCGTGTGCGTGTGTCTGTAGAGAGAGTGTACAGACATATGTACATGCACACAAAGTTTTGTTTTGTTTTAAAAAAGAAGACAAATGAAAACATTAGGATTCTGCAGCCTGATCTTTTTTAGGGGTGCAAAAGCGTGCAGAGAATGAAAGCGTATTGAGGGGTACCAATAACTTATTCTGACTCTCATAGGCAATGCAAGAGATCCAGATACCATAATTTTGATCTTCATACTATATTATTTAAACTAATAATGCGTTGAGAAATTGCCGATAATCTGCCTCCTCCCATTCAATAGTAATCAAAGGCCTGAAAGTTGAGTGATTGCTTCAAGAAGATCTTGTCTGATGTGTGGTAGGGAGAGGAAATCATAAAATAGGTGAAAATTGCCTTGATAGGAGTAAACACTGTTTTTGTCAGTCTGTTGTGTGAAGGCTGAAATAAATATTTTGAAAATTTGTTTTTTGTGGATTTTAATTCTTAGGGAGCGTTTTGTTTGGTAGCTTAGTTGTGTTCCTGTTAGAATTCAGTACTGTGTCTCATTAAAAAGAAACAAAACGCAGTAACAACTAATGTTGTAAAACATTAGTCTGAGACAGAAATCCAAGGTTCTGGTTATAAATTTTTTATTAAATTTATAGTGCAGAAAACAAGCATTTGACGTCACAAAGCCTAAGTTTATTTCTGAAACATTTCCGAAGTTATGCAGTATAACAAGTGAGGGAGGCTGACCAGTTAGCATCACTTGTGTCTCACAGTGGCTGAGTATGATGTGCACTAAGTATTTTTGTGAGAGAAGACCTGGTTTTGACAAGTACTCTCTGGGACACATAAGAACGTGAACAGTTTACATACGTATATTTTGAGGACAGTATTTTTTGTGTGACAAGCATTTTGATGTCTCAAGGTGTCGGTTTTTCAAGTGCTGCAGACACTCTTGATGCGGTTAGAAGCAGAAAAGACGCAAATGCATTGCAACTTAGCATAAAATGAAGACAGAAGGACGATGAGAAGAACCTTCAAGACAAGTCACTTCAGTGCAGTACTTGCAAACCAGTTGCTATTTTTACTGCCAGTTCTAAAGTTAATTTTTTTTCCAAAACACTTGAATGGAATATAAAGAGCAGTTCAAAGAGATGTGCTGAAGAATTTGTTCAAATTCTAAAATGCTCATTAATTATTGACTTTTCATAGAGATCTTATTTTCTTATCCTTCTGAAATGTAGAAGTAATTTAAAAATGTTGCTTTGCAATTAACTGGCAGAGTAAGGATATCCATTCTAATGGCATGCTGGGCTGAAAAAACAACTGCTTAGGACTGAGGAATATCTATGTAAAATTCCTTATTTTTGTCAAAGGACTTTTATCCTGAAAATACTGCCTCAAAATTTGAGTAAAAATAGTAGTTGCTGTCATTATTGAATGACTTTTCGTTGTTGTTCTGTCTGGTACATCTGAAACGGAGAAGGTCAGTTTGTTCGTGTATAGTTTCTGAGATAGGTTTACTTTTTAAACCTCTTAGAAGAAAGTCAGTAAATTGCTTTGGATCTGAATAATGCAACGTGTCAGTAAGAGGACAGAACGCAGTATCTCTGATACCCTGAAGTTTAGCAAGGTGGGTGCTGTCTGAGCAAGACTGGAATTCTAGGTTATTTTTTGGAAACTGATACATGTGAGGCTTTTCAGTAGGTGCATTTCCTACTAATAATGTTGAAAACTACTTACGTTACATGTCCCTTGGTCACAAATCCAGGCCTGGTCACCTTTTAACTGACTCTGCTCAGTACAGTGAGCAGATGTGTTATTGAAGTTCCTATATCATACAGTTCGTTCACTGAACATGTGCAGTGTGACATGTGAAAGTCCACCCCAAGATGGTGCTAGAGCTTTAATTAAAGTAATCGGAGTACCTTTATTCTGCTGAACTGTGTGAGGACATTTTAAGGTGTGAGCATGCTGCAGTTTGGAGCATTGGCTTTGCTTGCTTTGAACTATGAGGGAGGATCACCCTTCTGATGGCTGTTATCATAGGGGAGCGCTTAGGGGACCATGTCCTCCACTAGACAAGTCATACCTGGATTGTTGTTTCATGATGTCTCCCCTAGTTTGAATTTCTTAACTCTCAATTTTCTTTGGTTTTACATGCCAACATGCAAAATGTTTGTCCTTCCTGATGAATTCTAAGTGGTTAAGTAGTAAACATTTCTGTGCATCTGAGAAGGATGATTGTTGGATTTCTTTTTCAGAAAATTCATAAATACTTCACAACATCAGAGAATATAATCATCCTTCTGGAAAGGCGTATACTATCTGTCTTTAGAACACATAGAATTGTTTAGGAAAGAATTTTTAAATTAGTCAAGATGCTAAGAAGGATTTTAAATGAGATGTGTGTTTTAAAAAGTAAAACTGAGCTAGAACTGGTATCACTTTTTTTTTTCTGTGAGATATCGCCATAGGGTTTTATTATTTCCAACCAGTCAGTGTTTCTATACACTAATCTCATTTGTATTGGTTTAAGGGAATTTGTATTGACTCTGTATTGACCAAATCTGTTGGCTTACAAAATTTATACTAATCTGTGTTGTACTGAATTTGACAGACTGTTAAGCTGTATTTTATAACTTCAGGTACCATATAGAAAACCGAAGTGAATTTGTCTTGACAAGATAATCATCACAGAATAAAATAATGGCAATAAATCAATTCCTTTCTCCTTATGACTTTTGCAGTCCAGTAACATTCATGGTAACATGTATCTGCTTTGTTAGGTTACTGAAGCTGCTACCCTGAGTATAATAGTAATTTTCAATGAAGTTGACAAAGTTTTAATTATTCCAATGTTTATACCAGTTTTCTTAATACAGAATAAGTATATATCGAACTGGAAAAGTTCTTCGCAGGCGCTAAGTCTATATGGAAGTTATATTTAAAAGTTACTTCATCTCACGTGTGCTCCCAACAATAATGGGAGCACAGAGGGGCGAGGGGATTCTTTCGTCAGCAGCTTCTCTGAGAAGCCTGGGAAAGAAAGAAGTTTGTATATGCACATGTCTTGAGGAGAGAAGAAGGCACGCTGTTTCAGATACACAGCCATGGCCGTGAGAAAGCTAGAGAGGTCAGTTACGGAATGTCAACTTGGGTTTCATCACAAACTTTACTAGATTATGATTTTCATTAATGCAGAAGAACCATTTTCCCAAAAAACATAATTGGAGCCCATTATGAATTCTTATTTTAAGTAGAATTCTTATGAATTCTTATTTTAAGTAGTGGATATGGCAGAGTACCTAACAGGGAATTTCCAGGTGTCCCTTCTGCAGTTTGCCCTATGCAAAAAATCTCTTTTGCATGACTGTTGAAACACACTTTTAAAAGTTTCTCCCATTACATTGGGATACATACAGATAAGAATAGTTCAGCATCTTAAAGCTGAAGTACTGTGATTAAGCAGTAAGCACTGCTTACAAGGATACTAAGTCTATTCTGGCTTTGAAGTCAGCATTATTTGTTTACAGGTGATTAATGATAAGAACATTTTTTTTCAGAGACAAATCATCCTTTCTCTAAGAAAGAACTTTAATTTCAACGTAGCCCACTTTAGGATTAAGAATCTATAGTGGCTAGAATGTAGCCACTGTAGAGTTAAGTTATTTAACTCTTGTTTAACAGTTCAGCTGGTTTGGTAACCCACATTTAGGGATAGTGTGTTCATTTTAAGCCACTTCGAGCTGGTGGTTTGCCTCTCATCTAGAATTACTAAATAATACTTACTGTGATCTCTCTTAGGACATGGTTTGTAAAGTGGAGAATAATATCTCTGAAACCTGAGCCTGATTCTAGCTACATGATTTACCTTTCCTAATGCTGTTTTAGTAAAGATGACAGGAGTAAGAGAGTTGCAAGAAAGTATTTTTATCTCCTTGTTGGAGTGTTGTTGCTTACATATTGCTTGAAGTTGGATTTCTTTATATTGTCTGTCTTCTAAAGGGAATCAAACATTCCAAGATCACACATCTGTTGAAGATTACTCAGATTATGTATTCATAGCCCCAAAAGAGAAGGTAATAAAAACATTTTTTTTTCAGGTTGTTCCAACATCTTCGGTGTAAATCATTATGTATTCAAGTAAAAAGATAAAGATTTGCATCCTTTCTACTGAAAGTACCAAGAGCGTTGTTCAAATACGTTCTCTAATGTAATCTATCATATTTTATTGGAGGAAAATATCAAAATGCAAACTGGAGCCTTCTTTTATTCCTCAGAACTCTACGGGGATTGAACCCTCCAGGACAGATGTTATTTTGGTGGATTTATTTATTTATATATTTAGCAGTGATCTTGAGGGTGGGGATTTCTTTAGTCCTTTCTATCTCTTGAGTACCTCTTTTGGGAGTACTTTATTGGCAGAGATTCTTGGATTTACTTGGAAATTGGATACCTTTTTTAGCAAGTCCAAGTATAACAGTTATCATTTTCTATGCAAGTTCAAATAATAATTCTCCTGCTGAGCCTTAAAACCAGGTTCAGGTAACAGTGACAAGGCTGGCCAGCGATCAGCTTGCTTTTGCAAGACAGCACTAAATTGGCCAGATCATTTAATCTTGCTATTTATGAACATAGAGATAATGTTTTTTGCTTGTTTTGGTTTTAGACTTTGCGAAACTACTCAGCACGCTATATAGTGCTCAGCTTATTTTGGGTGCCCATATTTACAGGACTGTCCTGCTTCCCCACACAGGTATGTTGTTCTGAAGATCGATTAAAGCTGATGCAGGACATTAAGCACAAAAGGAACGCATCTGAATTTACCTGGGATTTTTTTCTTGAGTAATAAACTTGCAGACACAGCTTACAGTGGAGATAAACGAAGCGTTCCTCATGTAGATGAATAGTAGATCCAAGAATTTTGAGTTTAACTGGAAATTCCTCCGTGCAGTTAGCAAGGGAAACAGTAAGTTATTTGTCATGTATGTTTAATAAAATTTGTAACCTCAAGAAAATTTATGTACTATGGCAGTAACTGGAGGAAACTGTGGAGGAAATTTCAGGAGTTTGGGAGGCAGTGAAGATGCTTGTTTTTAGTTAGCCCTCTCTTCTTGTGTGCTCCTGTCCCCTTGACCATTGATTGGCAAGTTAGTCTGCTCTCATCCTGGAAGCAGTCTGAGGTGCTCTTAGTGCAGCTACTTTTTATTGAACATCAATTTAAGAAAGGCAAGCTTGTGACTCTCTTTTTCAGACTTCTACAAAAAATAAAAATCTGAGACGTATATACCTATAACCAGGTATACCATACCGTACCAAAATTTTAGAAAACGAAACCATAGACTTCCAGCTAGCTCTTTTCATCCTACAAAATATAGAAATAGATGTGTGGTTGCAGTGAATCACATCTTGTGTCTTATTCAGTTCACGTGGCTTAACAGCTGATTCATATGGAATAGCTACCTAATCCTTCGCTTGGTGACAGGCTGCACGCCAAGAAAACAAACCCGATGCACTACAATCAAAGTACATCTCGGTCTGGAGAGTCTGACCTGTTAAAAGAACGATTTGAAACTATGGATATATTGATTAACCTTAATTTCTAGATTGTTTGAACTCGTTCTGTGAAAGAAGTGTCAGAATTCTGCTCCAGATGATCCTGCATGAGCAGGGGTTTGGACCAGATGAACTCCATAGGTACTTTCAAACCTGCACAGTTCAGTGAGTCTCTGAAATGTGATGAAAACGTGAAAGTGAAACGAGGACTTGTTTCAAAAGTATAAGCTAGAAAGCACTTTAAAAAAAAAAAAAAAGAAAAAAAAAACATTTTTTTTTTTTGGTTGTTATACTGAAGTGTAATGCTTCTCTTTCCAAAAAGCTTAAAGAGGAACAAGGAACTTTCCTCATACCTTACAGGCCTCAAGTAACAAGTCATTTTTAGTAAATAATCCAGGGTACACAGTTCAAAGCTTCTGGAGGAAGGTATTAACTTAGGTTAAGCTAGAAGGGGGGGGGGGGGGGGGGGGGGGGGGGAAGCCACAACCTTTGCCTCATGAGTTGTGTAACCTGATGGAATTTTTCCATTTCTGCAGATAAGTTATGGTACATCAGATCTGGAAAGCTCATTCTAAATGAACTTTTTTTTCCCTTGACATGTTTTCTCCTTTTTTTGTCCAGAGTTTTTGGCTATTCCTTATGTACAAATCTGCAGAATTACGTGTGTATTTGCCTGGCATTTTTTGGATGGAAGTGTGAAAGCCGTAACTAGATGACATTACTTGGACTGCAGAACCAGTAGAAAAGCAAAATTCTGTTGATCTGTGCTATCCTCAGTTCTGTAGAATAACTACGTGAAATAATAGTGGTGCTAGAACATTTGTGATCAAATTCAGGGGAAAATAAAGGCATTAAATCCTTAGGACAGTGACTGTGTGGTGCTTGTTTGCAGCCTTCAGAAGTAATCTGCTAGCGGAGATAAAGGTCAGCAAGAATTAAAGTGGTAGGGCCTAATGTTCAACAGCTTCATCCTAAAAACTCTCAGAGCATTAGAAGCCAGAGTCCACTGCTACATAGGCAACAGTTTTTAGTGGACTCTAATTTCGTGTACATGATTATATTTTGTTTCTATTGTTCACAATTAATTACATTGATTATTTTGAATTTATAAAAGAATTTCTGAAGTAATTAAATTTACAGATTTAGTATCTTCTGGGAACTTTTTCTGCAGTTTTACAGGGGCGCAAACATACGTTCAAAAGCAACTTAGTTGCTGAAAGCGTGTCGTCTATGACTGCTCAGTTTGAAAAGCAGAGCATGTTAAAAATCTTTAAGTTTTGTCATTACCTATGCATGTGTCTATACACATGTTCGTATGCAATATTATATTGCAGTATTACATGCAGTATGTATAAATACTTTTATATTTACCTATAAACAGTGAGCTTTGCTTTTTTTTAATTGCTCTTATTCCTCATTATGCAGAGCTACATTAATTTGCCTCTGAACGTTGGTCTGTAAGCAAGACTATTAGAGAGCGTCCTATAACTGTAGCAGTCAGATTGACTGTTCTTTTCATGCTGGGTGAGTTCAGAAGCTTAATTTATCTATTAGCACAGTCGTTCCTGTGCCAGTAATATAACACCTCTCCTTTATGTAAGCCTTCCCTTGCCTCAGCTAGCTGATGAAAAGCCAAAAAGCACAGCTTTTGGTAGAACTGGATGTAAGTTAAAGCAGAGGAAAGAAATAGGATGTTTGAAAAAGTAGAATAGAATAAAAATGTGTGGAGGAGGATTTGAGCAAAATGTAAGTATGAATTTAAAAAAAAAACGACGCTGCCTTCTGTAGTTGGAATGAGAGCAAAGGGTTAGTGGAAATTTGGGTCAGTAGTTTAAATAATCTCACAGGTGATCATGAGATTTAAGCTTTTCATGTTGGAATTACAAAAGCAATCCTAATTAAGTGCTAAGACTTCCACATTGGAAAGTACTTTTAAGATACTCTAGTATTTTTCCTGTTTGGGGACTGTCTTTAAATTTAAACCTAAGCAAAGCACTTCAGGCAGATCACCTAATTTTGTGAAGGCAGTGCCTGAAATATCCTGCTTTCTGGCACTGGGATTGCTGCAACTACAACGCATTAACTTAAACAACGAAAAACTACGTTTAATAAATCACATATTCAGCCAAGAACATGGTCATATATAGAATAGTTGCTGTGGCATTTGCTTCATTGTCTGCAGCCTGTTTTTACATACTGCAGCAAGAGGTTGAGTAAGTGGTCTCTAGAGACTTGGCATTCTGCACAGTGCTGCCTTTTTTTTTTTTCCCTTTTAACCTAGCACTAGCTACATAGGAGTGCTATGCAGGACAGCATGCAGCGTGTCAGCTGACTCAAGTATTAGTTTCATGGTACGGGAGGAAATGAAGTGTTTGATACGAAAAGTTTTCCCTTCTTCAGTGTAATGGTGAGCATATCGTTGCTGTTTTGGGTTGATTTTTTTGATTTGACATGATGGTGTAGACTCCCTTCCTTAACTTATTTATATTGCTTAGGTTTTGAGCATTTGCTACAAGAGTCTGCTCAGTTAGAGGGTTCAGAGAGCTAGGCAAAAACAAGGCCAGCTCCTCCTCTGTTGCCCTTTTGCGGGGAGGAAGGGGGAGTCAGAAGTGATAAAGGTATAAACTGACAATTATTACAGCTACATAGGTTTGTCCATTTTACTATGCTGCTTAGCTCTTTCTAAATATGATTTCTGCTAGTAAATTTACTGATATAGAAGATATCTTCTAATGCTTAATATTGCTAAGTCATCCTCAGTTAAGTACGTGGCATAAAGTTTTATATTTAAGACTTCAGTGCAGCAATGCTGATGCAAACAGAAAATTGCTTTCTCACTTGACTGCAAATAATTAAAATTTAGAGGTTAGCATTAAGTCAGTGATTCAGTATATGATTTTTCAAGTGTGTTTCTGATGGATTTAAACAAGCTGGTTTCAAGCTGGTTGTATAATTTAATATTCCCTTTTCCATAAAATTTACTTGTGCTTTAACATCATATATTCACATTTCTTAGCAATTTCTAGCCAGTGGGCAGGAGAAAGAAGGAACTCCTCCTAGACCTTGGAAAAACAAAATCTGCCACGACAGTGACACAGCAAATCTTAAACTTCTTTTTATGCATTTCTTTACCTTGACGTGTTGTTTATGTTACTTCTGGAGAGTGTGCAAATTCCCTGACTATGTGCACACAAGAGCATGCTAAATTCAGGTGAGGTAGTTCTGTAGCAGGGTTTGTAGCAGTCTCAGTCTCCAGGTGGGATGGGGACAAGATGCTGGAGCTGTTATTTGGGAAAACTGTGTGTAGGGTACAAGAAGCTGCCCAAGTCTCCGTAGTTAGCACTCCCAGCTGTTGAGGTAATGGGAAGGGGGCTTCCCACGTCCTCCTCACGTGTTTCAGGTTGCCTTTTTGCTGTGATTCCAGCCTTCTGTTTGCAGTTGGAAAAGTGCAGTGTTATCTCCAAATGTGGCCCCTGCATATCGAAATAATAGCACAGTACTCACCTCACCTGGTTTTCCTTCCAAAAGGAATTAACATTCCAGGCTGTAGGCTGGTATTCAGTATTTCACTGACTGGCATGCAAGTTTAATTCTACTAGAATAGCGTGGTGTTTTCTCCAGTGGGACAGTTGGCAGCACACTGTCCTGCTTTATGCGAGTGTTTCTTTCAGTGTTTTGCTGCTCTCGTACTGCTGCTTTATCTAGAACTGCTCACAAGTGTAGGCAGATAGTAAAAGCAGAAAAATGCATGTGCAAATAGCATTGAAATTGGATTTAAAAGGAAACTTGAGTGTAAAGGTTTGTGTGGGAATAGAGGAGGAAAATAGAGGCTGATAAGGGAAGATGAATGAGCTATTTTTCCCTCTGTTCTCTGAAGCAAACAACACAATGTTTTAAAATAAGTAAAAATAAAAAATTGCGCATTGCAAACTGACAGAGCAATGGGATATGTTTTGTATGAAGATACTTCGGGAACTTTCCCTCTCTGTCCTTGCTAAATACCTTTTCATAGTGTTCTACTTTTCACCTTCACTCATGATTTTCTGTGTACTTTTTAACAGTGCCTTTCTCGCAGGTATAAATTGTGCAGCAAAAAGGGTCAGGCTTAGCTGTTTGAAATGTCTCAGTGATGAGCTGATTCTGGGACTTTTATCCGGAGACACTCAGCTAAACCAAGTGATACAGGGCAGTAAATATGATGATGTAGTTTGCAAAACCTTGGATATACGGTAATTTGTGACTTGCAGTTTGAATGTATTCACTAGTAGTGTGAATGTATTCACTTGTTTTGTGGAATCGTTTTTACGTCTGATTAATGTATTTACAGGAATGGATTTATACTTAGGAATAACTTTTCTTGCTTTTTAATGCGTAGTTACCGTGCAAAAACACATGGCTGCCAAGATATGTTTACTCTATCGATGTCTTTGTATAAAATGAATATTCTTTTATTTTTGGTAAGCTATATTTTCTGTTTTTTCCCTTTTTTTGTGGCTTTGTTTTTTGTTATTGTGCAGAGCTCTGGGATTGAAACTTTAGTGGAGGAGCTTTGCTCCAGACTGAAAGACCTTCAGAGTAAGCAAGGTAAGGAATAAATCTTGAAACTTTTGGGGCTGTATATTGTATTTACTAACTGTATACCCTTCTGAGATTTGGGAGAAGAGGGGATGGGCTGTTATTTCAGTAGCTATTCCTTTAGGCCATGCAATTTAAAAATACGCTGAATAATTTAATTCAAATAGTTTAAACAATTGTGTACTGGTATGCTTTATTTACCTAACAAATAGCCATTCACAAAGGGAATTCTTGTGAAAAGAAGTAACTGTTCAAAAGAAGTAACTGTCCAGCTAGGCATGCTTTTTTAGTAAATATTCCATATTCAGCATTGTCCCTTCCCACCAAAAGAAATTAAAATAAAGTGGGCTTGATTCTTTTCCTTTTGTATATATTGATATTTGCAAAGAATAGCTATTCTCGTGAAAATCATCCAAGTAGCTGTCACAGAGGTGTACTTAAAATCCCTGGTCTTTAGAGGAGTGGTAATGAGGATATTATGTTCCCAAGTGTATGGCAGGGAGCATAATATAAAATTATGTGTCCAATGGAAGTTCATTGCACTTAAATGTTTGTTCAGGCACAAAGCAGCAGCCTTTGGCACCTTACAGTAAAAATAATACGGGTCCAGTGTAGTATAGATAGCAATGAAGAATAAGTATTTGCCTGCTTAAAGCATAATTTTAGCTGTTTCAATTCCCTTTTTATGTTTTTAAACAGTAATCACTAGTCTCTCGCTATTTCATAGTGCTGTGATACTTGCTTGTTGAGCCAAGGTGATGCAGACCATTTATTTAGAAAAAAAAAAGTTGAATTTGTCTGCATCTTTCAGCATTTTTTTTATTTTTTATATTTTAATAGAAATAAAAATCAGTAGAGTCACCTCTCACATAGGAAATATGCTTTTATATCCACACAAAACACAGCAATTACTGCCAGGGTACTTTCTTTTGGTGAAATATTTGAGAAATTAGGTGTAACTATAAAAATGCTTAGTTAAAGAAATTGTGGTTTTGTGTTATATGTAGCAATGTAAGGAGGGGATAAGGATTTGAATATGAAATAACTAAAAAAAAAACTCCATAGGAAGTCTCCTAGTGGGGGCATTGTTAACCACGAGAAGGCCTGCTGCTAGCCTGTCATGTTTGAAATTTGTGGGGTTTAGCGAGACAACTGTGGAAAGCTTGAATCTTTGTTGATTTCTTGAGACTTCTGTATGCATAATACTCAGACCATGCTTTGTTCTGTTATTTATAGTGTTTTATGAAAAAAAGCTGCACATCCTTGTGCTTTTTGTTAAAGACTGTTATAAAATGCATTGGATTTTTGAATTTTTCTGTTAAGCATTTGGAATTTTTTTCCAAAACAGAGGAGAAGATTCACAAAAAATTAGAAGGCTCTTTGTCTCCTGAGACTGATTTATCTCCCACAGCAAAGGATCAAGTAGAAATGTATGTTGTTGTTATTATCTTAGACCATTCTCTCTTCTATCCTTTTACACCCATATTTTAAAACAGTGAAGTTAACTTAGTGGTAAATCTGGAGCTTTTTGGATATTAAGCAATACTTTTTTTTTTCCTGCTATCCTCTTTTGTTCATCTTAAATATTTAAGCATAAGCATTTAGTGTCATAGGCTAGTTTAATTTCTGGCAAGTCCTTACTACTTCATTTTGCTGCCTTCTTTTGGCTATATGCAGAACTCAAACCATATTGTATTTTGGTTTCCTTGAGACCAAGTCAGCTAGGCAAATTAAAAGCCCTTAAAATGGTATTAATTGACACATTTCAGGGAGAGAATCAGTTTTCTGTCTTCAGAACTCTGTCTTCTGTTGCCGAAATGGGAAACTGCAACTCTTTATAACCCTTAAATTCTTTATAACCAAAGTGGTCTCCTGGTTACCAAGTACCTGAGCCTGGTGTTCTTGTACCCAGGAGCTTTATCGTTGTCTTCTCTTGGAGATATGACTGTCTGTATCTTTTACTAATAAGCATTGCTAGCAGCAGTCTAGTCCAAGCGTTGCTGTATGGATGCTACTTCTTCAGGGAGCTGATTGTGCTGACGCTTAACTTGACTGACTTCTTGTTTTTAAAAACAATATTGAAATACATGAGAATTGGTATAAATCTCTTTACTGCCAAACACATGCTGCTTTCATGTGGCAGAAAAACATTTTTTAATCTGTTGGACAAAGCTGTGATGCATCTTAAACTACTGTATAACTATACTTTCTTGCAATAACTAAGACTTTTTTTAGAATTTGGAGCTTATTCTCTGTCTGTGCAAAACCATGTTGATGATTGATTTCTGCAGTAACTTTTTTTTTTTTTAATAACTGGAAGAACAAGCTATGTAGAAGCTAACAGTTCTTGTTTTACAAAGGAGAACTAACTGGCCACTGAAATTCAGAACTGAATTGACTGAGAATCAAAACTTCCTCATTTATACTTTAAACCGAACACACGTAAGACTGGTATAGCAAATTGCTATGTTATCTAATAAATTTGGAGTCAGGCCTTCACTGTTCTAAGCATTCACAATTTCTGTCTATGATGAAATTTAATACTTCCTAGAACTGGGATTGTTTTACTTTGCTGTGTATTTTTAATCATTTATAAGTACTTCTAAAGTTATCTTAATCTCCCCTTTGTTGTCATTCAAATAAACAGTGCTAAGAGTGGAATGTGTGTAAGTAGAACAAACTAGATTTTTTCGACAATCGTATTGGTAGTGATTTGATGTATTTTTACTTTCTAATTTTAATGCCTGTCTGAAGTTCAAAGATACGAATGTCACCTTTTTGTATTGCTTTCAGGTACTACGAAGCGTTTCCTCCTCTTTCTGAAAAGCCAGTTTGCCTGCAGGAAATTATGACTGTATGGAATAAATCCAAAGTATGCTCTTACTCTAGCTCCTCATCTTCATCCACTGCTCCACCAACTAGCACGGATACATCTTCTCCAAAGGACTGCAATAGTGAAAGCGAAGTAACGAAAGATAGAAGTAATAAAGTACCTGCCACTGTACATGAAAGAACCCAGCAGAAGAAAAGTAAAAATGAGAAAGAAAACAAGTTTAGTAACAATGCTGTTGAAGATAAGCCTGTTTTGTACAAAAAGCAAGTCCGACATAAGTCTGAGGGAAAGATGCGTCCTCGCTCCTGGTCTTCTGGATCCAGTGAGGCTGGCTCAAGTTCTAGTGGTAATCAAGGTGAATACAAGGCATCCATGAAATGTATAAAAGTAAGACATAAAACAAGAGAGGTTCGAAACAAAAAGGGGCGTAACGGGCAAAGCAGGCTTGCAGTGAAATCTGGTGAAAAGGCTGATAGAAAAGTCCACAGCGGAAGCAGTAGCAGCAGTAGCAGCGGGTCCATCAAACAGCTGTGCAAAAGAGGTAAAAGGCCATTAAAAGAAATTGGAAGAAAAGAAGCTGGCGGTAACGATGGAAAAGATTTGTATTTAGACAGCAGAAATGAAAAGGAATATAAAGAAGAACCCTTGTGGTATACTGAGCCGATCACAGAGTACTTTGTTCCTCTTAGCAGAAAAAGCAAGCTGGAGACTACGTACCGCAACCGAGAAGATATATGTGGCGTAACATCAGAGGCTGTAGAAGAGTTGTCTGAATCAGTGCATGGTCTTTGTATTAGCAACAATAATATTCATAAAACATACCTCGCAGCAGGTACTTTCATCGATGGTCACTTTGTAGAAATGCCTGCAGTTCTAAATGAGGATATTGACCTCGCTGGGACCTCAATTTGTTCTCAACCGGAGGACGACAAATATTTAGATGATGTTCATCTATCAGAACTAACACACTTCTATGAAGTGGATATTGATCAATCCATGTTGGATCCTGGTGCCTCAGATACGATGCAAGGGGAGAGTCGGATTTTAAATATGATTCGACAAAAGAGTAAAGAAAAAACTGATTTTGAGGCAGAATGTTGCATAGTGTTAGATGGAATGGAGTTGCAAGGGGAAAGTGCAATATGGACAGATTCGACCAGCTCTGTTGGTGCTGAAGGGTGGTTCTTGCAAGACCTTAGTAATTTAGCTCAATTTTGGGAGTGCTGTTCATCTTCTAGTTCTGGTGATGCAGATGGGGAAAGTTTCGGAGGAGATTCTCCTATCAGATTCTCCCCCATCTTAGACAGCACAATGCTTAATTCACACATGCTTGCTGGCAATCAAGAGCTCTTTTCAGATATTAATGAAGGGTCTGGTATAAACTCTTGTTTTTCAGTGTTTGAAGTGCAATGCAGTAACTCTGTTTTACCATTTTCTTTTGAAACACTCAACTTGGGAAATGAAAATGCAGATTCTAGTAGCACTGGTAATATTCTTGGGAAAACACAGTCTAGATTGCTAATATGGACCAAAAATAGTGCCTTTGATGAAAATGAACACTGTTCCAATCTTTCAACAAGAACTTGTAGTCCATGGTCACACTCAGAAGAAACACGTTCAGATAATGAGACTTTAAATATTCCGTATGAAGAATCCACGCAATTTAATGCAGAAGATATTAATTATGTAGTTCCTAGAGTGTCTTCAAGTTATGTAGATGAAGAAATTCTAGACTTTTTGCCAGAAGAAACCTGCCAGCAACAAGCTAGAACTTTAGGAGAAATGCCCACTTTGATTTTCAAAAAAAAATCTAAGCTAGAATCTGTCTGTGGTATTCAGCTAGAACAAAAAGCAGAAAGTAAAGACTATGAAACTACACAAGGGTGTAGTGAAAGCAGTCCACATGGAGATGGCTACAGCTCAGGGGTTATTAAAGATATTTGGACAAATATGACAGACAGAAATTCTGCAGCAATGGTAGAAATAGAAGGAATAGAAGATGAATTGTTTTCAACTGATGTAAATAACTATTGCTGCTGTTTGGATACAGAAGCAAAAGTTGAAACCCTCCAGGAGCCCAATAAAGCAGTGCAGAGATCAGAGTATCACCTTTGGGAAGGTCAAAAAGAGAATTTAGAGAAGAGAGCCTTTGTCTCAAATGATTTATCAAAAGTAGATGGTGGTGACTATACAACACCATCGAAACCTTGGGATGTTAACCAAGATAAAGAAAACTCTTTTATACTTGGTGGTGTGTACGGGGAGCTGAAAACATTTAACAGTGATGGAGAATGGGCGGTGGTGCCACCTAGTCACTCAAAAGGGAGCTTATTACAATGTGCAGCTTCTGATGTGGTGACGATAGCTGGTACAGATGTTTTTATGACTCCAGGTAACAGCTTTGCCCCTGGTCATAGGCAATTATGGAGGCCATTTGTATCATTTGAACAGAATGAGCAATCGAAGAGTGGAGATAATGGATTAAATAAGGGTTTCTCTTTTATCTTCCATGAAGACTTACTGGGAGCTTGTGGTAACTTTCAAGTTGAAGAACCAGGGCTTGAGTACTCATTCTCTTCCTTTGACCTGAACAATCCATTTTCTCAAGTTCTTCATGTAGAGTGTTCGTTTGAGCCAGAAGGAATTGCATCTTTCAGCCCTAGTTTTAAACCTAAGTCAATTCTGTGCTCTGATTCAGACAGTGAGGTTTTACACCCCAGGATATGTGGTGTTGATCGAACGCAGTACAGGGCTATACGGATTTCTCCGAGGACTCACTTTCGCCCAATTTCTGCATCTGAACTTTCTCCAGGTGGTGGAAGTGAGTCAGAATTTGAGTCAGAAAAAGATGAGGGAAGTATTGCTGTCCCTTCTCAAGTAGATGTGTTTGAGGATCCGCAAGCAGATCTCAAACCTCTGGAAGAAGATGCAGAAAAGGAAGGGCATTATTATGGAAAATCAGAGCTTGAATCTGGAAAATTCCTTCCCAGATTAAAAAAGTCTGGAATGGAGAAGAGTGCACAAACATCATTGGATTCCCAAGAAGAATCGGCTGGGATGTTGCCAGTAGGAAACCAAGATCCATGTTTAGAATGCAGTATGAAAGAATCCCTAGATGGGAGGGCGGTGGAGAGCTCTAAAGTAAACTGCAGAATAGTGGAGCCACGTGAGGAGACTAGCAGGTTTTGCAGTTGTAAAGCAGGGTGCCATTTCCCCACATACGAGGATAATCCTGTTTCTTCAGGAGAGCTTGAAGAGGTATGTGGATGTGTAAAATTATGGAATTTGCAGCTAACAGCTGATAACCAGCAGTTCATCATGTGACAGTTCAATTTAAATGATTGTAATTGTATAGCTCTCTAGAAAAATGTAGTTCTATAGAAACACAGGAGGTTCTGCCTGAACATCAGGAAACACTTTTTTGCTGTGAGGGTGACCAAGCAATGGCACGGGTTGCCCAGAGAGGTTGTGGAGCCTCCCTCCTTGGAGGTACTCAGAAGCCGTCTGGACATGGTCCTGGTCAACCTCCTCTTGGTGGCCCTGCTTCAGCAGGGGGGTTGGACACGATGGCCTCCAGAGGTCCCTTTGAACCTTGATCATTCTGTGGTTCTGTGAAAAAAATAACCATCTTCAGGAGTTACAGTGTCATCTTGCATACCTTTAGAAATATATGCATGTGTACACTCATGTGACTTTAAGATCTGTTTACCTTAGGTTATTTTTTCCTGATTTACATATGTTAAAATGTGCATAAATTTTGAATAGTGAGATATTACTGATTTTGATTCAAGTCTATTTTAAAATACTGAAGAGGAAAATATGAAATCAGTCTTTTCAATATGAATTTCAACATGAATTGTAATTACTTCCAAGTAGAAGACTATGGAGTTGAATTACTGCATGTAAACTTAGGCAAAGAAGGGTTTCTAGAAAGGTTTAATTAATCTGAAAAATAAAGTGTTCTCCTGTTGGTGTTAGACACAAAAAGAAACAAAACATGGATGCAAAAACGTACATTGCTACTGCAGCACTGTAAGGAGGCCTCAGTCCAACTAAGACTTAAGCTCAGAATTTTGTTTCAGGTCATTGTAGTCATAGGTTAAGTAACGATCAAGAGCAGAAACTCTTCCAGACGTAAATAGCCAAGTCTTTCTTGCTGTTCATTCCCTTTGCTCTTGAGGGGAAAATAATAATAATAATAAAAAAAAAATTGACCTGCAAAATCATTTCACTGAGTGGCCAGCTCAGAGAAATTGTCTGGTTAGTTAGTTGGATCTTACGTTCTCTTTTCCTCTTCAGTCTCTTCTTATGCGTACTTGGCAGTTGTAGCACCTCCATTGGGAAGGCATTCTTTTATGCTTCTAACTGGAGAGTTGTGCCTTGCTTGTGTTGTGCTGACTGTATGCTCCTCAATTACAAGTTCGAAATGCTAATTCATATATGGGAAAGCTAACCATTTTCTCGCTAAAACTAAAGCTAACCTTTTTGTTGAATGAAAACAGTTCCTTATTTTGCTTCTTCCCCATTTGTTTCTTCTTTCACTCACCTTTAAATTAATTACTATTACTGCTTCTCTTGCCAGTGTCAGTAAGCTGTTGTCTGCTGCTTGTACAAGAAAATCAAATAATTGTGGTGCCTGCTTCCCTGGAGTCTGGGGGTTTTCCGTGTTTGTGCCAGGCCTTGCAATAAAAGTCACCAAAAAACATGAGTAAACTTAGGCTGTATGTCAGAAGAGATTCTGGAACTTACCTTTTACTGGGCAAACAGAATCTAGCTTTATCATACAGTAGGACGTAATAAATGAATAAATGGTATAATGCACTTATCTGTGATAGTGAGAGACTGAAGTTCCTTCCAGCCTCTTCACAGATCTCCTTTCTGGTTGCTTGGTGCTCCACAAGGATGCTTATTCTCATCTTTTCTTCAACTGCTTACCCATACAAGAAAGTAGTACATTTCTGGTATAGGATAAGAAGTTTACAATGGTTTACAGAGTTTATAGTAGCTATAAGGCTTGAAAAAAACTTAATTACTGATTGCTGGTCAGAAATTTCCAGTATTCTGTTTTCCTTTGCTTCCCTACAACAAGAAGCAAGCCAACTGCTTCCCGTGTTCAGGTCACGTAATTTTATAGTAATTTTCATAGCTTCAAAATTAAAAGCTACTGCTAAGTACAAAGGGCCAACAACTATCTTGGCAGTCTGTACACCAATTTGGTTTGAAATTAAGCTCTTCCTAGGGGGCTTGAGGAGCTTCATTACAACTTAAACTCAGAAAGACTGGGTTAACCAGCCCTCCTGTATCTAGTGTGTCTCAAGAGGATGTGTATGCGCTCTGAGCTTTTCTAAGAGCCATTAGTGTGCATCTGAAGTTAATTGGCTTTTTGGTTTGAGAACGGTTATCTATGTTTATTTTTGGAGTTATATCTATTTGTAAAAGAGAAGCTTTATAAGCATTAAAACAATACATTCTAATGTGTTGGTTACGAAGTAAACTTTAGTCAGTAAAGATGATGACTCTTTTGTGCCCAGGAATGGGTGTCATACAATTAGATCTTCTACATGTGAACTTTCTGTAAGAAAAGTATTTTCAAGGGTGTTAAATTCAGTATAAAATATGTAGAATTAGAACAGTTTAGGAGAGGCATTCCTCTTTGACACCCCATATGTATATCCACAGGAAAAAGAGTTTTAACTTGAGCAGAGGCTTGAAGAGAACTGACTGATTAGTAGAGATCAATATTTGTAAATTCATTTTAAATGAGGCTTTCATGCTTTGTTCTATGGACTTCTGATAACACTTAAATGTATTGCTTTAACTCGCTGTTAACCAACAAAGTTTGAGTTGTGTTCTGAGATACGGGTTTCTCCAACGTTTTGCATAAGTAATGGACTTGAAAATACTAATGTAGACCACAGGGTAATAGTGGATGAGTATGTTTTGTGTCACATTAACTTGAATTATATACATGCTGTGTAAATATACATCTTAGAATACCTTCTATTTATAAGAATGTACGAGAATCATGTTGAGTTTCTTCCTCGTACCTTCTTTAGTAGCATACCTTCTTTAGTAGAGCACTTCTTCAGGATTATAGCGTGTTTTGCAGCAGGAATTTGGTGATAGAGAAGTTATTCAAAATTGAATTATATTTATAAGCCTTAAGATTTTAACTTAAAAGAAAATAAAAATGGGGGCGGAGGGTTGGGGGACACTGAGGTACAATCCTTTTTCTTCTAAGTAAATGCTCTTACCACTTAGCTCTGGAGTAGTGGGTAAGTATGCACTGTGGTCAAGTTAATGGTCTATAAATAATAATACTGAAACTCTTACCAATAAATGTTATATGGACTCTGGTCTAGTAGTTGTGCCTAAGAATGCTTATACTGCTGAGTCCTTGACATAGATAAAGGAACTTGTGGGTTCTGTTGGGATCATTACCAAATTTCTGAGGTCTGAACGTGCCAACGGTGCCTGTGGGGCTAGGAAATTTGACTGGCAAAGGCACTTAAGTGTTTATGGTTCTTGCGACTAAATTGGCGTGTTAGATTTGGTGAGGTGCTGTGTTTGACTGGAGTGATGTGATGCCAGTATCTAACTTCTGTAGGAAGGGCGGGTGGAAGAGGAAGGGAGGAGGGGTGCCTTACATACATTGGTTCTGAGAATAGTGTATGGGGTAACCTGCTGTAAACCACTACGGAGGTTCACAGGAGAATCAGGTGGAAAAGCACAGTCATCAATACACAAAGCAAAGTACTCCTTTGTAAAAGGGATAGTAATCGTGAGAAAGGATTGGTCCAGATAGTTCTGGTATGTGCAGATCATGGCAGATGATGAAAACAGCTACAGAGACTCTAGGCTCTAACTTTCTGATTAATAAGACATAATTTGTTGAGATTTTGAAAGATGAAAGTGTCTGGTAGGAGAGGGACCCTAAAAAGATGGAGTTCACAGTGTTGGTTTAAAAGTCATGATGAAAAAATAAGGTATGAAGTAAGCCAAAAAGGTAAAGATTTGGTCTTCCTCTAAGTCCTAGAAGTAAATCAGGCACAGAAAAATTTCTGAAGAAGGATTTTTGTGAGACACACAGTGCACGAGCTTGGAAAACTATGAAGTGGTAATGACAAAAAGGTCCTGTAATGCTTTTTTTGCTCATTGTTTGAATTATTGATGAAAAGACAATTGACCAAGCAAAAGAGAAATACAGATTATAAATTACACTGGTTTTGCTAGTTGTGGGAATATTCAGCTAAATATCCCAATGAGCAGCAACTAATTTGAAAACAACCTAGAAGAATACTTGTTTGAGAACACACAGAAGATAGAAAATGCAGAAAAGGCAAGCACATTTCCATCTTTTGTAAGAAGGAAAATGGAACACGGGTATTGTCAATGACTCTTAAGTTACCTGAATAAATGTTTTAACCAGTAAATGGCATGGATGCACCATTAAGTGTAGAAGTTATTAAGTATTGGCTTGACAAAAAGAGATTGTGCACTCAAAGTAACCGTCACTGGCTTACTGTTATTCTGAAAGTATTTCTAGTGGACAAGGGAGGTCATTAATTTTGTGGTCTGGGGAGTAAAAAACATGTTTATGAAGATCCCTGATGATATCAAACTTGGAAAGCCTACAGTTATACTGGAAGACAGGATTAGAATCAAAAGGCTGTTGAAATGGAGAAATGATCTGAAAAATAAAATGCAATCCAGCATGGACACATGAAAACTTCTGAAGAAAAAATAATCCTTTTCACAAACACAGCGTGAGGAGTGACAGGCAAGGAAATGATGCGAAACAGAAAAGCACCTTCAAGTGTATCATAAGCTGAGCGTAAATCAGCAATGACACAGTTTGCAGAAGACAGCAGCAACATTGTGATCTATAAATAGGAATGCCCTTCTGTAAGAGGGGAAGTAATTGCTCCTCTGTAGCTGGAACTAGCAAGCCCTCTGCTGGAGTCCCGTGCTCGGTTTTGATTACCTTCTTTCAAGCAAGATATCCTGAAGAGAGCAACACAAAGATCGCTGCTGCTGAAAACAGGGTGAAGGAACCAAGGTGGTTGTATCTCAAAGAAGAGAAACTTGAAAGCGTACCCAGTAGTCTTGCAGAAGCCATTCTCACAGTCACAGAAAAGGCGAAAGCTGTGCTTGTCCTGTAAGCTCTGGCAGACAGAGGAGGTGGATGTGATGGCCTTAAAGCACGGCAAGGGAGATTGCAAGACAGGAATTGTAACAAGAAAATGAGCTCCCTGTAAGGCTTAGTTGTTTTTAGGGAAGCAGTGTGAATTCTCTCTTGAAGAGACTTAGAGTGTAGGCAAATACCTGTTAGGCGTAGTGCATTGTAGTTGTTTCTGGCTTTGTGCAAGAGTAGAGACTAGATGACCTCCTGGCTTCCCTTACAGATGTGTTTTCAGTGAAATTCCAAAATGAGGTGACTGCCAGATAGGCTTTAAGGCTATAAAGTTTAGATCCTTTGACTACCTTCTAGAGCCAGATGTGTATTCCCTGAGTATATGCTGCGCTAAAATTTGGATCTGATCATTTAGAGTAGGACTCAGTGTGTTCATCGCTGCTGTGACTTCTAAATTATGTGTTTGTGTTCTCCCTAATTGTAAGGGATTGCAGAGCAGCTTCAAGGAAACTTCCACTTAAGGATTTTTTTCTGTACAGTTACTTACAGACTTCAGTTCTTCTGTTGTTGGTTATGAAACTGACAGTCATAACACCTCAAATAATGCTCAGATACTAATGGCGCTTTAGTGTTTGTTGTGTTCAGATTCTGCAACACTCTTGTCACTGCCTTGATCCTTGTCAGCATGCATTCTGAAACAGCAGAAATGTTTAATGCTGGTGTTGTCAAACCAGTATCTAAAGAAAGTGGTATCGGTCTTGAGGTGTTTAGATGAGAGTTGGAAAGAAAGGAATTTTAAATTTGGGTAGCAAAGTTTCTCCAAAAAACTGGAGAAAGAATAGTGGAAAAGCTTAAGCATTTTTTGTGTGTGTGTATTGATTTTGTTGTCCTGATTATTGAAGCAATTTAAATAATCTCAATTGTCCAATTTTGGCTCTGTGTAAACGAGGGAAATCTAGGGTCTGCTATTTCAGTCTAGTAATCAAGTGTCAATTCGGTGTACAAATTGAAAACATTTTGTGTATAGTGAGCTGTATTATGTTGATTAAAGCTACTGAAAAGATAATTTTCTTTAATGCACTGTTTTCATGTTTGGTATCTGTGCTTCTAAAATAATGCAAGCATTGCAAATGGTGACATAGCTTAGATTCTTCTAAAAACAAACAAACAAAAAAATGCCATAGATATCTTGCAGAACTCCACAGAAATAGTCAGCTAACTTGTTTCAGAGTCTACCCCTTTAACATGCTGTATATGTTCATATAACTGAGTATACGTATTTACATATATGAAAAAGTCTTAAACACAGGACATTTCATGAGCTTGGATTTCACAGTTGTTCAAATCTTCATTGCGTAGAAGTCTTAAAAAAAAAAGTGGTGAAAAATAGAATAAAAGAGGGTTGTGCTTTTGCATTGATAAATACAAACATTTGTTTACTTTGTGAAGTAGATGAATACAACTGCAGGGAGGGATGCAAAAATAGAGCTCAAAGGCACACAGTGTTTATGTTTAGATTTGTAACAGCGGGTTGAATTATATTTATGTTTACTTTTACATATGTATTTATGGAAAAGTAAAAATCTAGCTAAGGAAATCTTAGCTACCTGTCCTTTCCCTCTTCTTTTACATTGGTTTCTCAAAAAGAACTTGAGTTCCTTAGCAGCAATGTTTCTGTACTTGAGCAAAACATTTTATTTACGTGGAGCCAAACACTGAGATTCGGGGTTAGAATTGCTGTTTTACTAACTGCAACTACAGCCTTTAACCAGAAATATGGAAACAGAATTAAATGTACACGGTGCTTGGAAAGGACAAAGTTTTATCAGACAAAAATCAAGTGTGTTCTGTCTCACCTTGGTCTCAGTCTTGCTATTTGATTTGGAAAGGCACTGTATGTGCTGTTTCCTCCATTCATGAAGAGATGGAGGAAGCAATTTCGTGTAGAGAGTTGGCACTGTAGGAGAGAAATACCTGTTGAGGTAAAGGAGTGAGAATTTTGACAGTTGTTTAAGGCTGCAAGAAACAAAGATAGAAGGGACTGAAAAATCTATCTTGTATAGAGGGGAAGAAAAAACAGCTAGCAGCGTGATGGACAAAACGATCTAGCAAAGCTTCTCTTTTTGAAAGCCCTGAAGCTTAAAGTGCCGTTGAAGAGTACGAGAAGGCAGCTTGCCTTTGTTTCAAGGGCTTGAGCCAGATGGTCCTTTAAACTGCAAACCGCAGCTCTGAGATCAGGTTTTGATATACAAAAAAAAAAAAAAAAAAGCCTGGAAGAGTGGAACAGCAAAAAGATTGGCACAAAGGCAGGTGTGGGTGGGCAGAGGGATTATTTGATGCTTTGCATAAATTTCGCTTGAAGACTAAAGTTCTGTCCATGCAACTTTTCTAGCTAGCAGCTGACTAATCTGCCACGTGAACTTGCCAGGGAGCTTTGTCCCTAACTATAGGGAAGAACTTGTGATGGATGCAAGGAAATAAGCAAAAATTATTGCCTCTTCTGATATAAAATTGTTAGTTCAATTTTTTTTTCTGTTTCTTAACTAACATTTCCCCTCCTACAGGCTATTGATAAGATTTAAGTTGTTAAGCAAATCCTATGCCAGTTCTTGGGGGAGAAGAAAATGTGTTTCATACTCATAAATGCAAAGAAATTTGAGAAGTTGCAAAATAAAACATTTTTTTATTTGTTGTTTATTCCTGGCAGAAGAATAACAAATAACAAATTCCTAATGAACTACTTGTATGAGCAATCAAGCTCTTACCTGAGGAGAAATATTTTAGGAAATAGAAAAAGGGGGCGGGGGAGAGATGTATTTGGGGATTTGTGGTTGTCTTTTAAATTTGCAACATGAACTTCCCTTTTAAAGTATTTGTATGCATGAGGAGAGGGAAGGGGGGGAATCCCCAACCCACATCCCCTGGGGTTTTTCCTACACCTCTTTCCTTACCATTTCCATCCGTACGTCTGTCGTTCGTGTAACCCCACCTTGTACTGCAGGTGTGATAGAACCAGGTCTGTGGGTGGACCGTTGTAGGATTGGGTCATCTTCCTTGAATTCTAGTTTCATACTTTTAGACCTCGGCCTTCTCAGCTTTGGTAGTCACTGTAGTGACACTGTAGGTAGTCATACACCTAAATGCCCCTGTCAGAGGTATCCTAAAAAGGTGGCTGTGGTGTCCTGTAGGGAGAAGAGTTTCATTCCATCAGTGTCAGCATGCCAACAGCGCCACTCGAATGTGCTGCTTATCAGGCTGCCTGGTGGTCACCGCCGAAAAATTCGGCGTCAGATACCTCAGTTGCTTCCTGTAGTGGATATGGAACAAATGATGCAAGTAAAACAAGTAGCATAATAAAATGCTTCTCCTGGGATTCGTTCTGGTAGGCCCAGCTCGGCCAACAGAAGTGGTAACCGCGCCAGAGTGGCTTGCCCTTCTCGCCAGGGGGATGTAAGGTGGTGTGCTGCTGCGTGCTCGCAGGGCAGCTTCCTCGCCTGAGGAATTAGTTACTGCTCTCCGTGGCGGTCCTGCAAAGAAAGCAGCAGTATGCTAAAGCTGTGCAGAACAGTAATCTTCCTCAGCTGCCTTATTTCAAGCACATATGTGAGTGGGAGAGGTGAGGAAAAACCGCATCTGCTATAGGAAACGCCATTGATGGGGCAGGAAACAATCTTTCACTTCTCTGCCCGTTTTCCCCTTTATTCACTTGTATCCTTAGCACAACACTCAATTGCTATTCCACCACAATGCTAGTGATCAAATATCCTGCTTAAAACGGTCATCATCCACTACAATTAATAAAATCTCTCTTTCGTGTTAGCTGCTTTAGCCTGGCTAGGTTAGGGTTGTTTCACTGTAATCAGATCTTTGAAACAGCACGTAGCTGAAAAAACCAAAACTGATACTTGCCTTTATTGCTTTAGAAAGTGAATTTTGGATGTTTGCAATGAATAATAATTTTTTGTATACGAGAGGTTTCATTTGAAATTTTAGATGAAAGACCTTAGTGGATAGCCCTGCTGTTGTACGAAGTTCTTAGGAAGGTTTATTTGAGACACACAAAATGATGTGTTTTGAGGGTATTTTTCTTGTCTTTCAAACTCTTGCATAAATGATAGCAAACATTAAAATGATTTTGTTCCGCTGTTGGCTTAACTCTGTATGGGGAAGGGGACAGAAACAAATACAGGCAATGAAAGAAAAGGATTGAAGTTTGAGTTTCCACATGGAACTGTGCAATTCTGACCTCATTACTGCAAATGAGTAGAAGGTTGTGGCCAAAATTAAACAGGATTCAGAGGCAAGAGAAGCTTGCGTAACTATAACATAGAGTAGTTTTGGGAATTCCGAAGTCCTCAAGTGATTTTACATGTCCTTAACCAGAGGCTCTAAGCAAAGCCTCAGTTAGCCCATGTCTGGCTGTAACACAGAGGTAAGCCACCCAGCAGTCTTCTCTCAGAGCTGCAGCAAGACCAGGAGTGAAGCAGTCGTTGCAGTTGGTTTGGCCTTGTTGTCTTTGAGCTGTGGGTAAGAAAAGTAAAATAACTATGAACAGTTTTAGAGAGGAAAGACTGCAACTTGCAGTTTGTAATACTAGTAAAATTTGAGAATAACAGCTGTTTAGATGGGGTAGCTGGAAAACTTAAAACATTTCATAAAACACTAGAGGTGTATGTGTGAGAAGGAGGCATACGTTGAAAATGCAGTTTTAACAGAGAACGCCAAATTGGTATTTCGTATTTACTAGATAAGGGTGCTTCAGATCACAGAAATGTTCGTGATGACAGATGAGCAATTGTAGTAAACATCTCGGCAACTGTAGGGAAAAATGGTGTTCTTCAGTGATCGTACGGAGTAGACAGCAGCTCCTGCCCCCTGTCCCATCCCAAACAAAAAGGATTTGGTACTGGCTTTCTTTTTGTCTATGGTTTAATTTCCTCAGAAATTTTTTCTCTGGAGCTGGGGTTTGAGCTTTTGGACGGTGGTTCCAAAAGGAGAGTGTTGCGATAGGAAACCAGCATGGGGAATTTCGATATTCCTTATAGAAGAATTTCATTGGGGAAAAAAAAGTTACATCTGGCAGGCACTTCTGAGTACAGCACTCTTGAGTTGCTTGTTAGGTTTGAGAGGGACTTCTGTCTGTTAAAAATGTGTAAGTTCAGGTTCGGTAGGTTTGTAGTTCTGTGGTAGCTTAAAGGGGAGCAAAAGGAGGCTCCTTGGTTTTCCATACCGAAATGTTCTTGGGTTTACAGAGGAGGAGGCTGGACAGAGAGAGACTGTGTTGAAACTCCTTTGTCAACACTTTATAGGGGCTAGTAGCAGTGTAGTTTGTATGAATTGTTCCACCTAGCATCTATAGGGGATGCTACAAGCTGGCATAATCTATTGAAGGTCATTGGGGTTACCACAGATGCAGTCATAAAACCAGGAGCATGACTTCAGTATTTTAGCTACGTCCATTAATTTCACAAGGAAAAGGATCTGGTAAACTTAAATTAGCATTAAAATACAGCATGGGAAGACTACTTAGGCATAAAAAGGTAGATTAAAATAGATAAAAATGTGAGATTAAAATGTAAATAATTGTAAATAAAAACGTGAGCAGATTGAGACAATGTTTTAACAAAAATACAGATTATCAACTAGTTTTTCCTCATGTTGACATATTAATTCTCTAGATGATTTTTTTCTACTGCTTATGGTAATGGTACTGCTAATTCATCCTTCCAGAATTTAAGCATTAAATTTTGCTGCTTTCTGTTTACTTCCTTCTCTGTGTTGTTTTACACTGAACTATTTATCACGTTGGCTAATGCTGTTTCATTATGTCACTGTAATTTTCACCTCTTGGGTACCTGTGTGTTCTCACTAAGACCATAAAGTGTAGAGCTGGAAATCACGTTCTTGTTCTGGGTTTGTACGGCTCTGTATCGGTACAGTACGAGCCCTTGAGTGGGATTCATACTAGCAGTAATAGTTCAGGTAATGGCTGTAGCCTGGCAGTCCTTTCCCATTAGTGTTAGAAATTGAACAGTGTGACCTATACTACCTAGCAAATTGGTTGTAACACCCGAGTTCCCTCCTTTACGTGTAAGTATATTATTTATGGCATAACGAAGCATGATTATTGTCTAAACCGTTTCCTATATTGAATACTGATCTGCAGAGAATGAGTGGCAGCCAGGAAAAGCAATGCTGGTGGGAAAAGGCGCTCTATTCTCCCCTTTTTCCTGCATCACAGTGTGAAGGTAAGAAGCTGTGCATGTTCAAACTAACTTGCTCTTGCACCCATGCTAGAATTTGTTAGTGATCTTCGTTATGGATTTGAATTGTTGCAGATGAATTAGAAATGTAATTTGTATTAAATAAATAAGTTTTCATAGTAATCTGAGAGCTGGGATCTCTAGATGAGAGAGATTTGTCATCTCTGGCACGCTTCTAAATAGCTCTTGAACAAAAGTGCCTTTAAAATGGTCTTGCCATTTTTGCAAATTCACTCAATTCCAGAGCTTGGCTTTGCACGGGATGTTAACCTCTGACTCTGAAAATACTTCATTGCATTTTTGAGTATCTTTCAACCCGTGTCATGCTTTTTAGGCGGCTAATTTTACTAGAATGTGAAAATATGATAACTATGTTTTCTGGGTTCGCATAAACACCACGCCAGCTATTCAGTGAATGTGTGGAATTTCTCTCAAGCCGGGAAGCGGGGGGATCTGCCTCTTGGCCGCTCCTTTCCAGTGACAGTCTGGGAGTCTTTCTGTCCCGTCTTGGTAGGCAGGCTGCTCGTAAGCAAAAGCAGGTGTGCTTCCAGCACTCTCTGTTGCCTCCCAAGAATTTGTAGCATCTGACAGCTGGCCCAAGGCCAGTTTTTTCTGTGGACACAGGCAAGAATCCAGAGCTTTTTTTTTTCTTCTGGATTTTGCTGCATAACAATTTATCTTTTCGGGGGAGAAGGCAAGAAGATAAACAAAAGCGTTCTGCATGCTGAATTGATGGATATCTGGTGGCTTCTGTTTGGCAGAGGCTCAGTGCAAGAAGCTTTTGATCAGAGACCTGGTTCTGTAATGATAAGGAAGCAGATTAGCAAGTAGCTACTACTGAATTATTTTTAAAGTGCAGCCAACTTCGTGAGTGCCCTCACTTTGGTGTTCAGGACAGCGGAGGTTACTTTCAAAACCATCTTTGCTTACTGAACTCCCAGCCATAGAGATGTTTGCTCTGTGAAAGGGATCATGCCTACAGGACTTTGATTTGCCTCCTGGGCCTCCCATACTAGAAAAATATTTGGTAACTTGAAGGAGTAAAGTTATTTGGTGTCCTCTGAAAGTTTGTTTTCCATGTCGGTAATTGCAGAGATATCACTGGTGTAATAGCAAATGCAGTGATTCGCAACCCTGAGTATGTATTTTATGCGGAGTAATCCTTTAATTTCTGCAAGTGACTTGTGTAATCTTTTTGCTGACATCTACTGGTGATTTTGCAAACTTATCTAGTGTTTCACCACCTTATTTCAGCAGGGGAAGACAACATATATAGTGTAAAATACTGTGTCCAGAACTTATTTAATACAGTCACAGAATTTCTGTGAAGTTGAGTAATTCCAGGATTTCATCTTTTAGACAAAGTTGACCAGAGTTAATGTTGTTCTTCCGTAAATCTTTAGTTTTCTGTATGGATAGTTTTATATATGGACATTGCATGTGATCCATATATATTGATACAATATATGTCATTATGTATGGAAGTTTACTCTGGTAAATACAAACTACAGCCATTTACATCAAGTGTTCGTTTGGTTTTGAGTTTCGATCGGTATCAGGCTGCACTGTATTTTCCGTGGGTATAGAAATATGATCTAAAACACCATGCATTATCAGAACTGAAAAATGTATGGAACCATTTATGATGAAGTAATTCTTCCTTTGTACGTTATTATTGTAAAATGTTTTCTTTAAATAGCTTGTTTTGTGTTTATTTGGTTATCCAGGTAAGGTTTGATGAAGTCTCAGTAAGATATTCTGCTTAGCTTCTTAAGGAAGTCCAACTAGAATCCCCCGCAAGCACAGAGTTTAAGTGACTTAGAGTGTAAATTTCAAGCATACTTCTCTAGGTGCATTTATTTTGGCTAAATGTAAATAACAGTGTTCCTCAAATCTGTTTTTTCTTCCTCTTTTCCTCACGCACTGTAAGAATGTTATACAAATGCCAAGGGAGAGAATGGTGTAGGAGAATTTGCAGATGTAAAGGAAATATCCAATGATGATGAACATCTTTTAGATTTTAATATGGTAAGTTTGTCATTGCTTTGGGGGAGGTATTTTCTATTTTATAAGGGTGTGCCACTATGTCTTTCTGTACAGAGTTCTCGGTCTGATCTCAAGTGAAATTCCTACAAAAACCTTCAAAAGCTTTTCTACCCTTACTTTGTTTTTTAATCTCCTCTGTGTCTTGAGCTTTCTTCTGAAAACTCTACAGAGTGCTGAGCGTTGTACTTGTAATAATTCAGCATATTCAGTTTCCTTTGGGAATACTTGGCTTTTGTGAGTTGTGTGTTAAACGTATGAGTCTTTTTCCTCGACTTCAAATTTCACCAACCATAGGGCTGGCTGATGTGCACTATGAAGCCAGAAAGGACCAGTAATTAAAGGTCTAAACACAATGTATGCTGAATTCTGTCCTCCTTACAAGCAAAAATTGATGTATTTAAGTCATTTTTGCTGTAGGGAAAATCTTCTTCATGTATACGTGCGCTTACTGATGTACTTTCCAACTCCAACTTATGTGCTTTCAAACTTGATAGTGATGATAGCAGTTAAATTTAATACTGTGACATGCTTGCTGTAACTTCACTGATTCAGATGAAAATATACAGGCTTTGCTTGAAATACAATTGGATTTGTGCTGTTTTCTTGATATCTGATACTTACTACCAAAATTTGGAGACAGCATTTACAGCAGTTTTGTGTTTAAAAAAAAAAGTGGCAATGACACATTGAGTTCACTTTCAATTTTCTTGCTGTTTTGTGCAAATCCTAAAGTTAAAGGGCCCTGAAATACTAAGGCCCTACAATTAAAAAATAAAATAAAAATCTAACCTTTTTTTTCCTGCTGTTCTGTAATCCTTCATACGTAATGGACAAGAGGAGATACGTAATGCAAAGAGGATAATTTGCCCTTAATTGTGCCGTTTCTCTTGACCATGTAGAAAACGATACAATTTACCAGCCTAGAAAAAAGCAGGCATGTTTTTATTGTTCCCCATCAACACTGTCAGTTTAAATCCTTAGGTTTCTTCTGTTTATGAAGCAAGATGTGCAGATGATATAGATGCTGAGGCAAAACCAAATGGCTTCAGGAAGAAGATCTACTCCAGTGATAGCTCCAGCTCTGAAGACACAGCTTCAGAAGGTGGAAGCGAATGGGCTGATCCGTGTGAGGAGGAGCTTTTTTCTCGAACTCAACTCTGAAAACTGCAGAGTAGAACAGATGATTTAAAAGTAACATGAGATGGAAAACTATCCTTCCTGAGGGTCTGTAGCTCTAAAACAACAACTTGAGTTTCCTCTTCAGTTAATGGATTCAGATGTGTATTTATCTTTCTCTTCTTGCTTATTTTATAGATGGGGACACAGCTGTCCTGTTGAAGATTTTTTTTCACCCCCAAACTGTTAAATTCTTGGCTATTTGAACTAGACTAGATTGTGTTGTCAAATCAAGAATGGATGTGCATGTGCTTGTCTTAGTAGTACCACTGCTTCTTTGCATCTTAATTGCAGTTATTTTCATTCGTAACTGTAGCCCTACCACTATTACTATCTTCTTAGCATCGCAGTGTCTACAACTACTTCTGCTATTCAGAGACTTTAGCTTTTGGCACATTAGGCTTTGTTCTTTAAGAACTGGGAGATAAATACTTAACACTGTAATCTATCAGTGCCTTTCTGAATGCAGGAGAAAAGCATGAATGACTTGTCCAGTCTTCATTCAGTAAATCTCATAACTTTGAAGTAGGAACAACAGGGTTGTGCTTTAGAGACTTACAGAAACTGTGTTTTCTATCCTATGATTCCCCCTCTCCCCCCCTCCCGCAAACCAACACTGAGGATACCATGGTTTGTATTTTTGCTAACTGGAGAAGCCAAGGATTTTTTGTAGGTATGGAGGCAATGTGGATTTTTTTTTTCTTTTTTCTTTTTTTGTCCTTTTTAGCAACTTGCCGATGTAGGGCAGGACTTTAAAAAGAAGTAACACCAAAAATAATAAACCACTGGGGTGATGTGTGGATTGTTGTGAATTCTGTAACAAGTAATGAGAATGTTGTCTTGTTGCAAATGATGGCATTTGTGTAACCTGCAAAAGCATCCTTTACTGAATTTGAGCCTGAATGACTGAAACTATCTAAAATGCTCAGAGTGTTCGATGTTTTAAATGCAAAGGGTCAGTGCTTCACTTGAAAGAAATCCTGTGGCTGCTGCAGTTAGCTGCTGTTGTGGCTGTAATTTAGTAAATCTCGTAGTTCATTTTGTGTTTCTGAGAGAATGTGTGGGGCAAGCTATGTGTGTGGTGGGTGGGGGTCGGGAAAGTGATGACTTCAAACATACATGTGTGATTGCAGTAGTGATTGTTGCTTTATGTGACTTGCTTTTAAATTTTATTTTGTTAACTTAGAAAGTCAATACATTGTCAAGTTGCATCTGTACAAGACTATCAACTCCTTGTGCTTTTAACACATTATGCAAAACGTATAAGCCAGGAGGAGCAATATTTGCAAAACTAAACGTTCTAAGTTTTTACCAACTCATAGTTTAAAAAACAACAAACAACTAATTATACAGTAGCAGCATGTCTATAACATCAGGAAGTGCAGAAAGTCCAATACTGACTTGAAAAGCTTAACCATTAATTTTGACAGGCAATAAACCTCATGAGAACTAGAGCTGTTTGAAATGTGAGCTGAACTGGCTTTGAAATATGTTCTGTGTGAGAAGGGTTTTTTTGAATAACTGGGTTTGGTTGCCTTTATTCAAACGATAGTTTAAGAATTGAAATACATGGTTAGAAAATCATGCCATTCTTTGTGCGACATTTTTGTTGAGATCCTTACCAAAAATTGGCTTGGTTTGTCCTTACCCAGGGACTTTCTTTTGGTCCTCCTATTAAACTATGCTTTAGGGTTTGTATTCATACAACGAGTCTTTTGACACTTTACAGTTTCTTTTCTTAATTTATTTGCAGACTTTGGATAGATTTTTATATATTTTACTTTCTTCTGGAGCTTCCTTGAGAGGTTGTTTAGCACCTGCACTGAGAACTAGTTAACTGTAACATGAAAGTAACAAAGAACTTTACATGTAAATTCTTCAAATCACTACATTGAAGAACGGAAAAGAACTTCATTCAAGAACAAGAAATGACCAAATGGACATATTTCAAACACAAACTTCAGCTCAGTTAATTTTGGCTAGAGCTGCTTTTTTGGTAAGAAAGGGCTCAAAAAGAACAAAGGTGTTGCTTATAGTTACATTGGGGCATGTAATAATTTCAGCACCTTTGGGGAAAATAAAATCGTATTTTGAGCTTGGGCAATAACAAATTGTCTTTACTTGTTTTCATAGTTTAATGGCTAAAGCTCTAAAGCTTTCAGTGAGAGTTGAAGTGTGGTTTTTAGTTTTTCTGTATGGATAGAAACACAAACAAAACAACAACAAAAGCATTAAAGATTGGCATACGCTGAACCGCACTGTGGTATGAAGCGCATTGCATATCCATAGCACTGAAGTATCAGTTTTCCATTCCTGGGCTGAAATTTGTTTCTACTTTTTGCTTCAAGTGGTTGTATTGTTCTGATTTCACGTACACCAGAGTAACTGATTTTGTTTTCTTGTGGAGTTACTTAACACCAAATAAAAAATATAAAAGGACAATTGGACGCTGTGTGTGTCTTCATTTTCTTTGGCTGCTGTATATAACTTAGATACAGCATGCCAGTTAGGAATTAAACTTTCTGAATAGATAGCTTGAGGTATCTAATCTGGGAGTCCTTCTCATTTTAGTATTTTTTCCTGTTTTGTATTGGAAAAAGCATTAAAAAAAAACAACTGCATATGTATTTTTAAACAAAAGAAGAAAACACAAGATGGCCAAAGCAAATCTAACAAGTTTAGCCCCCACTTTTAATTTTTTCTGTAGAAAATGTCATGATCTCAATCCAAAAATTAATTTGTAATGACAACTTCATGTTTGGAGAACACGTTGCAAGACATATTTTTATATAGTATGAAGTATGAGACATGGACTAGCAGACTTCCTGCTTTGAACTTGTGCTCAGCCATCAAATGGTCCATATCTGACTTCTGCTTTTAGAAAAACTGTTTGTGGCATGCAACTCTGTAGCTGGACATTTCTTTTTTTTTTGGGGGGGGGGGGTTGGTGCTAGGCTGATACTCAGCTTGGTGGAAACAAGCATTATGTCTTTGTAAGACATATTGTGTCTTTGTAAGTTTACAGCTGTAGTGACGTGAGCTTCTGCGTAGAATGTTCTGACTCCCCAGAATTAGAAGTGAAGTGAGAGCAATACATGCATACATATTGGAGAAAATAAGGCGAAATAGTTGCTCTGTAAGGAGCTTGGGTGAATACTTTCATTCACAGATATGTACCAAGCTTTGCCTTTTTTTAAATTTCACAGAATTTTCATACTCATCTTGGTAACAAATTATTTTGAATTCTTTTAAATAGTACAGCAAAAGGAGTTTCATTGTGTTCATAGATGCTTGATAAAAGTTAAATATGATCAGCAAGGCCTTTCACTTTTTGTATCTAAATTAGCATTACTTTCACTTTTTGTATCTAAATTAGCATTACTTTCACTTTTTGTATCTAAATTAGCATCAACTCCACCTATCTTAAGGCATTAGTTTCCAGTATAAACCCTGCTTCTATCATGCGAAAAACACTGAATATTCTAGGCAGCAGTCGCTGCTGTCTGTGGCAGGGCAGGCTTTAAATGCACAAGCCGTGCCTGCAGGGGAGTGCAGGTGCTGTCCACAGTGAAGATGCATGGAAATGTCCTGCGCTTCCTGGAGAGCAGGTCTTGCCAGGATTCCTCGTCAGTAACTCATCGTTTTCCTGCTAGCAGCTGCATATTTAAATATCGCCAATGAATTCATCATCTACCCTTCACGTTTAGCATCTCAATTTTCTTTTATGCCCCATGAAACGAGCAGCAACAAAACTGTTAGGTTTTGGGCAAATGAAACTTACCTGATAGCTGTAGCTTCATACAGTAAGATCCCTTTTCCAGTGTTCAAGTTGCTCTCAATATGTATGTCAATAGGCAGGCGCTTACGAACTTTTGAGCTACCTATAGGCTCAATATGATCATAATGGGACTTAAAGGAAAGACAAAGCTGGCAGAGTTGGCTGCAGGTCAGCAGGCTGTGGAATAAAGTGAGTGGCAAAACTTTGGTTCCCCTGCCCTCCTTCATCCTTCCCTCCCTATAGCATCACCTACAAAGAATGCACCGTGGACATGGACTGAGAGGAGAGACTTCTGTGCACGCTGCCTTTTCCTACCTGACAGCTTTCTTGAAGGAAAAGTGTTTCTGGAAGACCTGTACCTCTTGCTGTAATTTGTTTGCTGCTGTAGAACCCAGTCAATCCTAGACCATGAGGAGGTGTGAAAGCTGTAGTAAGTCTCTTTAATTGTCACCACGCAGCAGGGTCACTTTTATTTACATTAGCAATGTCTATGTAATATTGCTACAATTTATATTAACATAAAGGTTTTAGGAATCATCATCATTGTTAATGAAGAAGGCTTCACTGCCCATCATTTCTGCGTAGACATTTTTCCCACTACAAGGAAGCAGAGACACAGTGACATGTAGCTGCTTCCCTTACTGCACAAATTGAGTATTCTCAAATTCTTATTTTCTTCTTTCTTCTATACTCAATCTAAACAATTAAGCATGTTAAAAAGTATAGATGATTATGTTTTCATTTCATCTCAGTGCTTTTTTTTTTTTATCGTAGACAAGGAAACGCTCTAGCAAATAGCACTACAGTACGGTTGGGGTACTGAGAGCAAATACATAAGCACTGGAATAGACTGCCTAAAAAATTGACATTACCTCCCCCATTAGAGATTTTTAGGAACAGATTAGACAAATGTGTCAGAAATTATGCAGGTATGTATGCATACATCTTGCCTTGGGGGAAAAAGGAGGAACAAACTGAACTCTCGAGCTCTGTGAATCCTCTTTCCACACAGGAACAGCTTATATCCAGAAGGGCTTTTAAATTGATTCATAGTTTAAAGAAGGAAAAAAAAACACATTAGATTGCCTGTGTGACCTTAAATCTTGTGCAATTTTCCCTTTATTCATCCCAGTAGCTTGCATTTGAAAAAATTACAGTGTTTGAGTGGTTAAAACCCATCTTCCAAGGAATAATTTGCCTCATAATCTTACTATGGTAGGCTACCCTGATCCCTTCCACATGCAGGACAGAAATTGGTACTGAATGTTTCCTTTATTGGTATTGCATGTTTCTTTTTCACTCCTAATGCTCATGAGTAGGATTTTACTCTTTCTCTCTTATATTTTTTTACGTTCTATAACTTCTAATTTTTGTACTGATGTTTGGCTTTTAATTGTCTTCGCTTTAAGATGGGATTTTAGCCCTTACTCTATTGATTCTGGAACCTTTATCTATTTGACAACAAAGTCATCTTCTCATTCATGCTGTTAAAATATTTTTCTTCCCTTTTCCCTACAATCCTATTCAAGACAGAAATACCAAGTCTTTTGAAGCACTACAGTTCCATAGAGAATATTAATTGGATCTGTTATCTGCCCAAGCTGAGTATTACTTTATTGCATTCAACATTACTAGCTCTAGACAACAACTGATTTTAGATCGGTACTCGCTTTTTTCCTAGCAAGTTCCAACAGAAAGCTACCGTACGCTGGGTGCAATGCCTTTTGTGTTACGGAATTGATCTATTTGCTTTTGGAAACACAATTTAAATTGTGTTGAGATACTAATACAAGAAGCAGTATTTTTAGTATGTATAGTCTTACTCTTCAGACCTTTTTACTCATTTTGTCTTTCCTAAATAGCTTGTAGACAACGATAGAAACATTCTGGTCACATACATACGGTTTCAGTAATATCAATTCAAAAGTGCTGTGAAGTCTCACAATACCTTCTCCTAGTTTTCTTTTTCTTGTTGTCTCATAGATGGAAGCTTTAAACCATAAAAGTCTGTTTTTACCCAGTGGTAACAAAAGGATGAACAGTAATGGCAGTTATAGACCTGGTTTCACTTTCCTCATCCTTTTGCATTTATCAGAATTAAATTCCTATAAAAGGAGCCATCCTTTGGGGAGAATAACATGGCAGTTTCTCTAGCTGTTCCCAACTCATCCCAAACCTATCGAACTGTTTTGGTGGACAGACTTGCCTTGGACAGTCCATGCAGGTGATGGCTGTGCTGGAAATTGACTGCTACCAAGCACAGATGTACAAAAAACAGGCAAGTATTAGTTTGGTGAGAGCGAAATTAATTTGTGATGACTTTGAAGGAGAACAGCATAATTATTCTCCATTTGTCAAAAACATCACCATTTGCTTGTCAGGTAATAATTTTTGATCAAATCATCTTGCTCGTAGTTGCAAGTCAGTAGCAGAAACATGAATTCACTGTTCCCTTTTCCTGTGCCCCGGAACAGGCAGTAGTTACTTACCCATATGTACAAGCAATTCTGTAAAGCAAGGAGGAAAAAGATCAATGTCTCATTTCTGTTCTGACACTCACCTTCAACAGTGACCTTCTCTGTCTCTGCACGATGGACTGTATGTATCAGAGATTATCCATCACTTGTTATACTCAGCATGCTTGCTCTCTGGCTTGCATGAGCTCAAACAAACAAACAAACAAAAAAACCTACCTTAAATGACAGTGATGGGAAATCCAGGCAGGGGTTGCTGGTCAGCTGGCATACAGTGTTGTGTGAATGCTGGATCTCCACAACGTGCAAACCTTTGGTTAACTGGGGAAGAAATATTACAGTGGAATTTCTACTAGTTTATGACAGAGAGTTGCTGACCTCCAGATCGATAGGGAACTGCACAGCTGATTCACACAAAGCTCAGTTTGGCTGTCTGAAACCCGCTTGCATCATACTTGGCTTGCAATGAATGAAACTACAATCTAGATGGTTCCCCCCAGTTCTTTAAAAGTTTTCTCCATTGCAAAATTGTTGAAGCTTCAAAATAGAACTGAAAGAGTAAGCAGAGAATGATTTCCCACCATCTATAGGCTAAAGAAGCATGAGGGGAGCTTGCATTTCCGTTCCTTAACTCTTTCTTAACTCTACTCTAAAAGAACAAAGTAAGGACTGTTACTTTGCATACTTTTTCCATAGGCATGTATATTTTGGAGAAATTGTTGTGACAGAGCAGAGTGCACAAAACCCTTCCTGCTTTCTTGCAAAGTAATCATAAAACTGGTGCATCTAACTCTGCTGGTATGGATATGAGTTTGTATGGTGGGGCTTTTGAAATACGTTTTCTAGAAATTAAATTCTCTACCACTAAGCTATTATTAGACCACTTAGATGTTTTTTTGCCTGCTAGGTGAACATCAGTTACCAATCCCAGGCTGCTCTATCCAGTGCTTCATTTCTACCTAGCAGCTGCAGGCAAAACACTCCTGCACTTTAAAATATCAGGATTTTGTCCTGGAATTTTTACAAACCTAAATATTTATTTTACAGCTTTACCTGACTCTAAGTCAATGCCAGAACACTGATGCTAACCACTCTGAGTGGTGAGTGTAAATGTTTCTCAGGGATTTTTTATTTTTGCCCTTCTCATTGTGCCAGGCTACTCAAATTATGGTGAAGGCTGAACATATTTTTACTTAGGTTTATTTTTCATTTCACGTTTCACTGTTTTAAGAAGTATTTAGTAGGTTCCAAATAATTCAGGAAGGATACAGCTCACCTAGTACCAAAAAACCTCAAGCTACTGCAAACATTTCTCCTGTATACTCTGTGGTCATGACACTTCATGCAAATTTCTGTTTTTCAAACTCCTTAAGCAGTCAAGCAGGTTTAGACATAAATAACACTAACAAGCACATGACATGTTAGCAAAAAATGCAGCATCAAAGCTGACTTTTTATCATGCTTTTGGGGGTTTACTTACAGTCCAACTACTAAAATGAGCAAGCCATTTCTCAGCTTGCTGTTCTGGATGAAGTCCTTTAAATGTTGCACAGCAGAAAAACAAAGGTTTCTAAAGCACTCCTTTGATCTTAGTTATGCATTTATGCTTCCTGTACCTGGTAGTACCTGTTCAGCTTCCTTTTAGTAATTAGGACATTCCACACTTCCATGAAGGCTAATGAAGCTGTATTTAGTCACATAATTTCAGCCCTTCATCAATACAGAATAATAATACACAATACCTGCAGAGAGAAAATACATTATCTCTGATGGAGGCAGCTTTAACAGAACTAATGCTAACTGTTGCTGGAAAAAGTAAAATTTACTAGTAGCTCACAACAACCAAAATGCTACTACTCGTTTCAACAAAGTATACGCTCATTCACACGTAGTAAAGAGTATATATTTTGCACTGACTAGGCTGTGATTTTCTGCAAGCATTTTAAGGCTGACCCTGGTATTTTTATGCTGCCTAGCAGAGTGGGGTTCTGGTTGTTCTTACACGTGTCTTCAGTGCAAAGAACAATATGAGTTTTGTTGTGAGTAGGTGTCAAGAAGTATACCAGCTGAACAGGAGGAGTCATCAGTGGATTGGAAATGGAAAAATCCACTAAAATAAATCAGTTTAGAATGGGCATTTCAAGGCAAGATTTCAAGGCATTATGACTGTTAGGGCACAATTCTACTCTTAAATAAGTACTGAGTCAAAAAGTCTTTAAGTGCCTAACTCCCTTGGTTGATGTGAAACTTTTAGCTTACTCTACACTCTGCTACTGCTGAAAGATCTCTTATGGCAGATTTTTTTTTTAAGTTTCTTCATCCTAAATAAAATTGCAAAGATAGGAGTGTGATTAGTTCCTTTGGAGACACTTCACAGATGCAGAATTCATGACTGCATACTTTCATTGTTATTTACCCTAGGACCTAACAACTTTGACCAAAGATAGATGATACCGTGGTGACGGTACAATCTTCTAGCTGCTACAAAAGAGGGATTGATTTCCATTCTCCAAAACAAAAGGAAAATATTAATACCGAAAAAGGAATTGGTGTATCTTCCAAAATAGTATCTCTTGCATAAACTATATACATATAACATTATACTATAACACTATATTATAGTGTTTCAAAGCAGTTTTTCTTTTATTTACTCTGTTTTAAAGGTAATACAAAAGGTTTCTTACAGAGGTAGGAGTGATTTTCTAAGATAAGGAAAAATGTGACATTTTAACTGTTTCATATTCTTTCTGATATTCATCTTACAAATCCAGCAGAACAAAAGCTGAAGTTTATCTCTCTCTGAACCAGAGATATACCTGCAGAGGTATAATTTTTGGTTGTTGATGATAAGTGCCTTCTTCTCGTCTTGATAATGTGCTAATTCTCATCTTGGTACCACGGAATTGCTGTCAGTGGGGTCACAGTGGCAAGTACTCCAGTGTACGTTCACCTCAGACTGACAATTTATTCAGGTGTAACTTGCCCACATCAAAGCTTAAATAATCATGGTTTTGCTCTTCTTGTTATTTAACTAATTACATTAATACAAGTTCAGATATTCCTGTATTTGCTGCATTCACGCTTCCAGCTTTACGGTAGACTTAACACGTGTGAGTGAGATCATGAGAAGTTCGTATTTACATAGCTCTTAAGGTGGATGACAGCTTTGCTACCTTAATATATCTTAACATAATCTATAGACACGATCACTGAGTTTGGGTGCTACCTAGAACTGTTTCTTTCTGGAAATAAAAAAAAAAAAAGATGAGTTTCAAACACAAAAAGGAAACATGAGCTCTACTCTTGTGAGGTACCGAGTGCTTCTAACCCCTTTGATTTCAGTGTGTGGGTGCACAGAGAGTTGTGTTGATGATGCAAACATCCGAGCACTTTGAGATGGGGTAAAAGAAGGTAAATAAATCTGACAGAATGGAAACATAAATACAACATGCTGGAATACCAGCGATCACGACCACCCTAGAGCCTCGACTCCTGGCATTATGGGCCAGTTCCACAGGAACATAGATACACCCCCGGACCGACACTTCCCACAGTAACAAACTAGTGTAAAACACCAATTTTTGTTTCCCTCTTAAATCCAGCCTGGAAAACGCTGTTACTCTCCTCTCCCCGGGGGCCATCCCACCACAACCTCACAACCCCCTGCCTGGGGGGAGCCTCCGGTCCAGGGGAACCCTCTCCAGGGGAACCCCTCCTCGCTGACCTCTCAGGTGACGCCCCAGCACCCCACAAGCCGGCACCACCGGGCTGTGCCTCAGGCGAGCCCCCACGACGGCTCCCCGCGGCCGCCCCCCATAGCTGGAGGCGCCTCAAAATGGCGGCCAGCGGCCGCCTCCCCCGGGTGCCAGCCCGCCTCCCACCGCGCAGGCGTTCCCTCGGCCGGCGGGCGGCGCTGGGGCTGAGGAGGAGGAGGAGGAAGAAGAGGTGGAGAAGGAGGAGGAGGAGGAGGCGGCAGCCGAGGCACGGAGAGCGGGGAGTCCCGTCAGGAGCTCGGCACCTGTCCCGCCGGCGCAGCCAGGTGCCGTGCCCGCCGCGGGGGCGGGCGCCATGGGAGGCTCCGCGCTGCCCGCGGAGGGGACCCGGCGGGCGAGGGCTGCGCCGCTTCCCCTCCGCTGAAGCCGCCGCTCCTCCGCGGGGGCCGGAGAGGGGCGATGGAGCAGCCGCCGGCCGCCTCCTAGTGCCGCAGCGGGGAAGGGGCGGGCATGGCCCAGCAGGAGCAGAGCGACGGAGGGCAGCGCCGCACCGGTGAGGCGTCCAAGTTTCTGCGCGGCTCTTCCCCCGAGCCCCGCCGGGCCGCGGCTCTGCCCGGGGCTGGGGGTGAGGCAGGGCACGGAGCGGGGACGGCTGCGGGGGTGAGGGGGCGGGGGGGTCCCCGAACGGGGGGTCCCCGAGCCGGTGCAGGCGCCGCCGTGAGGTGACCGGGCCGGGGTCTCCGGGGCGGCTTCTCGGGCCCTTAAAAAGTTGGAGGAGCTGCTCGGCCCCGTGGCGTGGCCTGGAGGCCTTTGGGGAAAGGCGTAGGTTGGTTGGCTGGTGGTTTTTTTTTTTTTACTTTTTTTTTTTTTTTCCATCATCATTATTATTATTTCATCAAGGCCACCGGCTAGGAGCCGTTCGCAGCGCCGAGTCAGACCTAAGGCTCGTGGAAAGGGAACAACTTTCATCTCTCGCCGTCTGTAACCCAAGCCTCTTAGGCGATTCCCGGAGGCGAAATACTGAGGGACCTCGCAGCAGAGCTTGAAGTTCTTGCGGCGCTGCTGCCAACTTAACGCTGGCCTCGCATTTTTGAGTAATATTGGGGGTGTAAAAAAAAAAAGAAAAAAAAAAAAGCTCTGTAATCTGCTTCTGGAACGGAGGCTTTGGTAAAACACTGTGACTCATTTGTGCTGCCTGCCTGCTGCAGCAGGAAAGTGGGAAAGCCCTCAGTGTTTCGCTTCTGGGTGCTGTAGGTGCTCCGCTCAGCAGCCAGGTTTGCACAGCTCGCCCTTCGTGAGGGGAGTCAGCCGGGAGATAAATAAACGGCAGCTTAGTGAAAAACCCCAAGTCGTTTCTCTTCTTTTTGCCGTTACAGTTTTGGCAGCGATCGCGCGTGTAGCCGTAATCGCTGTCTCTCCTGGCTTTGTGGAGAGCCGAGCTGTTTTGTAGCCTCGGGAGTTCTTCGCTGCTGGCAGCACTGTGGCTGCTAGCGTGTGAGCACAAACAGGCTGAACCAAGGGGAGCTTCGATAAACAGAGCTGGGGCTGATGCTCCTCGGCGCTGAGGTCACCTGCGCTCGGTAGCACTAACGTACGGCATGTTTCTGTTGAATGCACCGAGAAACACTGCAAGAAAAGGTTTAAACCTTTCACTTTAAAAAAAAAAAAACATTTAAGAAGAAAAAAGCAGTTGCGAGTTTCAGTAATTGAGGAAGTTCCTCACCCTAAAAATTAAAAAAAAAAAAAAAGTTGGCGGAGATATATGTTGAGGAGACAAGGTGATAAAAATGATGTTAACCCTTTGATAGCTGATCACTATATGCAAACCATTCTTCTCCTTCCTGCGAGGCAAGAAGATACAAAGGTAGTATCTTGGGCTGTTGTCATACCATACTTTCTAAACAAGTTCTTTGTCTAAGTCCCATTACAAGTTCCTGCAAGTTTAAAACAATGTGACTTGAGTTGGCTTCTTTCTGAGCTTTGTTTTATTCTAACAGTTTGATGGTGTTAACGTTTTTATTAAGAATTTGCAATAAAACGGGTAAAAACCCTATTTTATGGTACATGTTTTAGGAGTTAAAATCAATTGTGACATCTTCCCTTAGCGTGGCTGAGTGACGTGGAAAGTCAAAACCTGTTGTAGAGCTCTGGTGTTGTCAGAACATGCCTTCTTACGTGCCGTGATCAGAATCTCAGTAGTGTAGGGCCGTATGGACAGCCATACGGGGTCGGACCAAAACCCCACCTACCAGACAGAAAAAGTTATCTGCGAGAGAGCCAGTAAGCAGGGCTAATGGTTATTGATGTTTTCCTGAGGCCCTGACACTTGCAGCTCAAGAATTTACTGAGCTTCTTTGCGTGTAGGAATCTTTAGTGATTTTTTTTCTTTTCTTTTGTGAACTTGCATGTAAACTTCTAGGATCAGACTGTGTGCTTTGGCAAGGAGTTGTGCAGCTCACGTTCCCATCACTTGAACCCTGATCTTAATTTTGGGCCTGGCTACAACTCTGACTTTATTTGGTGCCTATAACTCCTACGCTGGAAAAGTTAATGTGTAAATGACCCCTACGTACCTTGTCCTTGCTACTTGTGTCCTCTCTTGTGTTCTTTTGTCTCCTTTTCTCTCGTTATCTGCAATTTGGTAGATTAACACTAATGAGATCATGGCTCCCGTAAGATACAGGATGTTAAGGAAGACTTTACATATATCAATTTTATGTAGATATATTACCATCTGAATAAGTCATGGGGATTGTGGCTGTTGTGCAGATGAAATTGCTTATTGTTTTTCAGTAGTTTATTATACTAATAATACTTCGTTACCATGTTTATCATGGTAATAATGTTACAACAATGTGACAGTACTAGATGATTCATGGAAAGAAGTTAGTACTGGAGCACACAACCCGTTGAATGTTTGGCATCAACTGTCAGTTTTCGCACTTGCCAGCGAAGCAGCTAAAATAAGGAATATAAATACTACTACATCCTTAAAAGCGATCCTGCAACAGCCTAATGCAAAATGAATCAGGGAGTTCTCATGTATGTTTCTGACAGCTGATCGCATCTCCAGTTTTCACTCAAAGCCCTTGATGAGTACTTCAAAGCTTCTCACGGTTTCGCTGAACAGTGTAAAATCTTTGTAGCTTGTTATTGCATAATTTGCTCCAGCGAGCTATGGCTGTTATGTACTTCTGCATTTGCTGTTTGCCTGTTTAAAGAATCTCTTCCTGTTAAATTTCCTCCTTAAAAAATTATCAAGCCAAGTCAAAACAGCTTCAGCACCCTGCATGGAAATTTATTTTCACACCACTGTGAACTCTCGTTTCCAGAGTTGTTCTGCCTCTTGAGCTGCTGTACGTCCCAGCTCTTGCCAAGGCTGCTTGAATGCTTACGGTTTGTAAGCTTAGTCAGGAAGAGCTGTGCAAATAAACTAAGGACTGGCGCCTGCTTATGAAAGTTGCTGAGCAGAAGTGAAGGCAGTCGGTGAAGGAATTCGTTAGGGGAACGTGTTTGTGCCATTTACCCAAACATCGTCAGTGTTGTTCCTGGCTCATTGAGTTTCTCAACTTTACTTTCTGGGTGCGTTACTAAGTGTGAGTTGGGGTAAAGCAAACATCTGCACCCGTGCTTGTCAAATTCTGTCTGTGTGTGCAGAAGTGCCGGGGCTGGATGAGCTCTTGATTTAAAGAGCCATGCGGTGTCTGTGAAGGGATGGGTGAGCACAGGGAAGAGAAAACAGCCAAATGAACTTGAGAAAAATAAGTGAACCCAAGCAAGAAGGTGTAAGAGCAGAAGATTCAAGTGTATGCAGCAGTAATTGTATCTAATGCTGCAATTTATGGCATTTTTGTACGCTTTGAATATCACAGTTGGCTTCAAGAGCGAGAACAGTTTTCCTCTATTCAGGAATTGTTATACAAGGTTTTTGTTTGCCGACCCTTGCAACTTTAATTTACTGACCGGAGAGGTTGATAATGTGTGCAGTTTGTGTGCTAGCTAGCTGAAGACGTGACTTCCTAAAATTGCAGAGGATGTAAACTTTTCAAACCATGGAAATGTGAAAAAAGAAAAGTCGCTATAGCAACTCTATAAGAAAAGTGTACATCTTCGCAAGCTTTTTAGTCAAAACAGTAAGTTTGAAACCTTGCTTATCCAAAGGCTTAGACATTTGCTGCAGCAATTGATTTTCATGGGTAGTACATAGTTGGCTGTTAGAAAGTTCTGGAAATGTCCAAAAGGTGGGATAACCAGAGGGGCTTTTACTTGGCTTTTTCTTAAACTTGGGAGTGAGTGGAGTGACGGACCGTGTAGTTTCTGGAGGTCAGTTAAGGAGTGGGTATAACCTATGAATTAGGTTTGGATTCACGAACTTTTCAAGTGACTAAAAGCTTAGGGGAATATCTTCACAATTTATAGAAATGGAATATGTTTGCGAAGTGTTTCTGCTCACTGCCTGCCTGCAGCACAACTCCAGAGTGCATCGATGGGCTCAGATCTAAGGCCATACGATGCCTCAGACCCTGGCGTTTGGCAGGGCTGAAGGGCTGTGAGCCAAAGGTTTGGACCTGCTCGGAGGAAGCAGTTTTCCTGAACGAGTTATTTGTTGAATGGGGGGAACCTCCTAGAGGACAACTGGCACCTTTAATTAAGTGCTGCGCTTCGGCGAGAACAGAGACCTGCAGCAGGAGGCCCGGCTTCAGGAGCCGGAGAAAAATCTGCTTAGAAAGAGCCGTTTGCAAGATGGGAGGAGTATTCTGCACTGCTTCACACTTAGCACAGAAAGTGTTTCGGAGGGAAGAAACTGAAGCAGTATGTGCACATTTCTTCTGCCAGCTGATGTAATTACCTTGCAGACTTCGGCAGAGCTGGACATAATTTAAGTGTTTGTACAGAACCACGGATGTAATGCCATGGTAACAGTCACGTCGGGTGTTAAAGGGTCAGTAGTGGTGCAAATAGGAAGTAGAGGGGTCCCTGCGTGCAGTAAATGTAATAGATGTGCAAGTGTCAGTTTCACTGTACGTGCACTGATGGAGTGCATCATGTGCGTTGTCAAAATGTTGTCTGTATGAATAACTTCATAGCTGTTCAGGTTCTGCATCTCTTGCTTAGTGCAGAGCTCGCATAGCATGCGTTCTGTTTGAGTGACAAATTTATTGTCAGTTTTATGGTTTCCAGAAGAAAGCAAAGAAATTCTATTTAAACGCACGCTTTGTAATTTTGGTTTAAGTTGTAATGTGTGTGGAAACAATGTTTATAGGTCCTATACATCAGTAAATATGCATTTATGACTATATAAAAAACCAATCTCCAATTTCTGTATTAATATTGACGTGGGACATTCAAGTACTGCAATTTTTGTAGCGTGTAATTTCGCTCTCAGGAGATGGATGTGGAGCGATCACTGGCACACAAACTGTTGAAGAAAAGCTTTTCATGCTTGACATTTTCTAGAAGCCTAAATTAAGTTGCCATTGTCCTGCTTGTTGAAGCAGGGGGAAGGGACATTAATTATCTGCAGGAGATGAAGAATAACTTTTAATTACAGAGCCTAATCTATGACAGGACTGAGTGTAATTAAAAAAAAAAATATCTCCCTGCGAACTCATAATCTTGTCTTTTCTTCCTTTCTAACCAGTTACCACTTGGCCCAAGACAACGGACGTAAACTTATCCAACTCCTTAAATGGTTTGAGCTTGATGGGAATTCTGGACGCAAGAGTTGGCGGCGGTATCCAGGGTCTTCAAAACTTGAATTCAAGGGCCCCAAGATCTCTCTCGTTGCCTGAGTACGGACCTGGTCAGCCCTCCAGTGCTTTAGAAGATTGTCATAGCCTTAAATCCGTGGATTCTGGTATTCCAACTCTAGAAATAGGAAATCCAGAGCCTGTTCACTGCAGTGTGTTAAATGGGAAGAGAAAGCAGTCAGAACCTGAGATTGTGCCTGACAGAGCTTTCCAGAGCGCGTGCACGCTGCCGTCTTATGTGCCTCCACCTTCTCTGACGTCTGAACACGATCACGCTGTGCGAAAATCGTCTACTTTTCCGAGAACTGGGTATGACACCGTCAAACTTTATAGCCCAACTTCAAAAACTCTGAATCGAAGCGATGATATCTCTGTCTGTAGTGTTTCCAGTCTTAGCACAGAACTGTCAACGACTTTATCTGTTAGCAACGAAGACATTTTGGACTTCGTGGTCACAAGCAGTTCAAGTGCGATTGTGACTCTTGAGACTGACGAAGCGCACTTCTCGGATGTTACCCTGAATTCCACTAAAGAGACCAACGATCAGAGTCAGCAGGAGTGCTGCCAAGAGACAGACGTGGACAGCAAGCGAAAAATACTGGGACCTTTCACGAACTTCTTTGCCAGGTAATGTTTCTGTAAAACACGTTGATCTTAACAGTGAGAGTAAACGAGACCATAGGAGAAATGTTCTGTATATTTTACTCTGAAAGAGAAAATAGCTTGCTATTTTAGTGTAAAATGGCATTATGAACATAATCGGTCTGGTCTGAATAAGTGGGCCGATATTGCCTACTAAGGGTTTGAATCCTGCTCTGTATTATCTTTAGGTTGTATGGAGGAATTTTAAATCTTCGTAAAAGATTCTTTCTGTCTTACAGAAAAAGGGTTTGCTTCCAGGCTTCTCCAGTGATGCCTTCAGTGTTTTGGCCAAGATCCTTAACCTCATGTTCCATAAATAAATATAGGTAGGGTACATACCTGTTTGGAAGAGCTTTGACATCTGAGGGTTCATAGGTGGTCTAGTCGTGATGGAGCGTTTTACTGATGAATGCATGAAGTTTAAAACACGAATGCTTGTCAGACTTCCTGACTGCTATGATTCTTCCCAACCTCAATGGCAGTTTTGTTAATACCCTGTTTCCTTCGGTTTGGTGTGGCATGGGAACACCTGATGGGGAATTTTGGCACTCAGTTGTTGAAATAAGATCATTTACTGCTCAAAGCAGGTACATGACATCTTCTAAAAGTGGATTTAGTATGAATGATGAAGTGTGTTAAATGCAGATGCTCCTTAGGTAAGTCAAAATGGTGATTCAGGAAAAGGACCGTTCTGCTTTTTTTTTTTCCTGTTTAAGGCCTTGTAAATGCCTCTTATTTTTAGGACGTAATGTCTGAAGTATGTTATATTTCAGAGGAATGATTCCAGAAGTAAACTGAAGACATTAAGCAGTGTTGGCTGTACCTAACTGAAGAAAATGTGTTCAAAACAGGTTAATCTCTTTTTACTCAAACTTGTTTTTTGCATGAGACGAAGAGGTGATAAAATGCTTACAGAATTGGCAAACGTCATTCTTTGAAAGGCTGCCTTAATTGCAAAGCTCAAGAGAAGCAGTTCCTTCAGATTCACTAAAACTGGCTGAAGCTGTCATTGATTTTCATGCTTAGGTTCAAGTTACAGTAGAAATGCCTGCAGCGAACTCCACTTACCAGTCCTGTTTGAGGTGTTAAAGCTTTTGCAGACCTCTGTCTGTGTGTTGCCATGGGACCAGACTCAATTCTGAAGCAAGAGGTTTCTTGGCACTTCAGAGTGTGAACTTTTGTTACCCGTTCTGGTAGCACAGCTGCTAACTCTAACAAATGCTGTCCTTCAGCCTGGAGGGAGCGCCGCGGAACGGCAACACGTAGGCCCTGCCTGAAGGAGGACGTGTAACCGCTTCCCAACCTTTTCCATCCAAGAAAATAAAACCATCTGTCCAAATGCTGTTCTGCTGTGCTCTCCAGTGGTGCTACAGAAGCAGTGGTACTCACTAGACTGAGCTTTTTAACCTGAATGTTTTCAGGTGCATTGAATTTCAGAGAACAAAGGACATCCTTATTACCTTATAAATGGGGAGCAGGTCATCTTGGCCACCAGGTGATGTCAGCAGGAGAATATGAGGCTTAAGTTCAAACTAGGTTATCAGCTTTGAAGTTCCAGCTGCTCTCTTTGTAACCTGACCTTTAATATCCTTCCCTTTAACACCTGCTTTCTGCCCTGTTTCCAAAACAGGGCTGCTCGCTGTCTGTACTTGTACTCCACATACCTGGATGCTATGCATCCGTTCTCTTAGGTCATGCAAACCGGTGGCGTTTCACAGGTGTTGAACAACCAGGGGACTCCTGAGTGTCCTCTTGCCCCGCAGGGAGTGCTAAATACAGCTTATGTTGTCTACATCGTTAAGGACTAAAGCATGCTGTTGCTAGTTTTTCTGGTATTTGCAACCTGCCGCCTGCGTGGCTGTCCTTGTACCCTCTAATGATCTTTGCAGTTCCTGTGGCTGCTGTTACACTCCTCGCCTTCCTGAGCTGAACAGACGCTTGGGTAGATGAACTCGGCGGGCTTCCCTCCAAGCTGAGTGTCCCGGCTTTGTGTATGGTGTTGGGGGAGGAGGCGGCATTTGGAGTGGTATCTGGAACGAGCACTTTGCTGAGAAATGAGCCGCTTGGAGTAGTTTGTAAAAATAAAAAAATAAAAAATAAAAAAAAAATGCTGAGGTGACCGGTGTAAACCAAGTCCCTGAGAGGAGCATGGTTTCAGCACCTGGCTTTGTGCTGAAAGGACAAAGTGAGCATTAAACATCTAAACCTTCCCTTTCAGAAACCAAGGATGAACTTATGGCAGGAGAAAGCGAAACTGTTCTGGCCTTGCTCAGTGCACACTCACATGCAGGGTGGACGAACAGGCACTGGGGGCTTGGATGCAGCCTTTCCACCTTCCAGCAGCCTGACCGTGGAGCACAAGGGAGGCGTTCTTAGCCTTCTTCGGCAGGTTTGGGTCTCTGGGGGTTCTCCTGCACGATGGGATGCGGATTTGAACTGCTGTGGGCTGCGATGAGTCAGCTGAGGTTTTGCTCAAGTTGTTGACATTCGGTAAAAGGAGAAACCTCACTTCTTGAAACAGCAGCTGTGCTTGTGTTGAACCCTGTCTGTCAGCTGAGCGTGTGTTGGGTTCTCCAAACTTGTCGAGACAGAAGTTGCACTGGATATGTCAGTTAAGAGTTGTTGCTGCCAGTAGACATAGTAGTGACAAAAAAAAATTAGATGCCTCCAGTGCTTGGTCACATGTATTGAAGGAGCTTACATGTCACTGAAGGTTAAATCTTCCGCAGGATCAAGAAAATGCATAGGGGAGCATCTTCTTTAGGATGTAACGTTCTCTCTTAGCACTCTGTAGATCTGTTTTTCCCTGTGTATGTGTGTTTGCACATGCAGTGCATATGAGGTGGTGTGCTCCCCATCAGCTGTGTAGTATTGGTCCTGTTAGGAAGCATCGGTGCTTGCTTGAGGCAGTGGTTGGAAATTAAGCTACAGTGGAGATGGAGGCCAGGAGAGCCCAACTGGTTGCCCATTGATCCTGGCACCGCTGACGGCACTGGAAAAGGAGCGTGCCTGCCCTACCTGCTTAAGCACTGCGATGGAGAAAGTTTCCTGGACTTCTCCTGAGCCTCAGTGCTGTCTCTTCACCATTTTGGACTTTGACAGGTCTGGCGATTTCCTCGGGTTGTTACATGCCTCTTTGGGTGGGGCAGGAAGATGCAATGAAAGAGAGGCAGCGTTCCTGCTTGTCCACACACAGTCCTCCTGAAAGAGCCTACGGCATCCCAGGTACCAGCTGGGTGCGCCTGTAGCGGTTGTCATTAGGCTCCAGGTTAGTACGTGAGGAAGCATTACGGCTGCTTTCCAAAGCAATAATCCTGACTACTGGCAAAGAAACCTGACATCTTGGTTGTTTTCAAGTCGTGTGTACTTGGATCAGCCCTGTAAGGCCAGGGGTCCTTTGCATAAAGCATGAGTTTGAATTCGTTTCCTTAATTTGAATATATGTAGGAACTTGGTTTGAGAAACGGCGTTAAGAAATAATTGGCTGGGGGACTGAGGAGTCAGTGCCTTGCCTGTGCCTTTGCCCTGGTGACCCACGGGAGCGCAGGTTAATGAATTCCACCTTTGGACTTGGCTGCGGTACAGCACTGCTGAAACAGGCTTTTAAAAGGCTCGCTTTTAAAGCAGCTTTGAGTCAGGACCATTGTGATTTTACTGCACAAGTTCTGCTTTTCATTCCTCATTTTGGAGAGTGAGGATGAGGCTCTTTATAGCTACACGCGGAGTTTTTGTAGGACTCTGGTTAACTGATAAGCCATGCAGCTCCTTTTTAAGGGAATGCAGGAATCCTAACTCTTGGCTTAGTCCGCTGCTGTGAATATTCTGTTATTCCTGGAACCTGGATCCTCTTTCTTTTCAGGCCGTTCCTAGAAGTTTTTGATCCAAATGTTCTAAGAAGCAGGATCTCAGGAAACATTTTGCAGAGAACAGGGACTATACAAAAAGAGCTTTCAGGAATATTATGTTTTACTATTTTCAAAGAATTTCTGTGTTTCTGAGAGAGAATTTCTGAAGCAGTATTGGCATTATATCCCATACACAGGAGCACAAACTTGTGGCCTTACTTGTAGTCTGTGAAGAAAAAGGGCTTAAGTTTCAAAACAGTAAGTACTGGTTTCATCATTAAGTCTAAAATCTTGTGAATTTTATACATCTCATATGCACACATGTTTTGAGGTGACTAGTCGCGTAATTGGGAGCTCTAAACCTGAGGAACTGGGTCCATTAATACCATAGATAAGTCCCCTGTGTTAAGGAGTAGGACCCTTTCATAATGCCATTTCTTGTTTTTTTAATGAGAGCACCGCATGTGGTGCATCTCGAATTTCAATGTTAAAAGGAAGGCAGAGCAACAAGGACCATTGTAGATAGTGTTGGTTGCCCACTTTCATCTTTCCAAAAAAAAAAAAAAAAAAAGAATTCACTGACCACAGAAGATAAGAGAAAAAGTATGAAAATAATTATGGTTGAGTAATCTGAACTTTTAAACGTTACATGTGGTGTTGTCTCCTCTTCTGGACGTGTTTTGTGTTCAGTGAAGACTCTTAGACTGGAGGTTGTTCAGGAGGAGACCATCTGAGAAGCAGCACTGAAGCGCGTAGGAGGAGGAACAGAAGGAACTGGCGGGGAAGGATGTGTGTACGCAGCTTTTAAATACAAATGCACAGAAAATCGCTGAGCTGCAGGTAGAGCTGCCCAGAAGTTGCGAGGAGGAACTGCAGAAACCTGGCTCAGGATGGGGAAAGCCTGCGCGGGCAGACGGCACCGTGCTGCAGGCTGGGGCTTGCCGGTGCTGAGATCTGCCTGGCCTCGGGGGCTTGCCCTTCTGCTGGAGGCAGCAGAGGACTTTGGTGGCAGTTCTGTCCCTCTCCGCTGCTTTCTCTGGGTGCCTTCTGAGCTAACTGGTGTCAGTGATGGGGATCTGAAAAGGCTGCGAGGAGATTGTCGGGAGAGAAGGCAGCAAAGTGTCAGGTACTGCAGCCTTCGCTGTTGGTGTTGGGTGCCCCTTACTTGGAAGCTGCTTTGTCTGCATGACACAAAATACTAGGGGTCCACCCCTAGCCTGTATTTACTCTTGTATCTCTAGAACAAACAAGTTACAGAATTGTCCTGAAATAAACGCTCTTAAAGTGAATCTTTTGTAGGTGCAAAGTTGGAGTTCTACAGTGATAACTTTTCCTTTTGATAAGGAAGGCTGAAACCTGTTGAAAATTGTGTGGTACAGTTTTCAGAACTCCAGTCCTCTAATGCACTGCGTGCAGTTAGGAACTTTGTCGTGTGGCCTGTTTTCCACGAGGCGTTGAACTTAAACTGTCCACATTAATTTTAATCCTTTTTTTTTTTCCTCTTTATGCATGCAGTAACACAACTTCCATTTAGACTTACTGTTCTATTACTCCTCCTTTAAATTTTGCATTAAACCTGACCTGAGGGGCTGTTCTTCAGAATAAATGCAAGTTGCTTTTGGAGATAACATCTTATTTATTTGAACTCCTGTTTGTGAGAAAGCATTTTCAGATATTCAGCAGCAAAACTAAGAGGCTTGCTGATGCCCTTTGTTCATTATGGAAGTTAAATGAAAATCTGCACAGCGGTGCTTTGGTGGATTGTTGTTCTTACTTCCCAGTAATGGCACAATAAGCGAGGACTTAGTGCCATCCAATTATTATTTAAGATAAAGTCAAATGGGAATATTTTCTTTTTCAGTGGCTGGTGGGAAGAATTACAAAAATCTCACACCAGCTAGCAGTTTGTAGCATATGAGTTTCATGTCACTTGTAGCATTCAGCTCTAATGTTTTTTTTACTCCTTGTCCTTTTTCTCTGTGTAAGGCCGCCTTTCTGAACTCCTCCAGTTGTGCAGTTCTACATGTTTGTTTTTGAATAGAAAGAGTGAGAATTAGGTTCATTTCGGTAGACGTATACAAGACTCGAGGAACAAATTCAGATGGATGGAAGAAGTCTGCTTTCGTTTTGATTCTTTGTCTATGGGAATGGTTTGTGAATCAGTGAGTTGGATGGACTTTGTATCTTCAAGCTGCTCTGCATGAACTTTCCTCGTGTTTCCCTGTGTTAAAGGAGCTGTAAGGACTGGAAGTGACCGAGCTTCGGGGAAGGAGACTCTCAGCACAGTCACTGCCATGTGACACTCCCAGCTATCTAATCAAAATAACATTTAATGTTCAGCTGACTTTTTGTTTCCTCACTTCCTTATCGGTAATGTCAACTGTTGTAAGTTACCACAAATTTAGAAATCATTAAAGAAAAAACAAACACAACATTACTCTGAATTTAAAGAGTACTTAATTTGGGGACAACATTGCAAGGGAATGTTACGTGTATGCTTAGATTCTGAAAAATGCGGTAAGTGAGGTGAAATTAGATGGAATAGGTGTCTACTGAGAACTTTCCTTTCAAAATAGTTAAGGGGGGATAACTGAATAACTAGTTTTTGAATACTGTTTCCCTTCCATTACCAGTGCTACGTATTCTGTGGGAAATTTGGAGTCAGCATTTGCTTTTAAATATCTTAAGGCTAAACAAGAAATGTTGTTTAACAAAATTCTGTGGATGGATGGAGGGTTTTTTTTGACAGAAATAGTATATGGAGACTGTGGGCTTTCTGGGGCAGGGATAGGTGGTGTTAATGCCTTGCTCTGGGTAGTCTGAGTTCTGTTAAATACTGAGTTTGCTGACACGGCAAACCAAGAAAAAGAATGTGAATTTTTATTTGTGAACTGTTGGTCTCAGTTCAGGCATTATTACATTGATGCTTTAAGGAGGTATCCATACTAAGCATCTCTACGTAGTTATTAAGGAAAGTACCTCAAAAGTTTTCAAGCTATGCTGTAAGAACAATATCTAAAAAATACAGTAGATAAATCATAATTCACACCTTGTCCCGACAGCTGACAGGATAAATGCAAGACCTGGGTACCAACCAAGAGGTAAGACAGTGTATTTACGTAGTGCTCAGACTTCCAATTCCTGAGCTGTAGCACTTCCAAAACAGAACCACAGAGCAGTTTAGGTCCAAAGGGACTTCTGGAGCCCCCTGGTGTAACCTCCTGCTCGGCGCAGGGCTGACTTCTGCAGCAGCTCGTGCTGCTCAGAGCCTTGTCCTGCAGCTGTGAGTAGGTTTGACCCTAGAGTTACCACAGCCTGTTGGAGTATGTGGGCCAGGATTTAGCTACTACCACTGTGTTTTTTCTTTTCTTTTGTCCAGATGGAGTTTACCTTGCAGCAACTTGCTATGTTGCCTGTGTGCATCTCAGAGAATGGTCATCCAGGCTGAACAAACCACCTCTCAGCATCCCTGTTTGTGTCTTGTAGGCTTCAGCACTCAGCAATCAAAGGGGTCATCCGCTGGACTTTCTCCAGATACTGATCTGTGTTTTAGTTCAGGGCCCCCAAACTGGATGCGGATATTCTCATGGATAACAAGCAGAGCTCTTAATCATTTTTCCTCTTCATCTGCTAACAGAACCCAGTCTGCATTCAGTCTTCGCTGCTGAGAGGTCTTACTGCTGACTCAGGTTCACCTTCTTGCTTAGGGTGGTATTTAGTGTATTCATTCAGGTTTTGATTTGTGTGGTAATAGTACTTTAGATCAATGATGCAATCTGCTTTCAGTCTCTGGGAATAGAAGTTTGGGTTATTCTGGTAACATTGGAATACCTGGGAATTTTGCCAACTAGAAAAGAACCATTACGTGTAGTTGATTGAATTGAATAGTTTGAACTTGGACCCGAATGTTGCTTCTGTATGGGAGTCCCAACTTGCAGAAGCTGTTTCTGAGAAGTCCCCAGAATTTGCCTGGTAAATTAGCACTGCACGTCATCCATGTGAAAAATAGTCCTTGGTTTGCTACAGCCGGTCTTTACTGCTAAGCATTCAGGATTAGCCTCACTTACCTTTTCTCGTCTTCAACACTTGAGTACACGCAGCTCTGCTTTGTGTCCTTCTGAACTGAGGGGTACCCTCTAAGAGAAAAAGGTAAACATAGGACATTGTAGTCCTCTTGATAGTTTAAACCCTCCTTTTCTTTTCTGGAGATCTAATAAGAGATTTCCAAATTACCCCGTTGCAAGCTTTCGCCTCTCATGCGGTGCAAACTTGAATTGTGTTACTGTCGCCCTCAATTTTTTTTTCAGACCTGCAGGTATCTGTTGCCGTATGAAAGGTCAGGTGCCGTTATTCTGGGTTCCTACTGAACAGACCAAGCACACTGGAGGGTTGGTGGTTGGAAAACTTCATTTATAAAATTTGATAGGGATTTCTTAAACATTTGTCAGGGAGGCCAACTTCTAGACTGCCTGGCTCTACTTCTGTTGGATTGTTTTGGTATCTGTGAGGTACATTTCTTCAAACACGGCTTTTGCATGTGATTTTGGAATCTTACTCAAAGCCTGACTTCTAACTTGTCAGAGATTCTTTACTGTAGCCAAAATACTTGGATATTTTGGGATGATGCTTTGTTTTTTGAAAAGTTCAGGTTTGCAAAACCTATTGTGACGGAATGGCAGTCTGTGGTTGGGAAGGTTGAATGTGAGAGCCAACAGCGATTGCCTCGAGTGAAGTATTCCCAGAAACCAGTGTTACCTGGTCATGGGTACCAGCTGCTGACCTACGTGCTCCTAAGAATGTAGATTTAGGGCCCCTTAGGGCCTTTTGAGTAGTTTTTTTATAAGATCTTTTTCTTCTGTCCTCCAGTTCCCTAGCCATCATGAGCTATGTGTATGAGTCTTGTTCCTCTGCTGATCAGGTAACCAAAATTGTTGTGATTAAAGTGTGTTGCTGATTTTTCAGAGTAGTTTTTTATTTTTTATTCCTCTGGAAGTTATTGAAGTGGCTAGAATGCAAGCTGCTAGAGGTGAGGATCTTTTTTTCCCCAATTAATTGAGGGTGAATTATGTAGGATATAATTAGCACAGAATACAAAAGGTTACTGAAAGATGAGAAGAAAACAAATACTAAACCTATTGCCTAAATTCCATAATGGTGTGAGAGTGTTTCCCAAACACTGTTAATTGAGTTTGTGCCATGCCTGGAAAGATGGCTGGGCATTTTTCCTCAGTCTGCAACAAACATTTAATAAAATTTCTCTTAATATATATTTTTGCTTCATAGGTGCTGTGCATGGCTTAAAATGCCCTGTTTCAATGTAGGTTTCTGGATGCCTTGTGGAATAACATCTTTGGAGACATCTCTTTTTACACTGTGCTTATGTGCTCAACATGTGGGTTTACCTAGCTCTCATGACCGGTATCTCCTTACTGTCCAGCTCTTTAGAGAGCCCGTTATGCACTCCGGTTTGACTGCCTTTGCGTAGACCAAGGGGCTCAAGACCTCAGTGCTCGTTGCACATTTAGTTTGGACTTATCAGGAAATTTCAGGATCTTCCTCCAAAATAAACTGAAGGAACGCTGGTTTGCCTCTGTTTCTTTCCTGCCTTTTAAGAACACGTGCAAGTCCGATACTCATTTGAAATTGTCTTTGAAGATAACTTTGTCCGACAAAGTCTGAACCTTCTGAACTTTCTTCACTGCTCTTATCTTTCATCTGCTTTCCTCGAGAGGCTGGTAAGTTCTTCCAGTTGTTCATTCACATGACTACTCTAATTGTCTTGTCTTCTGAAAATAACCTTCTTAATTGGAAGACTAATTGACGTCTGAACGTGAGCATGCTTTGTGAGAGCAGGAAATGTTGTATGCTTTTTTAACACTCATAACAAAAAGTTACTTGCTATTACAAATCATTTTGGGTAAAAGCTGGTAACAAGTAGCATCAGTGTGTGTGTGGGTTGGGTCAGTGTCTGCCTCTAGGTGATTCTCAGGCTTGTTTCTTTACAGCATCTGTCTTTAAGAGTAAGCAACCCATTAAAACACGAGTATACTTGCAAGTATAATCGCTATGCTAGGTCAGTGTTGAAGAAATCTGCCACAGAGCAGCACGTGCCATCTTCCTTTTCCTTTTGCTCCTAACAATTGTTCCGTGCTGAATGCCGGCGTGGTCTTTAGAAGTTCATCTCAGGAGCCACATGAAAATGTCACCAGCGAAACAGTTAAAAATCATCAATGTCAGATTTCCTGGAGACCCCTAAGCTCCTCTGCCCTTTTATTTCAGGCAACCGGTGTGTCTTGGAGTTCTGGGGAAAACACCTGTGTGTGCGCCTGGCAGGTGGCAGTGGATGTCCATGTGCCCACCTCGCTGGCTGCCCTTTGACCGCTGCCCGGCAGGATTCCTTGGCAGGAGCCAGGGAATCATTAAGGTTGGAAAAGACCTCCAAGATGGTCTGGTCCAACCATCCCCCTCCCACCAGTATCACCCACTACACCGTGTCCCTAAGCACCATGTCCAACAGTTCCTTGACTCTGGCAGCACTGAACCTCAGAGGTATTTCAGGGGGCCCAGTGCAGTTTGCCTGGCTAGAGAGGACTTCATGGAGTAGGTTTACAGCAGAGTCTGAGATCTGGGCCAGATTGGCAGCAGAAACCATGACAGCACTGTCTGTGCTCCTCTTAGTGGATAGGTTTGTATACTAAACTTGGGGAGAGGTGGGGAGGGGTGAATTTTTGGGAGGAGACTTGGTTACTAACCTTGAGTGGGATAAGCCACAGCTGAAACGGAGAAAATGGAATTCCTGAAAGCTTGTGGGACAGGGCTACAAACTCTTCCTGCAGCAGTAGCTGCTGGCAGTTGTGTGTGCAGACCTCCTGTCTTTTTAGAAAGAATTGGACAGAAATAGATAAACTCTCTGCTTTGGTAGTGATATTTAGAAACAAACTTTAAAAAGCCTTAATAGGCGCTGCGTGAATAAGTTCATCTGGGCCATTTGTTGGTGCCCCATCCCTGGAGGTGTTCAAGGCCAGGCGGGATGGGACTTTGGGCAACCTGGTCTGGTGGGAGGTGTCCTGCCATGGCAGGGGGCTGGAACTGGGTGGGCTTTAAGGTCCCTTCCAACCCAAACCACTGTGTGGTTGATGCGGTTCTAGCGTTTCTAATTTTTTTGATTGAGGCTTCAGTGTGACCATGACAGCAAAGGGGGCAACAAAAATGCTGGCACTGTATGAATGAGTAGTGTTATCTGTATGGCAGCTAGTAAGTAACTTTATCTCAGCAGTGCTTATAGAACCCCTGTGAAATGGTTCTCAGGTTTTACTCGAAAGTAAGGTTTTCCAGACACGGCTGAATGTAGCTGTTAGTATTTACCTTCCACCCTTCCCCACGAAAGAAGCAGCTGGGCAGGTCAGTCAGTATACAGCAGTGGTGCAGGATGGTCGTGGGGAAGAATTCTCTGTCTGTCTCTCTTGTATCGCAGGATGCTCCTTGTACGTATGTAAACGTTTACTCAGAAGTCAGAATTAAAATCTCTCCTGTCATCTCACCACAGCTCAATTAAAACAAGGTTAAACACTGATTTGGTGCCAAATAGTGTTTTTAAGGGAATGGTGCAAAAGTAATTTTGTATTTGAAATGTGACCTGTCCTTGGCTTTCCTAAAATAAGCAGCTGCAGACACTTAGTGTAAAATAGTTCACACATTGAATGGGAATGCAAATGAAACCCATGGCTCCACGGTAACGATGCAGCAGACGTGATGCATCATGTCAGATATTCCTGTTAATATCCCAGCTGTAAATCAGGATGGGGTGCTCTAGTGGCTGTGAAGAAGACAGTGAGACTGAGATAATCATCAGCATGAGATCTTCTTTCCAGGCATGTCAACCCTTTTTACATTTAAGATCTCTAATTAATTTGCGTCTTAGAACAATTTTAATTAATTTTTGAGATCTTTTACACTAGGATTTGTGATTTTTTTTTTTCCTTGGAGTGAAAATGGGGTTTCTAATTTTACTAATAAAGAATTTTTGTGACTTTGTCAATCTGCATTTTCCATTAGCTAGAATCTCATTAAACATACTGCATTTGGAGCTGAAGTTTTTGGTGAGTTATATTTGTGCAGGAGTGAGGCTGCTCAGGACTTTTAAATCTTAGGAGATAAGCACAGGAGGAAAAGAAATCCTTTTTGAGTTACAGTAGCAGACAAATGAAAGTTTTCGCTATGAATTATTTGTGCCGATATGTATGGCAAAAATCATCCCTTCCTTGCACTCAGGTGGTGGTTTTATCACGATCCTGTGGTGACGTTCTGATTTATTGCAAAGTTCTGCATACGTTGGACTACAGAACGTTTTATAGTATTTCTTTTTTCTCTAAGTTTTCTAAAATGAGCTGCAAAGGGGGCAGCATCCCTTCTGCTCCTCCCACCCCAGTTTGACTGCCATGTGGTTTACCTTTGCCTTGCTCCCGTCTGGGACAGATCAGGATTTACCACTGCTGGCTGTCCTCAGTCAAAAGAAGAGCAGGTTGTAGGTTACAGTTCTACTTCTGATTGTGCCAGTTTGCTGCTCCTGATAACGCTCTGTCTTTTGGAAGTTTGGGTGCTGCTTGGAGCTTGTGAAGAGTGCATGAAGAGCCTGGACACCAGCAAAACATCAGGACTTAGGTGTAGACAGAGAGCAGGGAAGCGACAAAAAGGCAGAGTAAAGAGTAAGTTGCTCTGTTCAGAGTGGGGAATGTGTGTTGACCATGCACGGTCCTTTCATTTCAATTTTTTTTAAATTAAAAAGAACTGGAAATCGCTGATGGTGTAAAGAGAGGAAGAGATGCCTGGTGCCCTGGAAATCGTGCAGACAGAGGGAACAGTGAGCTGAGCAAGTATCATGCCATCTGCTAGATGAGCAGTAGAAGAGATTACTTAGTAAGATGCTCCCTCTAAAGGGAAGAGAGATTGTATTAATGAATTGGTTCAAAGCAAGGATGTGAGATCAACTCTGTCTTAGAGCAGCACTTCCAGCTGAGGGTTGTTATACTTTATCATCCCAATTCATCTTTATTTTTGCTCTGAAGATAATGATGTATTGTAGCTTGCTGTCCTTCTTAAAATCCTTCAAAGGAGATGTGGAGGATTGTTGCTTGCGTAGACGTTTGCTAGAAACCTCTAGTGTAAGTAGATAGGGAAAGAAAATTGCCTGCTGGTCTTCTACTTGTCTTATTTTTCCAGTTCTAATGAACTGTGCTGAAAGCCTTTTTCTTGCCAAAGGGCATTTAAATGTGCACAGAGCTGTCGCACAGTTGTGGCTCTCACCTCTGTCCGATGCTGGAAGTTCGAGTTTTCTCTGCAGATGGTTTGTAGTCTTGAATTTAGTTTGTTTGCTTTGTAGGTAGTAACAACCTGAAAGAAAACCTGTTAGCAAGAACAACCAACCTGTCTTGTGTTGTCTATCATTTCTTGCCTGGAGTGGTTTTGGTGATGTTTTTTGTCATGCTTTCCTTCAAAATCTTTTTAATTTCAGATATTTTTTAGATCTTGCTTGAAATTTCTTCATTTTAAGTTAACAAAGAAACAAAAAACATGCGCAACCTCACATCTGTCTCTCCTTACGCTTTTTCTGTGGCAGCTGTCTCAAATGATCCTGTAAGTTCATCACCTCAGGCTGTCATGTATATGAACTTGGGGTGGGGTGAAGAGAGAGCTTTCTTTGAAGCTGTTGTTATGCCAGTCTGTTTTTCCCAGCGCTAGCAGTTGCAGCAGTAGCAGTGTAGCTGAATTTGCTGATTAACGCTCTAATTAGCTTATAAATCTTTAAGTAGCGTTAGAACTTGAACGATGAACTACTGGAGAGCGTCATAACTGCATTGTAGTTTTAGTTGTAGAGACAAAGCAAATCTTTGGTGTCGATCCAGTAATTTACCCCCAGAATTATGATTTCATGCTTTGGGGGGAAAAAAAAAGGTGGGGGGGATGTCATTAGGTTTGTGTTTCCCTGTCTGTTTCCCCTACATCTTTATCTGATTTTTTTTATTTTATGTCACAGGGTGGGGGAAGCTAAATTGGGTTTGTAGAAGTGTACAAACTCCTTAAACTCCTTACTCCTTAGCTTTGACATCAGCTCTTACTGCTTTGTGTGATTTCTGTACCTAAACACCTTGGTCGTATCTTTTAATATGATAATCTGTTCCTGGTTTGGGTTTCAAGGTAACCGTACCCTTGTGATATTGAAGCATGTGATCATTTGTGTAAATACAGGCATATTGAAGGATGGCAGCGCACCCTATCAACTTTATAAAATACATTTCGGTGCACTCTTGATGCTTGTGCCTTGATTGCTTTCCTCCTACTAAACATTTCTCCCGTATTCCTAGCTGTATTATCTCTGGTGGTGTATTTATGATACTGTTCGTGTTAGCTGATCCAAGGTGGCCGAGAAAAATAACTTCTTTTTGTCTGTATCTTTCCTGTTGCGGACTTGAGTTCAGCCCATTTAGAACATGATGTTCGATACAGTTTTATTTCCCAAACTGCCACGCTTTATGAATAAGAAACAATCTGTACTTGCAGGGGTCAGCCTGTTGGGCATTAAGGTGGTAATTGGAAGCGAGGAAAAACAGTAGTGCTAGACTGGAAGCATCTGTGCTAGGAAGGTGCTATAGCTGCGTGCGGATGGAAGTAGTGAAAAAGCTTTTGTCTCATCGGAGTAGTTTTATTTTCTGTTTAAATGGAGGAATGAAAACCTACACAGCTTGTTGGGGGGGGGGGGAACCTCCCACACCTTCTGGTACTAAACTTAACTAACCTGGACATTGCTGAGTATTTGCTGGACTAGACGGTGGGACAAAAGGGAATCCTGGTTTTAATAACCCCGTGGGTGTGGAGTGCCTGCTGTGCTCCTGGGGGAGCCGGGAGGGCTGCTCCCTACCAGCTGCCCTGTTTTGGAAGAACGTCTCTGCGGTGAGGAGATGCCAATTTGGCACATAGCTTTGATTTAAGAACTAACAGCCTCAATAAAAACGAGTTAACTTTCAGTGGCTTCTAGTTTTGTTTCATCTAAAACTTAGCCAATTTCCCTTTGCTCCTTTGTGTCAGCAGTTCGTACCGTCTGGCTTTCAGACGGTACGTACGGTGCATAAGCTGGCCGAGACGTTTCAGAGAGACTTCAGAATTAATGTGTTTTGATAGCTGCTTTTAATTTTATTCAGGAAAAACAATCTGAACAATCTTTTATAAGAGCAGATCAAACAGTAAAAGGCTGCTAAGTCTGCAACCTTTTTGTGATTTTTGGGTAGTAATCTGTTGTAACAGGTGGGTAGAGAATGTTTACACAGCAAGAGATCTAGCTTCTTAGTCTTACTTTAAAACACTGAGGTTGAGCGATGTAGAGGGAGGCTAAAAAAGAAGAGTACTTTCAGAAAACGACAAATAAACTTACTTATCTACTAAAAATTCATATTTAACCAAGTTGTTTGTCATATGGTGGCAATGCTGTATAACATATCTCTTGGGGATAAGAATCAGTCCCTGCCACCACAAACACAAGAGAAGCTTGTGTGGTTGGGATAAATGAGGTTGGCAAATCATATGTCCTTCTGTTTATTGTAATTAATCGACCCTTTTTCTTAATCAAACCTTTTTTTTTTGTAGGAATTTGTTTACCAGAAAGCAAAGTTCAAGACTTGAGAAACAAAATGATGTGGGATGGAAGTTGTTTGGAAAAGTACCCATCAGAGAAACCTCGCAGAAAGATCCCAAAAAAATGCAAAAGGTATTTGTTTAACCCTACATTAGGATTAACAGTGAATGTAGAATCCAGTTAGGTTTATGATGTGTGTATATGACTGTGAAGCCTGTTTGTTTGAGGAGTTGCACCTGATTTATAATAATCTGACAATATAAAAGATGGATTTTGTTAGATTTTTTTTAAACTTACATTATAACACAGAGTGCCATTCAAAAGAATGTGTTCTACTTAGTTTTAAAACTGAGTACCCCATGTAAATCATGCCATTTTGGTATAAAACATTTCATGTGAAGATTCAAAGTATGTGAATGAATATTTGTTTATAATCAAACTTGGTGGGTATTTTAAATATCTTTTGGTTTTCCTTACCTTGTTCAAGTTTTCACTGGTTTGTAGCCTTTGTGCCATACACCTGTCTATATATAACATGCTGTTTGAAGGGAAATTGTGTTTTGTTGGGCCTTGGTTTATTTGTGCTTCAAATCTAATTAAAATTCATGAACTCAGGGTAACGTCAATGTGGTCAAGTGCCAGAAAAATCCTGTTTCAATGCTGGTTTCACCCATTGTTTTCTGAAATGCTTGCTATTTACAGTTGAAACTTTCTACATATGGGCTTTTCTGAAAACCCAGTTACTGACTTGAAATGTTGCAAAAATATAATACAGTTCAGGAGAAATGAGTGGAATAAAACTTTTTTTTTCTTTCCTAGCACAGTATAGTTCAGAAGGGAGCATGTATTGAAATTGTTTATTGAAGTGATTCCCTGAAGAGAGAAGTCTTTAAAAGCATCAGAAACCCCAAGGAATTTATTTTTTTCACTATCTTAATTGCTGCTTAACTAGTTGTAGCATTGATTTGTATGTGTACGTGATGCTTGTGTTTGCCCGTAGTAAGTTTTTAAATCAATCTTTTGTCTAATTTTAGACAGACATGGAGGGGAGTCAAGAGATTTAAAAAAATCTTTCCAGGTCATCCTTAGTGTGTCACAGGGGAATGGAAAATAGTGAAAGCCCTTTTCTCCTTCTTTGCATATTACTTCTAAACTACAGTAACATTTTTGAAAATGTAACAACACATAAGAGGATTGGTTTGACTGCAGATAATGCAAGCACATAGAGAATCAAACAACCTGCCTTCCCCATGGGGGAAGATCTCCTGAAATCCAGCTATGTGGCCAGTAGTTCATCAGCTGCTCCTTCTGTAAGAAGAAAATATCCTCCTTTTAGCTTTCTTGCTTCACCTGGGATTTGTGGAGTGCATGTAGGTTGATGTTGTATGTGCTTGGGTGTTTTTTTTGTATTTCATTGATATTGGAAGCTTCCTGTTCTCCTTTGTTCAGACCACTGTGGCATTGAGGAGGTTTACACGGAGAGAGACCATGTAGCTAGAACTTCAAAACCAGCTGCTGTGTATGAAAAGAGAGTGCTTATTTGAAGGACTGTGCTGCTTAAATTAGGGTGAAGTGCTCTGGAAATCTGGAAGTCCCGTGTGACTGTTGTTAGCTGTATTTAGGCTGTTAGTTTAAGTGAAGCTATAGCACCTTTTTGAAGGTTTCCCTATGATCAACCATTCTGACCTTGTCTACAGATGGTCCTGATACAATTAGCAGTTCCAGAGCGTTCACCAGAGGTTTTCGATGACACCGACAAGAGCTGTACTGCGCCAATAACTGCAGTACTCTGACACTGAAGTGTCCTCAAGTTGGGAGGGTGCCATGTGCCTTTCTCTCCAGCCTGCCCCTGTCCTTCCTGTTCCAGTTCTCACCTCTGTTGGACATTAACAGGGTACTTGAAATACTTGTTTATTGAGTAAAAGCCTTCTGTTCTTTGGCTGCTCAGACTTGACTTACTGATTCATTTAAGGGAAAAAAAGTACATATTCATCCCATGGAGCCTAGGAGTCTTCCTGCATGTTGTTTGTTCAGTGATGTTACTGTCTGTGGTGAAATACTCATAAGCCCACAGATTTGGGACTCGATCTGTCTGGCTACGGAGGCTGTTGAATAGAGTTCCTATTAGCAAAATCTTGGTCTGAGGTAATTCTGAAAGGCAACATAAAGGAAAGGTGATATGTTCTTCATTCTGTTTTTTACTTCATTGTGATTATCCCATCTCAAAACACAGAAACAAAGCCTCAAGTCGTATGTAACCTTAAACTATTGAAAGTCCTTCGGATTGTTTAAGATGCCACAAAATTGCCTGACTGTACTATTAACTATAGTTACCAATTTACAGTTATCAGTCCTCAAATGTATCATATCTAGGGAAATCAATCTGATCATCCTTGCTTGGTATGAAGCTCTTTGTGCACAGGAACTGAGGTGACTGAGTCATCGAGCAGCAGTTTCTCAAGTCAGCTTCTTTTGCTTCTGGACAGGCATCAAAGAAATCCTTTGTGCCAGGTCAGCTGGTAAGAGCCCTGTGACTTTGCTGGTATGGTCGTGGTTCCATCCTTTCATACCTTTACTGTATGGATGAAACATGTTTTTTTTTTTTTTTCTCCCAGAATGAGATGAACGAAGTTAACTGCAAACATAGTCTTCTGAAAAAGAGGATGGTCCACTTATGTGTATATTTTTTGAACTTATACATGAAGGGAGCAAGCTTTAAAAACACTCTTACTGTAAATTTTTTCTGATATTTTCCCTATAATAATCTCACCTGGGACTGAAAGAAATTTGCAGGAAAGGAGTTGCAAGATCTGTGTATAAATTATGAAAAAAAAAAAAGTAATTTAACTGTGAAGCACTTAAACATTGTTAATAGAACCACCAGGTCTTATTGCCTTCTATTTATAAAATAAATAGATGGTGAAAACTCCAGACCCTCAAACTCTAGTTGCAGTTCACAAGTTAGACGTTGTTATCCTGCAACTGAAGGAGGCTGTACACGTATGGCTGAGCTACGAACAATGTGTAAGAAGTAACATCTTTTTCCTGTGACCCAGGCAGGTTTTGAGGCAGACAAAACTTTTCTCCAGTCCTATAAAAACTCCTCTAACAGCACTCACTTGTTCGACTAGTGCATGTAAGGCACAGGATCACACTCCGTTTTGACAACAGGGGAATGAAAATCAGTCCAGTGATGTTGGTGTTTGCCCTACTTTTGAAGGCAGACGGTAGACACGGATATTACTGTCTGGGGAAGGAACCATTCTGGTCAGAGACTAAGGCTGGATTCCTTCACATTCTCGCTGAGAAGCGTTGTACATTTTTTACCAAGGTAAATGTTTTAAAGCTTAAAAACTGTCAGAACAAGTAATAGCATCAGAGAAGCTGTAAGTGCATTTACAGTGGAGGTTTGCATGATTAATTTTTTGTATCAATTAGCTTCAGGAATCCTGCCTGAGCAGAACTGGTTAAGCCAGTTGCATTTATAATAGATGCGTCAAAATGCACGGGAAGTCAGATGACAGTACTTCACTGAGAGCAAAGTCAAATTATCTTCCCAGCTAAACAGACCGTAAGGCTGAACTTGGCTTTGTGGCCATTGCTTCTTTCAGGAGCACTTTTTGGGGTTGGTGAATACAGCAGATGTAAGCACCATGTGTTTGCAGCCTTTTTTTTTTATTTCTCAAGACTGTTCACTCACAAACTCTTTTAAAAATATAAGATAAGATTGCATCTTCTCCATTGTCTCCTCTCGTGATCAGTCTTCAGGTAATTTGTAGTAGCTGGCCACTCAATCTTGCCTATTAAGACTAATGCACACAGAGGAGTCAGCCACATTCTAGCTGTATCCTAAGACGCATTGCAGTTGTCTTGCCCAAGGAGCAGCCTGAATTAAATTATTTATCTCTATAGTGTCTCATCCTTTTTCTCAAAATCCATTTTTGAATCAGTGTGTAACTTTTTTCCACTTCCAAATGTGCTGGACACATCGATGAAAACAGTTCAATTTAATTTTAACCATATAAATTCCCCTAAGAGCTCGATGGAATTTCGTCATTTTCTTTGAGTGCCAATACCATTAAAATTCAGCACATACAACACATGAGGCCTTTCAGTTAACAATCTTTACTCATAAATGCAGCTCTAAATATTTTTTGAACTCATTTGATGCCCAGAAACATTTTGTATTTGGATTTATAATGGTAGTTCCTTAACATTAAAAAGTAGCTATAGATTTTAACCTAGGAATTGTCATCTTTCCAAACTTAGAATAGTTTCTGTTCTAAAAGCTATAGTATTTCTTTTCATGGGGAGGGGAGACATTTTTTTTCTCCCATATGTGTAAGGATTCAAATAAATGAATACTGGGGAGTGATTCTTGCTGTGACACCACCAATGATGAAAACAGTGTGCCTGCCTTAGACGTAGTGGAAAACTACAGTGGTTTATGTATATAAATGTGTGGATAACAAGTTTGTCTGTGCAAGGCTTGAGGAGGAGATTGCAGCCGTGCCGTAGGTACAGCGACAGCATAAGAGCTTTATAGCCAGGCCTTTCAGCACACTTCATTTGTTTTGCCCTTCCTGCTCCAGCAAAGTCATTTGAGTCAGATTGTTCAGCCATGATGATCACATCGTTCCTATCGTACAACCTGGTGTCAGCGCATTCCCACCGCCTCCTACTAAAGTGTTTTTATTTTTTTCATTTTGGTCATTCCTGTGTTGTTTTTTTCTTTCTGTGGAAAAAAAAGTCTGGTTCTTGGTTCTTCTTTGGTACTAGTAATGACATTTCCCAAGTGGAATGTCTTCAACTGGAGATGCAACAGACTTTCCTCTAAGAGTGATGTACTAAAAGAGAATAAATCCACGTGATTTACCAACTGTGTTTTCCTGTAATTAGATTGTGACTATAAGTAGGATCAATATTCCTGTCAATTAAAATCTGTTGTACTGAAGAGGCTCACTATGCAGTATAAGATAAAGTGAAAATGAGCTGGTGAAATAGCTAAATACAGCTCTTGGTGTGTAGGTGATTTTATATTTATATATATATATATATAGTTATATATATATACACTATATATCACTATATATATACACTATATATATAATATATATATATAATATATATATATTTATATATAAATTGATGGGGTGAATAGTTAAACTTGTAACAGTACTGGAGGAAAAACTTCCGTGAACTGATTTGGGTCAGGTATCATTTAAGTCGATCTTGTTTTGCTTTTTTTTTTTTTTTTTTTTAAGGTATGGTCCTAACTGATGTTAACTTTTCTCAGTCAGTTTTTTGGCTTTGACCTATTAGGCGGAAAAGAGCTGCAGAGCAATGGCACCTAGCAGGAATTACTGGAAGGAATTACTGCAATCCGTGCTTTAGCCAGACAGAGGCAGTCAGAGCTCCTGTTGACAGTAGCATGCTTTATCCAGACAAAACAAAAGAAAGAAACAAAACAAACCCACCAGAGAAGAGTGCAGAGGGCACTGGCTCGTGATGTGTGGAGGTTCTCGTGCAGGAGCGTTCCAGATGCGTGCAGTGCCATGTGCTAGCTGCCATCACGTGCCCAGCTTCCTCTTGCCCTCTGCTGATGGGTGACAGTTGTCTAAAAATACCAAACTTTTCTGAATGTTTATCTTAACATCTTTTCCCTGTACACAGATGGTTTGTTCAGGGCCTTTAGAACAGGAAGTGGTTGGCTCAAGCTGGCTGCTGATTCCTGCAGGAGCTAGATTACGGCTTTGGATAGAGCATGGTCTTCTGCTCATACTGAGTTTGTCTGGGGAGGGATCACTGGAGAAATCATTGGGACTGATGGCTGTAGCTGTTAGTGGTGCAGGGCTTGCATTTAGACTCGCTTCACACTTTAAAGCACTCTTTTCTACAAACTGCCTAGTGCATTTTTTCCTGTTCCACGGTAGAAGTCCAAGAGTGTGAGTGACTCACTTCCTGTGTGCTCCTCTGGGCTCGTTCCTACTTGTCATCCGTCAGAAAGGCAGGATTTAGATCTGTCATGGTGTGACTGAGTTCCTTGTTTTTTTAAAACAAGGAAACAAATACAATTGTATTGGAAGAAGGCATAGCTCTCCTTGTTAGTCTGAAACTAACCTGTGCTCGCTCTTGTTGCAGTCTCAAGAAATAAAGGTGTAACTCTGATTTTCCTGCTAAAGGATTATACCACAAAACTTGCAAGCTGCCTTAACGCAGTGCTATTTTATGTCTTTCTTTCTGATTAAAATCAGAATGTTTTGAAATAATTTTAATCATATGTAAAGGGAATCTAATTTTTGTGGAATTAAATAAAAATAAGTAAAGGGAGCCCTTAGCTGTATTCCTGTACAAAGAGTGTGTTGCTCTTGTCCTGACTTGAAAATTACCTGCCTCAAACAAATCTAATATTAAACAGAGTAATAGCTTCCATCCATAGTAAATGAAAGGGTAATTTAATCCTACAGAAGAATGATTGTTCCTGAGTATTTTAATAATAAAAGAACGTAACATGACCTACCCTAGTATCATAATCTAGCAAACAGTCTAGCTGCCAAAGTGCTTCTTTTGATGCTCCTGGAACTTCCTCCCTTACGTTGTGGAAATGTGAAAGGACAGAATATTTGTTAAGAGCATGAGGCTAATAGAAAATAATAGGCCTTGAGTATCAGTTGAACAGTTATGACAAGATCCAAAGTGTTTTTTGAAAGAAAAGTGTTTTTTTTTCCTTTGCAGTTTTAAAAGATTAGTTTTAATTATTAATTAATTTTTAATTAATTAATTTTAGTTTTATCGGTATCTAGAGTTCCTTAGAAACTGTATTGGTCAAAAGCCCTGGAAGCTTGAGGGATCCTAAATAAGTGGAACGTGGTCTTTGAGGATATGTATTGGAATAAAGATACTGAAGAGACAGAAGTATAAGCTTTGTTGGTTATTGCAGTGGAAATGCCTGCTGCTAATCTCTACCAAAAGGTCTATTTTAATGCTAGTGTTTAGTTTTAAGGGAAATACAATAAGTTTTAAATTGTCCTGCGAGACCATAAAGTTTATCTTATTTGAAACAGTTATTTTGCAGCCCAAATTGATGCTTAGCAGTAGATGGGGTAAATTCACATGGCACAAGATTGTTTTTAAATGGGAGAAGCATTTCGTGGAAAAATGCTTTCCTGTTGAAGATGAAGTACGTAGCTCTTTGTAGCTTTCAGAAAGCGTGCTACACAGGTGGAAGTTCATTCTCATTTGTTATTAAATGAGAATCCAACATGTAGCTGGCATTTGTGAGTCTGATAGTGCTTAAACACCTACCTCTTTGTGTAACCAGTAAGGTTTTTTTTCAGCATAGTAACCTTGGAACGAAAGTAGAATTATGTAAAGGAAGAGCCTGGAAATACTGGCACGTTTTTGAACATTGCATCACAGATGCATTTGGCAAGACATGACTGTGAAGCAAAGTTGGAGATAAACCCTTAAAAGCAGGTGTGTTAGCCTCTAAATATTGTGGGAAAACTGTCTGTCCTAACAGGAGACTGGAACTTGCATTGCTACAATGTAAAATTAATTGGGAAAGCTTTGATGGACTTCAATATGTCCCAAGAAACCTAATCCAAAGGTTTTCTTTGTTTCTGTTCCCGTTTATACATTTCAAGCTTCATCTAAAATTAAAGAATGGGGGTGGGGAGAGATGAAGGTTTTGAAAAGTTTAAGTCTTTCCATGCTCACCAGCAAAAACAAATACAGCTGATGTTCTTTGGCTGTGCAAAGTGAATGGAGATACTGTATGGGTGTTAGTGGAAACCTGGAAGGTACAGATGTCAGGATTTAAAAACAAACAAAAACAAAGGTACTTTTTCCTTAAGTGTCTTTCTGAAGGAAGATTGGGAAAATATTTCCTCAAATTTTATGTTCTTATTCTCCCGCTCTCTCTCAGAGGACACTTGATCTAATTTTTTCTATGTGATTCTGTTACATGTATTTTGTACCTCTTAGTAACTTCCACATCAGAATTTCGTTTTGCTGTGTAGTGAAGCTCTCTTTAGCATGACAAGGTTCAGTGGAAATAGTCATGAATACTGAAGCCTCCAAATAGCCATCGATTTAAGCTAGGTTATGAAGATATGTTGCCTTCCTTCATGTACTTTATTTATATTAGGGTGTACCCTTAAAAATCTCTTCTCCTCAAAACTGAACCTTAAGTTATTAAAAAAAAAATAATAATCAGGAAAACTTACATGTTGATATTTTCTGTAGCATTAAATAAAGAAGGTGCAGGAGTCTTCCAATCCAAACGGATGATGAAAGATATTGTGAAGCATTCCATCTATGTGAGAAAAGAAGCTTTTATTAAGCATGTAAGAAATTGGTTCCAGGAACTGCTTCAAGGGTAGTTTCAGGGATTAGATAGCAAGGATGTACAAAAACCACTTGAAGTGGCTTTAGTGCTTTGCTTTTCTGCCCTTTTTTAAGGGCAGGCAAGTATAAAACTCAGAAAGGTCAGAGATACGTAGAAATGGACAAATCCTGATGAGGAGGCGGTATAGAAATTAGTGAGGGGATTTAAAAAGAGGGGCAGGGAGTATGATTAAAAGTATAAAGTGAAGTGCCACTTTCACACTAATCTGGTGTATATACTGAAGTCATACACCGAAATAGGACCTGCACATACTCACCTACATAGACAGCTGGTTGTGAGGATAAATAGTAATTGCATGCTGATGTGGGTATCTGAACATTGTAACCATGTGAGTTGCTGTGCATTACAAAGTAGATGGCATTCTTGGGTCACTTTTATGCTGCCTTGAAGACTGAGGCCCTATTTGAGGCCATATTAGAGAACTTGCAGAATAAAATGTCATACTCCTGTGACTCCTTTCCTATATCCTAGAGTTAACCTGGTGTTTTGGCCATTTCAGAGTTGTCAGCATAAAAATGACACAGCTTGAAGAATACCTTTTTTTTTTCCTGTTATTTGCCCAGATAGTTCCTAAATAGTCACACTGAAGAGTGTGTAATTTGAAACGAGATAGGAAAGATAAGTTTTCTTCTGCAACACCAGCACATCAGCGCTAATGTGAAATGTCAGAGGAAAAAGTTGCTGAGAGATGACTGGCAAGGGCATGGTGCTGAGGCTATACAGAAAATTGAGCTGGAGAGATTAGTGAGCAGACATAGTTTATGTGAAATTATAGTTTTACATAAGTTCCATATTCAGTGTAATCCCAATCCCTAGAAGTGAAATTTAAGGGATATACTAAAAAGAGGTGCTGGTAGTGTTTTATTTTGGCAGCTGTTCATCAAAAAAAAACAAAACAAAAAAAAACCACTTAGCTTGTGTTCTCTTGCTCAAGCGTTTATCAGATGCTTGCTCTGCTGGAAGACCTTCTAGTAGATGTTTCCACTTGTTTGATACTGTAGTGTATCAGATGGTATCAGTATGCAGGGAAACTGTGCACGTTCGTGTATGCAAATTAAGTTACATCCTTTTCAACGTTCTAAGTACTAGGGGTTTTTTGGTTACTGTGACTCATATTGGAGTCACTTGTAGGAGTATGCCTCACAATCTAATTACAGATACCGCATTTGACAATAAGGAGCTGTTGTTAAACCACACGGTTTGTAGGTATGCTTTGTCTCTTCTAGATAGTCCTTTGCTTATAGGTAACATTGTTCTAGATTCCTTCCCCTTTTTTTATTACAAGGCATGTGACTCTGTATGATCAAAAAAGTACTTATTCACATTTAGCACAAATTAAATGTGAACCCTGAGGGTGAAAACCATCTGATACATATAACGTGTTGCATGATTAGATGTTACAGACTCCAAAACAGTGAACTGTTATTCTTTCTTGGAAGACCTAAATTGGCCTGTCTAGGCTTAAGTTTTAAACGTTCTTTAACCCAATGCGTCTGTTGCTCAAAATATGATACTATAAAAATACATACACATAAAAATTGTTGAAGTGGTCCAGTGGATGGAGCTTGGGACTGCAGTGTAGGGCATGTAGCTTCTAGTTCTCTCTACTGTTAACCTGTTGGAAGATGTGTGCACTACTTTATTCATTTAACTTTAGTGTGATTTTGTGGGACTAAAGCTGCAAGCCCAAATTCCCTATCATCTGTAGTAAGCAGAGAGAAGCTTTTCAGGGGATAAGGGGGTAATTTCAGAGCACTTGAAATGATGCCTAAAAATAGGTAGTGTGAGCTTCTCCTCGTGTGAACTGGCTGTAGTTTCTTACCCTTACTTTGCTTAAGCATTCCTTATTTGTTATGTATAGAAGAAGAAAATACTGTGGTACTAAAGATGAGAAGGATGTCCTGGTAGAAAATCAAGCTTCCTGGACATAATGCTATTTCAGTCAAGTTCCATCATCATACTGCTATCTTCTGCTCCGGTATTATTTCTATAAATTAAGAGGATTAAAAATGTGTACAGATAGGTAAAGCAAGTAGACCTGATGGCTCTTGAACCATTAATCAATTGTACAACTTGTCAGATCACTGGCAAAGTCTGCAGTTTGGGTGTGCAACTTGGATATCTTGGTTTTTCTGACCCATAACTAATAAACTGATTGCATTTCAAACCAGTTCTGTACTCTTTTGGAGTTATATAAAAAGCTCTCATGTATATACATATCCTTTTAACATTAAACTTTCAAATAATTCCTTCATCTCAACAATCTGTATTCCTTCTCTTAAATTTTGAAGGATGTTCTCAATCTGATCTTTGCCTGAGGTGTTAGCGTCCTTAAGATCCCTTTGATTCCTGGAGTTGTATTACATACATAAGAGCCTCCATTAAAATGACCATTTTATGGTTTAGTATCATGTCAGGAATCAAATCTTAGTTTCCGGCCCCAAGATTGTCACAGTTTTCATGACATGCTGGTTTCAGCTGATCTTCTGAAAGAGGTCCTGTTGCTCACTCCTTTTCCTGGACAACATTTGTGTGTGCCAGTATGCAGTTACGTTTGCCCCACAGCAACCCAGACCCAGAATTTACTAGAGTAGGCAAACTAATCCAACAAAAGATTATGTTTTAGCAATGTAATTTCCCCAGTTCAGTTTAGTGTGCCATCGCACAGCTACCTATAGTGGCACAAAGAGACGGTGTCAGAGGCCAAAAGGGCAGGGGAGGGCAGTTACGTGCTTGCTGGGTGTGGACGAGCTTGGATCGATCTGGTAAACCACGCTGTAAGTAAAAGGCAAGAGACTGCAGATGGGCGTGCAGTAGAAAGCTGTGAAGCAACAGATGGGGAATGCTGAAGTGGTATTTTGGTAGCAATCAGACTCAAAAGCCAGGAAAAAAACAATTTTCTGTTTGCTTGTGCAATCCTGGTCTGCTTCCTATCATGTAAACTGAAAGAGGCAGGAATTCCAGTGGAAAATGCATCATGTAATTAAAGCTTGTGCATAAGTTGTTTGAGTAGCCTCAGGTACTCTTTTAATGGTGGCAGCCTAAAAATAGAGACTGCTCCCGAACATCAGTGTCATCTGTGGTAACTGATAGAGTTATAGCGTGCTTTGTTTCCCACCATACAGAAGTGCCTTCCAATCTCACCAGGCTTCACTTTCTCCCTCCCTCTCTCTCTCTCTCTCTCTCTCTATATATATATATATATATATTTTTTTTTTTTTTTGGAAAGCAGAGCTGTTGGAGCTCCTCTTCTTGTGGACTGACAGATGGCTATTTCCTTGGTCTAAAAGATCTGCGGTATTGATCCATTTTCAGCATGTGAGAAGACAAGGATTTACCACAGGAATAGTGTTGGTAGTACATTACGGTACTTCTCATCATCTGAAGTTGTTTCTCTTTTAATAGTTTTAACTTTACATAAATGCCTTCTGATAGGGGTGACAATTTAGTGCTTCAGCTCGCTTGGGACAAAAAGCATTAGCGCTTGGGGCCGCAGTGCTTTCCAGGAGCTGCCCAGCCCTTGTGGTACTTGGTGCTCTGACACCCTTGTGGTACCGACACAAATGCCGGTGGCAGGAACGAAGCCGAGGTTCCTCAGACGGGGCGTTGTTGGGGCAGTACTGGGGTATTATTACTGCTGCCTGCACGAATTAGAGGACGAGGCTTTTACGAGCTGAGGTGCCCGTCAGCTCCGCGTCCCCGCGGTGCAGGCCTCGCCGGGCGAGGCGGAGCGAAGCGCTGGGGCTCGGGGCGGAGCGGGGCGGCCCACGGGGCCGTGCGGGCCCGGGCGGCGCCGCGGCGGGGAGCCAGGCCCGCGGAGCGCCCCGGGCATGGGGCTGCGGCGGCGCTGCCGGTGAAGGAGGGCGGCTTTCATGGTGAGCGGGGCCGGGGGGCTGCGATCGGTAAATACGCGGCTGCCAGCGCCGGGGAACCGGCTGCCACCCCCACACACCCCGCGCTGGTGGAGGCGGCGAGCCCCGGCGCCGGGCTGCGCCCCTCCGGCCTCAGCGCCCCGCTCGCCCCGTGCCCTGCAGCCCAAAGGCGGCCACGGAGCCGGGGGGACCGCGGCCGAGCAGGCCGAGCGCGGCGGGGCCCGGCCCGGCGGGGGTTGCCCGGCTTCTGCCTCCCGGGGACCCGCGGCGGGCACCGACATGGCGGGGCCGGCGTCCCGGCGCCGGGGCCGGTCGGTGCCGAGGAGGCTTGGCGAGACGCGGGGGTTTCGCTGGGGTTTTGCTCGTAGCGGGGCTTCTGCCCGCTGGGAGAGCCCCCAGAGCCCGGCTGCGGGGGGAGCAGGCCTGGGAGAAAGCGGGAGGCAAGCCCCGGTGAGCCCGGAGGTAAGGATGTGCTCCGCGTCGGAGGTGAGCGCTTCTTCCTGAACGGAGCCTGAAGTTGATTTAGGTAAGCAAGCCCTGGTTGTAGTCCAGGATTTAAATATATGCTGTGTTGTTCGTCACTGTAGGGGATTCGAGTCTGCTTTAAAAACAAAAAGCGTAAAATGAGCTATTGTGTGCCTATTGCAGTATGCCGATACGTGCAAATACTTCTGCTTGCTCCATCAGCAGATACTTGCGAGTTTGTGGAGGCTTCAGTCCCTTTCATTGCTGTATCACACAATGCTACGTTCAAATTTGCATTCTCTTCTTACCGAAATAAAGATCATTTTGAAGTGCTTTTGTTCCCTATGACTCTTTTTTTTTCCCCTTCCTAATTCATACGCAGCCTTGTCACCAATCTGTCACCAAAGGACATTTTTATTATGTTTGGCTACTACTGAAAATACTACAAAGGACTCATACTGCTAATCTGATAAAACGTGCCACTCCCATTTTGTGTGCCGGTCTGGCTGCTTTGCTGTAGGGTGATGCTGAGTAAAGCGCATCAGTGAATACTTGCTGAAACGCGGGATTGGCTTCTGCGACTTTAAGAGGTTTGGATAACTGCACTAATACCTCATTGTTGTAACTGGCCGCCCATGCTCTGAAATATTCTAAAATAAAACATTCTTTAGTCAAGAAATTCCTGAAGGGATGATATTCATAGTGCTGGGCTGGAAAAGTTTGTGCTTAGGCGAATGAGATTTCCAAATAAATTCTACTGAATGAGATAAAATCCCTGTTGCAGCCCAGGGTGTACAGTTTTTTTGCACCTTCCAAAAGCAGTTTTGCTCTGTAGTTGGCTTTCAGGGAAGGAAGACCCCAAACATAATTTTTGTAAGCAAAAATCAAGCAGCTTTTGTGGAACTTCTGTAATAAGCGTTGGGTGCTTGTGCTTTAATGTCAAGCTCAGCAATGCTCTAAGGTGATCTATATGTGATGATTTCTGCGTAGTTGCAGTTTCTTGTGGATGTCAGCTGGTTTTTCTGTCACTGGTAGTATCTCAAAGGAGTAAAACCATTAGATTTGGGAACAAGGTTCACCTCATCTGGGGAAGCAGTAATGTAGGTTAATATTTGACTAGGTTAATTTGTGAAAAATAGCTACATCCTAATAGAAACTAGGAGAAAAAATAGGCATTTACTTCGTTTCTATAAGTGCAGTGGATGTGCTCTGTGGTTCGTGGGGCAGCAGAGGCACGTAATGAGGGCACACTCATGAGCTGGTCACCATCAGCTGCCTTCAAGGAGCTCTTAATGTAGGAGCCGCGTCTTAGCGTTCTGAACATGCTGTCTGTCGCAGTACCTTTTCTACTATATCTCTTTGCTTATTTTCTCAATAGATTTTTTTTTAATAGCTTCATCAGTACGAACTCTCTCCCTTTGATGGCCAAAGCTAAGCACTATTCGGTAGTTTAAATACATTTTTCTTGGTTCTTTTCCTTGTTTTCAAGCTGATGTCATGCATTAACTGGTATTAATGAGGCAGGCATTCCAAATTCATGACAATGTTTCCCGTCACAGCAATGCAGGCATCACAGGATTGATTGCCGGGACAGTACCCTGTTAGCAAACAAGGGAAAAGAGAGTTCCTGTGTCCCAGGAGCTTCACACAACTGCTCCTTTGAATCCCCCGGAACTAGCTTGAACTAGAATCGAATGGGACAGCATTAACATGGAATAACTTGAGTGGCTCTGCATTTGTGTGTGTTTTTTGTGTGTCCTTTAAGGAGGAGAAGACCTTTATGTTAGTGGTAGGCATCCTGTTTTGGTTCGAGTGATCCAGGCTGTTACGGTTTTGTTAGTGGGTTGGATCTTCTGCTCAAGGAATTTTTTTAATTTTTATTTTTTATATAATTGGCGGGTTAGGTTGACAAAGAAATCAGTACAAAGAATCAGTACTGTTTGAGGAACTGTTTGTGCTAACAGGAAAAAGGGGAGGAAGAGACCGTGTTTGGGACACTGTGCTTAGCGCTCAGTCGCAATGCTGAGTTTTCAGAGTATTGTGCATGTGGTTTTTTATGTAATGAATATGGTATAAACAAGCTATACAGCAAAGCAGGTGCTTTTTGGAAGTGGTAGAACTAATGATAAAGTTTAACGTATCTATAATATGCATTTTGTTTTTCTGTAGGACTCTTTGACCATGTTTGTTCCTGTACTTAGTGTTTGCTGTAGTATTTCACACTTTGGGGTAGAAGGGAGCTGTGTAAAGGTTGTTTCACCCCAATAGGTCATGGTTTTTGTGTGTTTTCTTCCAAAACAGTGTTTGCAGGAAAAAATTGTGTAGTATGTGTTACTCTAGTCCTCAAACGTAGATCACAGTGACGTTAATTCAGGGCGGAGGGACCTCTGGGGGGTCTGAGGGGCCTCTCAGACCAGAGTCTGCTTAGATGGGGACCCCGGGGCCCTCATCCACCTGAGTTTTGAATGCCTTCTAGGTTGGAGGTTCTACCTCACTTCTGGGAACTTGTAGCAGTTTCTGTCTGTTGTCTTCATGTTGTAAATACAAACAGCTCAGAGACCTTGTAGCCTCTTTACCACCCTGCTGTTTCTGCCTGGAAATCCCTGTGAAGAAGCCTTCTCTGAAGGCTGCACCAGGCCAGTTCCTTCAGCTTCAATTCAGGTGTCCTTTGCTCCAGACCTGGCATCAGGGTGCCTCTTTGCTAGACTTGCTCTGGTGTGCCAGTGTCTGTATTATAAACACAAGTTAGTGTTATGCTCTGTTACGATTTAGGGTTGTCATACTTCAGGGCATTATAAGAAGGGGAGAGGGCTCTTTTTAACCATAATTTTAACCCTTTTTTGCTGTCACTGAACTTTTGCATCTGAAAATAGCATGGGTAGGAGAAATCTTACAGTGAGACTTTAAAACTCTGGAAGTTTTTGGCTTCAATTTCAAAACCATGTAAATAAAAATGTTTTAGATAGGTCTTATTTTATACCTCAGATGGTTCGTGCTATTTCAAAAGCTCATACTTAGCAGCATTTTATTAGTGCAGGCTTCCATCCAGAGAAACGTAAGATGCTTGTACGAACAGAAGTAATGAAAGAAAACATGGAAACTCATTCCTGAACTTAAATTTTACCATTGTTTTCAGTTCTGAGTTGATGCTAGCTGAAGAGCTTAAACGGGACTGCAGTTGGGCAGAAATCTGAAAGCAATATCTTGATGACTTTTATAGACCCTGTTTAAATTCTCCTGCGCATCATCTTGGTGTTCTCCACTCTTGTAACTTGTCTTCTCTTTTGCTTCTGTAGGAATATGAAGAAAAAACTGGTCGAGCTCACAGACCACTCTCTCCTAAGCAGAATGTGAGGAAGAATCTTGATTTTGAACCACTCTCCACTACAGCACTTATTTTAGAGGACAGACCAGCGTAAGTTTTGAGAAGTACCTCAGTGAGGGTCCCTTTAAAATGAGGCTAGCAAAGCTTTTCTTACAGTATTCGTTCACTCTAATTTAAACAGGTGATTTTAATTTTAAAGAATATATTTTTTTCAGGCTAGTGAGTATGCAAGTGGAGTAATTATGAGGAAAATTATTCAAACAAAAGTAGTGTTATAGTAAAAGATATGGCATTTAGTGGAAGATGGTAATTAGGAGAGCAGAGCTTTAGTTTTGAGTAATTCTAGCTTCTGAACATGAGTAAGGGATTTTTATTTTCCCTGAGAGAACATAAAGATAAAAATGAAGCTGGTATATGCTAAAGAAATTTAGAAGCAAGGATATGGTGTCCTGTTTGCACAGAGAAAGACCAAACCCGCATAAATAATGAAAGAATATAATGATTGTTCTGCAGTGGGATCAGCATCATGTTATAAGGGTTGTCAAGTACTTGAGAAGTTGCTTGCCTCTGTTACTGCAAAGAGATTCTTGCCTTTGCAGACCAGTCCCCAGAAGATTTATTTACCATGATTTACTCCCAAATTTCACAAGTTCAGTCATATTTAGACAATTCATGAATAATACACATTTTTACAGACATGGTGTCTGCATTTTTAATATTGCTGTGCGTTGGTACAAAGAACTGGCATAGCACAGGTCTATGCTTTCATCAACAAATGCGTATGAAGAATGCTCATATCAAACTAGTTTAGTTGTAGGGTCATTTAAGACACTTTTGTTAGCTGGTAAGCTGCATGCCAAGACTTCTTGGAACATCTAGAACAACCTAAGAGTGATTATTTGTTATAGCAGGTTTTCTTTGTATAAGTGGAAACAATATGTACTAGCTTACTTGTTTTATTTAAAACCTGTCTGTTAAAATCATTCTTTGTGTGAGATGCTTTGAGACATACAGTGTTCAGCTAGATTCAATTAATGCTACGTGACAGACAGGACAGCATTCAGATTCTGCTTTTTTTTTTTCCTAATGTTGTTAGGCTGAGGAACTTCTAGCAAAAAAAAAGTTTTGAAAGATTCTAGACAGTTGAATCATTGTTCTTTTGTCTAGTGGGGGAAACTGTTCTCAGCAACAGTGCTGTCCTCTAATGAATCTGTCTAAAAAAAAATCTCTTTAAATTGTTTACTTAGTTTACATTTTTCTTTTTTAACTGTTAGGATTTAAGTAATTTCTTGTTGATCTTCTGCAACAAAAAAATGTAAGATTTCCAAAAGAAATGCAGTGAGATATTTTGCAAAGTGGCTGCTTTTGGTTTCCTACTCACCTGTAGGGTTCAGGGAAAACTTCCAGGGAAAAATCAGTTAATATTATATGGTCTCTCTAGCTTTAACTGGAAAAAGTTGAATCTTAACAGAATCTTAACAGATACATCATCTCGCATATGTGATGATGTCATTAAGAAATGGAGAATATACAGAATGACTCCAGCTCCACTTATTGCTGTATAAATGAGGGCAAGGAGCTAAACCTTCCGAAATAGGAAATGGGGTCTCTGAGATCAGAGAGGAAAAGGAAGCTGGTGTGGTGAGTCATTACTGCATGAGTAAAGAAAATTATGGATGTAGTTCTTAAGTGAGGTACACAGTGAGTGAATAAAATTTCCTACTTTTATCTGTAGAGATCAGTTTAAAAATAAAACCACTAGCTTGATATGACTGTTTTCCCTTTATTTATGAAGATTAGTCTGTGGGTTCAGTTGGTTTAATAATAGAAATGCTGAAATTACCAAACAAAAGGAAATTGCTCAGCATATTTTGTGTATAAAAGGAGTCAGTTATAGCTGGTCAGTGTTCTTTCCTTTTCTTCTGCTGACTCTGGCAAAAAACATCTTTCCAAGAATCTGTTGGACTACTTTTTGATCAAATATTTTGACATGAGGTGGCATTGTGCCTTTCTTTTAGAAGTGTCTAGAATTGTCTTTAGACAGGCATGCCAACTTTAAATACTGTGTTTTTTTTTAATTTAAGGAACCTCCCAGCAAAACCAGCAGAAGAAGCTCAGAAACACAGACAGCAGTACGAAGAAATGGTGGTTCAAGCAAAAAAAAGAGGTGATGGAATTTCTTGTCTTCAGAAGAGAGCAGTAAAGTTGAGGGGTATTTCTAAACCTGAAATACACTTGTGTCATTCAGTTTTTCTGTAATGTGAGAGATTTGCACCTCCCTGCAAAAGAGAATCAATCCAGGGAAGAGGGAAGGACAAAAGTAGTTTCATTAAAAAGCCCCACCTTCATCTGAAAAACATTCCAAGAATCTACCAGGAAAGAAATTTAAGAGTTTCTAACTCTGAAATAATTGAGTAGCATCCGTCTGTAGGTTTAAAAAACTACTAATATATTGAATTAGAATGTCAGTCAAATTAAGAATAGTTTTTTTAGAGAACTAAAACTTTTTGATAGTTTTGTGTCAGGAACAATTTGTTGAGGCTGTAGTACGTAATTACATACATTTTGCAGATAGGAATGTCATTATTTTATTTGATAATCCATCTCCCACTTCAAATTTACAGCTTTCCTAAGGTTCTTCTTATCTGTCATTGTTTACAGAAGTGTCTAAGTAACACTGTACTGTGCACATCAGGTGGAGCTGACAGTAGTGGTTTCCTGCAGGTATTTTTGACCATCTGGCTTTTCTAATAAAACCAAGCATTGCAGTAATGGGAAATTTGAACTCATGAAAGTTGTGTGCCCAGGGAGAGCTTCTGGAAATATTTTTTTTTGCAGCCGAACAAACCCCTGAGCCATATGAAACAGTGGGAAGATGATAGGAACTTAAAACTTCCTTGCTTTCTGCAGTTGACGTTTTAATAAAAATAGGCCATTTGAACATGATACGCCTACCAGGGAAATGCATCCTCCTCTGTTATGCGACTCCCATGTCAGTATATCCATTTAATGGTTAGTAGCCCAAAGAAGATTATCTGTTCTTTTGTTGCATATATGATAGATGGTTTGGAAAAAGTAATGCTCAGGTTAGGCATTGGGCCAAGTCTGTGTGCTGTCTGGATGGGAGTACGTCATTCTGCCCATATAAATACCTAATAAAACATTTTCCCTACAGCCACTCCACAGATTAACAACTTGGCAGAGTAATGTGTTGTGTAGAGGTCAGAAAATCAAAGTGCGTAAGCACTGTTTTCATACAGAGACAAATGCAAGCCCCCATTTAGACAGACTTACAAAGAGCTGCTATCAAAGCTGAAAATATTAGGAGACAGTATAGTCCAGGCTCGGCTTCTGTTGGGTTTTAAGTGGACCCATCAGGTTGTATGTGTTTTTTCCAAAGTTCATGGTACATGGTGTTCTTCCATTAGTTCTCCTTGCCGCGTCAGTACTTTCCCATATTGTTGATCGTGTGTGCACATGCACGCACATTCTGTATTTCCACTGTGATGCTATAAAGAGTGTCTGCCTGCATTCGTTAAATTGCTTGCCTAACGAATTTGCTTGTGGGAAAAAAACAGTAACTGATGATTCAGGAAGAAATACTGAATGGTAATAGAAAAATGTAAAACATGTTTAAACTCAATATGACAAATGTAGGGTTTTATTCTGAAGGATTCCAGTATGTAGATTAGTGATGTAGGACACTGAGATTAACCATACACTAAAGTTTTAGAATTAGAACAGTCTGCTGTAAATTTGTGTGTATATAAGGTGATTGTACATGGCAATGTAGTCCTGTGTAGCTAACTCTGAAGTATTTGTTTCCTGGCTTTATTAAATTGAAAAGGAAATTGTTTTCCTGCAGAGCTTAAAGAAGCCCAGAAGAGAAAGAAACAACTGGAGGAACGCTGTAAGCTGGAGGACAGCATAGGCAATGCTGTTTTAACTTGGAACAATGAAATCTTGCCCAACTGGGAAACTATGTAAGACAGTATGTTATACTGAGTTTTAATTAAAGCTGTCAAGTCTGTCCTGAAAAGAAGTTACAAAGTTAACAAGTGTAATTTTAAATAGAGTTGGAAGCTTTTGTTTGAAAGTCACCTTTGGACAGCTACAAAGAAAATGAGCAACATGAGCTTCCTTATTTTGATACGGTGGCTAAAAGCGATGCAGTTCTAATTGCCATTACTCGTCTTTAATGGAGGTTGAGAGTATTCAGAAACCGACACACTGAGAAGTGGTCTGTGGTAGAAAATGTAAGAACAGAAAGTGTAATGCTTGAACACCATGCGTTTATCAGAAACGAGCTTTCCTTGACTACTTGAGCCTGATGTTTCAGTATCAGATGTGGATTGAAGTATGTGTACGGTATTATTAAGCGTCTAATTAGTGGCATACCTACAGAGATAATCAAGTGATGGAAAAGAAGAGTAGGGAAAAAGTTATTAAAAAAAGTTAATTACTAAAAGATTTTCTACTAAGACACAGCACATGCAACTGGAGAGCTATCTTCCTTCACTCTCCAGGTTTTTCATGGATTTTGCTATTTTGCTAGTTATCTCAAAAAAAAAAAAAAAAAAGACAAAAGCAACAACAACTCCCCCCATCCCATGTGAGAAAAACCGACCCAGCAACTGAAAACTCCACATCTTTTATAACTGCAGTTTGCTTAATCGTGGGATTCAGTTGTCCTGAGAATGTGTTAAAAGTATTGATGGAATTCGTTGGAAAATTCAGTTGAACTGAAGCAGTAGATTACCTATAAGGAAACTGTAGATTAAATGCCTATTTGCTATTTGAAGACGCTTGTTGTTTTTATTGTAAAACTAAGTACACCTTTTCCTGTTACCAGTTTACAAATCCAGAAGTTACCCAGTGCATTCCATACTTTACATTTAATTCAGAGTCTGCTTTTAGGTAAATGGGTTACTGTGTTCTTTGTCACTCCCAGCAACTTTAATTGGCGCTTCAGTGATACCCTTTTCCTCCTTTGAGCTTCTCAGATCGGAAAATGTCAGCCCTAGCTATGTCAAAGCCTGTGTTCTGTTAAAGTGCCTCTCGTGCTCCCTCCTACTGTGGCATCTTGATATGTTTTGCTGGCAGGTTAGAGCTGCAAAGCAGAGTGGAAAACTGCACGTCTCATTTGCACGAGGGGGTGATGACTGAGGGAAGAGGATAGACCTCTGTACCTTGTTTCTGTATTTACTTTTACATGGAGGATTAAGTTTCTCCAGACTTAAGGGTATGCAGTGGCAGGGGTATGGATCTCTTTTTCGCTCATTTCTGTCCCTTACTATTCTGGCTTGATCGTGTTGGTGGCAGATTGCAGTTACTGTGACTGTAGTGCTCCTGTCAAAATAAGTCATTGACTTCGGAAGGAATGAAGCTTTCCTTTACAGTTCAAAGCAAAATAGTACTAAAGAATCGATATACAAAGACCTTGTTTGACTTTTTGGGCCGTTGATATTCATTTTGGTCTGTATCCCTTCAGCCATGCTAGGAGGAGACATTGATGATTCATCTGACAATGAAATATTTCTTAGAAGAATACATTTTGTTTTAAACAGGTGTTGTTCCCGTAAAGTTCGAGAGTTGTGGTGGCAGGGCATTCCACCGAGCGTGAGAGGCAAAGTCTGGAGCTTGGCAATTGGCAACGAGTTAAACATCACCCATGGTGAGACTGTTGTTTTGCCCACGTTGTGCTGTCAAGAGAAGTAATAAGGGGATAGTCTTGTATTTACTATGATGTATCAGAACGTGATTTCTGAGTACGAGGTATTATTTAATTAGGTTTTATTGGTGGTGCTTTAACATGGTTTGTTCAAAAATACCGTATCTTTTAATCTTGTAGCTGTCATAGGACTGCTGCTGTGAATTGCTTATGATTATTACCATCTCTGTGTCTTGCTTTGATGTTAGGTGGAGATGGTTGGAATTAATGACTCAAGATTTTTTTTTCCTAATTTAGAATTGCTGTTCATTTTGTAATGGCTATGACTATGCATTCTTTTGAATTAGATCAAGACATTAGGCTTGTGTTGAGATTAAAAAAACCTCTGGGAAAATCTGTGCTTTTGTTTATGTGTATGTTTGTGAAAACAAATAGTGTGCTGCTTTGGACTACAGAAAAACAGGTCTGAAAGAGCAATTAATTCCATTTGCTTCCAATTAATTATAATATGGAAATGCTGTGGACTGCCTGTACTCTTGCTGTATTGTGCTGCTTTTCTGTGTTTGTTTTAGTTACCGTAGCTTTAGTTCTTGCACTGAATTTGCTAGGCTTATCCTAGTTATCCATTCTGACTGTATCTTTGAATGTCAGAGCTTTGTAAGTGCTTGAACACAGAACGTAATTTGTGCCTAGATTGCCTTTACTTTTCTCTGGATTTTAAATTATAGGTCAGTAGAACAAGTCTTTCAGAACCATAATCTACTTAAAAATTCAATTAGTATGTTAGAGGTACTGCTGGTGGTAATGACTGGAGCAACATTGCTCATATGGTACGTGGTTAGAACCTGACAGTGGGCATGCGTGTATGCAAATAATAGCTTTGGTTTTCTGTTTTTCTTTTTCCAGAACTGTATGATATTTGCCTGGCTCGTGCCAAAGAGAAATGGCGATCACTTAGCACAGGAGGGGCTGAAGTAGAATGTGAAGGTATTTTTTTCGTGAATAATTTATGCTGTGTTACAAAATACAAGATTTGGTAAAATTGTTCCTTAAATAACAGATTTTAAACAAACAAAAAAAATCATCTATAAAGATGAGTCTGGTAAAAAAGAAAGCTTATTGTGGAAGCAAAAAGTAGCTGTGTTCTTCTTAGTACACCACAGTTGTTCATTTTTCTTTAAAAACTATCTCTAGGTAGGGTTCTGGTATTACTGATACTAATTTGTAGGAAAACTAGGAAGGTTTGGGGGCTTATAAATTGTATTGCAACACTAAAATATTCTGCTGCATCTGCAGTTTTGGAATTGAAACTCAAATCGCAGTGGAAAGTTACAGTTTGGTCCCTTAGTGCAGCTTGGAGTCTGTCTCTTGGGCATGTTTCAGAGAGCAGCAATTTATTTTTGCACATGAAGTGGTTTGAGATTTACTAATTGATTAAAAGAGTTGTATTTTTTGAGTGAGTGTTAAACTGTGTATGTAGATGCTTGAAATTTGCCTTTGGTGAGTAATTACACTCTGAGCAGAAAAAGGAGAACTGGTATTTATCAACAGAAAAAAATGTTTTTAATTGGAAACCCCCTGCTTTGTTCTCTTGAGATTCGGTTTCCTGCATCTTAAGTACAACAACATCTAGTACATTTCCAGCTTTATCTTGCACTTTATTTTCTGGGATGTATATCCTCCTGTGATCGTTATATGCTAATACTATTTGCAAGTAACAACTCTTGGTTTTTTTGATTCCTCATTGTGTAGCAGTAGGTAGGTCCTTAACATATTTAACCAGGACAGACAAAGTAGAAATGAAACTTTTGGATCTCTAATGCTTTAGAAATTTACTTTGTGTGAGATCCATGTCAGTTACGGAGTGTATTGTGATGACCGTGATCTTTAACAACACATACAAAGAGTAAATCAACATGATTTTGGAAAGAGAGCTGATAGTAATAAAGATAGGTGACATCCATCCTGTACTTCGGTAGATCTTGTCCCTCCCACCAGGACCTATCCACAGAGACAGGTACTTCAGAAACCATTGGGAAGCCTTGTTGAAGGCAAAGGGTCACAGGTCAACAGGCTTGCATATGTCTTCTGGCTTGTCAGAGGTTACCAGTGACATCCCTGGCCTGCCTTGCCTTCTGTCTGTCGCTTACGCTTTTCCCTCATTGCTTTATAACATGGTGTGTGGGGAGAATAGCGTGCAGTGACCCATGTAATAAATGCAGTAATTTTGGCTTTTGTAGATGCTGGATTTTCTACAGCTGACAGAGAAGCAAGTTTGGAGTTAATAAAACTGGATATCTCAAGAACGTTTCCTAATCTCTGTATATTCCAGCAGGTAAGTAATGTTAACTTTTATTATGAATACTCAGATAAATTAAGTTTACAAAATCTTGTTTGTCCCTGGGTTGAAACAGCCCACGATGATCAAATCCGAAGGAGCAGACATCTTGAGAGAACAAGTTCCTAGAGCTTTTGGAAGTTTAGAAGAGACTAACTCTAAGGTACTCATTGGGAGGAAGGAAAAAAAATGATCTGCTGCCTTATCATCATGTCTTAATTCATCTAATCCAGTTCATGCTGGGTTCTGTCTAGGTGTCTAGGTTAGTGTTTCCAAGTCAGTGAACCAACACTGTTGGGTTGCAAATAAATGGTGAGTGAGAGAGAGCACAGCTCAAGCGAGCAAAATTTGGACATCTTTTTTTGTTGTTGTTCCATGAAAGGCTGATGTAACTTGTGTGTTTTTGGTGTGCTTTAATAACTCATTTTAAGCAAATATTTTGTCGTTCTATACACAAATTTCAGCATGCTTATTAAAAAATGGAGGTTTTGATGAATCAGCATTCTTGGGTTGACAACTTCTCCCTTTGGAAATTCTCAGTCAGTTATACTACTTGGTGCTTGACATGGCAGCTGTTTATAGTCTACAACATAAAATTGTTTTTGTCCATAGATGTCATGCTTGATACGATCTGTGGGTGTGTTACAGCATATTGTTGTTTTAACTGTTCTCTTCATGATTGCGTTCTGCCTCTAGTCTAATAGACAATTAAGTAGTTCTCATTAGTGTTCTGCTTTCTTGGCACAATTGTCAAAATGCTCCTAAGCTATACTGAATCTCTTAGGCTTACATTCCTCTTGTACGAGAATACAATGCGTAACTGATGTATTGAATGACCTGTGTGCATCTGTAAAGTGATACAGACAGCTCTTTCCTGCTTGTAAAGCTAAAGATTTTTTTGAAGGAGTTGGGGGTGTTCAGAGCTGTAGAGGGAAACAACACGTCTTTACCGAAAGTAATAGATACTGTCTATAGCATTGAAGGGTTTTGAACGTGCATGTTTACATACTTAGACATATTGTCTTGTTTTTGTTTAATTTTAGGGTGGTCCTTACCATGACACGTTGCACAGTATTTTAGGAGCCTATACTTGTTACAGACCTGATGTAGGCTATGTAAGTGAATCGTTCTTTCATCTGGGGTGGGGAGGAAGAACGAGGAGGAGGGAAGAGTGTGTTAATCAGCCCCTTGTAGACCAGCATTAAATTATTTTGTGAATAATTATTGGGTTTCTGTGTGCTTATATGCCAATACATGCTTGGGAGGTGTGTGTCATATATAATGGTTCTGCTGCTAAATTTAAACTTTTTAATAGGTTAAGTCATTGGAAAACTCAAAAGTACGTATCTTTAGTGCTTGAAAATTGGTGTTGAAAGAGAAGATGTAGTTAAATTGGTCCTTTGAAGTACATACTGTTCTTAATGGCAGTGTTACTGAGGCTGTTCCTTTGAATTGTGTTTCTTACTCCTCTTGATACGCGTTTCTGTGCCTTAGTGTTGTGAGCTTCTGGAACTGCCTGTAAAGCAGCATCCATCACAGCCACATGAGCTTCCTCAAAGTATTCAAAGTAGTGATTATGAAGGGACCGAGTGGATTTCAGATACTTTATTTAGTCTGGGGGAGAAAAAAGCAAAACAAAACAACAACAGAAAAATACAGAGCAGGGATGTGTATAAGAGCTTGTTTATTTGGGAGCTATTGTTTTATAGAAGGCGAATGTAGAAAAATACCATTCCTGTTCTGTGAGCAGCACTGGCTATTTGGCAAAATCTGAACGTGACTGCCTGGAAACTAGAAAAAGAACAGATGAGGTGGTGCGCTTCATTTGGCATGGAACCTGTTGTTGTGTTAGGAAGGAGCTCGTTCCTCAGGTTTGCAGGAAGGACTGTCACACCTTGGTCCATGTGACCCGGTGATGGCAGCACTACACCCTTTGGGTGGGTGAGTTTTGCCTAGATTCTGTGCCAATTCCATAATAAGCTTGTGGAAAAATGTAACAATATCATGAGTTTATGGGAAATGAAACATGCGCTTAACTTAAAATGCTGCTGGTTGTCAAATGAACTATTGCAGCTCTCCGTAACTGCCAGGCTGCTGATTGAAAAAGAAACATGGTTAGTCTCTAGTGTCCTAGTACAGCTTTTCACAGATCAAGGTGGATATGCCCCATTCCTATGAGAAGAGGGACCAGAAAAAAATCCTCATTCTGCTCTTCAGAAAGAGCTTTATTCTGCATAGTTGAGAGTGATGTCGTCGTGGCCTTTTTTAGGAATTTTACTTGGAATCTCTGAAAGGAGGCGAGATGGGGATCATTAGCTTCCGTGCTCTCAGCATTCAGTACCAAGTGGTTATGCAGGTTAAAAAAAACCTCCCTTTCTGAAAGTTTTGCAAAATTAAATAGCTCAGTGAGTGTGTTAAACCGTAGTGATTGCAATGACAAAATGGGGCAGTGTTCTCAAAAGAATACAGTTCTTGTTGAATGGAGATGCTTTTTCTTTTTTCAGGTACAGGGCATGTCATTCATAGCAGCAGTATTGATCTTGAACTTGGATACTGCAGATGCCTTCATTGCTTTTTCTAACCTTTTAAATAAACCCTGTCAGATGGCATTTTTCCGTGTGGACCATGGCCTTGTAAGTATGCAATAAAATGGTACTCTACATATTGTGGATATGTTTAAGTACAGTTTTTAAAAAACCATGACATCAGTAACCTGGAAAATAAGTCTGAATTTATTTTAAGGCAACATGCTTGATAAAAATTTTTAAAAAATAGCAGAGGCACACATGTGCACCCCCTCAAAACAAACAAACAAACCAAACTGGAACTAAAAACACCCCACCAAGCTTTTGAAGAGGCAGGTGAATGAAGTTGTTCAGCTGCTGAGTATTTTATGATGCTCAGAGAACAGTTATGAGAATATTATTGTAGGTGTTCTTAAATTTGAGCACTGTAGTTGAAAGCTGAAAACAGCTTAATAGTTTTAGAAGCGGTTTGAAGGTGCTTTTTGTACCAAACTAACACATTGCTTAAATAGGCTCCCAAAAGAACTGGATTTCCCATCTCTTTACTCTGTAGCAGTTATGTTTTCAAGATGGCATGGGGGAAATCAGATGAGCAGACAACCCTCTCCTCCCGTTTTCAATGAAAGTTGGGTGCCTCATTCACACTCTGTTGTCTGAAATTCTTTGTTAGCATGTATGCTGGGCTACTTATGTACCACAGCAAAGTAAGACTCATCTCCTGAAATACATTTTTAATTTATTTTTAAAGTATTTTTCAAAAACTGGATGGCATTCTGTATTTCCTTTTCATTTATTTACCCATTAATGCTATAAAAATAGGATCAGCTTTCTCAAGGGTTTAAATGGGAGAAATAAAGCAGGGGAATGGATGACATCAACAGTGCTCACCTGCATTGGTTAAACAGCGGGACGCTAGGGATCCTATTGGAATTTTCTGCTGGAAAAATATGTGTAATTCCTTGTTACAGCTTCTGAGTCTCATCAGTTGTAAATGCCTGTGGGAGATGTACAACAGCTCAGACAGCATTGCTACAAGCAGTATCAGTCATCTCCATTACTACTGGTTGAAAAAGGAGGATGTGCTCATGCATGCAGTGTGTAAATATAGATCTTTTGAAGATGGTTTCAAAATTAAATTTGCTAGAATACGATGTTTATTAGCTGAAATGGTGTTTCTGGTTTCCCCTTGGATAGTGACCTTTAGTTTTGTTAGCTTAGACAAGTAGAGGCTACGTGATAGAGGAATGCTTACAGAACAGGAGAGGTGGTGCTACGTGAAGGAGTATTAACATATTGTGAAATTGCAAAGCCATGATTCACACCGCAAGGAAAACTTTGTACCTAGTGGTGAGACAAAGTGAGATGTTTTTGTCTTCCTGTGGTTAATATTCTGATCTGTTGTGTATCCTGAACTTTTTTTGGTCAGTTTTACAGCTTAATGCTCAAATGCTAATTTGTCGTATATTGGTTTTACTTTTTCTAATTTATTTAAGAGGTACTTCTGGAAATCATAGTAATTTATTCTGAATTCACTTCATTTATTTTCTTGGTTAAATTTTTATTAAACAGGATTTTTTTAATTACTACTAAGTAAACGTCTTACTGTATGTTGATTCGATCAAGATAAATACCTGAACTGCTACTGCATTTCTAATTGAGCTGCCTTCATTTCTATCAACAGATGTGATTGTGGCAGTTATGTGTAAAAATCCCTGCTTTAAAGTACTTCTGAAATGCTCTAGTAGGACTTCTTTTCATTGTGGTGTTGGCTTGTAAACAGAACATTTTGAAAGTAGGACTGTCTTACATTACCTACTTCCTTCTTTATGCTTATGAATCTCACACGATGCTTGGACTTTGTGTATTTAAAAATACATATTGGGAAGTTCTCAGTTGTAGAGTTCTCTGAAGTGGGTTTCTAGGTTTCTATTTTCCTGTTTACCGAGAAGCTTTTTCTGACTAACGGGTGGTTTAGAGATTTTACCTAACTTTGTACAGCTATTTCTGTAGCCTGCCCATCTCAGATTGGCTTGAAAGTCAATTTTTTATGTGCTGCTTTTAACGAAGGTAGTCTAGAATTTGTCACTACGTTCAGATGAAACAGGAAAACATTTCTATAAGGTTATCAAAAAACAGGTAAGCATCTGTCATCCTTTTAAAGGATTTCACACAAAAGGCTTGTCTTTTACTGCCACGGTGTATTGGGGAAAAGCATGCTGGTACAACTTGTACTTCAGAGATACCACAACCATTCTTTATTGCGTTCTTCATTTACAAGAGATTGTAATTAAAAATACTGAGTCATTCAAGAACTTTGTTAAACTTTTCTTCCTGTAGGAGTAAGAGGATTAGGGTGGAAAAGTTAAAAAATACTTTTGTTTTTAACTTAGTTGGATAGGAATATTTTCTTTTTGCATGCCCTCTGTTTCTATTTTGTCCTAAATATTCAAATTTTTAAAATAACATTCAAGTTTTCATGTTAAAAGCAATACAGTTAAGGGGATAAGGTATCAGATGGGGGTTGGAATCTGTTTCTCTTGCATAAGTGTTTTGTCCTGATCTTCAGCTTTTCTGTTCTATTTACGATAAAAATAATTATCTCATTTTTAAAATGTGTTATACAATAGAAGCTTTGGTATTAGACTGTGATTTCTGATTGGAGCCAAATGGACTCATCACTCTTGCTATGGACTATTAAATTATTTTAGTTTTGTATTTCATTTTGTAATCCATTGGGTCTTGGATGTTGTTCAGTGTAACATTAGGTTACTGCCACAAACATAAACACCATTCTGTTATCATAATTATTTTGAGTAATCAGCAAATAACTTCTTTCCTGATGATGTTTTTCTTTCCAAAGGAAGCTGGCCAAGACTCACAACAATAATGATATTGTTTAATGTGAGAACAAAATATAGAATGGATCTTAAACTGTGTGTTTGCAGATGCTGTCTGTTACGCAAATGTTTAGCTCTGTATTGCATCATGTAATTCATATGATTGTATTCTTGAAGAACATGAATCCAACAACAGACAATATATTGAAGTCTATTGATAATAGGGCTAACTATTTTTTCTCCCTATTGTTTTCACAGATGTTGACTTATTTTGCTGCATTTGAGGTATTCTTTGAAGAAAATCTGCCAAAGCTATTTGCTCACTTCAAAAAAAATAACTTAACTCCAGATATTTATCTTATTGACTGGTAAGACATTGACAGTATAATTACTAATATGCACACTAGTTTATAGCTCCGTGTCTGTATTCTTGACGTAAGCTGGAGTGGTTTTGGGCTGTTTTAGTATTCTTTTGTTAAGATAAAAGCTTTATCTTGTGTTCAGTAATTGAATTTGTCAATCCAAATCGTTCCCACAGACGTACAGAATCATAGAATCACAGGATGGTTTGGGTTGGAAGGGACCTTAAAGCCCACCCAATTTCATTCCCCTGCCATGGGCAGGGACACCTCCCAAAGCTGTAAGTTGCAAAGAAAACAAGCACTTAGGCTTTTGGAAGGATGAACTATGACTCTTGGGCAGCATTCTGCTCGTATGTTCAGTGGCCTCAGATCCTATTTAGAGGGTCCCCAGCACAGATTGGTTTTAATTACTACGGCTATTTCGCTTAGTAGACAAGGAGTTACAATCTTTTTTATCTGGTGAAATTCTCCTTCTTTTTAGCTCTATTGCAGTTACAGCCTTAGAGATGAAAAAGACATAGGTCTTATTTGCAGACCTGTCAAATTCTATCATGATATTAGGTACTCCAAATTGAGTATTTGCATTTGTGCCTATCAGGCTTGGGTTTGGAGGCAGCTAAAATGTCTCTTCTCAGCAAGCAATACTTTATTGTCAATTTCAGGAAGATATGAAATCTTTTTTTGTGCAAACTGGCTTGCCTTTAAATTGTTGACAGCTTCTTCTGTTGTCAAGTGTTTGACTAAATACTTTCAGTAAAAGACAAAATTCCCAGTAGCAGCAATTTTTTCTGAGATTGATAAGTTGTTATTTCAGAAAACATTTTTGACTGTTAATCCATTTCTATCTGAACCAAGCTCTCAATGTCCTTGTGATCTTTCAGAGCTTGTTGTTAGCACTGAACACGTTGCTGATCCACTGAACAGAAATCCCTTTAGAGTTGTTCTGTCCAGTCTCACAGCTAGAAGTTTCACTAGGTGAGCTTTCTCAGTATCATGGAGTGCCTGAGATCACCTGGTCCAAACCGAGTGCTTAAAGTGGAGTCAGCTATAGGAGGTTACTGAGGACCTTGGTTAGTAGGGTTTTGAATATATTCAAGGATGGAGACTCCACAACCTTTCCAGGCAACCTGTTCCAGTGTTAACCACTGTCACAGAGAAGTTTTTATTTTCTCATGTTTAAATAGAGTTTCCTGTGTTTCAATTTGTGCCTGTTGGCTCTTGTCCTTTAACAGGATGTGACTGTGAAGAGGCTGTCTCAATCTTCTTTACTCCCTCTTGTTGAGTATTTTCACACCTTGCAAGCCATCTCCCTTCATGGCTCAACAGACCCAGCTCTCTCAGCCTCTCCCTGTGTATCAGATGCTCCAAGCCTTTAATGACATTTGTGGCAAGCTGGACTTGTGCCAGCGTGTCTGTGTCTCTTGTGCTGGGAAGCCCCGAGCTGACCTCACTGGTGCTGAGAAGAGAGGAGAGGTCACCTGCCGTGGCCTGCTGGCAGTGCTGTTCCTGCTGCAGCCCAGGAGGTTGGCGTTCTGTGTTCCCAAGGCTCGTGTTTAACTTCTTGTCCACCAGGACCTCCAGGTCCTTTTCTGCAAAGCTGCTTTGCAGCCTGTTGGTTTCACATGCATACCGGTGCTTTTTTTTTTTTTTTTTTTCTTTTTTCCTGCCCAGCCGCAGGATTTGGCGTTACCCTTTGTTGAACTTCACGAGACTCATGTCAGCTCATTTCTCCAGTGTGTTCCTCTAGAGCAGTGGATTAACCACTACTCCCAGTTTTGTACCACCTGCAAACTTGCTGAGGGTAGAGTCTGATCCATCATCTATGTCTGTTATTAAATTACTTAAAAATATTGGCTGAGTATCAAACCCTGGAGTATTCTAGCAGTGTACTGGCTTGAAACTTTACTTGCTGCCACTGATTAATAACTTTCTGAGCTTGGCAGTTCAGCCAATTTTGAGTCCATCTCACTCTTCATTTATCTAGTCCATACTTCATCAGTTCATCAGCGAGGATTTTATGGGAGACTGTGGTGAAAATCTTGCTAAAATCAAGATGGGCAGTATCTACTCCGCATCCACCAAGACACTCATCATAGAAGGCTATCAGGTTTTTCAGGCATTATTTTGCCTTCAGAAATCCATACTGACTTGTCCCAATAATCTTTTTGTCCTTGTTAAGTTCTTCTAGTCCTCAGGAACCTCTCCAAGTCACCATGATCTTTAAAATACCATTGAGAGCAGCCTCACAATGACACCAGACAGTTTCCTCAGCACCCAGGGGTTTCTCACCAGGACCCATGCACCACCTGTATGTGCCCAGTTTGTTTAAATGTTCCTAACCTGATCCCTCTTTGCCCACGGTAGGGTTTTCTTGTCCAGACTTTCGCACTGGTCTGAAGGACCTGGGATTCCTGAAGGCAAGTCGTCTCAGTAGACTGAGCTGAAGAAGGCAGTGAGTAGCACAGCCTTCTGCGTGTACCACTTCAACGGGTTCCCTGTCCCATTCAGCAGCAGGCCTGTGTTTTCCCTAATCTTTTTTCTGCTCATGCACCTGTGCAGAGCCCTTCTAGTTGTCCTTAACCGCCATAGCCAGGTTTAACTCCAGCTCGGCTTTGGTCTTCCGTGTGTGCTCAGACGGTGTCTCTATTCCTTCAGGGACATCTTCCCCTCCTTATTCCTTTTGTATACTTTCGTCGGGAGCTTCTTTTTCATCCACACGGGCTTCCTGCTGCCTTTGAGTTCCTTTCATTTGCACATGCCTCTTGCACAGAGAATAGTGTTGCATGGGTTTTGTTTGACTTTGCTGTTACACTGGGATTACATTTTAATGCAGCGTGAGTAGGGGAATGAGGGGGAGTGTGATGGATAGGTTCATTTCTCCCAACATCTATAAATGCTATCAGAAAGTTTTATGACTGAAGGCTGAGAATATAAGCTGAACTGGATTTCTTTACTGCACAGCAGGAAAATGCCAGAAAAATGCTGGAATAGGATAGAAGGAAAGGAAGAAGGCAGGGGCTGGTATGTCCAGTGACAAGAGGAAAGATGTTGAAATGATATTAAACCTCAGGAATGAGGACTACTTACAGTAGTCCTGTCCAGTCCTATACTAAACTTCTTCACATTTGTCTTGAGCTAGTCAGCGTGTCCAACCGTGTCTTTGGTTTTGTTAGGCAGTGGGGTTGGTGTTCGACTGTGCGAGATTTTGGTGAGATTTTTAAATGTGTCTGTATATGTGCATGTAAGTATTTATACATATAGGTGTGTCTGAACATATATATATATATATATCCTTCCTACTTCAAAAATCCTATGATCCCGTAGGAAGCAAATTTAGATCTTTTTAATAGCCACTGGGAATTAACGAGAATTGGAGTTTATATCTGCTGTCCTTCCATTATAATTAGTACGGAACTAGTCAGAAAGTAATATAGGAAAGATGCAAGGGAAAAGGGGGTGGGTCAGTGTCCTTGCAAGTGAGTAACTATTAAAGCAAAGGACTTTTTAAAATTGTGTTTCTAATGTTGCTTGTGTCTTCTGAGTGACTGCCAGTTTGACAGGGAATTTGCTGTAATAGGGATACTACTCTGTGAAAAACAAAACTGTTTGTGGAAAGAAAGAAGTTTCAATTACGTTTCATTCGAGGAAGAATATGGTGAAGTGTTTCTTGTGCAGCTCCACGCCCAGTGAATTCTTTCAGACAGACAGACCTCCTGGGTGTGGGTAAAAATCTCAGTGAAACAGCCTTGCTCCGACAACATCACTTTTATTTAAATGCATGTTTGCTCTGAGCTCCAGAGGGACGCCTGCTGCTATTCCGGTGGCTGGCATGGTTACTGTGCAGGCATGTCTGCAGGAAATCTCAGCTGGTGCCAGCTCTGGGGGGACTCCAGTAGCCAGTGCTGCACAGACCAGTTGCTGGGAAACCTCCTGCAATTACAGTGGGATCGACTGGTCTCCTTTGTGCTCCTCCGCGTATCCGGTGCCGCAGGGAACGGCGGTGAAATTGGTATGCCTAAATCATTTGCTGGAGGGACGTGCCAAGAAAAAAGCAGTGCTACGCAGGTGATGTAATGCTGCTTTGGGCATTCTTGGGGCTGGTGGAGGATTTAGGGAGTGCAGCTCCCCTGCCAGTTCACTGCCTTCTATGACAGCAGGACGTCAAGGACTTAAGAATTTAATTAAAAGGTACAGCAGAATGATTATCAGCGGATACCTGCCACAAGTAAGGCATCTCTTTTAAAAAGGACCCACGTGCTTCAGGCTCAAATTCCAACTGCTATTTCTCCTGGTAAAAATTCAAAAGCTAGACATGCTTTTACTTTTTTTGCAGAATATAAAGGGAATCGAGTGTGCAAGGGCTGTAAAGAACAACGTGCAGTCAGGTTCACAGAGAACAGAGAGGAAATAGTGTCTGAATAGGCCGGTTTGGGCCACTCAGCACTGTCAGCTGATAGACCACAGGCTCTTCTGAGCAGAGCAGAATGTGGCTTTACAAAGGACACATGCGGTCTATTTATGGCCTGCTGCTAATATACAAATACCTCTTCGTTCCCACTCAGAAAAATGATTTGGGCAATAATTATAGCCCAGAGCTTTGTTTGTACCGATGGCTAAACCAGTGTTCTTTAATATTGCATTGACCGTGATTGTGCTCTGTGAACACGAACTTTCTGTTGACACCCTTTACTTGCTATGATAAAGTTCCAAGCCATTTTGTTTGTGTGGATGTTTGTAGTGGGCACTTCCAGTGAAATATTTATAGGCTTGCTGTCTGTCATGACAGGAAAAATGTAATCCGTGTCATGCCAGTAACATCCCACCCCCAAAAAGTGAAGCTCAAGATTATGCTTTAAGTACGTGCTGCCTTTTCAAAGAAAAAAGTGGATAAGAAACCTCGAAAATTCTGTCCAGAGGTTTCTCGTGACATCCGAATTTCTTGATTTGGAGTTGTTGTTACCAGACTCCAAAAAATTAGTCTTCAGCATAATTTACAGTGTGCTGATCCTCATGTCACTGCAGGTTAGAGCGAAGTCAAGTGAAGCTCTGCATTGCCGTGTAGCACACCTAGGCAAGAGAACAGGGTTTTTTGGGTGCTTCTGACTTGATGAAATTGCCCAGAAACTAGCAAGGTATTTGTATTGAGGCATTTTCGAATGCAATCAAATTTATTAAGATGTTGCTCTGTTGCAGTCATCTCAATGATTTTAAAATTGTACTAAATAAACTTAATCTTACTCCAGTAACTCTAAAGGTGCTGATGAGAATGGTTCTCATTATATAATGATAGATGTCTGTAATGCCACTATGCAATGAATGCACAAACTCTTAGAAAGATGCAGTGTCTCAAAGCAGATGTAGATGAAACAGATAAAAATGTAACTAAAAAGTAGTGTACCAGAATAAAGCAGAGAGGATCCGAGAGTAAGATCAAAAGCTGAATTAATTTAGCAGTTTCCACAACTGAACTCAGAAGTTGCAGATTTTTTTTTTGTGTGCTGTTAAAAATGGCCACAAGAATGTGCAGTACGAGAATATATCGGATCTGGTTTGCACTGGCGTTGTTGTGCATGAGTTGTCGATCCAAAATCTGGCACACCTGCCTTCAGCACTCTTGCTAACAATATCTTATGAAGACTTTTTAATTAAAAAAAAAAGGGGGGGGGGAGAGTGATTAAAATAGAGCCTATGATGATCATGGTAACAGTGCTTTCTTGATAAGATGATGGTCATGTGCTTTCCCTGTGAGCAGCAAACTAGCCAGGATTTCATGTGTCTACCTCAAAGTACGCATTCATCGTAAGCAGGGCCGGGAGCAGCAGGAGCATCTGTCCGGTACTTATTTTTTTCCTCTTCCAGACAGATAGCAGCCAGAACCCTGCATTTACAGTTCTTTGACGCTGGTCATCTCCGTGCTTGTTAGCTGCCTTGTCTGCATCTTGGACTTCGGGGAGTTGAAAGAGAGCAGCAGGCAGAAAATCATCCTGCAGTCCGTGCAGGCAGATCATGTGCAAGCGGTGTGCTAGCGCTGCCGAGAGCTGCTGCAGCTGCTTTATTGCTGTAATAAATTTCAGCTGGCTTTCAGAGCAGTAGCTCAGATGTCTAATAAAAATGTCTTTCTGGAGGAAATGTTTTAAGGGAGCAAATACTGGATCCATTCTTAGCAGAAATGATTCCTGCTGTTGTGTCGTTGGTTATTCTAGGGGGCCCAGTCTCCATCCGTAGGGCTTGATGCATTTAATTCCATGATAGTGTTAATGAAAGTTAATTGCTTTATGAATTTCTTTCAAATTGCACTTCCATGCAAATTATGAAGAGATCAGTGTCAAATACCTTATTTGACGTGACAGCTTTTTTATGTGAGTAAATCTTTTCCTACAAAAAGCAGTGTTCTAATAAATCGATGTGACTGTTTCTTCTGACAGTTAATTTTCTGCATAGTTGCAGATTTAATACACGTGGGTTATTCAGGTTAGGTGTGAATCATGACAGAATAATAGCGTTTGTGAATAAAAACGGAGCAAAAAATAGAGGCATTGTTGCTTATGTTGAGGCAGGGCTAGCTGAGTGCCTGCTGCTTGGTGACCAGGAAAGTGTTCAGCTGAATTGCTTCCTATTGCACTGGTCTTTTTAAATGGAAAACCTATTGCTGTTTCCTGTGCGCCTGTGTGTATAGACAACAAGCTGTAATTCTGCTGTGCAAGTATTCTGCAGTGAGACATTCTTATATGGGATGTGACTGTACAAAGATGCTGAAAGTATAGAATAAGTATGTAACTAGGCACGTGCTCAGCCAATAACCCAAGGAGGCTGATCCCATGCTATTCTTCTACATTCAAATGTGTTTGTATGTATATATATATATACATGTTCATATATATATATGAACAGTAGGTGGTTTTTGTTTTTTCAATCCAGCCTCAACCACTTTCTTAATTCAGCTTTTTTGGAGAACAGAATTTTAACGATTTCCACTTGATATAAAAAATATTGCTATAAAATGTGAAAACAGAATGAAGTGAAATAGTGCAGGATGCTTAACCTGCAATTTACTTGTCACCTGAATTTGTGCAAATGGCTTAATCTCTTATTGCTGCTTATAAAATACAAAATTTTCCTATTTTCCTAAAGTGTGACGACTCGGAGAAGCGTTATACTTGATGGGACATCATTCAAATAATCTGACGTAGTAAAAAGCAAATATTGCAGAAAACCTTTGATGATTAGAATTTGCTGTGAAAATAAATTGATTTATATTCTATACCTATATATGTGTGTGTGTGTATTATATCTCCATTCCATTGTATTTTTTTATGTAAACCAGAATTTCTTAAATGAAAAAGGAGAAGGTGTGTGTGTGTGTGTGCGTGAAATCCTAAGCACAAGAGAAGTACTGTTAGATTCAGCATACGTGAAAATAAATTTTGTGTTAAAAGATACGGAAAGGTTGTATTTATAGCTGAGGTTTTGCTGACCTCTGCTGGAGAAAGAATTATTTGCAGTTTTAGAGAGCAGCAAAATGTTCTGCAGTGCGTATGTGGAGAAAAATTAGGCCTGGAACCCCAGGTGATGGTGATATGCTGTAACTGTTGTACTAATGTAGTACAATTTTATATTGTTTAATGTATTGCTATGCAGCAACTAATAGGAGTACTTCTGAAATACAAAGGGGATATTCATATTTGAGAAGCCTCAAACTTGCTAATGAGCAGTCTTTGTACTTCTGTGAGCATCCGAGACGTCTTTCTTGTCCAGTAACTGTGAAAATTGTACTCTGTTTTTCAGGATATTCACGTTGTACAGCAAATCTTTGCCACTAGACTTGGCTTGTCGTGTCTGGGATGTGTTCTGCCGTGACGGAGAAGAGTTCTTATTTCGTACAGCCCTGGGAATATTAAAACTTTTTGAAGATATTTTGACCAAAATGGACTTCATTCATATAGCTCAGTTTTTAACAAAGCTACCAGAGGACTTACCTTCAGAAGAGTTCTTTACATCTATTGCTGCCATTCAGATGCAAAGTAGAAACAAAAAGTGGGCTCAGGTAAAGAGCATGTTGATCTTTGATTATCAGATGAATGTACGGTATTCATGCAGAATGTTTTACACCTAGTATTTGATTTTGTGGGTGGGTAGGGCTACGTGGCTTGCTGTGTGTTCAGTATGCATTCAGGTGAGTGGATTGCCTGAGCTTTTTTCTCTGGAAAGGGAGACTTCAGTCGACACTCAGAATGGAAATGTTAGAGTTGATGAAGTAAAGTATCATACAGCTTTTTTAGTTTATTTATTACAAAGACTGCTACCAGCATTACAGCATGATACATAAACGCAGAAGTTCGCTCTTTGGGATAAGATGAGAATCGGTCAGGACATTATCATTATATGTTAACCCTGAGGAGTTTGCCTAATTTGGGGCTGTACAGAAGTGACCACATCTCTGATTTCTTTAATGACATTTAGCAGTGAAGTCTTCACTTCAAAAAATTGCTGTCTCATCGCTGCAATTCCCAATTAAATTTCAGTTTACAGAAAAAAGGTGGAAACATGTTGTTTGAATGTGGAAATTGCTGTGTGCATTCATGCTGGAGAGTTAGGTCAAATGCACTCCATAGCAGTTGGAAGGGAAACTTTTTTTTTTTTTTAATTATTTCAAAGCAGTAATGCAGCCTGTTTCATGAGTTCTGCCCAGTCTATACAAATTATTTTTTTTGGGGGGGAGAACTGAAAGGTGACATTAAACTTGGTGGTTATGGCAATTCAGCCGTGAATGGGAGCTTATGGCTTTTTCCTGGAGTAATGGTAGATGGGAGGTAGCACCAGCGTGCTGTTTGAGATGAGAATTCCTAACCTTTCGCGGCAGGAGCTGGTTGTAGTGTTCTGAGCCTTTCCTTGCGGGTAGAGGGGAGCATGGCCTGTGCTGCCCAGCTGAGAACAGAGCACTGCTAGCATTTCCTCTGACACAGGCTTCCTCACAGCTTATCTTGCATTTACCTTCTGGGCTTCATCAGAAGTTACTAGTACAGATCCACCTTTGTTTCTGTCCTCAAGAGCATTGTTCAGCCAGCAGTGTCTCCACAAGTAGCCTTCCAGTCTTGTTCCTTGTTCAGATAGTTCATTTTCTTTGAACATGCCCTATGTGGGTGACCATCACATACAAAATAAATTCTCAGCCTACTGCTGCTTCAAGTGTTTGCAGAGATGGGGAGATAGGAGTCTTATTCTGCCAAATACCCCCAGGTAACCAGCTTTCAGCTGTTCTCTGCCAGTGCTTTTCAGCCTGTGATAACTGTAAAGGTTTGGTAGTGATAATCACAAAAGGACAAGGACTTTAAAAATAATTTAGCACTAGCAGTCTTCCTCAGTCTCCTCATCAACTTCATTTGGACTACGCTGGAATTTACCAGATTGTTCCTGCTTGCTGTGGCAAACTGAAGAAAAAATGCTGCTGAACAGTGGAGCAAATAGATCTTAAGGAGAGCCAGCTCACTGTAGGGTTGGTGCTGGCTGACATCTTACCTACCTTGTTGTCTTCTGCACCAGCTGGCTTTCTTCACCAGCTAATTTCATTATTGAATGAGTTTCTGTCAGGAAGGCCTCTTCACTCTCTAGCCATCCTTTTCCAAGCCAGAAGTGAGTAGGAGCTATGAGTTTGCTTGTACCCTATACATACTGGAACTTTGCTGAGGTACCACTATTGGAACTGGTAGTTCCAGTAGTGATCAGCACCAAGACAACAAGGGTATGGGATTTTTTGCTTTTACAGAGATGCTGACTGAGGTGGCCTTTTACCTTTTTTCAGCCTTTAAAGTTCACCAAGATGAGTTTGGACTCAGAAGCCTGAACTTTGCTTTTCTAGCACAGGCTTTTGGTAGTGTGTAACTTGGCTGCAGAGTGGGAGCAGTAGTAGTCAGCAGTGCTGGGGCCTGTGGCAACACCCACCCACCCACCCAGGATGTTTGAGAAGTTAGGCTGTGATTGCTGTGCTCCCTGGTTAGATAATTATTTTTGACTACAAGTATTTTGGTAGAAGTTAGATACTTTGCTGTAGTACCCATTTGTGGTTTCTTTTTTTTGCTTGTATGTTTAGTTCTGTAGGGAAATACCTTTTCAAATTACCAAAATGAATGTTGACTGTGATGGATGCTCTGCTTTGGAGTTAAACTTCTAGGTGGACTGACTGACCAGGGGCACTAGTTTACAGAGGATGCCAAATGCTCTTGAGCTTAAAAAAGTGGCGTTGTCCCATCTCAGCATCATCTCGTTTGGTTACAGTAACTGTCCTGCATAAGCAAGCAGCATAGCTTGAGCTGCTGCTCCTTTGTTAGGAGTGTATTTGATTTTGTAGAGCTAAGAAGTCAAATTCAGACTCAGGTCTCAGCAGTAGATATACTTGGTCCTCAGAAAAGCACTGAACCACGCACCTTGCTGTACTCTGGTAATTCTGGTGTTGGTATCCTGCGTGTCATGTTCTGGGATGATGCTGTCTAGAGATTATGTTTGTAGGACCTCATTTGAAATGCTACAGGCTGCTTATTAATCCTGCTTCCCTCGTCAGACAGGCTGGTGGTGTTTTCCATCACACTCCATTTCCCCTTGGTCATTCTAACAGCGTGATCGGGAAAGTAAAGACTGAAGGAGACCGGCTGAATGATGACCGGGGCACTTCTGGTAACAAGGAGTGTGGTTGTCAGCAGGAAGCCTGCAAGTTCTGGTTTTCTTCTGGAGTTACCAACAAGGATCTCCAGGTTCTTGTGCCAATACAGCCTTAGTCTGAACTGTGAGCGGCAGTTATAATCGTGGCTTTGGCATCAGGTGTGGAGAAACAGATTAGGCTGTTGGCTTAGTGTTTCTGGAATTTGTATGCTTCGATTTTAGCTCCATCAGGTTTTCCAGATAACTAAGGAATCTGAGCTCTCCGTTAGCTAGGTCTGCTTAAAAAGCTTTTCTGGATCAGTATTTTGGTTTCATTCTCAGGCTCCTTAAAAAGTTTTTTTTCCACAAAAGGCATTTTTACTATGGCACTTGCAAGTCTCAGTAAGCTCATTTGATTGAGTAGCTGTTGATTTATTCAGAATATCTGTGAGCAGGACCTTGCTGAAATCTCTCCAATTCTAGAAGCTGTCAAACAACCAGCCAGCAGCAGCTCTGTTCGTGCCTCTATTGAACACCTGTTGCAACAGCTTGGATGCCTTTGCACTGAAATACTGGCAGTATTGTGTAATGGCTCTGAGTGATTTAGAGCTACTTGCTGTTAATTCTGATGATGCAGAAGTTTGTTTGAAATTGGTCAGAGTTGCTTACCTGTAGCTGCAGTTCCTTGAGAGGAAATGTCCCAAAGTACATCGGGTTCCTGGGCAGATCCTGGGGCTGCCGCTGGGCTGCAGTGGAGAGTGACCAGAGGGCAGGGAGCGCATACTGCGAGGAGGAACTGGTGGCAGTGTGCTGTCTGCAGGTCATGAGGGCTAACAAAACAAAACCGTGCATCAGCTAATGGGAAATAAAAGTTTTCAATGTGAACGGAAATGGTGATTTTTTTTGCTTCAGAAAAATCACATAAACAGATCTGGAGACAGCCAAGTGCTCTAGGCGAGCACCAATCAATGCTATGGTGATTCTGAACAGGCTGCCCAGTTGCTGTGGTTTCAGACAGTTCATTTATCCGGAGAATTAGAAGTTCCCCTCAGGCAGCTCCTTTTCATAGTGTTACAGTTGTGTAGTCTGGGTAAAAATCCCACATCCAGGCTTCAAGAGTGTGTGTGTGTGTGTGTGTGTTGGGGAGAGATTGAGTTTAGACCTTTGTTAAATCCATTCCTACTTAACCATGCCACAAGGACTTAGGGGAGTGGTCTTCTTCAGTGGAGAGGTTCTCAATTTTGAGAGCCTAACTATATTTAATAGCTAAAATAGTATTGCTCAGAGGTAATGACATCAGAAAATCTTTGGACAGAGATTTATAGCTTTGTAGATCTAACACTTTTTTTCTCTCTCGTTCGTTGCATTGTCTAGATACTGGCTGCTCTGCAGAAGGATAACCGGGAAATGGAAAAAGGAAGCCCTTCACTCAAACGTTAACTCTGGCTGCCTCCAGGAACTCACAGGAAAAGATCGAAAGTGGCAAAAGTATTGGGTAGTGTTTTGACACGTGTGAGCCTGCAAATCAAAGTGTTATTTCAGTTCTTTTTCAGTAGTAGGATAGCCTTAAAGGGGAGAGAGGAAGAGAGGAGGAAAAAAAGGAGATGGGAGGTTAAAACCTTTGTAAGTGAAACCTAGGCTTAGCCTTAAACTTTTAGCGGAGTGAGCGTTTGCGGTGGACAGCGATACACATCAGATGTCTGATGAGGGCAGTAAAACTAGACAACATTAAGGTTTCTTTCTTTTTTTCATTGATGTTTTAAAATACCGGGCATTCAGTAATGTCGGTTGCTTTGAAAGCTATTCCCTAGTTTTGTTGTTAGGCAGGATATGTTTCCCATACCCCTAACAGGAGCTGGATCTGGGTTTTAAATAACTGGTGCTGGAATTTATACTTAAATGACGTAAGGACCATTTCTTTAGAAATGCTTCTGGTTTTATAGGCTGTAGGTCCCATTTACCAAAGAGATCATGTAGACATAGAACTACATTCCATTCTTTAAGGAAAAACGTTAAGTTAACTTGGAAAAGAAGTCATGCTAGCAGTGTAAAACCAATTATTCTTCGAGATGCCTTGGAAATCCATGTTCCAATCTGGATGCACATGGAAAACGTTCCATTTTTCTGGCTAGGTTCCAAACTCACCAGGTGTGGGTCTAGTACCGAGCTGGCATTATTCCCCAATCGTACTGTCTTGCCTCTGTTTAAACACAGGGTCACATACCAGTAAATGTATGCTTCCATGTCTCCCTCCTCTGGGGCAGTGCTGTTTCAGGGTGTTCCTGCCTACCAGCTACTTATTCCTGTGCCATCTGTCCAACTGATGAAACTGTCGGCTGAGCAGATGAGAGATGGTTGAAAGGAATTTTTATAGGTTCTTCATACCCAGGTCTGCTCACTGGCAAAACCAAGGAGGAAGGGCACAGGGGAGGAGTTCCATAAGCCAGCACTGCTGCTGAATAGAAAAGCTTATGGGGGATCTCTGGAAGTTGCTGCTGCCATAGTAGAAAAGCGTATATGGAGCTGAACTTGATGTAGTGATGAGTAGCAGTTTATTGGGGAACGTGCCGGACAGATACTGTCAGGACAGGTAGAGGCTGTCATTTCCTAGCGTTGAAGCCAGCCTCTGATAGAGGAGAGCGAGTTACAGAGAGCCGACAGCAGATGCTCAGTGGTTACACCGCTTAGATTCCCTCTGCATTCAGACGAATGTTGAACTGTAAATCGTGAGTGCCTCTGATTTACAAGAATGTTTATTGTATAGTGTAAAATCTGTTTTATAAATAATTACGACCATTGAAAAGGAAAACTAACCGAAGCAATATTTGTGTTAACTGTCAACAGGAATGACTAGCCCCTCTAGCTACATGGCCATAGGCTTCCCAGGGCTTCTCAGTCTGTTTTATGCCGATCATTTCGGCATTGTCTGAATAAAAAAATGAGAATAATAGTTGCACACTGCTCAAACCAACCTAGACTGTAAGGGATGTAATCAAAAGACTCTCCTTTAGTACAAACATTCTTTCTGTGGGTGATACTTTGACTGTAATATTAAAAAAGAGCGAAAGCAAGGTTTCTTGGTTAACTGTTTGAAGACTCCCAATCACTTTGGAATACATGTGATACAAGTGCAGCTTGCCAGTCTGTTACCTCATTGGCCTTTTTTCCTGTCCACTTCGTGTACCTGGTGTAATAGACGTGTGTATTTTTTGTTGGCCATCTGAATTTCTCCAAAAGGCTTCTTCTAGGCCATCACTTGCTGAAAACAGACATCAGGATGTTGACATGAAAACCCGTTAATGCTCCCAGGATTTGTGTAGCTCTGATCCTTTAATGACCGGTACTTGTATGGTACATTGCTTTGACGTGCAATAGAAAGCTGGAAGGTCAGTAAGTGGTTTTTAATGCTACTTTTACTATTACTACAACAAATACACCTTTTCACAAAGGGTATGAGAGGCCTAACATCCCAAACATTTGCACTATGCTTTTAAATGATTTATTAAACGGAGACAACTTTTTCCTCAGTATACGTTTTTTAGGTGGTACTGTAACTGGCTTTGTGATTTGAGTCCTCATTGTAACTAGGTGTGTATTTCCGTTTAAACCAAGTCTAGAAGGATGGCTCACTTGTCTGATTAGAGTATATTCTGGAGCCAGTAGGTCTCTTTTAGCCATCTGCAGCCTGTTCTCGTTTTTTTCTTCTCAGTAACATGTTGAATGTAAGAGTGGAAATGGGCATAGTTGTGGGAAAAGGCCTGCTGCAACACCTGTGCACTGTTTGTTACTTGCAAACGTAATTATTTTGTTCAGTGATTTGATCTTTCTGTTTTTAGAAGATGTATATATTTTCTAAATGATTTCTTTGTGTATATAAGGTATGTTCTTTAATGAAGAAAAGCAATGCAATAAGGAGCTTTGCACAGTTTGTTTTCAAACAAAATGCATTTGAAGAAAAAAATCACCTGCCTGAAGATGCAATTGTTTCAACTTCTCAGTAACTTGATTTGAAAATAATGCTTGAATTTTGATAAAAACAGAGTTGAGTTGTAATGGCTTAGAATTACTTGCCACTGAGCTTTTTAAGTTTCTTGCAGCATACCAAATCTCTTAATTATTAAGGAGGGTTTCTGTAATAAATTCAGGGATTGCATAAAAGATTTTGACAACTTAATTTTATTGTTTGGATGCTTGAGGGCATCTGTAACACGATGCATGAGATTTTCTCCCATTGAACGAGTGTCCCCATCAAAGCAAACTGTTTCATTTTCTTCATGGGTTTAAGGAAAAATAAAAATGCTGCAATACATCAGAAGGCTGCAACTGTCACTGGACGTGCAGCAGATGAGAGAAAACAGGAAACTTCAACCAGGTTAGGAATTCTGTACAACCTGCACTTTATTGTAAAGCCGTTTCGCAACTTCAGTCCGCAATCAATCATTGACGTATTTCGTTCAGTAAAGACTTTTATTTGAAGAGGTACCTTATAACAGCTTCTTTTTGAATGTTTCAAAAACTATAGTGACGTGTAGAGAACTGTTGATACATCCCCTGTACATCACGTTTAAATTGTTTTTATGTAGTTACATGTTTTGTTTAGATATGTGTATCAAACTGGAACTTTTTTCAACTGTAAATATATGGTTTTATTAAATAAAGTCATGTAAAGTTATCTTAATCACCTGTTGGCAGCGTAATTCAGAAATTAAAACTTTCTTTGTTTTAAAAGAAGAAAACATGGTTTATTTTGTTTCATAATCGCAGGGCATCTTTGTGCTCAACTTCAGGCGGTATTGCTTTAATTCTTATGTAAACCTAACTTCAGATATTCGAGTGGAGAAGCTTCCCATCCCTTAATTGTCTGGAAAGGGGTTAAAACACCAGGTAAAAATAGAACTTAGACACAAGCTGGGGAGAAACTACCTGCGCAACAAGACTGCAGGGGAACATAGTCAAAGACTTGGCTGCCACTGTTCGAGTTTCCTCTGGGAAACACCTTTCACTGCCTCGTACCGAAGTACCTTGCTGTTTGATTTGCTGGATTAGAACATCAAAATCGCCTTATGCTTGATACTGGTAGACATTTATATTAGATATATTACAGGAGTTGCATAAAATTGTTTAAAACTAGATTTTCTTACTTGTTTTCCCAGTGCTCATTCCAATCTGCCTGAAGACAGGTAATACTGAGATTAGCAGATACAAATAGATTTATCTTGACTACTTCCTCAACAGATTGTCTTCCTATGTTTTCAGGAGGAAAATGGAGAAATCTTTGATCCTTACACCTTCGGGGTGCTTTGGAAGGCCAGCATAGCAGTGGGTTACCCCAGCAGCTCAGGACTAAGAAAAAAAACCCTGGAGGCAATGTGAGGATTAATGTCTTCATAGTATGTTTCAGTAGAAATCCCACCTCAGGGACATGGAATATGCTGTCAACTTCATTTGCACCTTAAATTCCTGTCTTTTCCAGATCTCAAAAGTGCAGCAATGAAAAGCACCCGAGATGTACTTTCCCTGCTCCTCACTCCCTTTACCTGTGTACGTTTGTTGCTTAATGATCTTTAAGAAGTTAAGAGAAGGTTTCCATCTCTTAAGCCAAAAGCAGCAAGAAGTCTTAAGAATTTCCCTGGCAGGAATTTGTAAGTAATAAGATAAGAGTTACTTCTCTTAGAGACATGACTGCTAATCATCCACTAGTATTTATGGAAAGTTTCATAGAACATTAAGCGGCTACTCAACTTGGGCAATAACCACTCCTTTCAGCAGGAGAAGAGCCCCATTACCAAACAGGAGGTTATGGTGAGGGGCCATGATTTATAATGCCTTTTTTTCTTGATAAGTGGCTGGCAGTTACACTTGAGTCCTTTCACTATCCAGCAAGAGACAGATATACTGGCGTTTTGTGGAAAGTTACTAGTTGTGTATGATCTGTCTTCATAAACAGAGGTTGCGAGCTACTGAAGTTAGAGAGTACTTGAGTTCTTTCTACAACAAGAGCATCGCTGTTTCAGTCGTTTATGGAATGGTTCTGCAAAACTGTCAGGACCGTAGAAGAATATAACCAGATTGCTCGGCATGACTGCACAAAGTAAGAAACCACCGATCTCTTTGAAGACTGCCATTTCACTATGACAAAAAGGAACAAAAAAAAAGTAAGCTTTCAATAGTGTAATAACCAATTACGTTCTGGCCTTTAAATAACTATCAAGTTCAGAAAACCTAGTTCATTTAAAAGAGAAAGGAATAAGGCGTTGCTAGGAATGTCTTTACGTGCTTATCTACTTTTACCCCCTTGCAAGTGTATTCAGTGCCCTGTGTGCTGTGTGTAAACACGTATGCAACTTTGGGACTGGGACCAACAGCTCAAGCACAGCTCAGCAATGCTGGTCCCACAGGGTGTAATTCCAGCCTGTGGTGGGAGACCAAAAGACTCCTCTCCTACTCTTTCCCACTGGGATGTAGCTGCTTTGCTGCAAAATTCACAGCCTTTGAAGACTTGCATCTGGGCCTTCCATACCTAATTCTGACTAAAAAGATCTAGTCTGTCTAAGCAAAGTAGAAATGGATGGAAATTAGCAATTAACTCGGTTCAAGAATCACGCAATAATTGGGCTGCCCATCAGCTGGTTGGTTGCAGCTCTTTCAGGAACGAGAACGTACTCCTTCCCAGCTCTGACATTTTACTGGCCCGAGCTGTTTCTGTATTCTCGACACCATCCCATGTCTTAGTGAAAAACGATGCTACCCTCGCAGCAGCAAGAGCTGCAGGATGTAGATAAGTCTCGTAGTTGCTGTTTTTCATGAGTCATGCGGGAATTTCAGGAATACGCTATTTTGAAAGCGGAAGCTGTCTCCTGGAACTAAAGCTGTGTGAGCTGTATGGTCATATATGTGTGAAAATTTCTCTCCCCCCTTTCAATTCAGTCTTCTGGAATTCTGGCACTAGAGTTGAACAGTGCAGAGGGGGCTAAAATGGTGGTGGGTTTATGCTGCTCCTTATCTTGTCCCACACCAGGACATGTCACACACAAGGCTGAGTATCCCCTAGGCTGTAAAAGCTGAAAGACCAAATAAACAAACAAACAAAAAAAACAACACCAGAACTCTAGTTCTGAATAAGATTGATGTATATTTTTAAAGTAGTAAACCTTTCTTCTTGTACACCACCAAGACAAACTTTGCAGCCAATTATGTTTACAGAATGGGCGAGGGATTTGGTGCTTCTGCAGTGCATTGGCTGTATGCGAGTCCTGCTAGGCTTCCACAGTATGCTTCTTTCTCTCTTCAGTTCTTGGCCACATCTATGAAAAGTAACCCTTTAGATTAATTATTTTTAATCCAGGACCTGCCTAGAAGGCGGGTAGCTTTATTGTATGGATGAAGTTGATACTGAATTATAAGAACCAAAAGGGTGGTAGAAGCAAGATTTGAATCCAAGTACGGTGAGTGCTCTGCTTAAACAATATCGCCATGGTCTTACAGGACTGAGCACAGAGGTGATTTTCTAGAAGTGTAGGCTTTTGACTGGTTTTCTTTTTTAAAAATAAGTAAATAGGTATATGGTTTCATTCAAAAATGAGTACTATGATCATTTAATGCCAAGTATTGATGTCGTTTAGAAAAGTCTTTTTCAGGAGTATGTGTGTAGTATGTTCCCTAGGATTTACCAAAAAGAAGCATGTTAAAAATGAGAATTACAGAGAACTCCTTGGCGTATATCTTTTCCGTGCTTTCTTTGCCTAAAAAGGTAAAAATTGATTGGCTTCCCTGACTTTTTTCTGAACTTCCCTACGTGTAAGGGTCAGGCCAGCGTGGTGACATTTCAGTGTCTCCAGCTGCTGACGTAACAACTCCAGAGTGTCCACCTTCTCCTCAAAGTCTTGAAGCAGTACCTCATTTCCAACCAGCCCACGTTTCTGCTGCAATTTCAGGGTGCTTGCCCGCAGCCTGTCCCTGGCCTGTTTCTTTCTGGTGAGGAAGTCTCTCTTCTGTGACAAGAGGATGTCAATGTCCATCAGCTCGGCTTCTCTGACTTGGTTCTCAGCTTCCACAAACTGTAGTTCCTCCCTGTAATGGCTGAGAACGTGCGCTGCAGTCGATACCTTCTTTTTGAGCTTTAGAATTTCACCACAGAGGTCATCAAACTTTTGGCCGAGCTTCTGATTCTCTTTCTTCATGTACTCAAAGTCTACAAAACTCTGGCCTTTCGACAGCTCTCCTTGGGCTTTCAAGACCGCTTCAAGGCTTTGGATTTCAAGCTTCATCTTGATGTTTTCCACGCGGACCTGGAGGGGCAGAAATAAAAGAGTGGTTCGACTTGGTTAATCCCTGCCTTGTGGGGGAAGAAGCGCTTGGGGTTAAAGTCAGTAGTGACAAGAGGAAAGCTTCAAGGCAAGGTTTTATGAGTCTGCTGTGCTTTAACGCTGGGGGATAGACCTTCACGCCTGTTGCCCCTGGAAGGGGATACTTCCCTAGGCGTACGAAGAGGACGACCCCGTCCTTTTCGGAAACTTTAGCAGCCCAGAGGTACCCAGAGGTACCCAAGCTCGCCTCACCTCCCTCACCGCTCTCTCCTTGGCCTGCTCCTTGGCCAGCACGCCGTCCACCGCCTTCACGGCCGCCGCCCGGCCGCCCAGCCTCCCGCCGAGGGCTCGGAGGGCCAGGGCCCTCTTGCCGCGCCGGAAGGCCGCCCACTGCTCCTCGGCCCGGGCCTCGCTCTCCCGGCACCTCCCGCTGCGGGCCCTCACCCGCTGCCCGCAGGCGGCCTCCGCCCGCTCCCGCAGCTCCCGCAGCTCCCGCAGCTCCCGCAGCCGCTCGCCGTAGGCCGCCGCCTGCCGCCCGCCTCCTGCCGCCGCCGCCCGCTCGCCCCGCCGCAGCCGCAGCCGCTCGCCCAGCCGCAGCTGCAGGACGGCGCCCGCCGGCCGCAGCCGCTCCCGCTCGCTCGCCAGCCCGCGGTGCTCCGCCAGCAGCGCCGCCCGCTCCCGCTGCTCCGCCGCCGGGCCGCCGCCTTCCTCCACCTCCTCCTCCTCCAAGGGCCGCGGCGGGGCCCCGCTGGCTTCGGGGGCCGGCGGCTCTGCGGGTGCGGGGGGACCCGAGGGCTCCGCCGGCAGCTCGGGCTCCCCGGGGGCGGCCTCCGGCACCTCGGGCTGCTCGGGGGCGGGCTCCGGGACTGGCCCCGGCGGCTCCTCCGCTTCTGGCCCCTCGGGTCCCGGCTCCTTCAGCCCCGGCCCCGGCGGCTCCTCGGGTCCCGGGTCCCCCGGTCCCGGTTCCTCCGGCCCCGGCGGCTCCTCCGCTTCTGGCCCCCCGGGTCCCCGCTCTTCGGGTCCCGGCCCCTCCGGATCTCCCGGCCCCGGCCCCTCCGGTCCTGCCCCGCCGAGCCCCGGCGGCTCCTCGGCTCCCGGCCCCTCCAGCCCCTCCGGCCCCGCCGCCATGCCGGCCGCTGCCCCGGCCGCCGCCCGGCTTCCCCCGTCGCCCCGGCAACGCCGCCCGGCCCCTCCCTTCTCCCCCCGCCCCCGAAGCCCCGCCCCCCTCCCCTACCAACCGCTCAGCGCCGGGGTCGCTCGGGGCCCCCTCTCCAATTGGCCGCGGCGCGGGCGGACGGCTTCCCCCCGGCCAATCGCCGCCCCCGCCTCTCCTCAGCGCGCCGGGCGCGCCGCGCCCCTGCCGGCGGGGGAGCCCCTCCGCGATTGGCTGCGGCGGGGAGGAGGGGGCGGGGCGAGGCGCGCGCGCGGCTGGGCGGGGGGAAGAGGAGGAGGGGGGGGAGGAGCAGGGGGGGTAAGATGGCGGAGCTGGGCAAGAAGTACTGCGTGTACTGTCTGGCCGAGGTGAGCTCCCTGCGCTTCCGCTGCACCGAGTGCGCCGACATCGAGCTGTGCCCCGAGTGCTTCGCGGCCGGCGCCGAGATCGGCCCGCACCGCCGATGGCACGGCTACCAGCTGGTGGACGGCGGCCGCTTCACGCTGTGGGGCGCCGAGGCGGAGGGCGGCTGGAGCAGCCGCGAGGAGCAGCTGCTGCTGGACGCCATCGAGCAGTTCGGCTTCGGCAACTGGGTAAGGGCCGGCCCGGCCCGGCCTCTCAGCGCCCGGCCCCGCGGGGCTGCCCCCAGCCGGGCTGCGGGGCTGGGGCACCGGTCCTGGGGGGGCGGCTGGGGGCGTCCGGTCCGGGGAAGGGGAGGCGAGGGGAGGCCTCACTGCTCTCTGCGGCTGCACGGGAGGGAGGTGTGGGGGGCTGCGGGTCGGCCCTGCTCACAGGTACCCAGCGGTAGGACCAGAGGGAACGGCCTCAAGTTGCACCAGGGGAGGCTCAGGTTGGAAATGAGGAGACATTTCTGCTCAGAAGGAGCGGTCAGGCATTGGGACGGGTTGCCCAGGGAGGTGGTGGAGTCACCGTCCCTGGGGGTGTTCAAGGAGAGGCTGGATGTGGTGCTTGTGGACATGGCTTAGTGGTGACATTGGTGGTAGGGGGGTGGTTGGACCAGAAGATCTTGGAGGTGTGTTCCAACCTTCATGATTCCATAATTCTATGATTCTGTGGCTCTTTTTCAAACTCTCAAGGCTTGTGATAACTAGTTCATTTAATTACAAATTTATTAGAGAAGAGACATAAATGCTACGTTTCTTATTTCTATATTGCTTTAAAAGTACTTTGGTTACACTACAAATGAACAACCCCCAACGAGGCAGTGATCTCAGTACTCGCTGGGAACCTGCAGGACTTCACGGTGACAGCAAGCCGACTCTTGGAGACAGCAGTGGATGCTCAGCAGTCACCACGTGGATCCAGTGTCCGGGCAGTGTTCCTCTAACTAGAGGCAGACCTGAGGCAGCTTCCCAGGCTGATGTTCTTTGGGGCTTCACACATTCCTGATACTTGTGTCGTAGCTTACGTGCCCTTGTGCACTTGTAAATGCTTACCTGGACCTAAACGCGTGGCAGCAGGTCTGGTTTCAGGATTGCCACAGCAGTCAGGGTATCGTGAGTTGGTTTTTGAGGGACAGGGAGGAAGGAGTGCGTGTTATACGTGGGGTGTAACAGGAATCATGTCACTGCCCCTCCTTGTTTTCCCTTCAGGAGGACATGGCTGCTCACGTGGGAGCCTCCCGGACGCCGCAGGAGGTGATGGAACACTACGTGAGCATGTACATCCACGGCAACCTCGGGAAGGCCTGCATCCCCGACACGATCCCCAACCGAGTGACGGATCATACGTGTCCGAGCGGCGGCCCGCTTTCTCCGAGCTTGACCACGCCGCTCCCGCCGCTGGATATATCGGTAGCCGAGCAGCAGCAGCTGGGCTACATGCCGCTCCGGGACGACTACGAGATCGAATACGATCAAGATGCTGAGACTCTGATCAGCGGCCTGTCGGTGAACTATGACGACGACGACGTGGAAATAGAGCTAAAAAGAGCCCATGTAGACATGTACGTAAGAAAACTCAAGGAGAGGCAGCGGCGGAAGAACATTGCACGAGACTATAACTTGGTGCCCGCCTTTCTGGGGAAGGATAAAAAGGACAAGGAGAAAACTCCCAAACGAAAGATCACAAAAGAAGAGAAGGAGTTGAGGCTGAAACTGAGGCCCCTGTACCAGTTCATGTCCTGTAAGGAGTTTGAGGACTTCTTTGAGAACATGCACAAGGAGAGAATACTTCGAGCAAAGATTCGGGAACTGCAGCGGTATCGCCGCAATGGAATCACCAAAATGGAGGAGTCGGCGGAGTACGAGGCAGCCAGACACAAACGGGAAAAGAGGAAGGAGAACAAAAACATAGCCAGTTCCAAGAGGGGGAAGGAAGAGGGTAAAGAAGGTGAATTTGCTGCCATTGAAAACCTGCCTGGCTTTGAACTCTTATCGGACAGGGAAAAAGTGCTCTGCAGCTCTCTAAACTTGAGTCCTGCGCGTTACGTGACTGTGAAAACTATAATCATTAAAGACCATCTTCAAAAAAGACAAGGAATCCCTTCAAAGAGTCGCCTTCCCAGTTACTTAGATAAGGTACTGAAGAAAAGGATTTTAAACTTTCTAACAGAAAGCGGTTGGATATCCCGAGATGCTTCCTGAAACTCTTCTGATCTGAGAAATCATAACAGAGGCCCCTTGCAGCCTCAAGGACTCCGTTATTTTTTCCTGCCCTCCCCAAAGATACAGAAACTTTCTCGTTCAAAGCAGGCAAAAAAAGCAAAAACAAAACAAAAACCCACACTATCATGGTCCGTCGTTCAAACAGACTTTTGCTTTGGATCATAACAAATGCTTACTTGTGATACTTCTCTGTTAGATTTCGTTACTCGTTAGAGCACTTTGCTTTGGGTGCATTGTTAGAACAGATCTCTTCCATGTGAACGTACTCAAGTCCGATGGTCCCAGGGTAGATGCTTTACTCCTTACTGTTGGACAAACGAGTGTCAGTGTAATCCTTGCCTTTTTTTTTTTTTTATTTTTGAAGGTGGGAGATGGTTTCCAGCAAATTGTCTTCTCCCCGTCGTTGTTTTTGGCATAATGCTGGCAGCAGAGCGGAGCTTACAGAAGTCCTTGGCTCTCAGGCAGAGTGGGCAGGGATTTCTGTGACCGTTGCTAAGCTTTCAGAGCGTTCTCCTTAGTAGCTACAGCCGGGGTGGTGGGACGGGGGGCGAGAGGTTCTGCAGAGAGTAGGGCAGGGATGAGCCGTGATGGGGGGCGGGGAGGAAGGAGGGTGGTGGGCGAGGTGCCTTCAGGTGCTTGCTCTGTGGGAAGGGTTCTGGGAGAGCTGCCTTTGCACCCAGCTTCTCTGGATGTAGATTGGGCTTGAATTGTCGCTGAAACGCCCCACAGGAGGTTTCAGTGTTAAGGAGCAAGGCTGCAGGAGCGCGAGGCAGCTGTGGTGGTGCTGTGCTTTGGGGTCAGCGCCGCTGCGAAGTGGCGGGTTCTGGGCAGAAAGGCGGTGCAGGAGAGCACGCAGGTAGCTGGCTCGCAGCTCTTGGGAGCCTCAGGCAGCAAAAATCGCTGTTAGCTCTTGCTGGAGGAGCCTCCTCCGTTGGTGCCTGGGGTTTCTGAGCACAGATGGTCTGAGGACGTGTAGCAGCCTCCTGGACTTGGTCAGGAGCTACGTTCTCAAGCTCATAGTGACCCCCAAGATTGGTTTTTAAAAACAAAAACAAGAAGTAAATGAGATCAAAATGCACAGCTGCTGTGCTCCTGAAGCACAGAAGCATAACTCAAGCCATTCCAGGCTTCTCAGTGCACGTACTGTGAAATGCACGGGGCCGGACGTGCTGAAGTTAAAACTGTTGATGTGCGGCCGGCAGAGCGGTGACTTCAGCGCGCTGCAGCGGTGACGGCGCGCTCGGCAGGGCGCTGTGAGCTGTCAGAGGGCCGCAGAGCGAGCCGGGTGCCCGCAGCAGGCGCGAACTTGCGGCGTAGCACAGCACGTGGCGGCACCGCCTGAGCCGCACCAGTATTCTAGCAATACGTGCCGATTAAGGGAGCGACGTTGACGGACGACTAGGAAAGGATTCTTATCCTCACTTCGTTCTTAAGGTCCTGTGCTGGCGGTTACCCAAATGAATAATTAAAAAAAACAAGTTGATGCTGTCCAGAGCAGGAAGCGGTGACGGAGAGGCCAGCTGGGCGGCTCTTCTGGAGCACGGCTGTGCCAAAACATGGAACTTGACAGGGTTCAGAACAAATGCACGGAAATGTAATCTTGTGTGGATACTGTGGGCTGCAGTCAGTGAGGCTACCGTGAAACCTTAGAACCAGTATTAATTCTGCACCGTGCCAGAGGCACCCTGACCAGAACGGGCCTTCAGTTAGCAGAGCCAGCATTATCAAAGCAGTGTTAGCAGGCAGTTTAGACTAAAGAGGGTACAGATACAAAGCCAGCATTTCTAAGGAGACAAACGAAACCAAACTCTAGTGCCTTTTTCTTTTGAGCTTGTGACAGTCTGTCCCTTGGAAAAGGGAAGGGCTTTGTCCTCCCTGCTGTAAGGCGTTGTGTGGCTCGCCTGTGAGCGGCGTGCCGTCGGGTCCCTGAGGCAGACCTGTAGCTGCCTGTGCGCGCCAAGCAGCTTCACCAACACCAACCCCTTCCACCCGACACGCACGTACACGGGGCACACAAGCCAAGTTCAGAAGGTATAAACCAAGATTTCCTCTGGCCTACTCCCCTGGAAAGGAAGCTCAGCCTTTCTTTCTGGGATTGTGGCTATGCAATGTGGTTCTTCCCGTACCCCGTTTCCTAGCTGCCGTAACACTGGTGGTGGTCGGGAGCCTCAGCTCTGTGTGTAGCTGGGAGCTTAAAATAATTGTGGGTCTTCTGATTTTTTTTTCCTCAAATATAATTTTTATATTTCCACAGTGCTTCGGCACACCTAAGTCTAACTGAAGCAATAGCCTAATGCCCGTCTGAACAATAACTTAAAAAACAAAAAACCTAGGCACCAATGAGTCATTTAAATGCTGTAGAAATTAATTCTGTGCTTACACTTTGCTTAATTCCTCAGCCCCTCCAAAATGTTTCTTTGGTGCTAGACGTAACTTATTGAACATCAAAATGAATGTAAAATAAAATATTTTTAATGTATGAAATATGGATATCAATATTTATTTTATACTTGCAAGCAAATTCAAGGTGGTAAATGTTTGCTTTAGCAAATGCTGCTCCCTTGGAAAGGGCTTCCCTAGAAGCAATGTCTCAGTGTCAGCTGTGCTTTTAATTTTAAAAGTGACTTGCACTAGAGGATGCTGCTGTTCCATATTTTCACGTGGAACCGATTTAGCCTAAGCATTCCTTTGTTATGAGCTGCTGTTTTGTTTTCTTCAGTTGAGATGCAGTTATCTTAATCCAGCAATTTACTCGAGTTCTGCTGCTTCTCTTGTGTGGTGAAGGGGCTGAGAACAACCATGGCAAACGCTCTTCAGCTTGTATCTTGTGTTTATCAGGCAGCGTTTCCTGTAGCGTACAAATACTCCAGGCTTCATGTTGCTAATGAAAAGGTGTTTGATATGCTTACCTCCTGACTATTTCTTGACTAAAAATATTCCTAATGATAGTATCTGTCCTAACAGCATTGATGTAAGCCTATGAAAAAGTGACAGTCCATCAGCTGTTCAAAATGCTGATCTTCTGCTACTGGTCGAGGCAGCAATAATCCATTTTGATGCTGTTCACTTAATTCCATCAGTCCGGTGATGCTTTACAGTACTGCTTGCTCACTGTGTAACGAAGGAGCAGTAACCTCTGTTCTCTGTGTGCGACCCAGCCCAGAGGGCTTGCAGGGCAGTGCTCTGGATGCAGACCTCCTGCCCGGTCCCAGCAAGCAGTAAGAACACCACAAGTGGTTTGCACAAGTCTTTGACCACAAACGGCCTCGTTAATCACACAACTTAAGCACTCTGCCATTATTCTCTTGTGTGGTGGCTGCATCAAATTTCTTTGCGACTGTAACTGACTTCCTTCGCCTTTTGGTTTCCTATTCTTTCTTGCAAAATGTTTTTTGCATGTGCCCCGGTTGCTCTTAAGCGATGCTGAATTAAAATACTGTGAAGGAAGGCACCTGGTGAGCACTTTAAGTTCATCAGCTGCTTCCTTAAAGGGAATGTTGCACTCATTTGAGTGGTGTACTGGTGTCGCTGTGCCAGGCACACAAATGCCTGTGCTGAAATCATGTAAAACCTAACTGATGTTGTGCGCACTCAGCGTTTTACTAGGTTTTTGCATTGTATATTGGTAAATAAACTTGTATTAAAAGTTCCTTTCCATTATTGATTTCATGGCAACGTAGCTTGTATGAGAGTGATGAAAATCGCTAAAATCGTGCCAGTAGTAAATAGAGATGGTTTTTAGCTAAGTGGTGGTGGGCGGAGGAATGATCTTGACCAATCAGTTAAGCCAGAGGCAGCGGCACTGGCAGCTTTGTCAACTGCTCTCTCTTATGCTTAAGCTTCAGAACCACCTGGGCTTTGGTTTCTTCAGTGCCTCTGACCTGTACGCTCTGCTGTACAGTGGTGGTTTGAGCTCTTCCTAAAGGCTCTCTGTACTGACAGCCTCTCTGAAGGCGCAGGCTGAGGGAAAGAAACAAATCAACTCAGCTGCTACTAAAGATACGAGTTTGAGTCTTGTGCTGAGCGTTTAACGGCAAGTTGTGTTTAACCGTACCTTAAATGAAGTAATGTAGTCAAAAAAGACACTGTGAGGAGCTGGAGCTCACTGACAAAATCTTGATCTGCTGTGGAAGAACCTGGCCCTCTGCCTTAGCTGTCCTGCTGGAAAAATCTTCTACGCTAATAAAGTTAAATTTAGTTTAGCTAAGTTTTTTTTTTTGTTTGCTTTAAAAAAGGTACATAAGTTGACACTGGTCCCTTAAGGGCATATCACGGCTGAACAAAGGTTCCAACCCAAAGTGCAACAACAACAACAAAAAAAACCACTTCATCCTACTTGATACAGCCACAGCATGAGCTAACTAAGATGGGAGGAAGTTACAACCAAATTCACCTCAGCTGTATGGAATCCTTTTTTTTCTGTAGTTTTACGCTCAATCTTTGCCTTTTCATCTCCGTAATTGATTAGCTTAAGAAATTAACAGTCAAGTTGCCTTCACACAGTCACCAAAAATTACTCTCCCTCCTCTATCCAGCCAAAGCATTGATTTTGTTAGAGTTGAGGAAGACTTAAATGAATCTCAAAGCATGATTAACCCCCAAACAGCTGTATGCACTTTGGCTGTTCCTAGTTACCTGTCTGGTTCTCATGGGGCAAACCAGCATTGGTAAAAATCTTAAATAATCACTGCTCACTATGAGTAGTTCTAATGTTTAGTAAACTGTTAGCAATGCTGCATCTGAATTTTCAAAGATAAAAAAATACTTGAGCCTTAAGGTAAGAAGCTCCTTAACCCAAGACAACCAGAAGGGAGGGTGAAAAATTCGGAAGTACTTCCTGTTAGTTCACCAGGTCCTAAATAAGATGCATACCTTCGATGTTTCTGTCTTGTGTGTTAAACACGTGGGCTTTGAGGATGTAAGAGGACAGACACTTTGTGAGCTGTGTAATTTGCCAAGTCCCATCCACTCCTATCCAGGTGACCAGGCCAGTGCAGAACAAAGCACTCTGTTAATCGCTGTACCGTATTTTAGCCTGATTCTGCGCAACTGGGAGCAGCAGGTAGAGCTAAACGTGACAAGAGCTGCATGCGGGCAAAGCTCTGTTGCAGCCTAAGACCCAGGATGAATAAATGAAAGAAACGGAGATGAAACAGTTCACATTTTTGTTTGAGCCACTTACATGCAATTATTTATGTAATTCTAAAATATAGTAGGTACTGAACTCCCAGATACTCACTTCTTTAGGTATTCTGACTTTCAGCAGGGTTTTACCTACAGTTTGCATAACAAACTGATTGTAGAGCTTGGAAGTTACAAGACTATCAAAATTGTTTAAACCAATTTATACAATATTAAATTAAAAATCCAGAGATAGGATAAGTTCTATTGGTTCGTCAATGCCATACAAGTATTAGATGGTTTTTGTGAGTCGACTTTACTGGAGAACTAATAGGGCTGAACAGTTACAAAGCACGTCTGCTCTCCACTGCCTTTTATTTACAGGTCAGAAGTCACAAAGGTTTCAGTTTCAGATGTTGAGAGTATTTCTGAATAGGCATACTATATAAAAAAAAAGAACATACACATCAGCATGCAAAGCTGATGGATACTTGCAGAGAACTGGCCATCTGTACTACCTCACCCGCTTCTGCAACGTTAGGTTCTAAAAAACAAAAGGAACTGTTTGAACCATTGTGTGGACTTTCAATCTATGCTGCGATAAACATGAGATTGCAAAGTTCTTGTGAGCGTTTACTTCCTTTCAATGTAATGTACCGTCAGTAGCCATGGTTGTAGTTAAGTATTACTCAAAGAAGAGAGCTTAAAGAACACCAATGCTGAAGGCCACTAAGCAACAGAAACTCATTGTTTGCTTCATTTTGACTGGGAGACCTCAACGGATTCACTGAAACCTCCTGTGGGACAGGGGAATAAGGAAAGCATGATGTAAGAGAAAAACCATCCAGCTGTTTAATAATTGTATGGCATTTTAGATTCTCTGATTAAGCAGCTAAGCGTCTTTCACAACACCCACCAAGGCAGGCCGCAGCGTACGCCCGTGCAGCTTATAGCCAATCTTGGATACTAATGCGATAGTGCCCGGCTCCTTCCCCTCCATGGGAGCGTGGAACAACGCTTCGTGTTCGTAGGGATCGAACTTGGCTCCGACAGGATTCAGTCTGAGCAGGCCGTGTTTTTTGAACACTTTCTGAATCTGTACTTCTGTCATGACAAGACCCTCATACAAGCTCTTCAGGTGAGGATTTTCATCCTTAATTTCTTCCTTTGGAACGCTTTCTGTTGCTTTCTCCAAAATGTCTGCAACTTCTAGTAAGTCCTTACAGAAGCTCTGAATCCCTAAAAAGAAATAGAAGGGGCAGGAACAGGATTAGTCTGGTGAGGGAAGCAAGCATTAAAACCAACAACAAAAACAAGTAAACACAAACCAAACACCACAGCATTAACCTGTAATCTTTTAGGTTACTGAGAAGGTGTAACACAGTAAACATTTGGGATTAAAAAATCCTTCCTGGTTTTGCTTGATGACACAGAACTATTACAGATACCATAAAACCCCACCTCTAGCTATACATAAGAAAGTGTCTCAACTAATACTCAGAAGAGCTGAAGCTGGTGAGCTGACATTAACAGTTAACTGTTAATTAATATTAACAGACATTACCAAAACCTTCAGATGGCTTAATGTCATTTCCTCATGTTAAGGAACGTATCTTTTGCCTCCTCCATTGGGGGATTCACCTGAAGTCCAAAGCATTGTGTTGCCCCACTCCTCCCCTTTAATCTGATGCGCTAAAGATATTTGCAGAAGAAAAAGCTTGTAGTCAGACTGGTGAGGGCTCTGAAGAGATGAACAGGCTTCTTCCTTGAATGAAGGAGCTCGTCTCTCTCCCTCCCACTACAAACCACTTCTACAGTGAGTCAGAAGCTGAGCTTCACAAGCAGTGAGTAATTCCTAAACTAACAGCAGCCCGTGTCCTGAAGCTGATCTCTGGCTCACTCTAGAAGAATCCAGACTAATCTCACTTCAGGTAAACTGTCTCAAGCAACCATGAAAGATCAAAACAACTTCGTTGAGTAACATTTCTACGTAGAGGTAAGGCAATGACAAAGTACGCTGCATTTTGGTAGCCTTCGTTGTTTCTTCTTTTCATCACACTCAGCCTTTTTAATTCTTACTTTTTCCCCCCCCTTACCAAGAAGGAATAGCAGCATTACCAGACGACAAGTCTTTGGTTTAAAGAAAATGAACTACAGAAGCACCTTGCGAGATCTACAGGGATCAACTAGTTCTCAGGAAAAAGTCACTTTAACAACCGCACAACCCTTTGGAGACTTGAGCTCGTTAGAGAGCTGTAACGAAAAGCATCCAATTAGTTCCAAAAATATTAACACATGAATCAAAACTTTAAATTTAGCCTAAAACTATGGTGAGGGCTTAAGTGTCTAAAGCACGTATTAACAAGTTGTCCAGTGATCTGGATCAAACCTAACAGCCAGGCTCCTCAAGAAGTTTCTTGTTGTTTTTTTTGTTTGTTTGAATTATCTCTCTAGATATCTGTGACTGCACCTCTGTGGATTTACGCAAGTCTCAAACAGAGTTTCTCTTCCCTAACAGAAAGAGCAATCCTGTACGAATGAGGAAACTTATAATCATGCAGATTATCTTTAATTTACTTTTCATGAGAAGTTGCATTTGAATATTTATTTCTATGATAGCATCTCTGGACTCAGATATGACTCAAGGCCCTTCTGCAATACACAGCACATTAGTGAAATGGTGCTTACTGAAAAAGAATTTCAGGATGAAGCATTCAAACATCCATAAAAATTGTACAATACCATGCAACTGAGTGATTTTTTTTTTAAACATGCATATTAACTGAAGATCTTGTATGCAGAAATTAGAACTTTTGCATTCAGAATAAGACTATACAGTTGTGTGTAGTGTGGCAAAAGAGGATAACTAATTTTTCAAGTTGGAGTGACAGCCAAACACTTAAATGATATAGCACTCCTCTGCTACAGAGTTTTTGCACAACTCTGTACAACAGAAATTGTTTTGGAATGTCAAAAAGCTCTACCAGATGTCAGTGACTCTTGAAGAAAGGTGCACTTCTAGCACGCCTCAAAACCAGTGAGTGTACATTCCTAGCAGTGTACTACCTCTGTTTGACAGCTGTGGCCTTCAACAGAACAGGGATGTTGTTCAAATGTAAAAGGTAAAACAAACACAACGATAATGACAAAACAACAAAAAAGATAAAGCTAGTATTCCATGCTCTTGGTTGTTTTTTTGCACTATTTTGAGACCAAGCACGTGAAAAAGGCAAACTTCAGGCTGCAAACCTTACTAAAGAAAAATCTGAAATGCAATGCACGTAGGAATCACGTCAAATGTAACGAACATTTCAAATTGTTGGCTACAGCTTGCTCAGTCTCGCCATTGTCTAGAGTAAGATGATTCCAATTCTGATACAAAGCAAGGAACCATTTAAACCTCTTTCCCTCAAGTACATCTTTTTTAAACCCAGTATCCAGAATAACTGGGAAGTACAACTTGTCAAAACTGCCGGACAGTCAGCTCAATTTTTCAGGCTTTGCACTTTATCTTGTTATTCCTGTGTCTTATAGTCAAAAAGAGCCTCCACTGACCATATAACTTCGCCTCTTCTACTAGTTTCTGGCTTCTTTGCCTCACATTTTCTGCATCTGCCAAGGCACGCTTGTACTTGTCCTGAAGAAGAAAAACAAGTTACAGAAGAGATTTCACTCCAAGCGGTCGAGTAGTTGACGATAATTCAAAACTGAAAATTCAGTATAAAACATTTTTTTAAAAAAAAGTTACATTGCCCAAATCCTCTGTCTAAAGAGCAATCTGAAGACAACATGGCAATTATCACAGAATCCTTCTTACAAAGGCAAATGTTTGCTTTGTGTCAGTGCAGACAGAAGTGAAGGAGAGAAAGTAAGACAGACTTCCAGACTCAGTATTTGTTAACAGCTTAGCTGGAAAAATTTTTAACAACATGAAGTGTTAATACATGAAACTTTCTGAATTGAAGACTTTTGTTTTTTTCTGGTAGGTGTTCACAGAAAGCCTTCATAAGCCATAAGGTATTCTGACACCGTGGCAAACAAGATTCAACCCAACCATTACTTTCAAACCATCTCTTCCCTCTACATACATACCACAGAGTGTCCTCCAAGTTTTTCAAACCTTACAAACTACAAAGCCTACCTCTGTTAAGCTCGAACTCTGTTAAGCTTAGGTGTGTTCCTAGCAAGATGTCCATGCAGTAAATGTACTAAGAACTAAATTCTATAAGCTGTGGCATTTGAGGTTGAGTGCTCTATGATCTAAGCCAAAACTCTGCGTTGGGCTTTCACACTCAGGAAGCTAAACTTCCACGTGCAAGTGAAGAATTACAAAACAGATTAAAAATAGTCAATAAGTTGACTGGAGAGACCTCTTAGGTAGCCAATAGCAAATGCTGTCGATAGAAGCATTAAAGGACATCTCTGTTTTGTCCTTCAGTGTTTTGGTAAGGGCAGCAGAAAGGAATCTCAGTCCACTTACAATGTATAGGCATTGCTTCCACAGAAGGTTCTGGGCTACCTCCCTAAGTCCCACATGCTCTAGAAAGACGCTTTACATAAAGCACTCATCCAGAAAAACAATGCCTTTATTTAATCCACATCTGCCGCCTCTCAGGGCATTCTTCACTCTCTGCTAAGTCATGCACGAGACGGAATGCAAGATGCTTTAGGCCAGATAGGGAACACGACATGCTAGTCTTGTGTTTAAAGACATCTCCAAAAGAGATGGGTTGAAACTCTCACTTTGAAAGCACGTAATAAGTACAGTATTATACGAAAGCTAAGAATCATTAACTCTAACCTTTGGAAGAGTCAGCAGCTGTTTTCAGAAGTCTACAAATATACACACCTCAAAAGCATTCTAACCCTTAAATGAACTTCCAAAAATTATTTCTCCACTGAGCAAAAATCTCAGCGTAATGAAATCAGTGAAACCAAGTAACAAATCTCCAGGCTGAAGGAGGTCCAACTACATTCAGAAATCAGAATGAAACTGCCCAGAGTCATTCTGGACCAGGAAGGGCTGCATCTCAGGTCTCGCAATGTATCTAACCTTACGTTTAAAGAACTCACTGAGTTACAGCTTCATTACATCAGCTACGCCGCAGTCACGTTACTGTGTGCAGACTGTGCACTGAGAAGCTGTCATCAAGACAGTTAGGCGTGCAGTTTGGGAGGTATGCACACCGACCACCACAGGACACTCACAGTGACTTCCTTCAGCTGCTCCTCCAGCTTGGCCTTCTCCTCAGTTAACATCTTCTCAGCGGGGCTGGCTTCAGCCTTCTGCTCATTGTGGCTCTGGCTCTGGTCCTCGTCCACGTTCTGGCCGGGGTTTTTCTGTTGCGTCGCCACACAGAGCAGTCGGGGAGATGTCCTAAGGCAAAGAAAGATGAAAATAACGTTAAACGGGTGCCTGCTTTGTAAGAGATTAGCACTTTCTGGACATAGTGAGCGCTTCACCTCATAAATGGGACATTTCGCCTCACAAATCAACACTTACAGGACCCTCACGTTAAAGCACGAACTAACACGACGATTCTCGGTCTGCGGTGTTAGTTTTCGGCCCGTTCCGCTGCCGAACCGAGCCCAGCTCACCGTTTAGCCGCAGCAGGCCGCCCCCGGGGCACTGTTTCCCCTCCCCACCACATCCCACACGCGACACCGAGCCCAGGCCGGCCCCGGAGCGCTGGCTCACGGCTCGCTGACGCTTCCCAGCCCCGTTTAACCCAGCCCGGGGCCGGGAGAGCCCGGCCTGGCCCTGCCGTCCTAGCGCGGACACGATCGCGGCCCGGGCCCGGCCCCGACGGCGCTCCCTCACCTCAGCGCCCAGCCCAGCAGCGGGGAGCGCGAGCGCAGCGCGCCCCGGGCCGCCACCGCCGCCATGGCTCCTGCCTGCCCGGCCGCCGCCAATCAGCGAGCAGACGGGCCGTGAGGGACGCGGCCGGCGGCCAATCCGCGAGGAGGATGAGGGCGTCGGGCCATAGGAGGGGAGGGAGGGAGGGAGGGCAGGGGGCGGGACTTGTAGCTCTTCCGGGCAGTCTGTGGTGGGAGGGGGGTGCGGCGGCCATTTTGTGTGGGAGGGAGGCGGAGGCGGAGGGGAACGGGAAGGGGGCGGCTCTGCGGCGGGCGGGCAGGGTTCTCCTCACCCCGCTGCGGGGCTGTAAGTGACGGGAGAGACTGCTGGCCTGGTGCTGGCTGAGGTCAGGATGGGGTCTCCTGTCAGAGCTGGTCAGCCTAAAAACGAGGAGATTGGGTAGCCGCAGGTGGTCCAGTCTGTACACTTGAATCTGCAGCTGTGGCTGACAGTGGGGAGCTGAAGCTCGGTTTTTGTAACTGCTGAGTGGCCTCGTTACTAGTAATACCTCCTTGGGACGCTAGGCTGTGGGAGAGGCCCTTTTTCCTTGTTGGAACTGTCTGTGGTTTGTTTTCAAACTTCCACTTGGAGCTTGTCATCATATGTGTGTGTACATGTCCACTGTGGCTGGTTTGTAACACGCTGTTTGGACAACAATCACAATCTAAAATCTTGAATTTTTTGTTGGAAAGGATAACGCTGCTAACACTTTCAAACACAGCAGCCTGCTTGTGCAACTCATTTCTACTGGTGTCCTGTGTAACTGGAGGCCACAGAAATCCAGCTTGGTGATACCTGAATGACCTCTTAACCTCATCACTCCTGTCAGTCGTTTTGTGATCATCGTTTTCAAGAGAACAAAAGCCACACACACGTATTGCATGGTCCCAAAGTGAGAGCTAGATTACTCATAGGTGCCTGAACACCAGCTGTTCACCTGATTTCTGCAGGCATTTCTGCACTTTCCAAAATAAGTCTGAAGGATAAAGAAGATGCAGATACCATAATGCAAGTTTAGCAAATGATACATTCAAGTGTATGATTAAAGTGTTACTAAAAAGAAGCTGCAGAAGAAATTTCTAGTTTGCCACATGAGAATCCTGCAAAAGCTAGGACCTTGCTAAGTTAAATCAAACTTTGACAGACTGCACTAAGTTTTCGTCACGGCTTTCATTTGGGACAGTTTGCTCACTTATGATGTGCCACTTCACGGCCTCTGCAGAAAGGAGGATAAATGATTTAACGGGGCAAGTGGCCTTTTATCATGACAATTGTTATATTCCAAAGAGACTTGTCGCTTACAGTTACCTTGAGGTGCATTTCTGCTCCTGAGGGACAATTTGGAAGAGCCAGAAGCACACCATTAACAGTCCTGGGTGACAACAGGCAACATCTCCAAGAGCAGAATTAAGCAAATAGTTTTGCAGTCTGGTAGTCATTGTTTTGAGATGTGATAATGATACAGTCCAACAGCTTGCCTTTACATGAAAGCAGAGGAAGAGCATGTATGCCATGGGCTAGTGTGGCTTTAGAATCATAGAATCATCATAGAATCATTAAAGTTGGAAAAGACCTCCAAGATCATCTGGTCCAACCATTAGTGCTGGTCCAACCTTAAGTGCTGTTGGTGTCTGCCTCCTGCTGTCTGTCAAGACACAAATCCCAAGCTTCATCCTCATAATTAAGATGTAGTTGAGGAAATCTGTTAAAGATGCTGATGATGCTGTGGAGTACATCTGAGAGAACAAGTTGAAAAATGGGAATAACCATAAAGGAGGTTACCCACAGAAAGACGTGGAGAAATGAGACAGAAAAGGTAAGTGGGTCTTTAGGTCTGAAGTTTCTAAAATGTTTCCTGGAAAGATTACTGGTTCCTTACAAAGGCTAGACAACCAGTCTGCCTGTCTTATCTTCATTGTCCGTTGGATTTTCCTGAAACCCTTAGCACGTAGCTTCCTGTGTCAGCCTTTCTTTGTTCTCAGCTGCCTACCATCTCTGGAAGTTGAGCTTGATCAATGATTGATCAGCAAATGGCAGAATTGATAAGAGAAGGTTGGAAAGAGCCCATTGCCAGTATGTCTTAAGAGTTGAGTAAAATATATTGGGTTCAAGAGTTTTGAAATGAGTTAATTCGTATATTAGGACCCATTTACCCCAAATGATAGTTCGTAGGCCTTTTGCAAGCAAATTTTCAAGATAATCTACAGTGAAAGTGAATTTTGGGTCAAGACTGAGGAGCATGAGCAGCACAAAACAAGAGCATGCATGATCACCCAGAGCTTGTCTGCATCATGACTGATGGTGGCTGTACGTGCTGTCCCACTTTGGAAGACTCTTTGACCAAAAAAAAAAGAAAAAGAAAAAAAAAGACTTTCCCCTGCTTTGTTCTTATTTACACCGTTGTAGTGTGTTTTGTTTTAATTGTAGTGCCACCTAGTGGGTTGTGTTGGGGTTTTTCTTTTTTTCTTTTTTTTTTTTTTTTATACTCAACTAATTAGTATTCAGCATCTGTTGCTTGACATGGTTGGCAGTCACAGATGTTCAATAACAAGCATAGTTTTGTTCCTGAGTAGTCCTCTCTATATCACACGGTCTTTTGCTCTTTACATAAATACTGGTTTTGAGTATTATTTGATGACAAATAATGCTTATCCTCAATTCTAAAACATTAACATAAAGCAGTTGTTGCTTTTCAACTTGGTGTGGTTAGAAGTGACTCTAACCTCTGATTTGTGTGAACCAGGGATAGAACCAGGTAGTCTGGACATAATTCCCGGTTCCTCCAGTGATTCACTTTGTAGCAATGTGCAGTTATTTAACCTAATTTCCACATGACTACAAATCAAGGGTAATAAACTTTCAGTACCTTGCAAGAAAGTTGTTCAGACTGCACAAGGGAATTTCTGTGATATTTTGAAAATTCAAAATGTCAAAGGAATGCTAAGTCTCTTTTTTGTAATCAACTTTACCCGTGTAGAAAAGAGACTTGTAATCTTTTGAGATGAAAAATGCCATCAATGCGAGATTTGTGCTCAAAAAATTAAATGAAAAACTAAGGCATTTCTATTTCTATAAAAAAGAGTACTAGTCCTGTCTCCTAATGCTAAGATATTATCTACTGGTATGCAACCCGTAAACAGAATGTCCTTACACTTGTATTGCAAATATGAATTGTATTATTAATGTTTTGAGGCTAACGCAAAAGGGTATCATATCTTCCCCGATCAGATATATGTCAGCCTAATCAGAACCAAATATCGAACGATGGTGGGAGCAAGTGGAATGAAGAAATATCTTTGTAAATATTCTAGCAGTGACCTTTCAAGCCGGTTATCAGGAAATAACGAAATCAAATTTAAAAATGTTAATTTAGCTGTTAGACTGTTACTGAACTATTCAGTGGTGAAAACAAACTTGTTATTCATACCTGTGCCCTTTAGAAAAGATCTTGGAAAAGAACACTTACCTGTAGTATCCTATAGCCTGTTCCAGGAAGATACCTACTGTAAAGTTAAGGGGCAGATTCTTGTGTGCAGAATAATAATAAAAAATAAATAATCTCCATGAGGATCAGCTGTGCCCTGGAAACATTTCAGACAGGACAATGGAGATTAAATCATGACTCGAATCCAGAAACTCTAAGTCCCATGTAGATACAGGTGGGGTGGGGAGGGTGTAGCCTTCCTTCCTTTTAATGAGAACACTACGAAAATAATTAATCTATGTTCAAAATTCATAATTTTTAGTGCAGACATTTAAAGAAATCTCTCCCAAGAGAGAATGTGCAATACCTACTTTCTGCCGAGTTTCTCCGTAGGCTGAAAATACAGAATCGTACATCTCATTCTGGTTGTAGAGTACTCTCCGAGTTCACATAGCTTTTTGCTAACTAATTTGAAAGGTACATTTTGTAACCGTCTTGTTGCCTGGAGAAGGTTGTCGCTGTGTTGGAAATCTAATAGCTATAGCCACAGGGCTCTGAAGAGAGCTAATTAGAGCAATTTAGAATAACAAAAATTCTGTTCCTAGGAGGACGCAGAAGAGATCCTACCCCAAAGCAGCGTGCAACAATTTCAGAGAAAATTTATTGTAATATTCCTGCATAAGTCATCTGGTATCCCAAGGATTTGCAAATGGCTATCTATTATGGGTTGTTCTTTTAGCCCTCGTTATCAGGGACACTCGTATATGTCTTGTAACATTCCTGGCGATATGGAAATGGAAAAACTCTGTCAATCAAGCTTTGTCTGTCTGTCTTCTTAAGTAAGCAACTAGTTACCAGCCAGAACCAAGCTGTTCACATGTACAGAAACAATCTTTTATCATCCTGATGTGACTTTATGCCTTGAGACAAAATTATTGAGCTTTGGGTAAAGGGTTTTCATATCAATTGTGATTCTCATAGACTCTTAGTGTGGTGCCATTGATTTTCTTAATATTTTTCCTAAAAATAAATTGTTCTCTTTCAACTACCAGAACAAGTTGACAGAAGAGGAGGTCAGCTGCGTTAGCCTGTTCTCTCCCCTCTCCTGTTACATTCGGGTTTTGCCAAGAAGACAGAAGTTGGGTCTGTTTCTGCACAGAGGCAGAAATGCTCTTATTGGAATGGTATTTGGACATGCAGATCTACATTTTTCTTTCTTAATTTTTAATTTGATGAATTAGCTGCTGTGGGCTCATTCCTGCTGCCCTCGTGTGCAAGTGATTTGTATTAGTCAAAGGGAATGCTGTATGGTGAAGGACTGCCAAGCCAGGTGCTAGGCAAATAGGCTGCCAGTAGTGCTGTAAGAGCCCGAGGCCTGGCTATTTATTGCTCAAGTGTGACTTGTGCAAATGTTTCTCTCTTGCTTTTTACATTTATTTTTTTTTTTTCTGATGACTGACAAGAGGTTAAACCGCATGCTTGGTTGGGCCAGTGCACGGAGCTCTGTTTAGGCATGGTGTTTCAGCGCTCTAATTCACAGCTCAGTGACACGGGCAGGCTGCTCCTCCTGCATCAGGACGGCTGACAAAGGAGGAATGCTCCGGCTGCTGCTGCTCTGCAAGTCTATTCAGGAGCTATGAAGACATGAAGCACAAAGCAAAAATTAAAAAGGTTATCTTCTGCTTTTATCCAGCTCCTTTTAGAAGCTTTTAATTGTGTTTCTGTGCTTAGTTAATGAGTGGATGAATGCTCTGGTGAGACAATGGGTGTTCTGCATTCAGCCCTAATCTAGCTGGGTGGGTCTTGCCAGAAAAGGGACAAGAAGTTCAGCTAAAAATACCTGGAGTTGTGAGGGAATAAAACGCTTCCACATACCTGATTTCCACATAAATAAAATCTACCAGCTGCCCTTTTGGTGCTTTTTGTAGAGGCCACAATTTCCAAAGCTGTCTCCAAATGAGGACTTCACGTGTTATTTCCTTTCCACAAGCATCGGTGAACACACAACTTCAACCCTGTTGTAAGAGCTCATATCAACATTAAAGTTAGACTGGCAAAATTTAAGGGGTGGTGGTGGTAGATTTTCCTTGAAATCTCTTGGGTTCCGTCATGTCTATCTGTGATACAACTCTCTGTATTTGTTATCTGTAGTATATTGGCATTTATTTGAGTGTAAAACCTGTGCCAGGCAGGTACAGACAGGAGTGAGTGAAAGCCCTTGTTTGACATCCGCAGGACTTGCAGCTTGTTCAGAAAGCAGGAGTGTGGCTGCTTTAAGCTTTGCCAGAGTCGTCCCCCAAAGTATTTCCACTGCTGTTCTAAAGGTCACCCCAGATTTATGAATCACCTCAGGTTAATGTGTTATTAATCAATCAGAAACCAGAAAATTAATGGTTCAGCACCATGAATGCTGTTGTGATAGATGTTTATAAAAGAAAATACCAGGAAGAGAATCTGTACGTCTCTGTGTTAAGCAGGAATTCTGCTGCTGCAGTTTCAGCCACGTACTCTTTCCTTCAGCACCCGTGACCAGCTCCCGCTGCCTCTCTCTGCACTGACCTGTCTGGAGAAGCTGCTTCTTGTTCCCTGTAAAACCCATTGCTGGTCCTTTGATTTTGGCTTTTCTGTCCTTTCTCCTTCTTCCTCTCTTACCTCCTGCTCTGCACTTCCTATTGCCGTGTCTGCTTTCTTTGGCATGGAAAAGCCTCTTCACCACACGGCTTCCCTCTCTGCTCACACACTCATTCTTGGGTTGTGCTCAGGCTATCCTTGTTGTAGATCTTATGGTTATTTGTGGTCAAGAACACCACCTTTTTGATATTGTATCTTGCTTCAACTGCACCGTGTTCATTTCTAGAGCTATATGTGTTCATGATTTTAGTGGTGATTGATAATTATGCTTGTGCTGTGGTGAAGCATTAAGGTGGAGAACCACTGTAGCTTCTTTATTTCATCTTTATTACTGAACAAAGCAGGCTCATCCATTTCAAAGAGCTGAAAGCTTTTTTTTTTTTCTTTGCTGACTAGTGCTGTCCTGTAGTTTTCTGCTTTCTTAATTTGTATTTTAAGTCTATTTTTAAAATGATATTTCTATCATGTCTTTTAAAATATGTGTTTATTACTGTTCTATGGCTTCCCAAGTGCCTTGGCTGGCAAAGTCTTAACGAATAAAATTACTGTCGGGTTACAGCTATAAAAATCCACTCCTTCCTTGGAATGAGGCATGCAAGTTTGAAAGAGCTGAGGCAAATGAGAAATACAGTTAGCCTGGAGTTATTTTAAGTAAAATGGGACAAATACACAGGAAAAATATTTGTCAGAATCTGTTGCAGTTACGAACTGTTAATGTGTTAATCTTCCTAATTCTGTGTAATGCACAGAAACCAAAGGGTCTGTCTCTCCTGTTCTTACCGTGACGCGTGTTCCGTAGGACAGATCCACTGAGGCCAGCTTTGCGGGAGTCACACGCTGACGGTAGCCTGGAAGTAGCAAAGAATTCTGTATTTGCTGCAAAACCCTCCTTGTGTCACAGCACAGAAAGTCACGCCGGCTAGCCCTGAGCTGGTTGTACTTCTGGAAGGCAACTGGTGTCTGAGGCAGCTTGTGTCAGACAGCTGCGAACTGCTCTGCAGACACATCAGTGACTGTCTGCACATAGATTCGACAGCTTTTCTGTTATTTTGAACAGAAGGAGATGTTTCGGACTGTTGCTTCTTGTCTTTCAATAACAATTGTTAATACCAGTTGAATTAAAAGATGTACTAACAAGAATTTGAGCCTTCAGAGATAACTGAGTAGTTATCTCTGTAAAGTAGGTGCTGTAATCTTCTGACAAAGACTGCGACAGACTCCGAGGCCCTGTTCTCATACCTCTCTACATTGCAAATGATTGTTTCAGAGCCAGCATTTCAGTAAACTTCAGCTATACCACATAGATCGTGCAAGCAATTGGCCAGCACACCTACAGGCAAGGTCAGGCAAGAACACAGCACAGGAAATAGCTGGGCATTAATGGCAATATCCTTATTGCTGCTCCTGCTTTGTAAGGAACACATTCCCAGTTGGGAGCAAACAAATTTACCCAGCTCTTTGCTTCTCAGATTTTGCCTCCCTTTATTAAGGGCTCTGCAGATCACCAAGTAAGTGGAAAGTGCTGAGAGAAGGTAGATGATGGCTTAAGGCAGTGTCACCCTTCAGGCAGAGTCTCTAAATGGCAGAGACAGCACACATTTATCTTGCTCTGTTTGCACAACGTGATGGGTTGACCCTAGCCAGCAACTAAGCGCCAACCAGCTGCTTGCTTACTTTCCCCTGCAGCAGGATGGGGAGAGAATTAGAAGGGCAAAACCAAGAAAAAACTCCTGGGTTGAGATAAAGACAATTTAGGAAGTGAAGGAAGGAATAAAACCACAAGTGATGGAAAAGCAATCACCACCTCCCAGCAGAATGATGCCCAGTCGATCTTTGAGAAGAGACTCCCTTGGAAAGACGCCCCCAAATTTTACTGCTGAGCATGGCACTGCATGGCACGTCAGACTGGGTTAGCTGTCCCAGCCCTGTCCTCTCCCTGGCTCCTGCCTGCCCCCAGCCTAGCTGCTGGGGGGGGCAGGATGAAAACTGGGGGAGGCTTTGTGGCTGGGCAGGCACTGTTCAGTGACAGCTAAAACACTGGCGTGCTAACAGCACTGCTTTAGTTATAAATGTAAAACACCGCACCATGCAGGCTGCTGTGAAAAAATATCTCTTGCAGACACAGTACACCCAAGAAAAGATAGGGCTGGCCCTAGAGGGGTAAATGCTACACAAGCTGTAAATTCACTCTGACTCTATTTGCATCTTCTCCTGTTTTCTTTAGTTAGTATTTATGCATGTACCAAGTTGACACAGAGAAATACCAGTATTTTAAACTCCAAATAAATTTCATGAAAGCTATGAGCAAAAAGAAAAATTAAAATGCAATGGCTGAAATTCTGCATCTAATCTCTGTGTGTGCACATAAATATTTTGGTCTTCGCATATGTTCTCCTCTTGCAGCTCCAGAAAATTTGTGGCAGTCTGATCACTGTCAGACTGCGTACAACAGGAGTTGTATATTCATCGTGTTATGATATATTTTCCTTGTATGGTTTGGTGAAATTCTAGTTTAGAGAAGTCTGTACCCTAGATAAATATAAATCTGTAGTTTAGAGAAACTTGTTCCTGTAGAATCAATTGTGTTTTCTTCTAGAAAATTCAGTGCTGTATGGTGAGATCTCAGTCCGTTTAGGGGCTTTCTGGAACATCGTTTGCAGCATTCCTCCACTTGCCATGTAAGTGCCCTTTATTTGAACTCCTGCATTTACGTGAAATACAGCTCACTGCTTTCTGGAAGAAAAGATCGCTTGGAGCAGAGGAGCCGAGCTGACATGCAATGTATTAGTCTGGAAACAGTGACATGTTATTAAAACCAAGCAGAGTTTTGACTTCCAAAGTGTCAAGGCATAACCTGAGTGTCAGGCTTCGTTTTGTTCTACCAGCACTGCCACTGTGGAGCTTTTGTATCCGTTGGTAGGGCTGGCAGCAGAACTCTGTTTTTTTCCACCGTGACAGTTACAAAGCGAGCGATTCAGGTGCTAAGTGTGTGTAGCCCCTCTGTAGACACCCCACGTATCCCACCTGGCCTCTGGCAGCTGCTCCGGAGGGACACAAGTCTTGGTAGGTCTTGTGTTGTTTACACCAGACCTATGCTAATGTCTCATTTAAAATGTTTTGAGATACCTGTCTCTAGGCACTTGAATCGCTTTTCATATGTCAGTTGTAGCAAATGTATCTAGAAAAATCTAGAAAGCTCAGGGTTCTCCTTAAGAGCCTCCTTCTGCAGCTTCTTTGAATAACTAGTTAAATGAACAGGGAGGAAGACTGAATACTAGGGATGAGTGAAAAAGATTTTTGACCTTAGGAAGAACTTCATACACGTTTGCAAAAGTTGAGTTTGCTATTTCCATTTCAGCTCTTCTTTCTTCAGCAACATTTGTGACATGCCGCAGTACTCATTGCTTATCCTTGATGTCTCTTGTTCTCTCTAACACTGTTGGTGCCAGGGATCACAGAACCACAGGCTGGTTGCTGTCGGGCAGGACTTCTGGAGGTTGTCTTTTCCAGCGCGCCTTCTGAGGCAGGTTGGGAGCAGGCTGCCCAGGACCGTGTCCAGGGGGCTTTTGAAGATCTCCAAGGAGGGAGACTCCACAGCCTCTTTTGGCAGCCTGTGCCAGGGCTCTGTCACCCTCACAATGAAAAAGTGTTTTCTGCTGTTCAGAGGTGAAGTGTGCATACAGTACGTGCACAGATAGCCACAACGGTCAGGCTGACCTAGTGTCAGGGTACCCGCACGTCTCTTTGACGGGCATATCGATGTGTATCTCAGACTGAACCGAACACTTGAAATATATTTCCTTGTTTAGAAATCACACAGCGCTAGTAATGGCATTACAAAAATCCCCATGTCCTAGTTTTTATCTCTTTTCAGTCACGTCGAAGTTGGTGTATTTGTTCCTACTGATTAAAGAAGGATAAGGTTGATTTCTGTGATTTAATCATAAATGTTTACCCAGTGCTTGGACCATATTGAAAATAAAACCCATCGTGTTTATAAAGAAATGCTGCTGCCTCATATGGCACACGGAAGTGACGGCCAGCATACAGCAGTTAGAAAGATCTTAAATTATTTTTCTGAAGTTCTGAAGTAAAAGGAACACACCAGTGAAAATATTTAAGTAATATGTTCTTCTTATACATTGCTTGTGTTCTGTAAATGCCTTTGAAAATCAGTAAAATCAAATTTTATCTCACTCATTGTGTTTGCAAGGACAGCAAGCCTTTTCCTCAAATTTATTCATGTTTGGAAAAAAGTCATTGCAGGTAAAAATCCTCTATTGAAAACAGCAATTCGTGATGTTTTAATATATTTTCTTTCCTTTAGCTAAGGACGAGTAGGAGGTATAGGAGTAATTGCTTTTTACTGCTATGAAAGTATTATATTTTTTGACGCTGACTGGCATCAAATAAAAAACAAACAAATGTAAGCCATACTGAGAATGCATCCTCTGACGTTTTACTGCTACTCAGAGAAGAGAGGGTGTACAGTTCTCATCTTCATTAAGCAGCGCTAAATTTATCCTTGCTGTTAGTTTTCTGAAATCAGCGGTGTTCCCCTGCTAGGCACGGGAGTGACCTGCTCTCGTGTTGCTGCTTAGGACAGACGACGCTCGGGTGGGTTTCTTCCCCTCTGTTGAATACACCCATACGGGCAAATTGTGCTTACCTCTGCGGCTGCTTGTATGATTGTAGGCAGCACAGATAGAAGGGCACAGTAACTTAAATCTGTGGCTTTCAGGTGGATTAGATAAGCTTGCGTTGCCTCGGAGAAAGGATGCCGTTTCATATCCTGTAGCTTAGTCTGCAATTCTCCCCCACGTACCTGATGAGGCAGAAGCCCTCCGTAGAAACAGGTGAGGGTTGGTGCCCACGAGCCGTTCGGGTTTGATATTTCCTACAGAGTATCCGGAAATCACAGTGGGGGAGGTGGGGGAGAGGCTTTGATTTTTTAGATAATTATAATATCAGAATCCGTTGTGGTTATTAAAAAAAAAAAGAGTAATATAAAAGAAAATAGGATGATGGGAGTTTTTTCTAAAGCTTCTGTTTTAATGAAACAAGTGTGTCAGAAAGAAATAGTGGAGAACAAGATTTACACAGAAGTTGGTCTAAACTGAGATTTAACATTAGTCTTTATTTTGAAATTATCAAATGTCTCCCTGTTAGGCTGTACAGACCCCAGCTGAGCAATTTCTCTGTAAACAGAAGATTCATATTTCACTCCCAGCATTTAATGTTCCAGTCTCCCTTGTATTGACATGAAAATCTGAATTTTTAGTAGAGCTGCTTCATTTTTTTTCTCCTTCCTTGGAAATATCATGTGTCTAGAAATGTTTATGGTTCCTTTTTTCTGCCTGCTGATTTTTATTTATTTTTAATGAATTCTTTTACTCTCATCATTAGCATGCGAATAATACAGATTGCTGTAGTAAGTATGAATTTTTTATGAATATTGTAAATATTAATTTAAAAAATGAGAAGCTGATAACTGAAATGTTAACGCTGCTTTGGAAATCTTCCTGCTCCCGAGGTGACACAAATTATATATGGGGTTAAGAATGTGGAAAGCAACGTATCTTGGGAAAGATGTGCTGTAGTGATAATAAAGCAGCCTAAGAACATGGAAATGTAGGATGTTTAGATTGTGAAACAAAGACAATGAGAGGCCTAAGCTGTCATCTTCAAGGCTGGGAGGGGCACAGGGCTGGTCCCCACAAGTTTAATTTATTACTTTACTCCTAATGTGCCATGCTAAGCAAATGAGTGTAGGCAGATTTTTAAAATTCCCAGTTACTCAGCTTTCACTGAGCTTTTTGAGAGTTCCCTGCCAGGAAGTCCTTGAAAATTCACCTTTCCAGCCTTAGCATCTCTCTCCAACCCGTGTCCTTTAGCCTCTGTTGGGTTATTTGTGAAATAAGACTGGTGCCTCTTTCTGGGAGGTGAAGAGTCGTAGAATCTTTTAGGTTGGAAAAGACCTTCGCGGAAGTATTTTTGGGGACGTTTGAAGCTAAAAGAGGTTTTAGTTTTGCCCAATGGAAAAATGGTCTCTGCATTACTTGCAAGTCCTGATGAACTTCTATTCATCCATGAAGTCCCTGGCTATGGCAGAGCGTTAATTGTCACTATGGACTCACTTTTGAAGCAGAAAGTTATGAGGCTGTCTGTAGTTTTGCCCCAGGACTTTGACTCTTATTTGGTGCTGTCACTGAAGAATGATTTTAGAAGCAGCTACGCGATGAGAGGTACTATCTTTCAGCTGATATGTTAAATTGAGGTCGCTTCTGCCAATAGCCCTCTTAAAAATCCCCTCTGTGTCTTGTCAAACATTCCATTTCCCAGTGAAATTAATTCTGAAAATCAAGGACTGTGTATGAGATATTACCGAGCCCATAATGGTGGCTCTGTTTGCCCTGTATTCATTGCACTACTGGTATTTCACGTACAATTTTTGTCAGCACTTACATTATAAAACTCAATTTTACTCCGTTCTATATCACAAAGCAGCATATGTCACGCTAACTCCGCTGAGCAGAGTGAGATTACTACGTGAAATCTCATATCAGCTGGTGATATATATACACACCAGATTACTCAGAGAATAACTTGTCACCACTGTAGACACTTCATGGTTGCAGGAAAAACCACTCCATGCTGAAGGTCGCGTGGACACGTACACTGATTTAACAGCTCTATTCAGCCTCTGCTAGAGCAGGGCTGCTAGAAGGATGGCAGGGGACTACGAAAGCTTCATACGTTCAAGGAAAGCTTTCTGAGCCCTTTGGTTTAAAGAACTGGAGTTCCCTGTATTAAAAGGATGTAAAACTTCGTAACTGCGCTGTTTTGGGAAAATAAAAGCACTCTCAACTCCTTTTGACCTCAAACTCTATTAAGACTCCTCATGTGTCACAAATGGATGGCAGCGCTAGTTTTGACACTTTCAGGTTGTTGATCCCTTGGTTTAAATCCTGTTAGGGATATCATTTTTTCCCTTTTTTTTTTGAGCACAGATGCACGATTCATGTAGTTCCATGTCTCTGGGTCTTTCAGCTGAGATTTTAGAAAGCATAGTCTGCTCAGATTCTTCGTCTCGACTGCAGTATTATAACATATTCACAAAACAGGAGTTGGAAGGCTGGGTTGGGTGCGTATCACTCCTGCGTACTCCTGTTGCTTTTCTCCTTGTTGCATTTCAGTAGTGATTCAGAAGGCAAGGAGGCTTCCTTTCTGCAACTCTCATGAAAATCTACTTAGATTTTGTTGATTTGCAATCTACCGAAATATCACCTTTACTGTTAGTGTCCTGTGCATTAGAGGTGGCTCCTGGAAGCCCATGTCTTTATGTTGGTACCTTTCCACCTGAGATCGTTAATGTTGCAGACTCACCTTTATGCCTTCTGACTCACTGAGTATCTAGAATTAAAGCTTGCTTTGGTTATGTGATGCTGATTGATTTCTTGTCTTAAAATGTTTCACAAAACCAGTGAGGTTCGTTTATTTCTATGGGATGTATTTGCTAAGAAGTCACAGCGTTCCACTCTTCTTTTGTCAGTATGCAAAATTCACGTCCTAAGTGGGTTGGCTTTTAGCAGAGCCACATTCCCTGTTTCACAAGCTTCTGATGTGGCCATGTTAATTGATCCCTGTAATGCTTCCCGTGATATCTTACAGCAGAAGAACGTTGGATGCAACCCAGTAGTGTTGTGCTGTTTGTAGTTCACAAACAATAAGTGCGCTAAAAACCCTAAACTCTAACAGCATTAATTATAGATAAAGGCAAAGATCAAATCTGACTCTGTCAAATTTCTCTCCCTATCCTATTTCTAAAGATTTTTCGTAAAAAACAAACCAAACCACAACAGCATGCAGTTTATGAAGTCTAGTGTTAATGTTTATTTTTGGATATAAATGAGACTCCAGAGCTCCATTTTGAAAATAGAATGGAAAAAAATTCAGCGAGCTGAGTTCCTTACCCACTTAATAAAATTGGTGGTCTCTTCTAGCAGAGATAAACAGACAAACAAAATCCAGAAACGTTGCTGTGCACGATGTTAGTATCGACTCGAGCAATTACTTCTTGATTGTAAAATGCCTGCAGAGTCTATTAGCACTTTTACGGTAACCAAGCCGGAGCCTCTATTTGTATTCTACCACTTTCATTTAAATTCTAGCAATTATATAAAATAAATAGATGGACACCTTTTGATAGTTTTGCAGGCTGTGAATGTTGAATTAAAATGTGGAGCTTCCTAATTAAGTCACATGCTGTCATGAAGAGTTCACTTGAAAGCAATTCAGGCATTGCAGGGAAGGGTTTGACTTAGTAAGCTTATTATTTCTTTCACTGTTAACTTGAGTTCTAACGTGAAATTGCTTTAATAGCTTTGTTGCTGTTTTAAATGTTTTACAGGCTTTTCTTCTCCACACAAATTTTAATCACCAAGTTTAATTTAGGAATCTTTGCTTAATGAAAAGCTCGGCTTTGCACAGATGCTCTTGAACCTTTGTCCCGGCAAAGAGACTGCCAACTTTGCGCTGAAGGAAAGGAGAAACATCTACTTGTTTCCTCTCCCAGCAAAGGTTTGGAAGCAAGGGATGGTGACAGCCACTGTAAATTAATAATACCTATGCTAGCACACTTTCTTGCAACATGAAAGTGAATCATGGCCTGATCTTATCCTTGAGTCTAATTTTGGAATAGAAGACCAACTTCTAGCATTACAAATGAGCTCATTTTTTCTGTATCTTTGAGATCGGGACTGTGGTGCAGGTTGCATGTGAATGCAGAAGACTTCTGTTATGAGCTACTAACAGCGAACACTTCTTTTGCCTTGTTTTAAATTGCTGGATTGCAGAGCTATGGGCTAGGGGCTTTGGGATCTTTCCACGGTAGGTAAAGGGATTTGTGCTATCCATGTGATAGCTATCATGTGAATCCTAATGGTTGTATGGTGTGTACACAGTCAGATTTTCTATAGTTAGACATCCTCTTATTTGTTCTTAAGGTAGCATTTACCAGTAATTAGCACAATGCTTTCTGAGGTGTTAGTTTCTGCAGAAAACTGCCCTGCCTGCTTTGTCAGTTTGGGTTTGCTGCTGACCCAGTGCCTTTGAATCAGGCCGTGTAGACACTGGGGAGATGTGGACACACATGCTGCCTAGAAGGTGGCCAAAGAAACAAATCCATAGCTGGAGGCTAGCACGCCAGCTGCAGAGTGTCAGGTTGGTCATGGTGCAGTGCAGTGCAAAATCAGCCAGCGTAGTGCCAGCCACCACCGGCATGCTTCAAGGCTTTGACCTTGCCCTGGAGCAAACGAGGCGGCCTCCCACATTCTGGCTTGTTGGCTTTGGATGCAGGAAGAGCATCTTCCTTCCTCCTAACTTCCAGCCAGGAGATGGCAACCAGCAGCTTTTAGGGCAGTAACACCTTAAACTGCTCCAGACGGCTGCTGAAAATCAAGTTGTGTTTGATGGTCTCTGTTAGTTTTGTACCACAACAATGTTGGTATAAAGTCTTATAAATCAAAGAAACAGATGCAAACTGCACAGGTCTAAGCCAGATTAGATGTAAAGCAATAATGTCATAATCATGTCTAATACTTCAAAATATCATTCATTAAGCCCATGCAAGGCACAGAGAGATCTGGAGGGGAAGAAACTGTACTACATTACAAAAATTACCAAGTTCCACTTTCTAAATCAACTGAGGTATTAGGAAGAAAAAATGTCATGGAAAGTCAATAAGACTTGGCTCCTGGGTAACCCATGTTATTTTAAATGTCATGCTCTATACTAAATATTGACTGATTTTATACATGTTACTGAATCTTCCTGGGAAATTATCTAGATTAAGCTAATGCCTGTGAAAGGAGCAGTCACTCCCAGGCCATCCATTTCTGATTTTATTTTATTTTTTTCTTCTTTAAATATTGATACCTTAGAAAGGAGTCTGAGAGAGGAAGTGGCTGCTAAACTGGAGGTGACCAGAATGCCTAGTAAAGATCTATGGCAAAGAAAGTAAGGGTGTCAAACGCTGGATGAGCTCTGAGAAGGGAATGTTACCTACACAGACAGACACTCCTGCAGCTCTTAAGCATAGTTCAGCTCCTATGTACTTAAAAGTTTTCCAGGAAATATTCCACTGAAGTTGTATTAATGCTAAAATGAACACCTTGTTTAATTTATTGAGTTGAATGCTGTAGTGTTTTCCAGTTTTTCTCTCTCCAGGCTCCGCTTGAGTGTTCTCAGAGTAATACAGATGGGTTTGGTTGTCAAATATTAAGTTGATATCTTTAAATTTCATAATGTTTTCTAGAGAAAAGTTGTTTTTATTGTTCTATCAGAACCAGCAACATCAGATTGTAATACTAATTTTATACGCACCGGTCTTGACTCTTCTTTCATGTTGGCTGTGCACTCAGTCTAACATGCTGAAAGCAGTAGGAGACACTATTAGCTAACAGGAGCTGGACTTCTCAAAGGAAAAGAAAATTGTAATGGCATTCAGTTTCCTTTCAGTTTCCTTTCTACAACTTTAAGTATCTTTCCTGATTTTCTTTGTGAACATCAGATTTTACAGAGAAGTACCTTCCAGTCTACAATGGGAGTTGAAATATTGAGCAGAAATATTTTCTCATTTCAGTTCTAACCAGATACCTGCTTGATTATAGTGTTCTCCTGTGTGACACCCTAGGAAAGATCTGGCAGTTAATAACTCTGTTTCCAAAGCTGTGTACTTTGGCTGTTAATAGCATTCCAGGTGGAAAATTGGCACAGCAGGTGTCAGCTCAGGATACTCTTTCTCCCCCTGCTACCAAATAAAGCAAAGGAAACACTGTAAGGACTTTGTGGTTTCATGTTCCACTGGGCTGCTTTTCATTCTCATTACTCGAATTTTCCTTCCCATCCAGCCTCCCACAAGTTTCTTAAATGAATGAGGGTCTACAAAAATGCAAGGAGGAGGACTCCATGAATTGCAGGCTGGGCGGCATCACCTCAGTCCCTGAAGAGCTTATGGAGCAAGTCATGCTGGAAGCGATTTCTCAGGCACACAAAGAGCAAGAAGATAACTGAGAACGGCACAAACGGAGCAGGACAAGTGATTCCTGACCAATTCATTACCTCCTAGAATTAAATGACTTCTCTGTGGATGAAGAAATAGCAGTGGGTGTTGTTTACGGTGACAAGGCTTCTGACATGGTCTCCAATGCCCTTTGTCCAAAGCTAACCTGGGGAGACGTGTATGGGATAGTGGACAGAAAACTGGACTGTCGACTCAAAGAATGATGATGAATGGTTTGATGAATGGTTTGGAGTAAAGCTGGCAGGCAGCTACAGTCGATCAGCACTGGGGCTGATTCTGTTGAACATCATCAGGATGAAGGGGCACCGTGTCCCCTCAGCAAGTTCATGGATGAAACCGAATTGTGGGGTGGGGAGCAGTTGCTACTCAGATTGGAGCAGAGCTTCCCTTCAGAAGAACCTCAACGAGTGGAAGGAGTGGGCTGGTGGAAGCCTCATGATATTCACAAGGCAAATGCACTGTTCTGCCAACTCGAATTAGTACAGGCTGGGGGCCAACTGGCTAGAAAGCACAAGGAAAAGTTGAGAGCGCCGTGCTTGTTTACCTTGGACTAGTGAAGGCTAAGGGAGGATCCACCTGCAATCTTCCACTACCTCAGGGAAAGATATAGAGAGGGATGGAACCTGAAAACAGGACAAGGTGCAATGGGTACAATGTGAGGTAATTTTATTTCACAGTGAAGGTGCTCAAAACTGGGATGGGTTGCCCAGAGAGGCTGTGAAGTCTCTGTCCTTGCAGGTGCTGTAACTTGGTTAGTCCCTGAGCAACCTGATTTCACTTTGGGACATGCCCTGTTTTGAGGAGGAGCTTGAGCTTGGTGATCACTTCCAAACTAAATTATTCTGTAGTTAACCCATTCCGTGATATACCTTAACCTGTGGACGTGACATCCTTCTGAGATGTAGGGAGGAGATGGGAAAGAAGCTTGAGATTTGGAAATCATTCTGTGGGCTTTTGTGGGAGATTCTTGGTTCTTCAGCTCTCCTGATCTGCATGGGTGCATCAGTCCTTTAGAGATATCTCAGAGCTCTGTTAATGCCTCAGTAGAGGCATACAGGACACAAGACTGACACTCTGAGCTGCATTCCGGGCTCGACCATGCTGTTGATCTCCTAATTCACAAGTCCTTCTTGTTTCACCCTCCCATTCTTTCCCTATTTAGACTGCAAACTTTTAGGATCATGAAATATCTTCTTACTAGTTGTTTTGCATACAGCACGCCCTGGCCTCACACGGGGTATGGCTGTAAGTGCTGTTTTTTTTTTTTTTGTAAAATGCCGTCTGAGATGAACAGTGCTGTTAAAACGTGAAGTAAACAGCTGGAATTTCACTCAGACTCCATTAGTCATGTAAGACCGAGAGAAAATTAAAGTCCTCAATGCTGTACTGCTCCCAGTAAGAGGCTTAAATGAACTTGTACTGGGTATTGAAATGTTAGCAGCAGTGGCTGGAAACTGGCATTGAATTAGAGTAATCTGGGAGGAGAGAGGTTGAAGAGCCTTGTTGCAGTTAATGGAATAAGATGAAGCAGAAGATCTGTATTTGCTCATAAAATTCCACTCGCCCCAAAATAAAAACAAAGTTTTGAGGCTTTTTGTGGGGCTGAAATGCCTATGCAGCATGGTGGAAGGCTTTGTGTTGATTCGGTAGTGTTAATTCCTGCGGGGTACTGTGAACCCCTGACTTCCAATTAATGTTGATGTAAAGTGCTTACAGGATTTATGAGCTGGAATTAAGAAAAATAACCAGTGTGGACTGCTGCCACAGGCTCTGGAGATTCTCTTCTAGCCAACTTTGCTGCCACTAGAATTGCTTCTGGCAAAGTCCTGCAGCTTGCTTTCTTTCCTTTTCCGAAATGGAAGGAAATGCCAGATCAATCACGCTGTAGGCATGTGTTTCTGGCAGCTCCTTACAGAGGCAACTGGAGGAGCTTGGGGAGTTCGGAGACCCAGCAAGTTGTTCTCACTGCACTGCCACCGCTGAGGCAATGGGTGAGCAACCCTAAAGCCTGGTCCACGGCCGGGGCACATTAGCTCGCTTTCGGAAGAGACTCCCCAGGTGCTCCACAGGTGATGGAGTAGCTCTGTGTCATTCCCTTCTCCTGGGCTGCGTGGCTGGGGGTATGACTGGGATGTGATACGGGTGCCTCAGCCCCCTGAGGGGGTTTGCTCCCACACGCAACGGCCACCGGCCTAATTTCTGGGGGTCAGGCAAGGGAACTCTGAACTGTGATCACTGATTCCCTTACCTTTTGCAAACTGCACTAAGCCTAGATCTGATGGGGATGCAGCTTTTCAAAATATGTTTATTTGTCCTAGCAATTTTTGGTCAGAATTCCCCAAGGATTCTCACCTACTGAGGGTATAAAGCTGTGACTGAAATTATTCTGGGAATGGTATTTATCAAATAGATACTAGTCTTAAGTTTGTATTAACTTGTCCTTTGCTCAGCTTTGCTCCGATAGAGCTACTGTGAACATATTGCAGGTGACTCAGTTGGCTCTGAATTTCATTTTGCTACCGCTTGTCTGATTATTCCTTACGGGAGGTGTTTGTAAAGTGCTTCAAAATCCACGTATGAATGGTGTCATAAAAGTGAAAATCTGCTCTTTGGCAATGCCAGGAAAAGCAGGCATTGCTGTGAATGTGGCCCGTGGAGTTATCCTCGGCAGCTCCCTTATCATTACTTGGCTTTATGAAAAAATAAATAAAACAATGGGGTATGACTGGGCTCATTAAAAACCTATTTTGTTATTAAGCATCCTATAAAGAACAGACTGTAATATCAATTACTGGCTTCAGCAGTTTTGGGAGATAGGAGTGCCAAAGTACATGAAAGCCAATATGCACCAATGGTATAATCATTGATTTTCATAGGACAATGGGAGTCAAGGATGGAAATTGATATTGCAGTGATGTCCTGGGTAATTGACCGTTTAAGTGATTCGGTAGTAGTCCTGTAGGTGAGGGGAGAGGTGCCCCTCTTTGTGCCTCTTCCATACTAATGAGTTTAGTCCTTTGTCTTTTATGCTTGTTTCTTTTGTAGTAGAGCTCTAAGTACCTGATCTTGACTTGAGAGTACTTGGCATCTTGCAGGATCAGGAATTGTGCCTGATGAAGCTTGCTGCATTTAATTGAATTGAATCTCTCTATTCACTGTTACTGGCTCCATATATCCCAAGGGGAACACGGTGAAAGGAAAAGGGGAGAGCACCAGTAAACTATAATAGCAGGAAGAAGGAACTCATTTTAAACTGCTTTGAAACATGCCTTCTGTAAGCAACGCTGTCCTCCCAAGTGGCCAGGAGCTTAACTGTTGGAAAGCACTGCAGTAAACTTAGGTTTTCTTTCGGTGGCATAACAGAGTGTATTGATAACACTTAATTACAAGCACTGACTACAATGGGTTTTCCAATCAGGGAAAATTGTCAATTGGATAGGACCAAAAACCAGGAATCATTATGATCGGAATTTATAGTGAGGGTCATACAGAGGGTTAATAAAAGACTTAATAGATATTTGAGTAAAAGGCAAATCAGCAATTACAGTCCAATAGGTTGCTTCTAATCATTGCCTTTAACTGTTCATTAAACCTTCTAATGATACCATCAGCTCTAACGCGTAAATCTTACAACTACACCATCTTTCTAACATGTTGTAGTCATTTAACCTTTATAAAATATTTATAAGTGGAACCTTATTGTAACTGGAGCCCATATTTTGTGTCTGTGCTTTCCGCTCTGCATGCTGCTTATCGTGCGGATCAATAGTGTCTCACTGCTTCCTTGCACACCCCCATCTGCCTGTATGTAAGAAAGGAGAGTTTTCTTAAGATCAGCACCCCCGTGCTACTGTGGAGCTCTGCAGATGCATTTAATTACACACAAACATATTTTGAATGGCTTCCAAAAGATTTGTTCAGGAAATGCCAGAATGAACGTCCCAAAAGAGGCAGGTGCAATGCGGATACTAAGGGCTCCCATCTCGCAGCACGTGAAACGGGGAGGTCAGGCTCCGTGTGATGCCGTAATTAAAGCCATGTTCCTCCTCTTCCTCTCGTGCCATGACACCGTGCCGTGTGGCAGGACCCACATGATGGTGCAGGTGGGAGGAAGGCCCAGCGATGTGTCATTTGGTGGGTTCGCTGATAGCCCTTTTTGAAGCAGGAGGGTGTTTCTGAAGCAGAGCTCCCAGCTGGCATCACTTACTGCACATTTATTTGCATCACAGAGCAGCTGCAATTTGGATGAATGAGATTGCTTTCAGAGGAAACCAAACCAGATGATCTGCTGCAGGTATCCACCAAATGTGCCCCACTCCCTAATGCTGGGGACTACTGAAAGTGTGAATTGCCCTCAGCACCACGAAGTTCCCAAGCTTGAAGCAGACACACACCAAGAAAAGATTCATGAACTTTTGGGAGCTTGTGCAGCGCTCTGAATGTGCTTCTAGGGCCATACAAAGGCCCACATGGAATGTATGTCTTGATGCTTGCTGTTTTTGACCACTCCTCAGCTCTTTCAGATTTGCTCCTTTTTTATTTTCTGGGACAACTCCTACCTCAGTATTCTTTTCTTTCTTTATCAGCACTGTTTTGTGGTACAGTCCCTGTTTGCTGAACCTAGTTCTGAGCAGAACCCTGCTTTCTTCCACTGTCTCTCTCTTTCCCCCCCTCTTATTATTTCACACACACCTCGCTGCTCTCCTTCCAGATGGGCTGTCTGCTGCTTCTGCCTCCCAGAGGATCCAACGAGGTACGTGCTGCAGCCCCAGGAACATAGCTGTGTTCATTATCTTGTACTGTGAGAAAGCTGAAAACTTCTCTGGGGGCAGAATAACCAGTGGCTGTACCAAGAGCTTGCTAACAACAGGATAGCTTCGAGGTGCAAGGGGCTGGCAGGCAGTGTTGTACAAAGCACAGCAGGATGAAGCTTCTCTTGGTAACAGCAACTGCACTTTTGGGGAGGCGCGGTGAATGCATAATCTGTTAAGCAGATGTGAACTGCTGTTCAGGTGGGAGCACACCTCTCAGGCTGCCATCCACTTGGATGCTTGCACCCTGGGTCCGGGGATCTTCCTGCAGCTGGGTCTGGAAGTGAGCTCATTAATGCCACCCCAGGGAAAGCTGAATCCCATGGATGACTCCAGAGAAAAGCTATCAAGGGACATTTCTTTTGTGTTAGTGTTTCCATTCTGGGTAATGCATGTCAGCATGGCAACACTAAGGAGCCCACCTCCACCCCACAAAAGCAGCAAGGACAAGTGCAAGCTGGGGTTGTTTTGGAAATAAAGCCAAGGGTTTAGCTTGTTCTGCTGTTATATTTGAAAACTACGAAGTTTTCTGTCTCCATTAATGTTCTACCCGTAATTTCAACTTCAATCTGGTCAAAGCAAACCATGAGAACAATACTGATCATAATGTTAGTGCACAAACTGTGCGTGTATTTTACATGACTATCCAAAATTAAGACTTTTTTTTGTCTTTCTTCCTCTCTCTTGGCCTGTGTGATAATGAACAAATAATTCAGATGATATTAAACTTAATTGTAAGTAGAATAAAAAGCAGATGATTCAAAATTATTTTAAAACTGCAATTAAACATTTTCTTTTGAAAATACTTATTTTTAAAAAATCCTTAAAATATGAGTGTATGCTAAGCCCTTGGCTTAGTTAAAAAAAAAATACTTTTAGCTCTTTTAAACATTGAAAGTTTATTAATTTGGTGTCAATATCTTCAAGAGTCAAACCACTGAAGTCACTGTGTGTTTGAAATCATAGGTTACTGAGGCTCTAATCTAGGATTAGTGTTTTTCTGCAAGCGCACACAAAAAAACCCTTATTTTGGCCTTTTCAAACAGTTCAGTTCAGTAATTATTTGACTGTAAGCTGAGAAACTGACCTCTACTGAAAAAGCAGAAAATCTTGCTTTTCTCTCCCAGATCTTGCTAGGAGGATCAGACTAATTAAAAACTTGGAGACAGCAGCTAAAAGAGACAATCAGATTGGTTTGCTGCTTTTAGATGAGTCCAGTCTTCTTTAACAAATAGATGTTTTTGAACAGAGAATTTGAGTTGACAGAAATTTCAGGTATACAGCAGGTTGAAAATTTTTCTTTAACTTGTAAAATAACTTCAAATGTTACGTTATGCATTTGGGCAGACTTAGGATTTTTGATCTAATCCCATCTGGGAGAGATTACCCGTGTGCAGATATCTGGTAAACAAGAGAAGTGCTATTCACAGGAGTCTGACTCCAAGAACCTGAAGACTCAGAATCATTGTATACTGCCCAAATAAAGTCTTAAATTAGTGTATTTGGTTAACAAAGAGAAAATAAGAATGCACACCACCCATGAAAATATACTAATTAATGCAATTACAAAATAAGAGTAACGATTATTTAAAGTTTTCTACTTGATAATTCAAATAATCACGAAAATCTGTGACTACCAGCATAGCTCCAGGACCTGAAAATGGATTATCAGGAATTCAAAGCTGGTGGCTTAGCTTTCTTTACCCTTCAGACAATCTCAATATTCAAGGTAGAAATTTCTGTGGCAAGATGGGCAATAGAAGAAAGGTTCTGTAGAAGGAGACTGGTGACTGTTTTCAGTAATTCCTCAGTGGCAAGACGCTTATTCAGCAGTTGCAGCTGAGTTGCAATGTTCTTACATATACTGAAATGCTGACTTACTCTACGGGAGCCTGCATTTATTTCAACATCTTGTGCAGTAATATGGTGTTTAGGTAGTCTAAGACTATGAATGGTCTTGTGCAGTTTCATTTTTTTCATTCTTATGCCTGGAAATGCTTTTCTCTGTACTTGTAGCTATGAGTAAATAGAAATAGAATGACCGCCGTAAGGAAATTGAGCCACCAAAAGCAGCTTACCTTTGGATATGGACTTCATGCAGAAACAGCAACAACAATAACTCTCAGAAGCCTATTAATTGGGACAGGGAAGGCTGAGCTCTATTTTTAATTGTAACACTTTTAAATTCTGTGTTGTTTCTTCAGGTTGTTTCTCAATGGATTTAAATAGTTTGTGATGAATAAAATATTGATTGGTGGTTTCAGATGACAGATGCTTCTAAATCTGAACAAACATAACTAATATGAAATTCAAATTCTGATCAAACAAAAAATTAATATGAATTTCATATTTTGTTGCTTTTAATAAGCACAGATGTCTTGCCAGTGGCTCAGACTCTGTCAAGCATCACTGCATCATTTTTTTTTTCTGGGCTCAGATTTAAAGGTGTGGAGTTCCTTCTGTATTTGTGCTTTGCATGCAGAATCAAACGGGTTGATATTCAGGCATAACTGATGCAGATTTTCTAGAATGGTGATCATGGTTCTAATGTAGAAATCTAAACACTCTTTCCTCTTCCAGTACCATATGTGTTTAGTAATTCAGGACCAGAAGGGTCCTAGCTCACCAGTGAATCGTTTCCCATGTTCTTGTAGGCAATTTAATCACGTAATCCCTGTAACAGACTTCTGCAGCTCTGTACCTCCTGCTGCTTACCAGTGGGTAAAATGATAAAATTGCTGATACTGTGTTATCTTCTACCATGTTACTGAAAATAGATAATGCCCGAGCCAAAATGAACTAGCACTTTGGTGAGCAGTGAAGCAGATGAACACAAGAATTGTTATTCATGTCAAAATATTGTGTATCTAATCCAGTATCGTAGGTTAGGCAATGTCCTGTTCCAGAGTAAGGTTTAAGAAGCTCTTTTCTGAATCATCACACAGTGACTTTTCTCTGGGGGGTGGCATTTTTGCAATGGCTGTCAGTGGGTAACCCACCCAAGTTTGAAGTTTAGTGTTTCACCTGAAGGAAATGTTTTGTTGTTATTTCTGCTATGTAACTTGGGTGTTCTTCCTGTTTATATGAACATTTAAGTTTTGCTCTTAATGCCTTATAGTGATGAGTTTCAGAGGTTAACCTGACAATTTTATTACTTTAAATATTTCTACCTTTTATCTTTGCTACTTCTCTGAATGGAGGTGTACCAGACCCATGGCTGACTGTGGCTATACCACTGATTATTTTATGTATCTTCATCATGTGTCTTCATGTTGGCATCTTGCTGAAGCACTTAGTTTCTTCCATTACCTTTGAAAATTAGATGCCCAGAACTAAATGCACTATTTCAGCTGAAGGCATACTAATGACTATAATAAAATGGCATGCTAGCATTATTTTTATTCTTTTCTGTATCATTTCACTACAGAAAATAAGGCTGAGAATCTCAGGAAATCATCTTTTCCCCTCCTTCTCCCATAATCCTAACATTGTTTGCCTCTTTATTTGCAGTTGTGTGTTGACCAGAAGCTTTTGTATTTGATCTGTTTACAGCAGTGCTCTTGTCTCTTTCCTGAAAGGTTCTAATTAATTTAGACTTTAGCATTGTGTAAGCAATTCAAACTGGATTAAGGTATAGTGAACTCTGAATTAAAATCCTTGTTTCTTGCATTGCTGAGGGGACTGGTGAAAGCACGCAATGCCTTTAAGTTCCAGGGCATTTAGTTGATACAGTAGGGACCCAGAGTTGTCACCAATGTGAATGGAGTTTGTGGTGGTATCGTCTTGGCTCTTACTAGAAAAAAGCCACTTTTTTCATGATTGGTATGTTTGTAGGAAATCTTCACTGGGAGGCGAAGACTGGCGTAGGTGTCTGAATGGTGACAGAGTGAAAACGCTGACACTGCTGCTTGCTCTGCATTATTCATTCTAAATAAGCCCTGGGGAAGTATTTTTGGTTTATGTCAGTCCGTCTTAAATGATATTTCTCCCTTCTCCAAAGTGGTGTTCTGAGTGTCCTTTGCTCCTTGGGTCAATGAATCGGACGGCCATGTTATTACCATTCCTTTAATAACCTAACCAAGCTCAGTCTAAAGGTGTGCTGGTGCCTGTGGCATGGCCAAAGTATCCAACGTTAATAATACATTAACAGTAATTAGCATCAATAGGCAACAATATGCCCAAGAGTGCAGGGTGAGAAAAATCTGAAGAAAGTTACCATTTACATCCCATCACCTCAAAACATTTAAAATGAACAACGTATACATGTTTGTACAGCAGCAATACAGTGTACAGCCTAGTATATATATATACTGATATATATAGAGAGAGGGATGGAAATCTCACTTCATGGCAAGAATGTAGACGGTATTCAAGGAGTGAAGCAGACACAACCCACTGAGTACACGGAATAGCAATGTATGAGAAGTGACTTATAATTTTAAATTCTATTGATGGTAGACAGGGGGTAGGTTGATAGGTTTAGTACTTCCGCATATATTTTAGGTGCCAGAACAAAACAAACAAAAAAAACTTTGCCTAGTGTATATCTGAAATCTTACTAATTGCACAAATTTTGTCTTGACAGCACTGCGTCTGATGAAAAACGAATTTATTCCTCTAAAAATTTCAAGTGCAAAACAGTGAAAAATCTGTGTGTTTATGGCATATTTTCTATGTTTATAAAAGAACGGCATGAGCCAACCTCCCATGACATTTCGTACTAGATTGTCCGATATTACTTACAAGTTCAGCATTCATCCTTACGGTCCATGCAAGACTCATGCTAGACAGATGACATTAGATAGACATTACTCTGTCTCAGTCCTGGAGTTGTTCAGAACTCTGTCCCTGATTGCCGTTATTAACAATATCTGCCTCTTCTGGAGCACCTGAAGAAGACCAGGACTCTTCTGTGTTTAATGCTGCATAAGACAGGTGGGAGGGTTTCTACAGCCTAAGGTTGAAGTTGCCAAGGAAGAAGTGCAGAAGCATTTAAGTACTCAAAACAAATGGCCATTATATGTGTAGAATATACACATGCATGTATCAGGGCACATTTTTGCAAGGGTGAGAATAGAAACCTACCATTTGATTAAACGTTAGCTCTATTCTTCTAGGTATCATGGCACAGGTAATGATAAAAAAAAAAAAAAAGGGATAATCCATTTGCTACTGCTCTAACCTGGTAAGAATTTAATTCTCTGTGGCTGACTGATTCTGGAAGTGTAAAAAACTTATACTGAAGCAGACCTCCAGACGTGATCGGTTTCATTCCCTTGCCCTGGTCTTCTCCTGGTTTGAATCCACAGAGCGGCCTGGTTATATTGGCAGTCATCACACAGACTGAGACTTGTTCTTTTATTTTTCTTAACTTCACATACTTCGTCCATCCTAATTATGCAAAGCATAGGTGCCTGAACTGATAGTTTTTCTTGATGCTAAAAACCTGATTTAGCATACTGGGTAGCAAAACGCTGCACTCTTTCAACCTTCCTCCTATTCCTTGCATGGTTTATGCAGCTTGTGTGATATCAACCAGCTACTACAGTTTTGTTTGTCTTGACTGTTACGTGTTCATCTTTAGATTGGCTCACTGTGCTGCAAATGCCATAGCCACAGTTTCTAGTGATATATTTAAAAATTCTAATTCCGTCTTGTTACTGCTCAGTATGTCTGCATACTGTCAAACTGATCACAGCGTTCTCATCGCTCAGCGATCTGCTGCGTAAGGCCAACATCTTGCAGCACTCGAGCAGCTTTCATCTTTTCAAACTACTTGCTCCTGCTTATAAACATTCTGCATGGAACTCAGGATTTATCAGTATTTTATGAGAAGAAAATAAAATCTCATGAGAAATTTGTTTTTATTTACGTTTATTAAGTCTTCTGCTGTGATTGTAAAATATAGAATCTACTATTCCTTAAATTAAGCAACTGGTATTTTAAAATAATGTTCATCTCAAGTTTATAGAAGAGTCTTTGGATTTTTCCATTTTAAATGCATTTTCTGTTTTCCTGTGGGATATGAGTTATTTATTGCTTTTCTCTTTTCTTTATCATGGGATGTGAGGCAAAGATTATCCTTCTGTTCTCAAGGTATCATAGAGCTGTATTTCTACTTTTTTTCCTACACAGACCTAGTGTGCTGCCAACGACACTGCTTTTGATTTTCTTAGGTATCATTTAGAGAAGAATCATCTTTCTGATTTTAAAACTGCTTAAAGCTATTTGCCTTTATTCCATGATCTGAAAGGACAAGAGAATGCTACAGACATAAAGTCAGCTCTAGATGCAACTGATATGGAAGAAGTGATGTTGTTGGATGACTCCTTTTATATCTTTTGAGCACTGTCATGTGCCAGACCAAGTGGCCTCACTGCTTTCCCCATACCCACAGGAATGGATTTGCCATTGTGAAGTCATGTCCTGAGCTTCCTCTGCAACCAGTCTCTCAATGACAAGAAGCTCCTTCCTTTAGGGGCAGATGCTGAGCTAATAGGAACATCCTTTTCTCCCCCTCTTTCTGCAGCTATGTCTATTCTATTTATCTAGAGGGTGATGTGTTTTCCCAGGTGTATGGACCACTTGTAGTTTAAGCTTCCTTTGTCCTCAGAGCAGCATTAAGAAATTTGTTGGAGTCGTTTTGTGACAATAAATAATAACAACTTGCTTTCTTAGGGAAATGACAGAGCCAAGTCTGGTTTTGTACAATAGACATGTTTAAATCACCTGAATTTGAAAGGGAGTAGAGGTATCCAAAGTATTACATGCCTGTGAATTTTGTGAGAACGAGTTGGTTAGTGAAGGGGAATAACCTTTTACATTTGCATCAATGTCAATCCATATTGAGTAGGAGGTTTACTTAATTCTAGTAATTGTGGAAGTACTTGATTTTAAGCAGGGGGACTCTCTAAATGGCCATTTACCATTGGAAGGCTGTGTCTGGGGTTAAGCTTCTCTGTCCCTTTTTCCTTAATTTCCTCTTTCTAAATCGGATAGCTTTTTGAATGCATCTTCTATATATGGCATAAGAACTAATTGTTGAAATTGTAAAGGATCCCTTTTTCAGAAAACAGGTACATTATGATGCTTTCAGAATGTAAATGTTTAATGCAGACTTATTCCAGGAGATGGAACCATATCGATCCTGTCTTCCTAATCTTTACAACTTTATGATTTGTCTGGCTGCAATTGGAAAGCTATCCTTTGTGGGTTTTGGAGTGTTCTTTCTATTTATGCTGAATGACCTTACTAAACTCTGGATCACTAGGACTGGAATTACTGTCGCTTGATTTCTCATCCTCTTTGTCTCTCCTTGTTGAAACAAGGCTTGGTTTGCTTTATTATTTGAATACACTGCACTCCATAACTTACTAATCAGTCTTTCACCAGGTAAACTAAGGGTATAGGCATGAAGGAAGGGAAAAATTCAAAACTTCATACACAGAAGTTTTAATTCAAGCAACAAAGCCAATATTTTTCAGAATATTTATTAGTCATTAAACAGAGTAAAATCAAAGCCTCCAACACCTTTTCTGTGTTGAGGTTGTAAATTAAGATAACAAATTCTTCAGTAAAGGCGATCAATTAAATGAAGTCATATGCAGACCATAAGTAACAGCACATTCACCACTGTAATGGAAGTACACTTGATTTTAGAAGAATGTGCTTTCTTTCTACGTAATGAATTATACATGTTTTTCAGGTTTTTGATCTATGATTTTTAATGAGTACAACTACATCTTACTTCTATTCAGGTGGGTATTCATTATTTGGCAGAGACTATAATTTCTGATATTATCAGTTGGTGACAAGACTGCCCAAATCTGTCTGGAGCAGACTTTGCACCTCATTACAAAGCAGAGGAGGAGGTAGGGGCCGTGTGATGCTTTAGAGCAGTATGCACTATAGAGAAGATGGGTGAACAGCAAAAACTCTGAAGCTGTCACCCTCCAAGGGGCCCAAACATGATCGTTCAGAAGGTTAATGGTTTGCAGGTCCTTCTTCTTGGTGAGCGTTACTAGAAGTTTACCATCACTATGCACTGGGTTTGATTCATTTGAACCCAAATTGTTGCTGAAAATATCCATTAACGAACGGTAATCTATCCAGCAGATACAGACTCCCGTTCTGCAGTCCTGTTTATGCCATTATGTCTTTAATCCTATTTGTCCAGAACACATACTCCAGTCCACCCTCGCAATTTCTGAGACACTGAATCATTTCATTTCCCTAAATCCCTCTGTGACTAGATGATGGATTCTTTCAACTTGGTAATCTTGCACCATCACTGACATAACATATTCGGTAAGGGGGAGCCTTAAACTAAGCTCAGTGCTTTTACACCAAATTTTGGGGACCCTTATGCTTCTGTGGCTGCCTTGCTTAATGTCTTGCAAAAGTGAATTCTGTCCCATGAAGTGAATGGGACCAGAGCACAATTCTGGTAGCAGTCTGGCTAGTTTGATAATGCCATCTGGAAGTAGTGCAAAATGGCATGTAAATAATTGAATTTCAAATGCCTGTGCTGTTATTTTGTTAATACTGCTCCATATCTGAGTACAGCTTCATAGAGATAGAGAAGTGTGCTTGCTGCTGCTCTTTCCTTTTCTAGTTAAGCTTCTTTGTATTTAAAAAATTTAAATGGTGGTACAGACAGAGCAAGGAGTAAATAGAGTACTGTCTCGCAATCTCCAGTAACAGATGTTTAGGGGAAAATAAAAGAAACAGGGCAAATGCAGAATAATCTTTCCCCGGTGCTATTCAACCTTTCTACAAATGGCAACTTGGGGACTTTCAGACCTGGATGTTTCATTTATACCATGATGCTCAAAAGCCTTGATGCGCCATTACCTCTCTCTAGTGTCTCTTTACACTTCTGGCTTCCACAGCATCTCATGTGGAATTTAATTATGTTAAGAACTGTTTCATTTTCTGTTTTAGACCAGCTCCATGCTGAATTCATGAGCTACTTTGTCCCTATCAATTATTTCCAAGAACTATACTCTTCAGTTATCCCTCTTCCAAGCCCAAGGGTCTGACTAGCCTTTTCTCATGCAGATGTTGCTCGTACTTCAGTCATCGTTGCCCGTTCTTTTTCCTGGTTCTGTTGCATCCTTTCTGAGGTGAGGATCAGCACTCCATGCAGTATTTAAAGTGTAGGCACACCATAGTTTTGTGCAATAATGAAAACTGCCTTTGCATCTGTTTTCAATTTCTTTTCTGTAGATGTTAGAGAATGTCTGAGTGCCTTGTCATGCCATTTACAAGGTCAAAAGTCGTGCTTCAATGGCTTTAATCAGTCGTGCAATTCATCCAGGAAGACGAGACCTTACCCCTTTGATGTCTTTTAATACACCCTTTCTTGATCTTTAAGAGTTTCAGTGCTCCCAGAGGGCCAAATTCTCTCCAGTGGGTGCCTGGCTCTGGAGCAAGTAACTTCTTTGACCAGTACTTCTTTTAGCGCTTTCACTGCATTGCCTCACAAGCAGCTACTGCTGTTTGCTTGCTTGCTGTAACTACTGCTCCCCGAGTGCTGTATGCAAAGGTGCTTCCCAGCTGTCACATGCCAGTCGGTTGGCTCTCCTTCTCTGCTTTATCCTGCTCCTCTGACTGCTTTCACATTCCCAGAGCACCGTGTTCTTCCTTCAGTCCCTGCTCCCCTGTCAGGGTCTTCCATGTTTCTGCATTACTTTGCTTTTTTTTTCTTTTTTTTCTCTCCCATCTCTTTTTTTTGCAAATCAATGGTAAAGTGTTTAAGTGATGGGAGATTGGAGGTCTGGGGCTCATTTTGTCAAGCAGCATACAAACATGTCAGAAAAGGTAATCCTCGTTCCTAAGAGCTTACTAGATAACTTAAAGGTAATGGGGGGCTCTGACAAGGGAAATGGAGCAGAGCGGTGAACCGTGAAAACCGGAGGTGGTCACAATGGCACTGAGAGTAGACATAGATCTGAGTCTGAGCCTGAGACCTGTAGTACTGAAACGCAGCATGGAAGGCATGGGTCTTGTGTTTATGTTAGGCAGAATCAAAAGTTTGATGTGGGCACCACTAAGGTGAGAGAGTGTTAAAAATTGAGACATTTTCCTTGTGCCTCAGCCCCATGTTTAAGTGAAGACTTCAAAAAAAATCTCTGATTGCAGCTAAAGTAATAAAAATACTAAATAAATACACCGTAAGGTTAATAACGAGCACACCTTGTCATAATGTTGTGTTCATGGTTTTATGCAGAGGATGTCTTAAAACCTATAACAAGATAAAACGTTGTTATTGATAGAAGAATCACTTGCTTAAAGGAAAAGCTACAAGATATTCCACTAGTAACAAACTGTTATCTGAGATACACTTTTATTCTAGTACTTTTTTATAGCATCTTAACATAAGGTGTTATCTTAGACCTGTAAGTACAACACATAAGGGTTTGGGAGGACAATAAATGAAAGTTGCTATAGAAATAATACAGGAGTGCTTAAGAATGACTTTTAAATGGTTCGGTGAAGTAGATACGGCAACAGCAATCTAAATTCTATCAGACAAGGTAATGGAGGGTAAAGGAGCTGGCAAGCAGAGTGACTGGAAATCTAAGTGATAACATAAGCCTAAACCATAGAAGAGCTTTGAAAAAATCTGTGCAAATTAGCCAGGAAACTAATGTATACATAATGGTTTGTAACTTGAAGGAAGAAAAAGGAAAATCTGGCTGAAAGGGGTCAAGGAAGAGCTGAGCCCCAGGTTTTACATGGGTTTTTGCTCTGTGTGCATGGAAGCTATGCAGCTGAGGGCTAAATTCCCGTTTGCGGTGTTTTGACATGAAATAAGACCGTACAAAATAAGTCTGGTAACGGCCATCTGGTGAACCTCTTGGCTCCAAGCCAGAATCAACCGTACCTAAACCTTTCTTGGCAAAGCCTTGTTCTGCTGGTCCTTAAACTTGCACGGCGATCTGCAGTCACCAGGGGCGTTCCCTTCCAAATGTCGGCACTTCAGCTTAGGGAACTTGTCCTCGTACCTCACCTTTGTATTTCTTCCTGCACTTTTGACCCTTTATTTCCATCCACATCCTTGGCTAATAAGAATGAGACCTTGCTGCCATTTAAGTTTGAATTTCATTTCATTAGTTTCAATTTCCCTGCTCCCACAGTCATCCCTAATACCAGAGCCCTTGGGTTCCGGTCTGGAGTGACCTGCTCACCTCTGCGGACAGGGAACTTGGGTTAGTGGCAAAAAGGTACAGGTGCTGTATTTCTGTCTAGGTTTTTTTTTTTTATTTTACACAACAATATTTGCACATCAGTCTGATAGCTACTGGTAGCTACTATTTTGTCTGATATCCTGATATCTAGGAGCCACTCACAACTGTCCGACTCTCCATGTTAAGCCTGGAAGAAAATCCCGGCTTGAAAAAGAGAAATCAATGGGAACAGAACTTGGTGGAAGGGTGAATATTTGCAGCTGGTGAACTCTAGACTGAAAATGTTGAGTCTGAAGTGTCCTGACAGCGGCGTGCTTACTGACAGGTATTGAAGAAATACATCATAAAATAGAGGAGAGGCAATTTCGGTCCTCATATGGAACAGTCAGTAAGAGCTGTTCCCAGTGCTTTTCAAGAAGTAGATGAGTGCTCACAGGTTCCTTAATATAAAGTGCTCTAAAAAGAAAGCTTAGCGCAGCAATCCCGCCGTACGACAGCATCCTGAGCGAATCAGGATATCGTGTGTACCGCAGGGGAATCCTGGGGGGGTGACAGATTTTGGACGTGTGGATGGTCTGGCTGCCATTGGACACAATGAAAGAGCAGATGCTGTGTTGAAATTTTGATTGAGGAGAAGCCTGTTTTTAAGTACCTCATCCAACACGGTTCCGTGAGGATTTAGAAGGAAGGATGTTCAGACAACATGGCAGATAAATGCCTTTTCTGTCCTGGTCAGCGCTGCAGCTGTACTCGGTCTATCACCAAAGCCTGAGCTTCTCAGCACACGTGGTATTTGGAGCAACTAACTGTTGACTTCATAAGGGATACGAATTTGATGTAATGGGCTATATTTTTAGCCATTTGGATAGTGCCACGCATTATTCAGTTTTGATTAGCTCAGTCAGTGCACAGGGCTAGTAAATGTTAAACATTAATATTAATCACGCCGTGGTGCCTCTTGCAGGCTCTCAGCATTCTGGTCTTCAGCCAGAAGTGCAGGTGTGCAAATGAGGAATGTTTGGGTATTAAGAGCCAAACTTCCCTGCCTCTCACACCTGCACATGTTTGGGAAATAAATACATCCAACAAAAGCTCTTCTAAACCATTATTGCCCAAGTATTCCCTACCCAAACACTCATGAGGTATGCACATGTATATAAAAGACACAGATTTTATTCTGAGAAGCGTAGAGCATATGTATTACACAGAAGGTGATGTGATCTTGTGCTTATCAGAACAGCAGCTTGTAGGAGGTATTTGATTACCTGCGAAGTTTGGCCGTGTCTCAGTAGACTGCTATATGATTATCTACAAAGCCTCATCCTGCTCGCGCTAAAGTCAATGACAATGTTCTCGTCTCCTAGTCTTTAATGGGCTGCGTCCCAGCAATACTTCATTAGGTTGCTGTTCACAAACATGAAGTTGCAGTTATGATATTTGCAAATATCTCGTTTGTCTGTTTTAAGGAAGACGTTTAAATATTTTCACTTGCCTCCTTTCTGCATTGTTTTTGTTATCTTATTGTAGGTTCGTAATTTTTTTTAACACTCAAAATTGCGGGGTCGGAATAACCACAGGAGTAAGTGGTATGTTACTCTACAGATTTCAGTGATGTTATAGACACGTAATTTATAATCCATAGGGCTTTGTTTCTTCAAATGCAAAACCTGGCATTAATGATGTCATTTTTTTGGTAAGAAAACCTACTTTGAACGCTGGTTGCTGCACTGTACTTTTGAAGATATTAGTCCAGAATAAGTTAGGAATTTGGTAAAGTGTTCTTGCGAAAAGGATCAGCAATCAAATAACATTTACTGAAAGTTGCGCAGACTCTGCTGAAAGCTCAGCTGCCAAGAAGCAAGGTCTTTGTAGCACAGGATATACAGACACCTAATATGTGACTTCCAGAGGTGAAGGAGGAGATAAGAAGATCACAAGTGATCCACAGCATCTATAACCGATAAACCTTTTATCAAGCAGAGTCCGATCCTGACTTGCCCTACCCAGGGAGCTCCCTAAGGAAAATGTAAGTGCTGGTGAATCCCTTCCTGGCTTCCCGTGAGACAAGGAATTTGGGAAGAAGTTAGCGCGGTTACTGTTAGAGCTTCAGCTGCCTAAGCTAGCACGCTCGCAGCGCGGTGGTGGCACAGCTGAGGAGAGCACAGCTGGGCTGCTTCAGAGCTGCTTTGGTTTTCCCTTTTAGCAGTAGAGGTGAATCTGGCTTAAAGGGTAAACTCTGGTGAAACCACCGTTACAAGATGATGCTGGGGAGTATTGGCAGGTATTTGGAGTGAATAAACAGCACGAAGGGAAAGAATGAAATGCGTCACAGAAGAACAGTTATGAAAAGCATCTTATTTGCATTGTGGCGCTAGTGGAGCCACATTTGCTTATGATAGAGCTCATTTAGTTGCTATATCCACCTAAAAAGATCACTGTAGGCTTCATTTGTCTGCATGGCAATAAATATTTCTAAGGTTCAGAACCAACCATTTGTAGCAGGAGAAGAAATAAGTGAATGGCAGTAGCTGTTAAGACATGATTAAATGTGATGTATGTCAGCAGTGGTTAACTTCTGAATGGCTGGAGGCTACTTCTATTCTCCGGTAGCTGTTTGGTGACCAGAAGCAGCAGCTTTCTTTCTGTGGCATTGCGTGACCTGTCCTTGATTAGCGCCCGGTGCGTAACCCTCCCCTTTCAGCAATGCCCTTTAATTTGGTGGGTCTGTTGACCTGACGGCAGTCCTAGAATCCAGGTGCCTCTAAGGTTTCAGTAAGACCTGCAAACCAAAGAGTTTCAGCCCTCAGATTACTAACTGGCCACTCCTTTTAACTATGGCTTTCCAACCTAGGTTAGGGGTCAGAGCATGGCTGAGCCTTTAGGGCAAGCTGGAAATAAAATGTCCAAATGACAAACGTGACAGCCTGCATTGGCACATCATTAGTATGGGAAATAGTACCACGGAGTCAGCCCTCCTCCTCTGAAATGCTAATGCTTGGTGACTGCACTGGACGTGAAGCCAGGAGGTTTCCCATATTTAACCCTTTTTAAAAATTCACAGAAATATGTTGCTTCAAGGGACGCAGAGGAAGATTCCTAGTGAAGTCTGTGGCTCCACTTGCATGATTTAAGTGAAATGTCCGCATAAGGTCTCTGCTGATTTGTGAGCCTTGGCTGAGCACCTTCCTTTATTGCTCTTCTTTGTCACCGCAAAGTCAGTAATGTATTCAACATATTTTCCATAATTTATAACCCTACCGAGACGAGCAGTGTATCAAATGCTGCTGTAGGAACCAGTGACTGATCGAACTAATGAAGTCCAGGGGCCACGTGCCATGTTGCAGAGATTCACAAGAAGTTAGCGTGTGTTTCTGGAGATGGGGATTGACTCAGTTAACCAATATTAAAAAAAAAAAAAAGGTGAAATACACATCTGATTCACAGTAATACTCGTATCCCTAGGAATAGCTACTAATACGGCTAGAGTGGAGAACCTAGAAAATGAAGGTGCTTTGAAGATAGATTGGTAGAAATAAATTAAGGATCAGAAAAATTCTGCATCAAGCCAGCTACAACTGAGTATCTTCACTAATATTTTTTTTCTGCTGACAACAGAGACCCCATGAGAAGTCTTTTATTTTTTCTTCCCGAAACAGAAGATTTGTGTCCTGCGATGCAGTTCCATGCAGGCTAAAACTACAAGAGCACTGCTGGAAAATTGCAGGAACAATGATTTATTCCTGGGCTGAGAGCTGAACAAGGGAAAACACATAAACACTGCACTATAGGCACAAAAGGTGATTATTTTTGCCACATGAAACTGCTTTAAAATTCATGGGGAAAAGTAATTTTTGATGGTATGGTGTAGGTGTTTTAGTCCTTATAAAAATAGCTATGGAAGGAATGTTTGTTTGTCAGAGACTGCTATCTTTGCTTTACCACTCAGGTATTTTTAATGACTTTTCTTGAATAAGACTGAGTGTAGTTATGTTTATTGATGGATGAATTTAGATGATTACAGCAGACTAAAATTGCAGAATCTTTATGATAGCAGAAACAAATCTGTGGCCTTACTGTTTTTTTTTCCTGAGCAAGTTTCTTGGGAGAAAAGATGTGATCATTCTATTTGATTGGATTTTTTTCTTTCTGGTTATATGTAAATATTTTGGTGGATAAATGATTTTCTGGGTGCTAGACTCTGAATCATACATGAAGTAGGAGTTTTGTCACTAAAATATATATAAAAATAATTGTCTGTTTCTTTGTCAATGTTTACGATTTGTGTAATTCAGATTTAGTATGTTCTTCATGACCCCTAAGCAGAGTTGTTTTGCCAGATGTTTGTTTTTAATTCTCCATATTCCCCAAATTTCTGGTCCAATCTTCTGTAGATCAGGGTAAGGTATTACCAGCTAGAGATGAAAACAAAATCCCAGTTAAGGTCTCTCTTTATTCTTTTCTTAAAAATTATTTCCACAGTATCATTTCAAAACCAGAAGAAATCAGCTCAGATCCTGGAATGCAGTAACCACCAAAATCTTTTTCAGGCAGGAGAAGGAAGATGTTGAGAAAACCACGCGAGACCTCTTAGCCTTAGCACTGCCAGAGAAAAACTGTAAGGTTGAAAAATCACGAGATTGTCGTAAAGACTGTAACATTCGAGTGAAATTCTCAACTCCACCTTCTTTGGCTTCTGATTCCCTGTTTCTAGAGGATTTATTTGCTCTGTGTTTTCTATCTTTGAAAACACAAAGGCTAGCGAACTCTTAGATGCCAACACTGAGATTTTTATGCAGTCTCCTGATTCCAGTAGCTGGAGCTCTAAGAAAAATCTTGCAAGTCTGTCAGCTGCTGTATAAGCAGAAAGCTTTGTGTATTGTTTCCTATAGATACACATTTGCTCTTATTTACCTCTCACACAGTGCTTATTCGCAGTTTTCAGGTGAATCGTATAGCAGACATATGGAAAAACATACACGTTTCCCAGACTTCCCTGCTTTTTGATAATCCCAGCGAAAATTGAAACAGCCACTTGTGCCAGATTTCAAAAGGCAAATTCATTTTCTAAAGCATTTGAGCTCTTAGCTCCCCATTGATCTTTGTGCAAGTTAGGAGCCAAGTGCATTGCAAATGCCTACCTGCATCTTTACAGATTTAGGCTATTGCAAAACTGCATCAAAGGGACTTTCAGGCAAGGCTGCAGTTCTTCGGGATTGGAGAGAAACTACCGCGCTGGAAAGAAAAAAGGATAGGGAAATACTTTCTGTTGGATATTTTTTCATTATGTGTGATTAGAAGTACTGACAGTGTAATTTGTATAGGACTGTTCAAAACAGTGTGGTATTTATGCACTCGTTTGTTTTTATCGAGATAGGTTATCGTATATTCATAGGACAATGCTACCTATTCTTTGGGAGAACCGGTATGCTATCTTGGTATACGTACTCTTGCTTGATGCGTAAAACAAGATTTTAAGATGTTATGAGATATATATATGTTTTGTTTTACAAGCTCAAAAGCAGAACAAGAGTGATTTAAAGGAAAGCAACATTTAAATATAGAAATCGATTTGATAAGGGGAGCCTTGGAAAATGTGAAGTTCTTTGTATTTCTCCAGCTCGTGATTCCAAAGCCCCCCAGCCTTTTGCTTATGCAAAACATCTGCCTTCAGCTGTTCCATTTTTCAGGAAAAATAGCTTGAAGGAGAGGCGCCAGTTGTCTTTTATGTTTCTATTACTTTAATTTTTACTGTTACCCATATGGCTTTTTTGGAAAATGGTCTTCCCCATAATGTGTGATAGTCAGGGTCTCTGGCATCTAATCGTACACATTTCTGCAGTGCTACATTGCTTCCAGTAATTTGCTTTTTCATTGGGGGGGGAAAAAAAAATCCATCTTTATCCATTCCTCTAGACCACACAAATGTAGAACACAAACAAATGAGGAAAAAAATGGAGAATAACCCATCTCAGAAAAAAGTACCACCTAAACAAAATGAACGTACTTTTGTGGTCATTGTTTAAACCAGCTGCTCCTGAAGGTTGTTACTGCTATCAGTGAATCTATTTCATGGATTGAAAGTAGCGTGGACTTCTGTGATGGTCTAGCTGAAAACGGCTTTTGCAAAAACCTCTCGTTCTTGCTGGTTTGGTTTTGAGCCGGCCACTGCTACCATCTGGAGACCTCAGACATGAGATGAAAATTAGCAACCTGCCTGGAAAACTTAGAGCAAAAGCCTTCCCCGCGTCCAGCAGGCGCGCGGTCAGCACCCAGTCCCACACCAACTGAAGCCTGCTTGCTTACAACATTTGGGATTTGCTCTGGGGGTCAAAGCCTCTTACCCATGAGTTGGAGCCTACTCATTTCCACGAAGAGCCTGAGGGAATCGTGCTAGGCCAGGGCACGGAACAGGTAAGGGCTGGGCAGATCTCCTGTTAGAACTGCGGTGTCTTTGGGGTCCTTTGCCAAAGACCGTAAGACTGATTCAGAACGGACTGGTTTCATGTTTAAAGTTTAATGTTTAATGTTCAGTTTAATGTTTGTTTCTTTTTCTGATATCATTTTCTCAGAAATGCAGCTGTATCAGCGAACTGATTGACAAAACGACACGGGTAAAAATACTGTAGGTTAGATGAGCATGTAAGTGGTTGGTAAGGCATTAACAGTACTTTCAAGACAAAAGGAACTGTGTATCTGTATGTATATGAAGCTGAATGTAAACCTGAGCGTTACCTCCTTCACAGCACAGTTTTCTTACCTAAATACCCCATTTTTTTTCCAGCTTTCCATGTTTTCTCAAATTAGCTTCATGAAATTTTGGGGAATGAAAGAGCACAATGATTGCAGAGCTATTCTGTGAGAAAATTCCCACAGTCTAGCTAGCCACATGAAAGAAAAAGCTCTGCTTGTTCTGTTGTGAGCTCTTACGGTATAGACAATGAATCCAGCCCTCTCATGTTTTCAGACCTCTCCTCATTAATTGTCAGTGAGAAATTATGAAGGCTGCAGACAGATAATCTTACAATAGGTACCACAGAGCATTTTTCACCATGTGTTTTCGGTTCAGACTAAACCACTACTTCAGGTTCTGTGGCATAACAAATTGATGCAGGTTAGGTTGCTTTTTTAAAAAAAAAAAAAAAAAAAGATAAAATTTTGGGGGCTCAAGGCAGCTTGTGTTCATTCTTAGTCTGTTTTGTAAGTGATGGAAATTTGACAACTTCAGTTTATGAGCTAGAGAAAATTATGGTGTGCATTTTTTTACCTACTTGCTAGCGAAAATCCTGCGAGATGCTGAGCTGTTCATACTAAATACCAGTTACTTTCATTGAATTAGGTGAGAGCTGAAGATGCTCAGAGAAATAGGTTCCTCTTCTGTCTCAGTGACTTCTTGTTGACGGGCTACCAGCCCTTATAAAGGCGGCTGGTTGTGTCCGTTTTTCGGCATGCACGCTGGCTGACAGTTTAGTACTGCTAAAATGAAAAGCTAGTTAGCTTTCCCCCAAATCCCATGCAGCTCTTCCAAGTTTTTTCTCGTGTGCATGTGTCAGCACACTCACACTTGAACACAGCACTCAGCAATAATCAGAGATAACACGTTGTACTGAAATTCTCTCTGCTTTATATCATTCAAATGTGAATAGGATAATTGGGAGCATACTTTATAGCTTAGACCCTCATAGAACAAATGCAGCCACTCTCTTTATTTTTCTTTTTTTTAACTTCAGAACTGCCCACAGAAGTAAAGTTTTTTTTTCTTTTTTTTTTTTTTCTTGTGATGAGTATATCTTGCTATTAATTAGGTTTTCTTCTGTGGGCATCTGAGCTAATGGCTGAGGGCAATGCAGCAATGAGCTAGCACGAACAAATCAGCCTGACAGCAGCTTGGGTTTTTCGCTGCCAAATGGAGCCATTGTTGAGAAAAGTGCTAAGAAAGACACCTAGATTTGTTGACTATAGAAAGAGTACTATTCTATTCTTTCTATTTATTTTTGTAATTGTAACAATACAACCAGAAATTATTTTGGATCCTGAGAGGCCATGCTAAATAAAAACTGCTGTTTGGCATTAGGGCAATTAGGGTACGGCATTGTGCATGATAATTTACATATAATAGAGAAGAAGGCATTTGGTTTTTGTTAATTGGGTTACAAGGCAATAAAGCTTTGCCATTTATTAATTTGTTAGCTGGCAATGCGGTGGGAGCAAGCAGGCTGCTTTGACACGACCCGTGTGAGATGACGGTGTTCTCATGCGTGAGCGGTTTGTCGGAAACCCTGCAGGTCACTGTGCGCTGAGTGATGGTGTTAACATAAACACAATGTAAATGGCAATCATTTTTGTATTGAATCTATAGAATAAAGTGTCCTAAATGTATCTTGATACATTAATTTAAATCGACCTTTAAATAGGTAAACGATCCATAAAGAGCATGCTTGCATGGGTGATTCTTTTGTGATTTTCTACAGCGTTGTGCCTCTGTGGTCATCTTGCTCTACTGTGCTAAGAAGCCTGTGAGCATGAAATACAGAACAAATTTATCGATATTTTTATTTGCAAGAGTTCTTCTTGCATCCGATAACAAGAGGAATATTAGCATTGCATCTTGGTTTCTGCCCAAGCAGACTTGCGACTTTCTGTAATACTCCTCAGTGTCTGATCAGAAACAAACCTGCTAAAAATCAAGTGGTTAACTGAAGCCTTCTTAATCTTAATCTGATCTGACAGTCAATAAAAATGTGAGTAGACTTTATTAGTATAGCAGTAATAATTCTGCCATTAACAGGAAGAAACTTGTCTTGGATTTACAAGGCACTAACTCTTTTTCAAGCTTTTACTATTTCCATTCTGGGACTAGAGGAGCTCAGAGGTGTCTGATACTGGGTTATTTTTCTTCTTGTGTGTCTGAGTGTATTTGCTGGGCCAGACTTTATGGGAGAGATAAAAGGTGGCAGAAATTTAGGAAAGCCTTTTTGTTTTAGGAATCCTTAAACCTGGACCAAAAGAATAAATGGAAAGAGGTGATTTAGCTACAGGACTTTGAAAGAAATTAATGGGAGAAACTTCTTTTTCAGTTTTGCTGAAAGATCTCAGCCTTCTCTCCCAGTCTGGCTGATACTCGTATTTTGAGCTGTACTGTCATCAAGCGAGCACAGCAGTGATATAGGGCAACTGGTATTGTTGCTGCCGTATCCCTAGCCTAGAGTTACAGCACTGTATTATAGTGAATTAGGGATATATTAAATATACATTATTTATTAGATTAGAAGGTTCTGTAAGTGTGCATTAATCTGGCTGCTGTAAAAATGGCTTCAAAAGCCATTGAAGTGGCTGGGTAAAAGCCTTTTACCTAGCGGCTGAAGTTTTTTCTGTACCTACCCTGAGAATGTGCTGCATAGACACAGGTGGTGCAAATATCTTCATAACATGTTTTGTGTTGTCAGGGAGCAGTCAGACGATCGCTTTCTCTCCATCCACCTTGGGCAGCATCTTCTCAACCTGTAAGACAATTCCGAGTAAACTGGCAAACGGGGGAGGTCACAGGAGTAACTAGCAAGTACAGGGAGGGGAAAATCTTGGGGCAGACAAGGAGGACTTCATTGGTGGATTTGTTAGGATCCTCTGAGATGTATGGGAAAGATATTTTGCCAGTGGGAAAACGTCTGCAGACCCACGACGTGCAAAGCTGGAGGAAACCAGGTGTCATTAGTTCTAGGGCAACTGATTGCTTTTTGGTTTTGTTTTTCAGTTTAATTTTGGAAATGTCAGTTCCTGCCAGGTGTAAGGAGCTTGCCCCTAGGGAACCTGGATGTTATCATCTCCTGTCTTCGCTGCTGCTCCCTGGGAGCCCTGTCTGTCCAACACTGAGGTGAAAGCAAAATGGGCAAGCACAGCACTGCCCAGCTTCATCTGAATGTGGCGTTCAGCTGAAGCACTGGTTCTTGTCTGCAAGTTTAAATCTGCAGGGACTCAGTCCTTTCCTTCTATTCGGAGTATTTTTAGGTTATTATACAAATGTTGAGTAATCTTCACAATTTCACAGGCGGTGTCTGGGAATGTCGGATGGCCGTCATGCCAGAACAAAAATTACTCAATAATTGAGAAATCACCCTTCATATTGGTTGATACGACTGTGGTTGGTCAGTGTTTCCTGAAGAATTCAGGGTTATATTTTTTCCCTTGTTCTCTTTTGAGGCTGAGGTGCAAGACGGAAGGTGACGCAGTCGATACACAAGTGGTGCCCAGCAGGAATGGCTTCCCACTGTCACTTGTGTGTTTTCTGCAAGCCAACCCCTAAATAACACGTCCACACAGTAAAAATTCAAACAAATGTTTTACCACCGCCTGTCACTGATACCAGTTTGCCAGAGCCAAGGGGTTTTGTCTGGAAAACTGACTTTCTGCCCACTGAAGCCAGGTGCTTCTCCTCTTACAAAGGTTGGTGGTTTAGAGGAGTAAGGTAATGTGAGGAGACTAACTGCATGCAAGGGTTGTTCTCATCTCACACTTGTCTTTAACTTCATTACATGGCTTCCTATAGCCACAGAGGCCTTTTAAGGATGTTATCATCTCTTCCCTGCTGCTCCAGTGTTCTCTCCATAAATCAAGATTTATTTTTTTTTTAAAAGACCAGTCTGCTTTATATACAAGAGACAAAGTGCTTGAGAAATGAATTTAATACGCAGTACCCCAAAATGGGCCCCAGCGGCAGCTTCTGGTGATGTGGGCCTGCCCGTGGCCTGGTGGCAGGGTCAGCAGCGCTGCCGCTGAGGTCCCCGAGTGCAGGCTCTTTATTCCCTTAATTCAGAATCAGTGGCAGAGGAGCGAGGGGGAGGAAGGCTCCTTTGAGGCTGGGGGGCTGTGCTTGGGACTATGAAAGAGGGCTTTTTCAGAGCTGTGGAAAAAAGCACACGGGATTTTTTATTTAAAAAAGAAATCGTAATTCCTTTTGAAATGTGGGAGTCATCCTGCATTTGAAGCTGCCTTCTAGTTTGTGCCACCGCAGTAATAACAGGCCAGGTTACCGCAGGTGTGCCAGCACCATGGATGTTTAGCTCACAGGGAGGTGTATGCCTACTGCAAGTCGTCTTTACAGGAATTTGGGATGACCAGGTTACTCCAGGTAATTGCGGTAGAAGTCCCAGCCCTGTAAATGGTATGGTTATAACAGTGGAGAATATTTTTTCTGCTCATCCTCCTAGAAATGCCTTTGTAATCCTAATTTTGTAGGCCATTAGGGTAAAGGAAGATTACAACCGAAACTGTTTTACTGACTTCCCTCACCGTGGTTTTGCCCAGCCCTCACCTCTTCTGTTACGTGCCATCTAACATGCCGACCTGTAGCTGCCATCCTTACTTCCCTCGCTGGCCTTCCAGACGTGGGCTGTGACGCTGGGGCTGAGCAACCCCACCTTACCCTGAAGCTGGATCCAGCATCAGAGCTGGCGCTGGGCTGCACTGCAGGTTGGACCCTCCGGAGGTCCCTGCCAGCCTAAATTTGTCGGCGATTCCACCACGTCCCTTGTCACAGCACCAGAAAGCTTCCCCGGCACGAATTTGTTCACAGTTACACCTCACGTTGCAGAGGAGCAGGGAGAGCATCGATGTGCCTAAATCTGCCTCTGCCTGCCTATTTCGAGTTGTGCCGCACTGCAAGGACCCGGGCATTGCCCTTAGCTGCGACCACAGCTGCAGTTAGCATTTCTGGGGGCTTCCACGAGCTGGTCACAGGTTGCAAGTCCCAGGTCCCCAAAACAGGCAGTACTGGATGGGTGAGCATCTCTGGTAAATGCTGGTGACGAGCCTGCTGCCTGCTAGGAGCTGCGGGGCAGAAGAAAGGATGCGCTCCCGCTCTCCACTGAAGCGCTCCTTATCTTAATCACGAAAATTGTAATTTTGCAACTGCTTCATTCATTCTTCTGCTTCCAGCTTCTGACGGAGCCCTTCTGGCTTTGCCACTGCGCCTTCCCGGGACTCGCGGCCAAACCCCGTGCTGCGAGAGGCCAGGCGTGCCTGCTCCACGGTCTGCAGGTAGCGTGTCCGCACCGAGGGGCTGCGTGAGGGTGGCTGGGGGCGCCCTGGCCCTGTCTTTCCCTGCGGTGCCGCGGGCAAAGCCCCCAAGCAGCCGGCGATGCGGCAGGGCTGTCGGAGCCCGGTCAGTCCCAGCTGCCCGAGGCGTGTCCCCACCGGGGTACGGGCGGCTGTGTGTGGCTGCGGCCCAGTGGGTGACCTGGTCGCTGTCCCCGAGTGTGACCCGGTGGGTGACCTGGTCAGTGACCCACAGTGCGACCCAATGCGTAGCGCCGTGGGTGGCCCCCTGGGTGACCTGCTGGGTGGCCCCCTGGGTGACCTGGTGGGTGACCCAGTGTGTGGCACCGTGGGTGATCTGGAGCATGACTTGATGGGTGGCCCCAAGGGTGACCCGCTGGGTGGCCCTGTGGGTGACCTGCTGGGTGGCCACGGAGGTGACCTGGTGGGTGGCCCAGCGTGTAGCGCTGGGGGTGACCTGGAGTGTGACCCCATGGGTGACCCGGTGGGTGACCTGGTCGGTGACCCAGTGAGTGACCCAGAGTGGGACCCGGCCTGTAGTGGCGTGGGTGACCCGGTGGGCGACCCTCTGCCTGACCCTCTGGCCGCCCCTGTGCGCGCCCCCCCCGCGACCCCGCAGCGCGGCCGCCCCTGGGGGCGCCCCGTGCCCCCCCCCGCGCCTCCCCCGGTCCCGGCGGGGCCGCCCCGGGCTCTCCCCCCGGTGCCGGCGTTTCGCTGCGGGCCAGCAGATGGCGGCGCCGCCCCGGCCGGGCGCTCAGCCCCGCTCCGGCTCCGGCTCCGACCCTCCCCAGCCCCCGCCCTCCGCGGCGGTGTCTCCCTCGCCGCCACCTCCCCGCCTGTCACTGCCACTCCGGAGAGCCACCATGGCGCACGGCGGGCCACGCGTGTCCCTCGCAGCCGCCGCCACCGCCGTGGCCTCCCGCCTGCCTCCTCCTCCTCCGCTGCTGCTGCTGCTGCTGCTGGGCTCCGCCGCCGCTCTGCGCTGCGCCGAGCCCTGCGGCCCCCCCGGTCCCGCGGCGCCCGGCCGGGGGGCGCGGAGCACGGCCGGGGGGCGGCGGAGCACGGCCGGGGAGGCGGCGGGGGGCGGCCGCGCCGGGAGAGCATCCCCCGCGGCTGGGGGCCGGGAGCGGGTGGCCCTGCTCAGCACCTCCTTCGTGCTCAAAGGGGACGCGGCTCACAACCAGGCGATGGTGCACTGGACGGGAGAGAACAGCAGCGTGAGTGCCGGTGGGGGGGGGGGGAAGCGAGAGGGAGCCGGGGAGGGGGGCTGCGTCCCGGCCGCCGGGGGTGTCAGCGCTCCGCCGGGCTCGTCTCGCCCTGTGGTCCGTGCCCGGTGCCCGGCGGGGTCCCCGCGGGCGAGCAGCGCCCCGACGGGCGGCGAGGTGCCGCTTCCCGAAAGTTTGGAAAGTTTGGAAAGCGGAGGGGCAGGGTGCTGCGGGGAGGAGGGTGGCTGAGGGCGAGGAAGAGGAGGATGAGGAGGAGGAGGGCTCGCTCCCGGAGCGGCGAGGCGCGCACCCCCGGCTGAAGGAGAGGCGCTGCCCTCCGCGGGGAGGGGACCCCCGCAGGGATCTCCTTCTCCATGGTCCGCACGGTTAGCTCGCGTCGCCCCCTCGGCTCCTCCATCCCCTCGGGACACCCGCGGGATCCCGCCTGCCTCCGGCCCCAAGCCTGCCCCTCACCGGGGGCTTCTCCCCGCTCAGCTCCCTCCTCCTCGCCCCCCGGCACCCCCCGGTTGTGTCCCAGCACCAGCGATGCCTGAGACCCCGGCGCCCGGAGCGGGGCTCGCCCTGCAGCATCAGCGCTCCCAGCGTCCCGCGGCTCCTCACTTTGAGCACTTCTAGCCCCGAAGTTTCGCGGCGAGCCCCGCTCCGCTTTTAGCCCGGTTTCGTTTTCCTCCAGCCCTCGCCTCTCCGCGTACCGACCCCGATGGCTGCGCGTTTGCACGGGCGATCTCGGGGCTTTGCCGCTTGCGGTTTCTCCCGCACGCGGACAGCACCTCGTACCCGTGCGCGTCCTAGGCAGACGGTACCCGGCACCTTGCGCTGCCTGCGTAACTTCCCAGGCAGGGAAATGGTAGGAAGGCTCGACATCAACTTTCCCCTAGAGGATTTTAGCGTTTCGGGAAAACCCTCGGGTGTTTTTACTGCAGTTCAGCTGAGCTCCTACCCTGCTTGAACTTCGTGAGTTTAGCATAAAGTTTACTTAAACTCGGCTCGGTCCAGAGCGCCGGTGTTGTGGTGCTCGCAAACGTGCGAGCTGTCATCCTTCCCGTGGGGTGCCGGGTCCTGCTTTCCACCTGTTTGGTTAGGGCTTCACCCGGGATGCGTGGCGGCTGCGGCTCGGCGGGTGGGGACGCAGCGGTTCCAGGGAGCACAGCTCTTGTGTTACCACGGATTTTCGTGTGCCGGAGGTGGAGGCAACATCACAAAGCTTGACGCTTTCAGAGGCGGTTTCTCATTTGCTGGGGGAGGAAGGGTAAGAGGATGGCCATTTTCTTCTCGCAGAACGCGTTGCAAATCAGCGGCATCAGCTGTTCTGACTCTGCCCTTCCTCCCCGGTAGGCTGCTGCCGTTCCTTGCCTGCGGACGGTGCTTGCAGGCTGCTAGGATTGCCTCCTTGAAGAATCCAGTATTAAAAAGTTGGCAGAAGTTCATTTTTTGACATAAAAGGCAAGATAGCGCTTTCATGCAAAGTGCTTGGCGCTCTGAAATGAACATAGTAGAGCCTTGCTAATCCGTGTTTATGGCTGGTGGTCTCTCCGCACCTCTCTGCAAAGATTTAATAACAGATGCTGCAGCGAAGGCTTGTGTTGCTAAAACGTTATGATTTTTTCACAGTATGCTACAGTTCACTTGCTAGCGTAGTATGAAGTAGTCTGTTCAAGAGCAAAGATAAATGGCAACTGTCAGAAGAAATGAAAGAAGCGTGGTCTTTGATGCAACTTCTTAGTTCTTTTTTGTTTGCTTGTTTGCTATCTACTAATTCAGCATTGCCGGGTGGCACTCTCATCCTGAATGCCTGCAGATATTCTCTACGGTATTTACACATTCAATAAGAAATGCTTTTGCAGAGTTACTTAAAGCAGTTACTGCTGCTTGCCGTGCCTGCCGTCAGGTGATTACTGCCAAGCAAGACTGGGTTTGAAGGAGTGACCTGGGAGTGAAAGGCTTTGCTGTCCTAGCCCAGGCAGAGCAGGCAGACTTTTTTTGCACTGGGTGTTTTAAAGGCTGACTGTCAGCAGTTCTTTTTGTGCCTCCTTTTCTTGTTAGCTTTGTTTTATTGCACATTTCCAGCAGAAGAGCTGATTTTAACAAAGGCTTCCTGAGAAAAATGATTTGTAAAAGAGATTTCTTTTTTCCTCCTTGGAAAGAAAGCGGAAGAAATGAATGAAGCGCAGTGGAAGCAGGATGGGCTTACGGGGTTTGGAGGGAATTCTGCTGCCTCTGTGTGTTTGAGATTCAAACGTTTGAAAATAAATACCCGATCCAAAACATATTTAAGGTAGTATTGAGTGTTTGTTTGTTTATTTCGCTCTGGGTTGGGTGTTTGGAGGTAGCAATGCTAACATCCAGCTCTTCTTGACCCTGGCACCTTATCCTGTAAGTCCAAAGCCTAGGAGAGCTTCCCTTGCTGCGGAGGTACAGGCTTGAAACGTGAAGTGCTGTTCTGTCCCAGGCATGCTGCCATCGATGGAAGGACCGTCGCTCATAACCGAGGGCTGGATCAGGCCCCGTGAACCTCATGAGGCACTAAGCAATCTTCAAGTGTCACCACAGACATTTGGCACCTCATTGGAGGTACTCAGCGCTTTGTAAACCATGGAGCTAAACTAGTTCCTTTACCCTTTACAGCTGCGTGGCTGAAAATTTGACAGTGATGAGCTCCAGATGACCGTATATCCTTTTAAACACCTCACCTAGTGAAATAAATGAAGAAGAAATATGCAGTGGGATTATTCCTCTGAGCTCCGTGATGGGGAGACAAATAACCGTAAAAGCTGAGGGGGCAGCTGCTTCTCTGGGGGACAATCACCTGCACAAATAGTTCATCGGGAGCACCTCAAGTGTGGATCTAGGGCAAATAAATAACTTTGAGGGGGGCAGAGGTTAGGCTGATGTGCACATGGAGCTTTTAAAATATGTATTTACGTCTTGTAAATCCTCCTGCGCCTCCATAACAGGAGCATGTGACTTTTGGTTGCATGCGATGCCTTGAAAGAAATGAGGGAGGCTGTAAATTAAATTGTTCCTCTCTCCTCCCCCTTCTTTTCTGTAGCGTAGAAGTCTGATGTCCTCTCATAATGCCGCTCGTTTTGTGAATTAGGGAAATTGCTGGGTTTGATAGCACAGCAGTGTATGTGGTTGAACTGATGGCAAAGCGAGCTTGAATCACTGGGAAGATCGCGGTATGCTCCCTGCCTTTGTCACCAGAGAGCTGCGTGGGGAGCTATGCTAATTGCTTCCTGTTTTCTGTCCTCATTGCCTTTATTTTGTAGTCTGATAATAAATTATTTATAGATTCCATACACGGTAAGCCTCTCCCTGACCTTTCTTGACAGCGGGCTGCATAGTTAAAACTGCCGCTAGTGAAGCAAGCCTTGCAGACCCAGTCCTTTAACACCGAGGGTGTATCTGGTTGGTGAGTTCGTACAATTAGTGCTGCTGTTCTCTGTCCCCTACGTCCACAGGAATCTGTTGTGCACTATTACTTTCAAACAAAGGTTCACGCAAGTGGAACTGATTTCCTTTCCAGTCTTCAATAATCATAAGCCGAAGGCATGGCAGGTGGGTGGTGCGGCACACACGTGCTCTGGTCAGGGCTCGTGACTGACGTTTGTGTAACTGGTGAGTAACGGGGAGCTGTGCACGCTTACAGAGCAGCCTCTTACTGCATTAAGTTGAATATGTGCTCTCCTGGCTTTACTCAAAGTACACTGCCCGTTCGGATTTAGGGAAGATAGGCACTTGACAGATAAAACTTTTAGCATTTTCTTTAGGAGACCTTACTTATGGTCTTCCCAGAAGCTTTTCTGGTTTTGTGCTAGATGAACAACTTTCTTTGCAAAACTGTATTTTTTGACCCCCCTGGAGAATTCCCATTTCGCATTAATACCAGCTGATTTTTTTAAAAAAAATTAAAGCCAAAACAGAAATAGAGGAAGAATGAGACTCATATCCACGGTTGATTTTCGTTCCTAGGATGCTCTGCACACTCTGTGCAGACTGCTAAAGTGTCGTGAACAGGATGTCGGCCAATTAGTTCTGAGGCTGCAGCTTCATGGTGCCAGTATTTCCTCGTTTTGTTTGCTGTCACAATATGAAGTCCCATGCAGGCACTTATTTGTCCAGAAAGTTGATGTCATGATCCCTCCTAAATGAGTAGCTCTTTGTTGTGGGAAATAAACACAAAAATACACACAGTCTTGTCAAGACTCAGTATTTAGCAGCACCTTACCAGAGGGGAAGATTTATTGCACATCCACAGAAATTGCTACATGCAAACTTCAGCTGGTCCAGGCTTTTTTGTATTTGATGCCCAGACATCAAATGTTTCTTTAATTTTAAAAATATTATTCTTTGTAATACAGTTTCACTGTATATCATTTGTAGTGTTCAGTGATCACTAAATGTATTCTTCTGGAAGATATTTTATTTAATTGGTTTTCTGTTTTGCTCAGTTTGCAATAAATTGTGCTGAGGGGATCTATAAAAACCATTGACTTCAATATTACCGTTGCGCTGTCTGTAACGGTAAATGTAATTATCTGCCCAAACTGGGCAAAAGCCCATTTGTGGTAAGGTTTTGGTGCTGTTCCTCAAGAGTAGCGAGGCTACTTTTAAGGAACTAAAAGCAACACGGGGTCAAAAATCCCGATGGCTCAGACCTTTGATAAATGGCAGATACATCGTCAACTGGAAGGCAGATTTCCCACAGGGAGGATTTTATTTTTTTTTAATTCCTTGAGATGATAGCACGATAAAAAGAACAGGAACCAAATCCAGTAATCATATTTGAATGGAAGAGCAGAATCCCACATTGAAAACAAACTGATTTAAAGCTGACTGAAGTAACTGAGAGCTTAACATCATATATATATATTTTATCGTGATGTGATTTTTGTGGCTAGCTTCATTTATTTCTTTCTCTCAGCCTCCGTTTTCCCTCTCTTGCAGCCCTACAGCCTGCTACTCATGTCGCTGCCTGCTGAGCTCTCTCACATTTCAGCAAATTCCACCTGATGAAAAGAGGGAGCACCTCTTGTCCCCTGGGTAGACACCGAGAATTGATACATAATTTAATTACAAACCTCCTGTTTTAAACATGCCTCAGAGTCCTCCTCTGTGAGCACCCCTCCACACCTGCAGTCATTCCTGTTTTAGCTGGTTTTGCTGGTTTAACTGGTGTTACCCGGTTTGCATAGGAGCAAGCTACAAGCAGCCTTAGCGTGAGCAGGTGCTGCTGTGCTGATGTTGGGAGGTGCTCCGAGAGTTTGAATCTAGGAGGGAAAATTAGCAATAAGCACCACAGGCACACACAAGATTGAAATTGTATTTCTGATACTGATGATATATTACAAGTGCACGATGAGCCAAATCTGGCTTAATAACAATCACTAAATACATGTTTGCTTTTTGATAGCAGGGTCACGTATCTCAGGGGGAACTTCATATTGCAGGTATGTACAAATTTATGAATTAAAATCATAAAACTGCCCAGATTGTGGAGTTGTCTCATGCCAAGCCCTTTGTATGCCCAAATAAAACATTCTGTGGTTCTGTCAGTTAAGACCAAAGGGTGTTGGCGTAAGGTGAGACAATCTGCAGCACAACGCAAGTGGGATCCTTCTCGTTCCTGGAAGCAGAAATTCAAGTAAACAAAAGCTGAAAGCATTGCTTGGAAGTAGTCTGCAACGTATGGCTGCTTGCAGTAGCTCAGGACGAAACTTGATGACCTGCAACATTCCTTCAGCATTTTTATTCTTGTAGCCTCACATTCTTTGCCAAACATTCCCATCCCCAGCCCCTTGCCCCAGTAATAATAACTTAAAACCCTGACGAATCACCGATGACAAAAATGCTTGAAAGAAGTAATGGATGGGATCCTTTGTCATGCCGAACCTCGGTCTTCACGTCTAAGCTTGGACTTCTGCAGTGGGAAGGAGACAGAGATGGTCCTTGGATTGATCTCACTGGTGATAATCGTAACGTACACACTTGAGAAAGCTGGGATGAGTTGTCCCAGGAGAATGTGCACCTATGTCTCTCTGCTTATTTTAGAGGGGCCTGGGTGACTAACTTAGATGAAACACAGAATTTGGTTAAAGTTATCCCTAACCCGAATAACCGGTGTTTATGGCTGCTGCGGTTCCTTCCTTCCTTCCTTATCGCGGCATGGCTGTTAGAGTTTCAGTTACGGACTAAGCCTCTGGCAAAAATGCAGTCGCAGCTCTGAAGAGTTTGTGATTGCAGTTTTGCCTGTGCCTGTCCTTAAGAAACAGAATTGTGTGCTTAAAGGATGTTCATTGACAGAGATTACACAAAAGTCTTAAGTTTTAGTCCAAGGGCTGCTCTTGCAGCTAGGTATTTTTTTCTAACGACCTGGAATGCTCATACATAAGCAGTGTTTGGAGCAATGCCTGAAATTTCCCCTCCAAGAAGCTGCGTTTCAAAGGGAGTTGTTCCATGCACTGTATGCTGTGTCACGTGTGTGCAGCGCCACTTCTGCTGGACTCGCTGGCTTGGGTAAGCAGAGAAGTGCCATGTTTACGGATCCTACAGGATTTTGTCAGCCTTGGGTGAAGCTGATGTGCAAAGAGGAGAGATGCTCTGACGTTGCGGTCTTGCAGCCCGTGGTGATGCTCGGTGAGCCCCACTGCCCTGTTACGGGGATACATCAGGGGAAGTGCGAGGCTTGGCTGGAGGTAGAATACGAGGTGCCCAGTGAATGGCTTTTGGGTTAAATTGAAGCTGGATAGGACTGTTGAAGAACTTTACTCTTCACCAGTTTCCTCTGAAATACCGTTTGTAGCACATAGGTTAGTTTATGCCTCAGTTTCCTACCTGTGATGTGAGAATGATGGTACTTCCCCAGGATCGAGGATTGATGGTGTTCTCAATAAGCCGGGCACTTTGATATGAAAGTAATGGTTACCGCCCAAACACCTAAAAGAGGCGGGACAATAGAAAATCACATCTGTGGTTTCTTGGCTCCGTTGGACATTTTTCAGTACAGTCTAGGGGCTGGAGAAGAAAAGGCGCTCCTCCTCGGTCCTGCTTCTGGTGTTCGTTTTGATCAGGGCACCTTTTAATGCATAGTCCAGTTCAACTTAAATGCTTAGACTCTGGCACTTCAGTGCTCAGACCATTGAATAGACTTCAGACTGTGTGACTGCAAACATTTCCAGTGCAATTTAACCTGTGTTTAACTGGTTCCCTCCCCTCCCCTCATTTACCAGTAAGCTGAAATAACTCTGCTTCTTTCTCGCTGTTTGCACCTTTCTGCTTCTGTAGACTAGTTATTATTTCTTGAATAACTACTATTTTAGCCTTTTAAATTTTCTTTCTTTCCAACTCACTTCTGCTAGCTCTTTAATCGCGCCATCTGAATAGGACAGTATCTCCATGTAGCTGTATTTACCTGCCGCGTGTTTGACGGGCACATTTTTACAAATGTACATGCACACAGGAATGATTGTTCATTTCTGGTTTCCCTCTAGTCTCTCCAATGTCCTTGTGATTATCTGTGTTTTCTAAAAATAAAATCGTAGGACAGTAAGTAGGGTTTTGTTTGTTTGTTTTTAAGTGGTAAGCCATAAAACCCCTTGAACAATGTGGTCATTAGGCAAAAACTAATTGCTGTGGTTTCTCTGCAGTAACATTGTTAAAAGTTTGCACTAGTAGGTGGAGTAGTTGTAATTAATGTTTAGCCTTTCCCCATTTGCTTCATGAAATTTAGCTCTTCCATGGTCCTTGGAAGCTCATCAGAGAGCGGTGTGGTAGCAGCGTATTTGCAAGCCCCAGCTACCAGGATGCGTCCTCGTGCCTTTTGAGCAGTGAGCCCCTGTTTACTGGCCAGCACGTTCACTTTTAGCAGATGGCAAGCTGCAGTCTGTGAAAACACATTTTTTATTACTGTTGCTGTCTCTTCTCTGCTCCCAGCCTGTAAGTGCCCCAAGGGAAGGAGCAGTCTTCCCCCAGCACACGCACGAGCGAGCTGTGCTGCACCGGCGCTCTGCTCTGAGGTGGTAGCATTTAGGTGCTGCTGTGATACCAGCAAACAACGCCAATGCTGGCTGAGAATCGAGCTGTGCCACCTGGAAATTGTAGCAGTGCCTTGCCTAGCCTCCCTAACTGAGCCACGCTGGAGAAAAGTTGCTTTTCTTGGGTATTGAAGAACAACCTATTTATGGTTAATGTATTTCCACGCCTGCCTCCAAGAGCAGCTGTCACTGCAAGGCAGATGCCCAAGGGGCTGGAGCTGGGGGGTTACAGGAGCGTGTTGGAATCACTCTTTGAGCTTTGGGCAGCATTTCACAATGTTAGATGTGACTGAATCTGAAGAAATAGTTGTTTCTTCATTGGAAACACAATTGTATCAAGGGATGGTAGGTTGCCATAAAATTCTCCAGGGTCTAAGTTCAATAAGATATTTTCCCCGTGTTTGCTACTGGAAAATACCTTGTAACTTGCTCTTTTCAGAGGATTGAAACTGCCTGTGAGTCTAAGGCATCTAAATCTGCAGCAGTACTTGTTAAATCTTACATTTATGGAAAACAGAATATTTTGTTCTTGTTTTTTCCTTTTGTACTCTTAGGTATTGTGTTGAGGGTTCAGCGTAAGTAGGCATCAGCACTAGCATAGGTAGAGGTAAGAAAATAACCATGGGGGAACTTTGAACCCCTTTTGTACAGGCAGCTCTTCTTCTTGAGGGGCTCCATGAATGAGGCGTCAAACCAGAAATGAAACGAACGAAACCAAACACATGCCAGCGACAGGTTGGTTTCTCGGTGCACAGAGATACCATCACCCATCGGTTACGTCCACGGGGCGATGGGGACCCATCGGAGTGCAGTGCACACATACACTGCTCTGACATTGAGCCTAACCGCGATGGGTCTTCACTGAACCCCAGCATCCCAGGCCACAGCAGGTTGGTGTCGGCGTATCCATGTTTCCAGCTGGTTTTTAGAGTGATCCCACTCTGTTCTTTCTCAGCACTTTATGGGGCACCGTTGAGGTTAGTAGGGTTAAAATTAGATTTGGCTGCCACATCTTGATTCGCGGATACGCTACATGAACATCATTCCTCCTGACCGCTCTCATTTTAGTCTTGTAAACCACACAAGTTTAATTGGTATGTATGGGACTCTGGAGCCTTGGGTATTGTCGTATTCATGTGGTTAGAGCTAAGAAGCAAGCAGGCACACGAACTAAAAAGCTTTCCTCTCCCAGACCCAGATCCCCTCCCATGGGCACTAGGATTTCATCAGAGTTGCAGGTTTTGATTTAGAGGGAAATTTCTTATTTTGTTAGTTTGTTTGTCTTTTAATCAGTGGTTTCCCATGTTTCCCTGCCCGTTATCCAACCACATAATGGAGAGCATATTCAGAGATCTCAGCTGTCTTGAGAGGGGTCTTAAAACATGTTCTTTGCCCTGAGCGAGAAGTAAAAAATGAACAGAGACTACGGAAAACTTCGATGTCGGGAGTACAGTGGCTTCAGAGTGGGAGCTGTGTCCTGCACACCAGTGATGGACCATGGAGGAGTGGCACTGAACTCCTGCTTGTTCTTGGCTGGGTTGGTGCAGGGGGTGGAAAATTGGGAAGCTGTTGCTGCTGGCAGTTCCAAGCTTTGCTTCCCCAAAACAAAGGGAGGGAGACCATTATCGACAGAGCCAGCTGAGACCTGGTCCTGTTCTTCTTGAGGTTTCCCAGCCTGGTAGGAAAAGCAAACATGAGAGAATCCAGAGTTATTTTTCCCTCTCTTGTATGTGACAACCACTGAGGTGCTGCTGAGCACAAGCAGGAGGGAGGGTGATTTGTAGATGGAGCAAAAGTGCCCGGTATTTTTGAGCAAGTGGCCCATTATCAATGTTTTAAGTTTCTCTTGGGTCTCAGCGATTGTTATGAAACTCTAAAACAACTGTAAAGAAGAGAAGCAAGAAGGCGTGTTGCACATCAGCCGTACAGCATTTTTGTAGGTCTGAGAAGCCCAGTTGTGATTCACTGCCCAAACTGTTGGCTCTCACCAGCTCCTGCAAAGGAAGACATAGAAGGAATGCATTCCTCTGCATTTTGGCTGAACTGGACACCTCGGTTTACAAATGGCAAGATGCAGCTCAGCGAACGTGTTTTCAGTTCCTAATGAAATACATGTGTTCTTCTTCATGCAGCATCTCTCAAGGGCTACTGTGCAGAGCACTGAGGGCCACTAACAACATCTTCCCTCCCTCCCTCCCTCCCTCCCTCCCTCCCTCCCTCCCTCCCTCCCTCCCTCCCTTCCTTCCTTCCTTCCTTCCTTCCTTCCTTCCTTCCTTCCTTCCTTCCTTCCTTCCTTCCTTCCTTCTCCTATAACTGCTTTAAAACAGATGTCTTTTTATAAAGTGGGGTACAAAACAGACTTTTTTTAAAACGTGGAGTACATTTAGAGGGCTTTGACCCTTGTTTTCTTTTAATAATGTCATTGATCCTGGAGAACTGTAAGAGACAGCATTTTTTGAATTCGTATAAGCACCTCGTGCCCCGTGTTCTGTTTGTTTATTTAAAAGCTCTTGAGAGGGGCAGGGAAAGGCCTTACGCGCCATGGGAGATTGCTATCAGGCCACTGTATATAATCAGTGTGAGAGCTAGGGTGTTAGCTGCTAAATTATCAATACAAAAGCGTGTTTTAGCTTAGTTTAGCTGACTTCACGTAAGCTGCTCCTTAAACTGGCATGAACTGGCACAATGTAAGACCTGAATGAAAGCCAAGCTTCTTCGTCTGCTGGTGGTCTTGGTTCGGCTTGGTTGGTCCGCCGGCGCCCAGGAATGTTTGAGCTGCTTTTGTGTGTGCTGGTGAGGCCAGAGATGTTTTACCAACACCAGAGCTGCACAGGAAGAAGTTTGAATTGACGTCTATATTATTGTGAGCCATTACATCTTGGCTCTAACGTTCATGACTGCAAAGAGACTGTTGGTGAAGATGGGAACGTAGAGTTAGAGAAGGAAATCATCTTGTTTGCAGAAGCTGCCAGCAGGTCTGCTCACTGCCTTGCTGAATTCTGCGAAGTATATCGAGGCTCCCGAAGGGAGCAGGACTCAGCCGGGCGTGATGTTTCACAGGGGTCGGTAGCTCAGAAGTCAAGCCCGTTGAGATGAGAGCACTGAAATTCCCATTTAGACATAGATTGTGTGCCAGGAAATAATATAAGGAGTTCCTAGTCTTTGATCCATGGAGGGTGTGCGCAAAATATGCAAGCTTTTTATTTTTTTGCTGCAACTAAATAGACTTGTAGTTATTAACTGAGCCCGATTGTCACAATCGCTGTCACTCAGCGAGAAACTCAGCTCCCCTTTAGGCAACTTTTACGTCTGTCCTTTGTTTCCCTTACTTTTCTGTCTGCTTTTTTGTACGGCTCTCATTCCTCCTCCCTCCTTTCTCTGTCTCTGAGTCTCCTTTGTTATTCTGCCTTCATTTCTTCCCTGTATTAAATCACCTTTCTCACCCCTGAGGCTTAAATAGCATCATCTTCCCCATTCCATCTGCAAAAAAGGATCTTCAAAGACGTAGTCAGTAATGACACCGACGTGTCATCAGTGCAGGAGCTGCCATTCTGGCGAGCAGAGATGTTCACACTCGGTCACACGTTGTGTGAGGGCTTGGGCAGACACAGCAGCATTGCTTCAGGAAAGCTTATGTTCATGGCACTATCTGTAGCTCTGGAAGACAGCAATAAGAGATGTTTAAAAAAAAAGTCCCCAAAATATCATCTAAATTGCCAGTGGCCCAGGAGCAGTGTCTTTCACCTCGTGTCCCTAGCCTAAAGCTGCAGAGTGATCTCTTAAACTCGGGGGTAGACTGGGGAGAGGAAGTGAAATGCGCTGCTGCTGTGGCAAGCTTCTGGGTGAGTTTAAATGATCATAATTAGAAATGAAAGACTCAAAATCCCATTTCCAGTCATCCAGTTCTATAATCTGCACATATCATCTAATAAGAATTTGTATATTGCCCATCACTGGAATTACTCTGCTGCTCATCCAAGTTTAATTGAAAAATAATCATAATCTATTCAGTGTTAGATTTAATGCATAAATGAGGTATTGCGAGCAAAACACAACTTCTGAAATGTCTATTACCGTGGGCTTTATTATTCAGGCTTAGTTCAGATATTAGTGCTTGTCATTCTGGTATTTGGGTGATGTCACTGATATGGGACTTTGCCAAGTACGCCTCATTATTCCTTTCTGCAACCTACAGGCAGCGAATTCTTTTTCCCTTAAAAGAAATGAAATATTTACAAGCAGTCACTTATTGCAAGAATTTAAATGAATGAAGCATCTTCTGAAAACAAATGCAAGCTGGGGAAAGCAGAGACAGCAAGTGAGAGCGAAACTGTCATGGAAGGGAAGCCGTGCGGTTCATACAGGCAAGCTCTGCGGCTTTGGCTGAGCCTTGAAAACACGGGAGTCAGCAGCAGGGAGTGCTAGGTCTTGGTTTCTGGCATAGCCCCTTGCCCTGATGCAAGTGCACTTGCTGTGCAGTCATGGACTCGAAGGTGAACAGCCTTAGAGTGCTTTTATCTAACATGAAATTGATACGCTCTTATGGGAGTGACTCAGGAGAAGAAGATAAGAAGGTCTGTGCGGGGCTAGATCCGTGGGTGTCTAGCGGAGAGCACCAGGCTCAGGTGGCTGGTTTGTGATCCTTCACCAGACAGCTTTTCTGGCCAACAGCAATTTATGGCTCGGGAGTAACAGGAAAGCTTTTCAGGTGCAAGAAAAACACCTTGTTATAAACATGAAAACGAGAGGGAAGATGAGTTTACATACCTCAATGCGGCAGTTAGCCAAAATTGCTAGCGCTGAATCTCTGTTGACCATCATCCTTTCCCCAGATCTAAATGAGTCTGGTTTTTGGGTTTGATCTCTGAGCAACCTAAATTTTGTGTTCTGTAGCTACATTGTAGAATTTCAAAGCGATTTCTTAGTGTATTGATTTAATATTTAAATTCCAGAAAATTACAGAAGATAAGAAGTAGACCTATCAGCACATAATTGACAGAGTACTTTTTTTATTTTTTTACTGTGAGTTTCTCATCAGTTTGGGAAATTTAAAGGATCCTATTTCACTTAAGTGAATGCCATTTCTGCAAAGAAAGATGCACGGCAAAAGTAGTTTTTAGGTGACTTTTTGTTTTTATAGAATTTATTGAAGCATCTTTTCAGGAGTGTTGGATGATGGCACTATCATCTGAAAAAAGTTCGAAGTACACTGAATGTTTTCTTTCATTATTTAGAGTGGAATTAATGTTCGTTTAATGGACGACCTCATCTGAGCCAGGTTTAATTATATTTCCAAGCTATTATTCTCTTGGTACTTAGGCAATACAGTATATGTTCTTATCAACAATTGAGTCTCATTTTTAATTTATGAAAGTTTACCTGAGAGTATTGAAATGTTTGTAAGTATGAAAAAAGGCCTTTGATGTCTTAGTGTTTGACTTTAAACAGCTGATTTGTGTGAGGAAGTTGTTTTGATATTTACAAGATTTTCTCCTTGTTCGATGCAAGTTTGCATGGCAAAATTAAGCTTTTTTTTTTCTGCAAAAATGGGTGATCCTGTTAAAGCAAAAATAAATCCTTTTCTCTTAAGTTACTCTAAGGCCAGTTATTAAAACATCATGGTCCTGATTCTTAGATTTCAAGAAGTGTTGAAGTTGAGTTTTGAGAATTTTCTTTCTCATTTACAAATATGTCATGATTTTTAAAGACTTCTAGTGTTCTCTTAATTTTTAATATTGGATTGGAGGTTATCAGAAAAAACATTCAATTATAGTGGGCTGTCTGCAGGCTCCATGGGAACCCATGCATCGGTTAGGTTTCTCACAAGTATACAGTGGCACTATTTCACTGACTTAAATTTCACCCCTTATGGAAGGATTCGTAGCTTTCATTTTTCTCACAGTTATTGGAGTCTTCACATAACAGAAAAGAAGAGGTGCAGAAGCCTAAAAAATGGGGAAAAGTAAACAGAAACCAGGTAATACCACAAGAATTATATTTTAAATGTTGAATTCCACATTGTTCTGTTTTTACTCTTTTTCCTCTTTATGATTTTTTTTTTCCTTAAACATTTATATAGTATTGAATTTAACTAGAGAAAGCAAGCTTCTTAACTCTAGCAGAGGTCTGTAGTTTGTTGTCCTTGTCTTCTCCCTCTCTCTCAGTCCTCTCCCTTACTTTCTATGGTTCGGTTAATTTAATCTTTCTAGCTGCTGCATTGGGTTGTTTGGCATCACCAGGGTCAGCATGTTACGTATGGAAGGCACATCAGCTGAAGGGAACTAATATCCCGACCAACTTACCATCACTGCAGAGAGTGGGAAACCAGCTGGGGTGGGCGAATTGGTTTTTGCATCAATCTCCACGCACAGGCAATCAATTTAACAGAGAGAAATGAGAGTGGAAGCCTCATCACTGCCCTGCTGTAGAAGGCTCCCTAAATTGGAGTCTTATTCTTCAGAATTCACCGATGCACTCTGCCATCACTTAGCAATGCTACTTAGTGCTTTTAAAATCAAATCACCCAATATTCCTGAACCCAAAGCCCCTAAATAGCAGCAGCAGGCTTCACTGTGTTTTGGATCAGGTCCTTGAGCTAATAATTCAACATTTTGGCTGTCTAGTCAGCCACCATACTAGTCACCATACTAGTTAAGAGGTATTTAAGCTACAAAAGCATGGGAAGGAATCTGTCATAGCTAACAGCATGAGGCTCATCTTGATGACAAAGCAGGGCCAATTTTATTCATAATTTTTAGTATATCCAGCTGCTTTTCATAGTTTCTGTACTGCATGCACACTAATAATTATGAGGAATGACATACTGTTTTAGTAGGCATCATTATTACATTCAGCATGAGGCAAAAACGTGGTGGTTTTGCTCTTCTCTCTCACTTTTTGGTGAAGGAACAGGAGTGCAGAAAGGCAGATCTGTTCTTTAATGAAAATTTTCAGGTCACTGTGCTGTATAACTCAGGTAATGGCTTAAATAGCCAAAGAGAAAGCCATTAGAAGGCTAATTTGGATTCACCCTTCCCTGTTAGCATTTAGAGGTGTTGAACCTTGAGTTCTGTTACTGCTCCATGTGTGTGTCAGACCCCTCTCGTCCAGGTGTGAGGTAGGGTTTTCGTGTCGCTGGCTCGCAGCACATAGCACTTGAGGCTTTTCTGATACCGTAGATTTAGAAGCAAATAAGCCGACACACTGGCTGATGGACTTGCTCCGTGCTGGTCCCAAAGGTGTCATTGATTCTCTTTATATTACACGGTCAAATATTTGTATGTGGTATCTCTGAGGCTAACAAAAGGTTGGCATAGGGCAGTGGTTATGTCACGAGTTGTGACATTTTCCTGTTGATGGGTAGTATAATGTCAGCATGCCGTGGTGCAAATGTCATCATTTTGTAACGTGACAAATTGTCCCTAAGGACAGGCCTTTTAAAAGACCTTAACTGATGTTGGGTAAATGAATTGGTTTAGACTGATTTTATTTGTGTCATATTTAGGAACAATCAGAAGTTTAGAAAGCAAAGCTTGCAGCAGTTTGTTGCACTTTTCATTCTTGAAGGGTCTTTGCTAATGTCACAAACTCTAGTCATTATATACACGACACTGTTAGCAGACAAATCCGTTGACTCATCATGCTTAAGGGCAGCTCCAGAGTAGGCAAATCTTCAGTAGCTAACGTGTTTAATTGGACTGATCTCCATTTGTAACGTGCTGGATTTTCCTATTTTAACCACCAAACAGTAAGATAGTTTGGAATGCTTCCAGTTTTTCAAAATGTAAATGAAATAGGAAGAAAGATGATTGTGTTTGTGTTGTTCTGTCCTTCATTCAACACTTCGTAGAGGCAGTTGCGGAGCGCACTGAGCAATGCTGCTTGAGCCGTACCTGCAGGGCTAATTCGGCTGCGAGGGCTGTGCTGAGGTAACCTAACTGAACCCAGCCAGAAGTGTATTTGGTATTACAATGTGTTCCTGGGAAGTTCCACATGCCCGCCTGAGACATGCTCTAATGAGCAGAGGTAGAGGGTGCTCAGTAGTTTCCAGACGACATTTTTAATAAACTTCAGACGTGTAACTTGCAGTAAAATCAGTCCCTTGGAGAATGCTGATCAGGTTTCTTAAACCATAGAGAAGGCAGGATCATAGAATAGAATCACAGAATCATTTAGGTTGGCAAAGCCCCTTAAGATCATCAAGTCCCACCATCGTGTAACACTACCAAGACCACCACTAGGCTGTGTCCCTAGCTGCCACGTCCACACATCTCTTCAATACCTTTGGCGCTGGTGACTCCATCACTTCCCTGGGCAGCTGAGAGAGCTGACGCCTGCAGCTGTTTCTGCAGAAATAGTAGATTTCTCTTTCTGTACAAATAGGCATGATGGAAAATGTGTCTGTCCAATCACAGAATAATTAAATCATAGATTTGCTCTTCGGGTAAGGTGGTTTGGGATTAATGGTGATGTTTGGTCTTAGACAAGCCAAGTTTTTCTCCCAGGGGGTGGCTGCGTGCAGGTTTATTTTGCCCAGCGCTGGTCAGAAGAGCAGCGTGGGACAGCATTTGCCAGCAGGGTCCTGCCCCCTGTTCCTGAAGCCCCGTGTGTTTGGTGTAAGCTGAACTCTACATTAGCAGTTCTGCACGGAGCTACTTTTCAGTAGGTTTGGGAAAAGTTTGGATGAAGTTTATGCTTTCCAAGTCTGTATTCTCTCAACTTTGTGTTTGCACAGAAGGTATTGCACGTTTTGGGTATGTGCTGCATATGAAATTATATATGCAAATGTTCGGCACTTATTCTGTGTAGTTTGTAGATTTAATGCCAATTTGAAGTGCTGTTCTTCGAAAAGCCAAAGAGCAGAAGTTGTAAGCTTAATACAGCGTGTTCTCTTGTAAGAGTTGCTAAACGGGGCTGGGCTGGGTAGTGGATCAGCCGCCCCAGGAGCTGGTATCTGGGCATTGGGTATTTTTTTTTCAAACCGTTTGGGCTTTAATTGATCCAAAGCCAGTCCTTCTCCTGAGTGAATTCCTGCCATATGACATTTTGGCTCAGATTGCCAATAGCATCAGCCTCCATTTCTGTAATTTCCACGTCAGTTCAAAGGCCGACTCCAGGTGAGCTGTGCTTCCTCTGCAGAGGACTCGCCAGTGGTGGCAACACGATGGCAGTTCCTGCAGAAACGGTGGACAGAGGGTCCAGTTGTTTTTGCATTCATTTGGGCTTCAGAAAAAACACTTTGGGTTTGTTGGGCTGCCAGAGGCTTTCTGTTCAACCTCGAGCTGGTAACTTGAAGCTTTCTGTATCTGAATTCCACACACACACGTCCTGTTCTGCCTCTCTGGTTATAAGGGCAACATCAAAGATCATGAAGTGTTTGGATACTTTGGAAATTTGTGTGATCGTGTTACCCTAGGTAAACAGAAGGGTAAAGAGAGGCAAGCTACACAGGAAAGTGATTTTTCTTATGTTAATCTGATATAAGGGAATCTCATTTTACACTTTCTTATCCAGAGCTTTCATGTGGCTTTACATCCTACACGGTATTGCTTTTCAAATGCCGTCCTGCAAAAACAGGAGAAACGTATGAATGATTTTTCATTTATGTACATTTTTAATGCCTGACGCTTGCGTTGGTGAGATGTTTTTCTTACCAAGCCACTTTTTATTTTGAAGTATATGATTTTCTTTCATAATAACATCTACTTTAAAAATCATTGGGAAATTTTACCTTGCCATAAAAGATTGGGATTTTTTCACTCTTTTAATCAACTATACGCATTTTAAATTTTAATTTGGTAAGAGTTGTAAATTTCTTAGAAGACTGATTGCATACACAATAATTTGAAATGTGTCTGGCATTAGTTCTGCAAAAACAATCTGGATGTTCTCTGATCTGGATCTACAGACCCATAAAACATATATGGCACTATGGCACTGTATTAAGTTTTATAATGCTCATTACTTCAGTGTTGTACCTGTTGGGTAGAAAATCACTGAAGCGAATGAAGACTATTGCTCTTTGAGCAGCAAAATTATTCGAAGTGCTTTCACATGGCCCTTTCTAGATACAAGTTTCACTGCAGGGTTCAGCAAAGAAATAATTAGTATTTAAACTGTTTGCTAAGGAATATGACTATTCCTCCAGAGCAGAAGAATTACAAATCAGTGAAGTGCTGCAGAATTTTTCTTTGGGCTAAACTAATTGCCATATGAGGTCTTGAAGATGTAATGAGGGATATCTGTGGTTTGGTAAAGCAAGCTTAAAACTTGATATAGGAGGACCCTTTTTTAATTCCTGAATCTTTCACAGAACTGTCGTTGTAATTTTGGGCAGTGCTCTCTGTTCCTGTTCTGGCTGTTAGAGCTGTTATTAGCAGCTTAATCTGTGTGTCTTTAAAATTAACTGCACCTTTATATTTAGTTACTTTCGGGGTCAATTCCTAAGCTACTTAGACAACAAATTTAATCTACCTACTTTGTAATCACTGTAATCAGTACTCAGGAAGGCCTGGGACCAACATGTGTGTTGGACAACATAGATCATTTGAGTGCTGCAGTGAGCCCTGAAAGGTTAAATATTTAGATAGCTTAGTATTAGGTAACTTTCTGTTTATCATTGTAGCCCTAATAAACATTGATATTTATCTTGATATCTTTCAATTGTTCAAAGGGATTTTTTTTATGGTCTGTAGAAAATGCATTTATTTAACAGGCGTTGCATTAGCATTGCTAATAGTTGTGATGCCTTAAGTTTCAAAGTGTATCTGTTTTGAAATTCCCTGCAGCATAGTGGAAGCGCCACCATTCACTTGGGAGTGTGTAGGAGAAAGTCATGCAAATGTTTGAGGTTTAGAATATTTCATCGTACCACTCGATTGCCATCACCAAAGTGCTGTTTGTTCGGTCTCAGCAGCAGCATACAAGACGTGAGGTATTTTCTCTGAAACAGTCCTGTAAGTATCATGGTACAAATCCGTAAGAAAGCCTGGAAGTTTTTGTGGTTAAATAACCCCCAGCTCTGTTTTGCATGGTAAGAGCTTCTTGTCCAGGTTTTGGATGTACACAACTTGTGAGTGCAAAAAGCAGTATGCACACCCCATTTGTGGGAGCGACTCAGGTTCACCTGTCTGTTGTATGGCTTTGATGCTTTGTGGTGTGCTGATTTTGCATTCTCCCAGCTTATGGCTCCTTGAAACAAACCCTCCAAAAGCAGAGTTGTATTGAAGTTGGCTCATTTCACTGTCCTGGCATACCGTGCCGTTGCACTGGCACAACTGAAAGGGCATCGGGCACTGACAAAGGGCTGAGAACAAGAGCCCAGAGCGGCTGAGAAATGGGAACCGTGGAAAGTACACTGCTGAATCAGCGTATTGTGTGCTAGGTTCCTTAAAGTGTAGTCTGCTGCCTGTCTCTCTGGGTAGCGGTGCTGTCTTAAGCAACTACAAAATATTTCCAGGCCTGTGCAGACCCTCTCAGCTGGTGTCAGTACAGTTGTTAATGGAGCTGGGTGCAGAGCTGAACTGGAGAATTGATCCTGGAAGAACCCGGATGATTGGGTTAGACTGTTTTCTTTAACGTCTGATTTAAGCCTGCTTGGCTTCAATTTACTTCTTTCCCTATCCACCATGAGTGTGGAGAAAAGTTTATTCCCTGTCTCTTTTCATCACACTTTAATATATCCGAAAGCCTTTATTATGGTTTTCCTATGTCTTATATTCTTCAGATTTAATAGCCTCAACTTCTTCATCCTTTCCTTCTTGCTCACTAGGCTTTTCTAGACCTCTCATCATTTTTATTACATTCTTGCAGGCTCTCTTCAATTATTCCGCATTAGTCCTGTGGTGCTCTGGCATGAACACTCTTCCACCTGAGGGCTTCAGGCTGGACTGGAAGTTTCCTTTGAGTCTCACCATCTGCATGTGTCTCGCAGCCTCTCAGTCCATTACCTTATGATGCCACGCTGCTACGAAAAAGACAGACAGTATTGTCTCATGATTCATTAACATTCAGAGCTCTTCCGCTGAGTGTACTTTGCTCTTGCCTATTCTGATTATATGCACTTTAGTATTTAATGCTCATTGAATGTCATCATTCTTGCTGAACGGCACCCAGTCATTTTTGATCATTTTGCCAATTTGTGAAGATCACTTTGAATTCTAATCGTGTCCCTCCTGTACATCTTTCAGCTTGGTGTCATACGCTCATTTAATAAGTGTAGCTGCTTCACGCAGATGTCAAATAATACCAGGCTAAGGACGTGATCACTTGTTTGCCTTTCTGTTATCCCTAAGGCCTGTTACTCTATGAAAAGAGGGAATTAGATCATTTTGATAGTATTTGCTTTTGAGAATTTCAAATTGGACTCCACTCATTGCTTGCACACAGTTTATTTGGTGCTAGCTTCTAGAATTGTTCAGGGAATTGAGAGTACGCTGACTAGTTGGTAACTTCCAGCCTCCTCCTGACCCTTCTCCTCTTTTTATTAAAATAGGTTCAATATCTGTTCTTTTCTGGTCAACTGGTGTGCACTCCATCTTATGTTAACTCTTTAGGAAGTGAGTGAAACAACCTCAAAACTTCTAACAGTTCAAAAATTTGAGGATGATGTTCATCTCCACCTTATCTATGCTTCTCTTGCTTTGTTCTTCAAGAAAATACTGCCGAAGTCCTTCTTTCATCTTTCTCCATCTCCAGCCACTTAATGATTTCCAATTTCACTGAGCTTTGGCACCACCACTCCTCATGCAGCCTTGTGGTAAAGCGCATCAGTGAACTGATTTGACAAAATGATTAAACGTTTTCCAGTTTCTTCAAACGGTATGAGCATCACAAAACATTCATGGATTGTAGACATTTGTAGGTAAATGTAAAATGAACAACTAGGAAAAATAAGTTCTACTGAAGTCAGTGAAGGATCAGAAGCTCTGTGTGCATGTATATATGTATATATACATATTTGTTTCACTTGAAATACTTTGTAGGTTAACCTCTCGTTTCTCTTCTTCCAAGATCATTGAAATGTTAACAAATAATGACCTCTGTCGCCGTGGTTCTGTGTTTAACTTTCTCTGTCTCTGTCCATGTGGCCAATGTGAGATCTATACTTCTCGAACATTAGCTTACCTGTTGCTTAGTATGGCATAGATTTTGATCTTGGAGCAGGGCATATGGGTGGTATGGTAAAGCAGGTAATAATAGCCAACAGATGATAATGCATTAAACAGAGCAGAAGTTCAGGGGCAGGCTTCTCACTTTTATTATTATTGTGACACAGCTTTTAAGTGTCCCTTTGTCTTCCTAGACAGATATCTGGAGTTTATTGAGTGGAGTAGATTCCTTCTGGGTGTTTACAGGAAGATGTGACAAATGTGAGTTGATAACATTGACAGCTACACAACCCCCTTCCTGCTGTGAATCCCAAACAGCTTTTGTGAGCAATATGAAATTAAGTTATGACCAAGCCCAGCCACCGTGAGTTACAGTAAAACCAAGCTTTTGATTAAAGCCACAGAGCTGAGGAATTCCTTAACAGAAACATTCAGACAATGGCGGAAGAAAATGAGAATGTTGATGAGCTTCATGTCTGAAACAATTAAACTGATTTTTCAGATATGCAGAAGCTCATCGCTTGCTGAGCACAGTGAAGGAGAAGCCTTGCTGGTGCTCATACCAAGACATCACTACAGCGAGCGTGATTCTGCTCTGGTAGAATCCAAAGGCTTCTCCAGGTGTTGTGGGCTATGTAAGGCCAGTGGTCCCTAAGAAAGTGCTGAAGGGAGACCTAGCATGCCAGAAGTGAGGGTTTGGGTCTTCAGAAGAAATCCTAAAATAATTGGCTTTAGGTATTTTTCCTGAATATTAAAGAAGGCTCTGAATTTGACATTGTTACTGCTTGGATTGTTTTTTAATATGGTCATTGAGCTGCTGGAGCTCGTGCTGTTCTTGCTGGAGGAAGAAACAAAGGTGAAATATGTCATTACATAACAAAGTCTACCAAAATAATTTGGGAGACCTTGGAAAACAAAGAACAGAGGAGATTTTGCCAGCGGCAGTTGCCACTGTGATTGTAAATCTCCCACCTCTCTGAGACCAAAGAAGCTGAGATCTGAAATGAGGGTCCGGCATGAGTCCTGTTGGAAGTTTGAGTGTGTTTGGAGAGGTGGGGAATTTTGTGATGGGAAAAGTGATAGTGTGTTATGGGCCATAAGGCTCATTTTTTTACTTTGGAGAGCAAAAATTAGAGCTAGATTGGATTTTTGAACAAGTCATGTAATCGATCTATTTCTTGACCTTGATAATCTAGCTTTTATTTTCTTTGTTACCCTTTTTTTTTGGTCTATTTAGATAAAACCTCAGGGAAAAGGCTGTCTCTTACCATGCATTTGTGTAGCACAAAGCACAGAGAAATCCCACATTTGAGCATCGTTTTCAAGTCCTACCGCACAGAGAGAAGAGTTCACCAAAAGTAGAGTTGGTGCAAATTATTTTGCCTACTGAGCTGTAACAGACCTTAAGAAAAAGTTTGCAGAGAGAGCGTTGGCTCCACTTTTCTAATAATCTGTGCTTCAGCAGTTTGTGATTCCAGTTTGTGATTCTGTTCTGCTTCAGGCTGGATAATTAATGTTGTTCGTGGTTATCACTTCCAGTGTAATAACTCCTATCTGTCCTCGACTAGAGGATGATAAGCTTTTGTTCCATCTAAGGGTTGCTGTGCATCCTCATTGCGCTGTGTATATACTGCTGTTAATAAGTAATAATCACTTTCTGAACTTCCTTGCTCGGGCTGTTCTGTGGCAGCGAGCATTTTTCAGGGTTTGACAGAGGGAGCGAACGGGCGATACCCTTCACTGGGGAGCGAGGGCTGTTAAGGGAAGGCCATGTAACATCATGCTGCGGTATTTCTTGGTCTTTAACTCAGGCAGGCAGGACTTCCTGTCATTTAGGGAGCATATTTTAAACTTCTAGGCGGGAAAAAATGCCTGTGCCTTTGCTTGCTCAGTTAGAGACATATTGGGGGACGGAGCATGTAGAGCTTAACAGGACTACTTAGCCGTTGGTCCGTATCAGCACACAGGACATCAGCCTGTAGGGTTTCTGGTGCTTGCAGAAGACTTCTCTTAAGCCGGTGCACTCTGCACCTGGGTGACAGCAGTGGCTCACAGTGGGCACAGATGGCTCCGTGCCCCCAGTTCTCTTGGGAGAAAGATTTATTGTCACAGCATCCCGTTGTGACTAACTGAGGAGCCGAGGGTAAAAGTGGGAAGGAGGAGGCATTCGTCATAGCTGCTAATTGTAAATACTCCTTCAGCTTGTCTTTGCTTTATTCTGATTCTGAGTCACTGGGGAATAAGAATGACAAATAAGCAGAAGTTATGAGTAAGACGTACAGAGTAACCGAGCCCAAAAATGTTTATAAGATCACACTTTGATTTTTAAACAATTGCTTAAACAAATAGATTGCTGATAGAAGGACATTTCTTTGAGTTTGAACGTGATGTATGATTTGTACAGTAATTGAAGTGGCAGTTGCTTCATCACACTTAAGTTTATTGATTCCATTTGTACATTGACCTCCTTTCTGCTGAACCACCAGTCTGGATGTCCGTGCCGTGTGGGATAAATTAAAAGGAAAAGATGCCATTTTCCTAACTATGCAGGATCCAGTTTTCTGCAATAAATAAATAAATGAAAGCAAACAAACTAGTGGAAAAAAAAAATCCCAGGAGACATGATGCTTTGAATATCTTTAGATTTGATGGATTTTTCAAAGAAACTGAGAAAACTGAGAATGCCTTTTCTGCAGGTCAGTGATGGATATGGAGATTGCTTGCTTAGCTAAAGTGGCTGGCATCCATATCCCAGCAGTTCAAGTAAGCAGAAATCCAGAAGAATATGAAAATTATCATATGAATGGGAGAACAAGGCCAGCTGGAAAGCCAGTTTGTATATTCTACATATTAAATAATAGTTTCCACATTTTTATTTCCCCCCAGAAAGATGGCTCATAGTTGGGCAATGTTCAAAGCTGCAAAATAAAAACGTGGAGCATTGGCATGTGAACTCGGTGGGAGCTGGGAACTGCTGCCTTGCAGAAAGGCAGACATCTCTCTGCTCATGTGTTCAGCAGGGGCAGCAGCTCCTTTCTCCTCTGGCTGCTTTAGAGCAAGCTGCCTTGTGCTGCAGGCTTGTTCAGCCTTATCTCCCCTTTGGGAAGAAAGATGGACTTGTGCACCAAACAGCGCCTATACGAGCAGGGGCTGGGAGCAAGCAATCCTCTATCTCTGGCTGCCCTCCTGTGCTCCTGGCATCCCTCTGCTTGCAGCAAAACCCCGGGACAGTGTGTTGTAAAAGCTGGTGGTCTGCCATGACACGGGGTGAGTGCACTTCTAGTCTGAGCGCGGCACTAAGGGATGAATATTTTGGCTTTGCTGCCTATCCCCCAGATTTGATAGGTTTTCTGCTTCCTCCCCTTAATCACTGATGAAAGTCAGCCAGACTGAAAGGACGTGTTTTGCTCTTTGTAGCTGGGAAACAGAACAAAACAAAGTAAAGATTTGGCCCTTGGGATAACTGAAGTGAGAATAACCCATCTTTCTGTGTCTGGTCGAAGGATAGTTGGTATTTTTAGCGTTAATACTATCTGCTGGGCTAATGGATGTAAAGCTTCAAAAGCACTTGTAGGCATTCTGACCATTTTACCGTCAAATTCCGAGAAAGCTATTGACATAAAGGACTTTGGTTACAACCAAGGCTCAGTATAACTCTATCGAGCAAACGTTCAAGGTCTCTTAGCAGTACTTAGATGCTGGTAGAAGAGGTGTTTAGTAAAGTCATCCTAGAAGCACCATATTTTTAACAGCAAGATTTGTGCCTGGATTACCACTAAGTGAGTTTTGACGCGGTTCCAAGAGCACCTTTTCATGGGACTTGGCCCAGGCGTGCTGTGCTTTCACTGAAGTGAGCCTGGACCAGCTGAATGGGAGAAGTAGAGATCGGGAACGGTCATGCTTTTTCCGAAAGGTTTTTCAAACAGATTTGTTTTCTTCCTATTGCAAGATGGAAACTTTTGGATGCAGAGCCTGATTCAGAGACCAAAGGGATAGAATAGTCTTGCATTTATTAAATTGCGCCGTGAGTTGGGCCATATGGCACGGAAGAGAACAGGGATATTGTGAAGGTTTTTCTCTGGGGATCCAACTCTCTGTGACTTCATTGGAGCTATTACCATTTTATTGTGCAGACATGCTCAGATGCTCTATTTAGAAGTGCCGTATAGTAATCAGAACTGAACAGAGTTAATTGCGCTCTTCTATATGACAACAAATTCTCTGGCCACATTACGAGGTTGGCCTCCTCATCTTTTTTGATTGTGTTGCTCTAAATTTGGACCATCTGCGTGGGGTTATATTAGTGTTGTTGCTCAGAAGTTTACAAGCTTTCTAACAGCCAAGTGGAAAGGGCATTTCTCGTTATCGTACCAATGGCTGAGACACTAAGTGCTTGCTGTTATGTTCACAAATGAGTGTATGGTTTTTTGGCAAAAACGAAGAAGTCAGATTCGCTCATGCAGATTAAGGTCTTATTACAGAATGTCCAGGGGAGCTATACACACCCAGGTCGAACCACTGGGTCTTTCATGTGAAGCGAGGGGCAGGTTTTCGATAAAATGATAAAATTGGCATAATATTTTATCAGCACCATTCTATTATTTTTTTCATTGACCTGATTAGAGAAGAAAACAGGATCTAATTTAATTTCCTTTCCTCCTCCCTGTAAAAATCTGTTTTACTGGCAAATTAGAATGATGAGAATTTCTGAAAATTTTATCAAGCAAATACTTTCCATCTGACAAGGCTGAAACTCCAAAGTTGCCAGGAAACCAGAAAGCTAGTGTGATGTTAATTAGAGGAGATGGTCTGGCTCTTGCCATCTAACTCCATTTTGCTATCCTTGCATCGTTTCACAGAGAAATTCCAATAACTATTCTAGGTTGAATAGCCAGCTGATTGTCTTGTCTTTTATATTGCATAACATGAATAAAAAAGAGTTTATTTGCACAAGCAACATGAAGTGTTTGCCCGTGCTCTCTATGAAAATACAGTAAACTTTTCAGACTTTTTGGGGCCTAACATTAAAGGGGAAGAAGGGGGATGGGGACCAAAAAGGTAGCTGAGTTCATAAAAGCTGCAAGAAATACCTTCCACCAGCTCGTTGTTATTATTTTATTAAAATGATGATTAGGGACCAGTATGAATACTTGGAATAGAGAAGGTTATGCTTCCTACCTCCCGATTTAAGGAGATGCGTAGGGATTAAATTAAAGTAAATATGCCCATAATTTACTGTATTGAGTGCATTCAGCATACTCACTCTTTGACAAGTATCCAGCTCCTTTCTGTGCCAGTTACTCCCTGATCAATAGTAGGTGAGACTGGAAGGGGGCTGCTCAGCATCCCCTGGTTGAGTTTTTGCTGCTGGGTAAAAAGGAACGTAAGGCTTAATGGGGCCAGATGCAGGACAAGCAGGAGGAGGCAGGATGCTATAGGAGCATCTGCTTGCTGTACAGCGTATTTATACCTTTTCCTTAAAGAACCATTGGCTAAAGTGTGTAAGTGGTGATTAAAGTAGTGTCTTTAGCTGTGGTATCGATAATTGTCTCAAATGAAGCAATCACTGACTCCCTGATTAAGGACTGCAGGACAGAATTTTTAGAAGTGGTTATTTTGAGTGCACCCATGTTGGCTGTGTTGCTAGCCTGAATATAAATTACTTTTTTGGTCATTTAGCTGTCATTGACGTGGACTCCAGCCTTGTGTGGTTACAAACACCTGCTGTCAAATAAACAAATGGGTCCAACATTAAGAAGTAAGTATGAATTTAAGCTCAAGCTTATATTTAGTCCTGGGATCACAGGCAGGGACTACGTTCATTGATCCACAGTGTGTGGTATCCACTTGGTTTTGGAGAATAAATCTGGAGAGGTGTATTAGGACTGCATCTTCTCCATTAAACCAGATGCTGGCGCTGAGTCCAACCGTACTGTGGAACCAGTGCACAATCATTTAAGTTTAGACAGAGGCATAAATAGTATGTATCTTTTTTTTTTTTTTTTTAATTTTACATAGAATTTCTTGAGAATTTAGTTAGAAGCTCGGCTTACATAGAGTCCTTTCAGTTGTAGCAATAGTAATCCTTTGAGTTTGGAGGTGGCTATCATGGTTTTAGATCAACATAAGCCAAATGGAGCGGGCTGGTCTCTGGGATCTTGATGTTCTGCTCTGAATCTATACAGTGGAAATAACGATAGTTCCTTACATTCATATTGTTATCCTGAGAATTAAATCATGAAAATTAAATCATGAAAATAGGTTGTGATATTTTTGAGAATTTCTAAAGTTTGGTGCTGTGGACGACACAGAGTTAGGGTCAGAAGTGGAACTGAAGTTCTTGGTTTTCTTCAAGGCTATCATTTGGCGTGACTCTTCCTCTGGAACCTGAGAATTTGTCCTTTTCAGTCCTGGTCCAATATAAAACAAAAGTGAAGTAATTTCTTTCATTGTTTCCCAGCAGGCATTGACCATGCATTGGATATGTGCCTGTGCCTTGACTACATTTTAAAATGCCCATGATGGCAATAGCTCTGCTTTGTGTTAGAGAGCTCGGTCCTGCGGTGTGCTGGGCACTCTTGCCAGTTCTCAGTGCCCTTGCCATGGATCAGATGCTGAATGCGTCCCGCAGGACTCTGTGACCATGCTGAAATATATCGCAGTGCTCAGTATTTAAGTTTCATTATATGTTCTTTTATTTTCCTCTCTCTTATTTCTTTTAACTGTTCTCTCCATATGGCTTTGAGCTCAGGCCTGTAACTGATTTGAGGTTGTTAGCGAAGTTTTCCACTACCTATCTACTATTCCCTAATGGGAACCCTTCTCTGTAGGAGTAGAAACTTTCAATCTGTGAAGATTTGGTTGGCCCACAAGACTTCTTGCAGCCAAATATTTTTTTAATGGCACATTGATTTGGTTTCTTGCAGCCTGTATGCCTAACCCTTGTCCCATCCCGAACGCCTTTCCCTTTAGCATCCACTCTTTATGCATTTATTTATTTATTCAGACTTAGGACCTTGAAATGCACTGCTGCTGCTTCATTAAGTTTTATTTACGACTTGGTGGATTTAGCAGGAGTGGATCGCGCTGGCGATCAGTTCAGGCGGTGAGCGCTGACAGCTCAGTGAACCTGCAGACATTGCTGGTGTGCCCTCACGCTGCCCTTCTGCCTGCCGACTTGCTCCAAAGCAGAGGCAGTTTGAAGAAAGAGCCATACCCATCTTAACTTTTAAATTTAGTGTGGAATAAAATAAACTGTTCTCACGAACTGGGACATGGGTTCTGTGTTTCGAGCAGATTTACAGGACGCAGGGATTGCAGAATTTGGGATCCTGGTGCTGGCCATCCTGCTGAGCTGCTGCTGTCGTCTCCTGGTTGCGTTGCTGCACCATCTACGCATCGTGGTAGGGAGCTGAACCTCCTTGCTCCAAGTGCTGTGTACACATCACAAAACAGAGGTTGGGGAGAACTTCACAAACGTTTATCATTAAAATTAATTTTCTAAAATTGATACTCAAGTATTTAAACGCACTTGGCTGCTTTTTCTCAGAAGTGCTGTGCTGCTTTTTCACCCTTACTAAGACCAAGGGCCTAGCTCTTGTGGAAATAAGCTGAGATATCAAAGCAAAGAATTTTAAAAGCAAGTAATAATAATAATGTATTTATAGCTATTGAATTATTTCCAATATTTAAGGTTTTTGGAAACCCATTTTGAGCTTTTTCTTTTTAAAAAGGATCATTTGAAAGGGCCAAGAACACAGTACTTTCTGAAAATTAGGTCTAGTTAAGGTTGCCTAAAATGGAGATGAGTGTGGGTCAGCTCACTAGTCACTTTTGAAAATCTGTGCCTGTCTGATGTTGAGGACCCTGATTTGAGGTCCTTGTTTAGAAACACTGATGCATTTTTTTTCCTAGCTTCTTTTAATCTCTCTGTACAAGGGACTGAAAGAGATAAACCTCATCATGTTGCTGTCAGAGTTAATATTTCGAAAGACTGAGTGCTTTACAAATTGTACCCCTAAAGTATTAATTTATTTATTATTGTGGCCTCAGGTGGAGACATAATTTGCCTTTCTGTGTCTGTATCTCCCTAAAATGAGCACAATATCATTATTCGGTATTAATCTAGATTTTCCCTTTTGGGGATTGGAAACTGGTTAATGGAGGTAGGAAAATCTGGCACGTCTACAACCCTTTTCAGGTTTTGTAGCTTAAGAGTTCCCTCTGTCACATTGCTGTCGCATTAATCTGAAATTTGAAGCTGTTTCCATCTCCTGTTTGGATGCCTGTTTTGCACAGTGTTCCTCTTAACATCACATTTGTGTCCTGCATTGTATCTGGTGCTGCTGCGTAGCTGAGGTGCAGGCATTCCAGCCCCGATCGAGTCTGTGGCTTGTATTCGTATTCAAATTTTGGTATCATCTATCTATGAATTTATTCATCAGATTCATGTGTGAATGCTTTTAATGGTTTAATGTGTTCAGCTGATAACAAAGTGCATGCTCAAACGTAGCGTTGCTCTTTTTAGCCTTGATTAGACTCTCTCCTTGATTGTGATTTAATGGCTGTTCACAAGCTTGTTCGCTCTTGCTGTTGCATATTAAGTACTGAAGTATCCAGCCAGGTCTGCCAAAGTCTTTCAAGGGACCATGGGTTCTCAAGGGAGATGAAAAGCCCTAAGTAGGCTAGCGGTTTGATTCAGGACTTGGATTGTATTTGATTGTTCTTGATCATCAAAGATTTTGTCCGTAAATCCCACTGGAAATGTTTAAGTGCTCAAAGACCTGTCTCAGTGCTGGATTTTACTCTCCTAAAATGCTATTTAAACAGTAAAACAAAATCCTTTTTAAAGCAATTAGCACAAGCAATAGCAGTCAAAACAGTTCCCCATATAAGTTTTATTCACATTTTCCTTTTAATTTCTCAAATGCTTATCTGAGCCACTGTGCCAGAAAAAGCAATGTCTGATTAGAAGTCAGCTATTTTCCACATACTTTGTGTACCATCTCTAACATTTCGAGTCTGTGTATCGTGGGTACTTACTTACATGGCCCCAATTACCCTAATCTCTGCTTTTTAGCGTACAGTATTTTTCAGAGTGGCCTTACAGAAGTACTGATAACCCGACCTCACAAGCAGGAGGATGTGGGCGAGGTTAATGGGTCTGCTGGGGATTTTCACAAGAAGTCTGTGGAGCAAGGCCTTGATCTGAAGTCCTAGGCTAATGCCATTGCCAAAGAGTCACTTTTTCCATAGCTATCCAGCCTTCTCTGTTTAAACTGTGAAAGGATTAATGAATTTTGATAGAGATACACTAATTAGGAGACAGCTTAAGCTAGACTTGACGTTATGCCATAGGCTTGAACGTCACGGTAATGGGTGAAATGTCCTCAGTAGTTTTCTGGACAAGGGCTCAGATGAGGGAGGATGCATACGGGGCATTGTGGAACCACAGAAATATGTTGGTGTCTTCCAGTGATGTGCTCCTCACTTTTGGCTGCTGTGTCTTTTATGAGCCCTGCCAAACTCATGTTCTCTAAGAAAATACCTAGAAGAGTAAGCCAGCTGTTTAAGTGTAAGTTGATTACACCTGATCCTCAGGTGATGTTGAGAATAGCCCGCCAGGAATGGCATGGTGAAGTTTCGTATCAGCGCTGATTTCCACAGCTCGCCATAACTGTTGCTTTTCTAAAGCTTTTTGCCAGTGCCTCCGTCTTTTCCTTTCTCACGTCTGGTCGTGGTTAAATAATGTGCCATAAGGTTGCTGCAAGTTTCATTTTAGCTGGAGTATGAACATCACCTGATGCTTTTGAACTGCATTTTATTCACTTATTAAGTAAAATATGTTGATAACTCAAAAAAAAAGGAAAAAAAAAGAAAAGAAAAAGCGACTTATCACCTGTGCTTAGGAAAAATACTCAACTCCCTAGCCTTTTATTAAGCACCAAGTGCAGAAAGCTGTAAATGAAGGCATGATTTTGCTGTGATAAGTAGCCTGGTAAATACCAGGTATCAGGGAAAAGCCCTAAAGGAGATGCAATTTCGACTCCTGGTGAGGAGGTGCAATTGGCTTGTTTTGAAAGTAGTCCTACATGCCAACAGGTTCTTGTACCCTGCTTTAAAGCACACCTCCAGCGGGCCAGAGCCAGGCCAAGTGGAACCCCGGGCCTTCATCCCTGCCAGCTAAAAGTCCTTCATTTTTCCACGGGGAAATAATCACAAGCTGAAGTAGATCAAGAAATACTTCTACGTGGATCATACTCAGCAACAAGTTTAATTACAACCGAAGTGGCAAATATTCCCCTTGTGACACATCCTCCCTTTATTGGCATCAGAAGAAACATTTAGCAGTGGAGGAACCCTGAACTTCCAGGAGAATATTCTGCTGTTTTACTGCTCTGGCCAGGTGACTCTTACATTAGTCCAGCTGCACCTTTCATCTTCCTTTCAGGAGAAGGAATATATATCTTGTGATTTAATGCATGCCCAGCACAAGGGCTTTGCTTTTAAAATCTGCGAAATATTCTGCAAGCTTAAGTTGCATGATAATATTTTATTAAGGCAGCAACTCTGGATTTTGTTAAGATTTAATGTAGACACTTTTATTACTTATTAATCAAATCCCAGGTACGTCAGGAGCATGATTTAATTTCTACTTAATAATCCTCTAAATGCAAATATTGGAACTTTTTAAAACAAGCTAAACATTTTTTCACTTGAGCTTGATGAAGCTGATTAAGAATTACCTGCAATAAGGGGTTTTAGCTACAATGTAGACTGTTTAAGAAAATAAATTACGACCTCATGGGAGGGTGAAGAGAAACACCGAACACACCAAGAGTGAGATTTTCAGAAGCACTTCTCAGTGCCTTAAATCTGCTCCTTGTTGGGATTTTTACCCTTCACTTCAAATGGAGCAAGGTGAGGGAAACAGCCAGTGTCCGTCTTGGATAAACCGTGCATGGAGAATGCAGAAATATTTTTTTGGTATGTTCTTTACAACATGTTTGTTCAGCATTGCTGTGAAATCCTAGTTGTCTTGCTAAAATCAAAAGTCTTCTGCAAAAAAAAAAAAAAAAACAAAAAAAACCCAACAAGGACAGGTTAAACTAAGTGAGCTGAGAAACAGCTGTTAGATTCACTGGTGGGACTTTATTGTCTGTGTCTCGTTAGCTTTTTGTTGGATTTGGCTCTGTTCCTTGAGAAACAATCCCATCTCTTGAAGAAATAAACCTCATGTTACCACCTTAACATAATATGAAAAGTCCTACCATCTTCTTCTCTCGTTAAGCTGCGTTTGGCCACTTTTCTGTTGGACCCTTTCTGTACTGAACCCACTGCCTGCAATATTTCTCATTGCCTTATCCCTTCAAAACTCGAGTGTATCACAATGCTTGCAAGGAGACCTTCAAGCAAAACATTACTAGTGTATGAAATATCTTTAATCAATCTTTATCTTTAATCAATATACATCTACTTCTAAGAAATAGGAGACGTTAAAGATTGTTCAGCCAAACTAAGTGTTGTGCCCTTGTTTTTATCCCCAAATCTCCCCTCCAGCTTCCTCCGTGTCCCACGTGGCTCCAGCCTCCCGGAGACACGGGGCAGGGCTGTGGGCAGTGGCACTTGCAAGCTCACGCTACAGTGGCTCTTCTTGGTCTCCTCCCCTGCCCAGAGCAGCCAGAACCCAGCTCACAGAATTGTTATTACTTTTCCTTCTGGAGTCTGATAAAATAGAGTGAGGAACAGATAGTAACTGTGGTTTCTTTTTTTTTCTTTTTTTTTTTTTGTGTGCTGCTGTTGAATGCATCTCCTCAAGGAAGTTGCAAGTTGCGGGAGCTCAGAGTGAGTGGTGTCCTCTGTAAGTTCATTGCTGGAGAGGCTGAATGTAATTCCTCTTGGGGAGAGGTTGTATTTGTTTCAGGACCTTGTGTATTAAGCCCCTTTATGGAAGGAAAGAGAGTTTTCCATGCATGATGCCTTTCATGTAGATCGGAAACCTCCTCCACAGCTGTCTCTTTTCTCTTAGCTTTGTGCAGGGGCCACAGACACGCAGTGCAGGCCGTGTATTTGCCTGCTGGGAGGGCTCTGGTTAGGCAGAGGCACCATGGGGGAGGTCATCTGGCTTCACGTCCTGTCCTTAACCCCGACTGTCTTTGCAGCCCTAAATAAGTTGCTTAGGCCAACATTTCTGAATGTGGATGTCTGCAGTTAGACATCCAAATCTGTAGTTAAGCAAGTAAGTAGGGCTGCTCTGATTTTTATAGGCACTGACTCCCACGCTGTCTTTATGTGCTATGTTGTGTGGGGGTTTGCAGCATTACTGACAACTAAATGTGAATTTAGGAGCAGAACGTAAGACATCCGAGTTTGGGAATGTCAGCCTTGACCTACACACGTTTCATTTTTTGCCCCTCTGTGAAGCCAACGTGGTGATGCTTGCCTGCCTGAAGAGGATGCCAGCAGGACTGACGGGCTGCGAGTTTTCTTATTACAGCAGTGTTTTGATCAACCAGTAGCTGCTATTTTCCAATTTATGAATAAAGACAGTTATTGTTGCTACATAAAGGAGGAGATTTCTTCAGACCCATTGCCCATGATGCAGCTGACATGTGCAAATGGAGCTGGCTGATAGATTTCTAAATGTCAAGACCGGGCTGTTAAACACAGCCTGGTTTGATCCACCCTCCACCAAAACGGATGAATCGCGGTTTCTCAGCAAGAGGTTAGATGGCTTCTCCGAGACATGTGCAGCATCAGGGTGAGGAGATAAGGGCTCCTTTGTGGTGCTCCGCACTCATAAATATGCTGGCTGCATGGGCTGGGTCAGCCTGTTGGAGCATTTTATTAAAAAGTAAATAATCCACTGTTTTGGTAAAGTTTTGGGGGCACATTTTGATCTCATTTTTCACCCCATATCTCTGGCACAGAGAACAGAGGAGCTTAGAACTATGCTGGAAGGAAACTCAACTTCCTTTTCATCACATGGGGACCAAAATACAGTGTTCTCCATTTAAAATTCCTCTTGTTCTGGTTTACAGTGACAAGGGTACGTTATTATTACTTCGTAACAGGGAGTGAGTTCAGTGGCATACTTTAAAGGCCTAGATGTGATGGTAGGAAGCAGATGCAGCTTTCAGCTTGGTGCAGGTTTAAGCCCCGGAGGTTCCTGGTCAATGTCATTCTGCTTGCAGGCGGAGGCGCCTCGACTCCAGGATCCCTCTGCCTCCCGTTTGGTGGCTGCTGTGCCAGCCCTGCCCCTTCTGGGGACAGACCAAAGTCTGCCGCAGCTTTATACGGGGCATGTATCAAAGCCTACTTTTGTCTTGATGAATTCAATGGGAATTTTGTCCTTAAAAGTAGCGGCGGCCCCGCTGGATTCCTTCTGTTAGAATTTATTCTTTCAGGAGTTTGTGTCCAGCAGTACTGCCTGCCTCTGGCTTCCCGTGACTTAAACATGAGCCGACTGCTCCCCGCTCACCCTGGAAGATGGGGTTCCTCGCTGCAGAAGGCTCCAGCTTAGACAGACAGGCGTAATTGTTCAGAAACAATTTTTCCCTTGGCTCCTGATGAGCCTGTCTTAAGTCAGGTTTGGTTTTCGTGCTCTGATACGGAGGTGTGACAGTGCTTTTCACGTAATTGGGTTACCACTGCAAGCGTTGTCTATTTTCATTAACACGTTGCAGTTTTTCTTTAACAGGTAGGGAAGCAGTACAGGCACAGAATCCTTCTGACTACCAGGAAAATGTTCTTCAAGCAAATGGCTTTATCACATACTTGATCAATCTTTCAAAACCCAGCTGTTAAGCAGAATCAGAGTAATCAATTGTGCTTTCTGCGTATGTAAATAATGTATCAGAAAGGATCTTGGCTTTTAAGAAATGCACTGCCTGCGTTGTTTTCTCACTCCAGAGCCTTGAAGCTGCTTTGCTCCAGTTTGGATTCAAGAGCCTTATGCAGCACAGTGCTGTGTGCGGTACACAACTGCTGGAATTGTTTCTTTTTTTAACGAAGAGATTGGCAGCCACTTGGATGAGTCACAATCATGAGCCTAATTTTAGCTGGTATGTATGTATTGGGAGAATTTACCAGAGCAAGTTGCATCTCAGACGTTCAGAGAGGTGAAGTGAATTTCTTTTTCAGCATCTTAGAAACTAGCTTTTGGGTCTGAATTCTGTTTCTTCTCCTGTGGTTTTGTTCAGCCTGACCAGAAACACAGCATTTACGGCCTTTCTGGCAGAATTAACCAAACTCCTTCACCTTCAAAGAGATTATCAGAAGGAGACAATCTAGATTGACAACATCAATACTATGATTAATGCTTGTTTGCTATGCGTTTGACTTGTCTTTGCCTGTGTTTTGAACATAATGAAGTCCAGAGTTTAAGCTGTCCGTAGTGTCCCAGTGCATCTGTTAATTTACCCACATGCAGCCTCTGCTAGCGTCTTCTAGCTGGCATGGGAAATAGCACGGTGTGGTAGGATGCCACTTAAGAGTTTAATTTATACAGTCAGAGCCCTCCAGGCATTCTGGCTACATAATTTGGTTGCCAGCATGCATGCCACTGTTTTTTTTAAGCCAGTAGATGTATTCGGTTGAGTACTACATTTTGCTGTGTTGGTCTACCTGTGTCAAAGCAACGCAACCTCTGGCAGGAGCTGGCTCCTGTTTCTGGCAGCCTGTTAGGAAAGGAAATGTGGGACTTGGGTTTTGAGTGCTGTGTACACAAGAAGGAAACGACACGCTTTTTATGGCATCTTGCGGTTCCCTAATGCATTATTCCTGTCTCCTGTGAGGCAGAGGTGCCAGACTGGATTGCTGAGGGAGATGGAGGTGAGTTGTCATTTGGTGCCTGTGCTCAGCAAGCAGCTGTTGGTAGGACCCAAGTCCCTCCCCTGCTTTGTGCTGCGATGCTCCTGCTCAGCCTCTGCGTGCACCTCGGTAGTAAACTACCATATGTTGTTTATAGAGGATGCAAAGGCAGTGTATCATTTTCCACTTAATCAGGATGTTCCTAATCGGGGAAATTGCCCAGAGAACTAATTAAAGCCAAATGTAGTCAATAACTACTGTTTAAGAGACACTTTAATTCGGCTTAGCAGGAACATCCTCAGGTGATTTACAGGTACCCAGGCCACGTCCCATTTTTAAGCTGAACGTGGCCTGGTTTCTCCCGAGAGAGCTCTTCCTTCTGTCTGCGTTACGATGCAGGGAACGTCTGTGCAAATGGCTTTGTCCCTGTCTGGTCTGTTCTTAAGCTGTATCCTGCGAGACCAGGTAGGCAGGGAGCCCTCCGAGTCCCTGCTGGGGCAGGGTAGGGAGCCCTGCTCCCGCTGCACCCCGAGCTGCTTTTCCCGTTGCTCCGAGGAGTCGCAGGCTGTGTGCTGGTGTTGGTGACAGTGCTGCTTAAGCTCAGCATAAACACCTCCAGGTCCCGGACACGTGGGCCTGATTTGGGCTGCCTCTTGTGCTGTCCTGGCAAAGTGTTTGTTCAGCTGTGCAGCTATATCGGGATACTGATCTGGCTGAAAAATAACCCAGAGAAAGGGGAAGAAATAGGAAGAAGAAGAGGGTTGTCTCACCGAAATGGGTTTTCTAGCCTGGTTGGCCGTGCGGCTGTGCAACCAGCTGTACAAGCACCGAGGAGGGAGTGGTGGGAAGCGCTGGGTGAGGTCAGGGAGAAGGGAGGCTAAGCCAGCGCTGCTGCCAAAATGTTCCTCGCCAGATTACTTCTCAGCTTCTCTGTTTTCTTGAATGTTTCCTCACATCTGCTCTGTCACACTGAACTCTTCTGGATGCTAGCACTCCTGCATAATAACATCTGTACTGGTTCAGACAAAGACTTATCTCACCCAATATCCTGTCTCCAGTGGTGGCCGTAACGAGCAGGCCCAGGGGGTAAGAACGGGACAAGCATGTAAGAGACTTCCATGGCTGTTCTCTCAGCCTCAAACCATTTTTAGCTCGGGGGATTTCTTGAACCTGCTGTGGTTCATTTATACGGTAACTCTCAGCAGGTCTCTCGAGTCCTTCGTGAAGCTGAATGCTCCCCAGAAGGAAGGCCGGGTAAGATCCTGATGTTCATAACATGTTTTGGCAAAGAGTCCCACGGTTTTCCTTGGGGTAATGAAGAAGCCCACAGACAGGACAGACCCACGCTACCGTCCTGGGACCATGTGGCACGGAGGGGGACAGCTGTGGGAGCCTGCCACCCACCCCTAGCCTGCCACAGCTCACCTCCAGACTGGGGTAGCCCCACCTGCTGCTCCTGCTGGCCATGGTCCCTGGCCCCGTGGCTCTCAGGCAGTGTCTGGGGCTGGCTGAGCCCTGGCACAGCCGAGTGGGAGCGGGGCACCTCCGCAGCTGGCAGCACAGATGGGAGAGCTCTGGTGCTTGGGGCCGGTCCCTGGCACTGTTTAGTTCCTGGAAGGAGACACAGCCGTGATGCCTTCGGTGAAGCATGTAAGGGACTGAGATCATTGGGGTATTCCCAGATCAGCGTTTCTAACCTCTGAGGATTTCAGGAAGGTGACGATTTCCTAGAGGAGATGATAGCGCTTATTTAGTATGCTGAAATTGATATTTCCCTTGAGTCAGGTTTAATACCCAGTCCAGTCACCTGTGACCTACTGTCATTATTTTTATGAATACATAACTTTACATAATGTTGACTTGTTTGTGCAACGCATAAAAATATTGGGGAAAAGGCTTCCTTAAAGAATTGGAAATATCATGAGGCTGGTAACACCCGCTAGCTGCTGCTCAGCGGAGATGAAATATTTTGCTGTCTCAGTCCAGTACCTGAAAGAAGGATGCCAAAGGACCGTTTCCAGTGAATGAAGTTGGAGTACTTGGCTAAAAAGTCCAGGGAGGAGCAGTAGGGATGCACATTGTGTTCTTCTCAAAGGTAGACAGGTTTCATATCTGAAAGCACACCAGCCAGTCAGTTCTGTGGGCAAAGGAAGTTTCTTTGCACCCTAGCGCTTGTCTAATTCCACCAGGATTCGTGCCAGATTGTAAACTGGGTAACTCTGGATAACACCATTCTCTGTGCACGGTTGTGCTCTGTGACCAAGTAGGTGGGTTGCAGAGCTGTTCAGGAAAAGCAAACCTGATGAGGTGAGGCTGCGTTAACAAACCAGGGCAGAATTTAAATGTTCCTTTAGTGGTGTGTTAGATGTAGAGTAGAATTGTCGCTAGAATATGCATACCTGTTGGCTGTGATGAGAGGGAGAACTCCGTCTCTTTTCACCTGATGTTCATCGTGGTTCCCATGGTAGTCTCTGTTGAGGCTGGTGAGGCAGCCCTGCCCAGCGTGACTGCCTGAGCTACTGGAGGTGCCTTAGCAATGAGGAGCACACATGTAGTCTCATGGCAGAGCACAAAATTACCCGGTATTTATCTGCACATCACAAGCTTTTTATGAGTAGGTTGTGCACTTCTTTTTCCCACCCCCTTGGCATGTGGTTCCCCCTTTGTAAGATATTCACACTTTATGCAAATGATTGTGATTGCCCAAACTAATCAAACCAAGGACGAAAGCAATCACAGGCTCTCATCTAGCATCCAGTTTCCCGACTCCACTTCAGCCCCCACATTAGCGTCTACTTCATTAAAATATATATGACCCAATTCAAGAGCTAATTTGGGCGAAACCATTAGGCTTCTGTCCTCATCGCTGGTGGAAGTTTGAAGTTCATTTTCACACACGAGCGAGCAGTTCCGGCTTTAAGATGCATGAAGGTTATTGCTGTGTGTGCGCCTGTGAAAGAGAGGGAGAGGGAAGGTGGCAGACAGCGATCTGGTAGGACGTGCTCCTATTTCTACAACAGCATCGTTTTATAAGGTCTTATCTGTGCTCCACCCAGGGAATGCTGGGCAGGAGGTGAAAATGTTTGGATCAGTTAAACACATGGAGGGCAAGTTGAGCCTCTGAGACCAGAGTGGCAGGGTGCTCGTGTGGCCTCGTAACTGCTGGTGGCTAATCCAGCGGTTGGTGGGGGGCTCAGCGGAGTCCCTAGGGGGAGATGTCTGGTTGGATCTCCAAAGGTCTTTGGAGCAAGCCCAGAGAACTTCTACAGTCTGAAAAGTTGTTTGTTTTTCCCTGTTGGATAGCTGTTTTAAATCCCTTAACTTCAAAGGATGCTCTTAACAGGCGGAGTTTGCAAAAATAAGCAGAAGATGCCCAGATTGAGGATCTCAAGGTATGTTTTAATCCAGCAAATCCAAGTAGTTTATCCCAGTAATTTCCCAGTGATGGGCAGGATGCTGCGACTAACTCGTGTCAATATCTAGCGGCATGCATGGCTGGCGGGGGTTTCTTCCCTGGAGCTGCCGTGTGGGGCATGAAGTTATCTGCGGCCTGATGGATGAGTCGCTAGAATCTCTGTTTTGTTTGCGCGGTGTATCAGCGATCATCAGGCAGCCGTCAGCGTGATTGACTAACTCAGCGCCAAGTGTCAGGCAGAGGTAACTGGAGTGAAGGAACACAAGTGACAGCTGAAGAATAAGCAACAATCTGTCTTTTCAAATGAGTTGTTCTGCTGGCAATTTGACAAATTGCGCGGTGTAACTCAAAGTTGGAGTTAATGCGCTACATGGCTTTATTTCCAAATATTCTATTATGAATTGCTTGCATTTAAATTCCGCGAGATAGAATGCTTAATGATAGCGGCACAAATACAATAAAATTGACATAAAAATGCTGAGACAGTGCAAGTCTTCTGAGATTTATTCCTAAATATACTTGCAAAGTCCTGTTTCAGCATTTTTAAAAATAATTTGACGTTTTTGTTTTGTACAAAATAGAATGTAATAGGGGAGTTCTCGATATAAATGGACAAGAAGGAGAAATGGTGGGATTGGAAACAATTCGTTTGCCTGTAGAAAATGTCCTGTAAACTTCCACTCAGCAGATTTATTTGGGTGCCATACCAACTGATTGATCTAATTTGTCTGCCTTACATTGGTAACTCAAGCTTTTCCCATCCTAAGAAAACTTGACTTGATTTTTGAGTTTGATCAAAATGACTCTGGTTCCACGATATTAGGGTGAGTATTTGCTGGGAGATGTAAATAAGGAGTATCTCCATAAGCTCCCATTTTGTGCACAAAGGTATGCCTGGAATGTGGGAAGACCTTTCCTCCAAACTTTTGTTTTTCCTGGCTGGTTAATACCTTTGGGGAGCTCGCAGCTCTTGTAACCAAAAGTATTTCCCCATGTTTTTTTATAAAATTGCCGTCAGTCTGTAAGAAAACATGAATCATGGTTTCTCGAGGAATGGCTATACTAATTTATTGTAACTGTATTTCAAGGTGTTATAATTTGTTTCTCACAGTCTGGGCACTCAGTGGCTTGCACATGGCAAGCTAATGAAACAGCCTGTAAGAAGCTCTACTGGAAAAATTAAAGTGTGATATTAAACAATGGCAATTTTACTGGTGTACGTCCCTGGGGGGATATCCTTATTTTGCAATAAGCAACTCTTTTCTTTTTTTTCCTGAACTGACAAATCAAATTTGTACCTAAATTGAAATATTCTGCTCTGATTCCAGAGTAAGCGTACCCAGATGAAGAGCTATTTGCAAGCAATCAAATGGCTCCATTTAAAAGACTTGCTGTGAGGGTGAAGTGTCCTTGTTTTATATCGTGTCGCGTGGACTAGGAGGGTACGTTGTCAGCCACCATGCTTGACTGAGAGTGCCAAGTCAATCCCACGTTCGTTAAAACGTCCGCTGTCCATTAAATGGCTAATACTGCACCTTCAGCTAAGGTTGTTCAGGTGATTGCAGCAGCTTTCGGTATCTGCGTGCTCTAGGTCTCCTTGCACACTTGTTCGTGTGAAGGAACTGTCTTTATGTTGGCAGGTAGGGGTGGTGGATTAAGCACCACTTCCACAGCAGCACTTCTCCTGTTTGTCTTCAGCGCTGCTACCTGCTTATGCCACGGTGCAGATCTGTCCGTGAGTCTCCGTGAGATCAAGGACAGGCATCAGGAACAGATTTTCCTAGTTATCACTTCTTTTAGGAGACCTTGCAAACAGAAAAGTTTAAGCGCCGTTGGCATCAAGACGTGCCACTCTTGTGCTGTAGCTGATGGGACTGAGTTTGTTTCTCTGAAAGGGCTGAAACTGGAGTTCAGATGGGGGCTGGGTGGTTGCAGCTTACCGCAGATGGGAAGGAGGGGAGGTCATTTAAATAGATTGCCAGCAAGTCGTGGCAGAGAATATAACCACTGCTTGCCCTGAAGATATTTACCTGTTCTTTAACAGCTGAATTTGCAATGACATCTTAGTGCCTGTGGCAAGTAGCACCGTAAGAACTTTTTCTTTCAGATACAGGCTTTGTGTCTGAACCTTTAAAAGGCTGCGGGACCTGCAGCAGGCAGCATGTGTGTGATGGAAGCAGTGAGACAGAGAAAAGCTGAGCAGACCCTGCGGCAGCTGCATCCCCTCACCTGCAGTACCCGCTCTGCCATGGGGCAGGCAGTTTTGGAGGGTTTGAACTCTTCTCTCTCCTCTGCCCTCCAGTTAGCCCATTCCTGTGTGGGGCCCTCCATCAGTGAGAAGCTGGTGATTTCTTGGAGGACGTGTGCAGGCTGCTGTTCCAGAAAGCACTTGACACGGCAGCGCTTTGGAGGTTAGGGGTGGAGAGCTGTGGGTGGAATCGCTCAGCAAGAGCTTAGAAAGGAGGAAAAGGTGATTGCAATAACCCCGCTTCTCCTCCCCACAGACTCTCCGAAGGGTAAGGTTGGAAGGGACCTCTGGAGGTCATCTGGTCCAACCCCCCTTTAAAACAACTTGGATGTTGGCATCTTTTCTTCCGTTTTCAGACGGATGAGCACTAGTACAGAGGTGTGGATGATAACAGTCGATGAGTTTAATTCTGTTATGGAGTGAGTGATGTATTATCCTTTTATTCTGCGATTTATGGTTAAAAATAAAACTTCCGACAGTTCTGAGAATGCAGGAGAGACATTTCAAACAGGCATATTGAAATAAAAAAAATAATTAGATGGAAAAATTTACATTCCTTATCAGTAAGTGTGTTTATTTCAGCCTATTTTTTCTAAGGCAGATACTAAAATTTTGTTATCTAAATTCATACAGTTATGTTTAAAATATGTTATTACTTTGTTGGCTACTCCCTTTTTTTTTACTGTATGTCCCCAGACTTTTGAAACACAGAGATCAGCTACTTAAAGAATCCCATTGTGGGCTTAGATTGCAAATTAGCTCCTTGAAATATCAGCTGTACATACTTTGCATTTAATAAATTAATTTATTAAGGAAGCAAGAAATTGATTATTCAATTACTGTGGATCAGGCACCAGCCATCCTAGTATGTTAGATGAACCATGAAGCTGATCAATAAAAATACATTTCATCAGCATTTCTTAGCAGTGAACTAGCTGCTTAGAAAGGAACAGAAGTGCACACATGCAAACCCCTCTCTGCTGTAAGTGTTTTCAGATGATGTGAAATGTCCTGTGCAATGAATTTGTGTATGTCAGGATATTTGTATTATGTTTGAAATGCAATTTGCATTTCGTTCCTTCAAAACAGTTCTACACGTTTGTTTATATTGTATATGTTTGAATGAGATATAGGGATCCCATGGATCAGAGACGTTATAAAATCCATACACAGAAAAATCTGTTGGGTTGTAACTTTAAAGCTGTGCTGAACACTGGCAACCATCCGGAATCAAAACTGCAATGGTTTGTATGTGTCTCCCTGTTTCCTTCTTCTCAAAGATCCTTTAAATCTTTGCTTGGGAGCAGGCTGTCCCAGACAGTTTATCGAGGGTGCTGCCAAACTCTTCTCATAGCAGACATCTTACAGGGCAGGCAAAGCAAAACAAGTGTTTTCACTGGGAATTTATGTGCAGAGTGGTTGTTGAACACTTTGCCTACTTTTTTATTTAATTTTTTTTCAGGTCTCAAAAATGTTCCTGTTGCAGCTGCTGGAATAGGTGATGACTTACTGTGTTTTGCATAAGAATAGCAGCATAGATCAGCTCTGGGACGTGGGCAATAGAATATCATGACCCTTCATAACGTTAACTGTTGTAATGTTGCCATGTTTGGATTCTAAGTATGCAAGCATCAAACTGTTTCTTGCCGTTGTAACTGCCTACCAAACACTGATTGTGCTGGGCAGTGGTGTAAGTATTGCATTACTTCTGATCCCGTATTTGTTTAAGAATCTCAGATTCGGATTCTGCAGGCCAGACAGTTCTGCACTCTTTTAGATAAGTCTAAAACCTTTGATCTTTGTCAAACACTGAAAGTTGTTTGCGCACTCGTTTGAGATTAAGGAGATGACAATGCCTTTACTCGAGTGGCTTCAGGGGAGTTCTTTTCCTTTTACACCTGAATAACTGAGATCAGAGTCAGGTCATTGCTTTTGGAGCCCTGTTTTTCTTCTTTCTTTACTAGAATCCCTCTAACGATACTCAGCTGCCCGAAAAATTTCAAGAGATCCAAAGTAAGCATTGCTGGGTGGTTCAGGAGTCTGTCCTGCCTTTGAATAGTTTTGTTTTGAAAATAAAATCGTGCAAGCTAATTTTAGCGCATTTTGCAAGACTCGGGTTGTGATCTATGGTTTGTGTTACCGGTACATTCTTGTTCAGCCTCACAACTCCCGGCCAGTCCTGGGAGATGTTGTAGCAGTAGAAAAATCTTTATCCCTCTGTCTATAAACCCATAAAACTGCTACCACAAATCTACACAGATGAAAGAAGCAAAACAAGTTAAACTCAAGGAAGATTTATGGCTGTCACCAGCCAAGCAAGCACTTCAGCATGCAGTCAAGTATAGGCATGGGTTGAATCCACTTTTAGTCAACAGGTTACTGAAGCTCATGACCAAGTCCCACTGCATTACCAGGAGAAGCGAGCGCGGGTTTACACGCCTTGCTGACTTGGAGTCTGTTCCCCACAAAAGTGCGAGAATCTCCTCGTGTCATTTGTGTGACATTTGTGCCACGGCAGCTGAGTACAAAGCCGCGGACCGACGGTGAGTCATCGGCATCACCACAGCAACACATTTCTTCTTAATTCTCAAACCCTTTGTCTCTGGTGAGACAAATCTCTCTTGTTATACCTCCTTGGTAGAGCGGTACGAGGATTTTTAAATGTTGGGATGAACGAGCAGGGAGCTTGCACACGTTGAAGATCAATAAGCAATCCTGCTTTGCATTGCCCAAGGGATCTTAGTCTGGACTTTGGGCTCTGTGCTTGCCTCCTGGATGCTGCCCTGGTGCTCTCGTGCACCTATAAAGGCTGTGGCCATCCCTGGGCAGGTGCACGTGAGAGGAGATGGGCACCGAGTGCTCTGCTGCTTCCTGGCACCCGTCTGCAACCCAGAGAGGAGCAGATCTCATTAAACCAACAAATGTTTGTGTATCAGCAGCAGCTACATCCAACTGCATCATGTAGGGCCATCCATGAAATTAAATTATTTGATATACCAGATTCTCAATTGGTGAAATTCAGTACCTGAATTAATTACAACGATGTAAAACAGCCAAGGGGAGGACCCGTTGTCTTGTGTGTGTTTTCTGAGAGTTTGCTCACTGAAGCAGACATCTGAAGTACTTTTTTTGTACGGTAACATAAGATGATTATTTTGAGAGAATGCAAATGTTCAGAACGAACCATTTTTTAACCTACTTTGAGATTTGAATTACTCTTCCAGAGACAGCTGGTATCTTTTCAAGCCTCCAGTAGGGCAGGGAACTTTCTAGGATGAATTTTGTGTTGTCCTGTTCTCTTCATTAGCCCAGGTACAGATGTTTCTGTGAGGACTTCAAAACGAAAAGATGTGTTCTGAGTCTTTGAATAGTGATTTCCAGTCAGATTGAGACTCCTTATGGGATATAGTTCATCAAACACTTGTCAGTCACTTAATGTTCTCTGCTTTGTTGAATTCTCAAAAAAGGCATGGGCGTCTGTTTTCAGCTCGATTCTTTGAAATAATTTAATAACCATGTGAAGTCAATTTTTTTATGATGCTTTTTGGCTTGTGTATGCTTTTTTTGATACGGATGAAGGCACTTGAAGCTGAAGCCAGAGCAAGGGTCAGAAGAGAGGTTACGTTGAGATGACCATCATGGGAGTCCTTTTCTCCCCACTAATATTTACTTTGATAATGGAGCTGTTGACGATGGCAGAAAATAGATTTGGGGACCCCTGTGGGCGGGAAGGCCTCGCAGGCACAGCAGGGTCGGGTGCCTGTATGGAACAGTTAGCCAATATTCCTGCAACTGTTAGGATAATTACACTTTGAGGTTTTTCCTCTTTCTGAAAATCAGCAGGAGAAGGATAAACTCAACATTATAAATTACACTAAGAAGATACCGCAATGATTGTACCTCAGTTGCTGCCTCTTACAACTGCGTGCCTTGTTGCGTGTTTTGCCCCAAAAAGTTTGTTTTGAGGAATTAGAAACATTTTTAAATTAAAAAAAAGATACTGAAAGATTTTGTTGTTGAACTGGGGCAGAGAGAAGACAAATGTCTGGCAAGCTGACTTTGCTTAATGACACTCTTTGTCCTAGCAGTTATCTCGTGGATCTGACTGGACTCATTTCCCAAAATTTATATCCATCTGTAATCGGAAGTTAATGCCGTAGAGTAATTCCAGTTCAGAGCCTGTGCTCACTCTCTTAATTAAATTACTTGAGACAGTTTAGGGTGAATAGAGGGAGGATTATGCAAACAAGAAGTTGTAGCCTTCCTTCCATCCTGCAGAAGTCAGTGCTATTTCATGGGTGTTGCCATCAAGAATAAGAAGCTTCCTTCCCAGGTGAATGTCATTCACTTTAATGGCTATATTTACAACAATTTAGAACATACAGACGTGTTAAATTTACCCTGAGAGTATGTGCTAGAAGAATACCAGGTAATATTGAGAAGCCTTCCCAAATGCTTTGCCCAACTTTTCCAGACACTGTTTTTTTTTATATAAAGACAAGAGTTTACTGACGTAACAGGCTCAGCTGGCTTTGGCCTGTCAGTACTTCTGCAATGTAAGTGGTAAGCACATGTCAACTCTGTATTTTAGTTCTAAGAAAGATATTCTATCCAACTTGCAAATTCTTAGTATTTGCTTACTGACTATATTTAAAGCTGATATTTTGAATTTTTAAGCCTTGGATGTGCTACATAATGTGTTTGCCCTCCATAGCTAAATATTTGTAAAACTTGCTATCTGTCATAGCTATTTTTTGAATCAGTTGAAAAAAAAGAGCACTATAATTCCTGAGGACATTCCTCTGTGTTAAAGGATGTGAAATAAAGAGAGGGAAAATCTGTATTGTACAAATCTGGTAAAACAAAAGCACAGGAGAATTAGAGAACATACACGAGGACATTTTCCCCAGGTAACATGGCCTGCAGCTTGCTACTCTGCAAAGCAGATAGTGTGTTAACCATTCAGCTCAAGAGAAACACTCCAATTATAGTTTTTTATCATTTGAACCAGTCAAGACCCTCGTGACTGCTGGACCTTGGAGAAATATATGACTTTTTTTTTGTCTTGAATTAGCCGTTACATTTGTAGTTCAGCAATATTTAAATGCTGCATAAACTCGCTCTTTAATTCCGCTTTTGATGTACACATTATAGTCATTTTTTGAAAGAGACCACAATACAGGGGTTGCTGAATAGTTCCTGTTTTACTCCTGAAATGTACGTGTCTAGGTATATTCCTGGAGATGAGGCAAATGCAATGTAACAGTATGATTTTCTTTTCAGTCCACATGATTAATTTTTTCTCATGATATGGATACAGCCTAAGATTTATCAGTTTCAATTTATCAGGTCAATAATGGCCTTCTCTCCAGATGTAATATATTGAGTTCAACAGACAGCAGCCTTTTAACATTTCTGTCTTCTAAATTGCTATTTACGTGGAGAAGACGAGTCAGTGGAATCAGCTGGATTCAGATTTTCCCAGCTCTTCAGAATGGAAGACGCTAGAGTAAAATAAACTTCTAAGTGCCTTCTGGGTCTAACCAGCTGAGGTGGGTTATTCTCTGTCTACTCTAATACATCATAAGATATTCTTTGCTGTCCAGAAGCTAATAAATTGTACTGTGTGCTATCAGGGGAGTATAAAATATGACCTCAAGAATTTGATATCCTTTTATATTGAGAGCTAGATAAGACATGGCTTCTTTATTTACTGTGAGGATTCAGAAGTAGTTTCATATTTAATGGCAGCTATTGATTTACTAGTTTTTTTATTACATGCTGGGGGGTTGGAAAGAGGAGTGCTTCTGCTCATGCATAAAGTAGTAGCAAACAATTTTTTTGAATAAAGGCTATATCAGAAGGTACATCAGCGTAATCAGATTGGTAGTCCTGGGCTATTTCTACTGCCTCCCTTCTGTTTTTCGTGAGAGGGATCAGAGGAGATGGGGATTAGCTCCTCCTGTACACAGGCACTCAGATGTGTCACTGCCACATCAGCCCAGCCCATGAGAAGAGCCCCTAAACTGGGATGTGTAGTCCCTCTTACATCCAAGATTTTGTCACTCCCTCTTAAATAACTAAGGGACCTGATTTATATTGGTGATAAGCACCTGCAGCCTCTGATGACTCCTGAGTTTCATGGTGTTCATCATTTGGGAACAAGATACTTAGAGAAATGTGGATTCAATTTTCCAGCTTTAGGATGAAACATTCAGAATCTTAGCCTTTATTTCAGTGACTTGTCGTAGACATCACTGCAGTTTTCTGGAATAGTTTTATGGATGTATAATCTCTTTAGCCGCTCTTATCTTCTTTCACTCCTCCCTTCCATCTCATCTACGATCTCCTGAGCAGCCACAGCTGCTGATCTTGCAGTCTTTGAGTTACCATAGTGAGTGTTGCAGATTGAAGACCTAGCTATGATTCCCCCCAGCCTCAATATTTGTTATCCAGAGCTGCCTCGGAGAGCAGGGCTGAACATCAGTGCGTAGGTGAGGTTGGCAGCATGCATCCCTGTCTTCTGGACTTGCAGCAGCTCCATGCTGTTGTGCATCTGCCCCTGTTTAGAGGCGTTGCCCTTTGTGTAGTGGTAATTCTTAAGTTTCAGAATCCAGTGATCTCTTGGTTGTATGCTTTTGCTCCTTACCATGTGTGTGGCTTTCATTAATTAATTTTTGGTACTGTGGGGAGTTCAGTTTGTGAGGACACCTCTTTCCATAGGCAACCTAGACGGCTTGGTCTTTTAAGGGCCAAAACTTAAACTTTAAAGCACAAGTTTTTTATATGTAAATTTCCTAATGCAACTCTTTTGTTGTACAAGTGATAGCACAGGACTGGCCTTATTCACTGAAGAAACAGATTTTGTTCTTTGTATATGACGCTGAATGGGGCCTGCTTCCATACGTAGTCATGTGGATTTGCAAGGTGACAAGGTTAAGTGGAAAAAATTGATTTGATAGAAAATTTTATTTGTTTGAACAAATAATTTAGAGGATTGACTCTTTCATGACCATTAAAAAAATAATAATTAAAAGATATTTATCAAATTTATAGGAACTTCATAAAACAAACAGTTGAATTTCTTCCTCTGAACATTGATGGTTTTCTCCAGCCTCACTTAACTCCTTGAAGAGATCTGCTTTGGAATGTACCTGAACTCTGCAAGCCTCACTGGGAATTTGGTCCACTGATAAGAGACACTTCTAATGTATTAGGCAGCTGGGTGCATTCTTAAAAAGAGAACTTAACTTCAGTATGCCTGTGAAAGATTTGTTATGCAGTGAATTAGTGACTTGTGTACTGCAGAAAAATAGGGACTGATTTATCTTGTGAACAATTGCCTATACAAAAAGTTGCAGTATGTTAACAAGACTGGGATATTGCTGCTAGCACATATTGAAGGAAAGCCCGGTGCTGTTCCTATGTGGCTTCAATTCTGGGAAGTAATTATTGATTATTTCAATGAAATTATTCGGTTTATGTAATTCCATAATGCCTTGATAGTGCAGAAACTTGCGGTGCACACGTGCATCGTCAAATTCATGTGATAGTTACTGTTTGGGAGGAACATAAGAAAAAATAATAGAATTAAAAAATCACAGAATATAAATTTGCTTGTTTCATCTGGTGGTTACACCAGGAGTTTTACAGTGTGCTTCTTCTCCAATACATGCCTGCATTTGAAATACCACCACCTCCAAATGAACACATTAACATTTTGGATGAATAAATGATCCATTTCTACCAAAACAGCTTTCTGGGATATCTCATGTTGCTTGATCTCATAATGAGAGGGCTGGCAGCACATGAGACAAGCCCGCAGCTGTTCCCCTCACCATTTCAGGTCTGTGGTTTGTGGCATTCGGGATCTGGTACCATCCAAGTGCAAAGGCATGTGGCCCAGGATGAAGGCACAGTTATAAGACACCAATTTTAGAGCATGAGCCATTGTTATCTCTTTTCTTTTTCTTTAGTAACATTGAGGTCTTTCTGTGCTGCCTGTTCTTTGAAAATAACCCTTTTCTTCTTCAAGGAAGAGAATTATGCAATTGCCATAATGCTCCTGCTGGGCTTGCTAACAGGGCACTGCTGTATGTGTAATTACGGGTTGCAGTTGGAAACGCTTCTTCTCTGTCTTAGGCAGAGAAGGAAGAAATTACTCTTTTTGGTGGAGATAATGCATAGTGGGTCAAAACACTATTTTTTAAGGGGGGAATTTTCTAGTGAAACAGATTTTAATGTGGATACCGATATATTTTTTTTTTCCTGTCTTTCTCTACTAATTATCTGCTAGGGCACCAACCAGCCAGAAGGCTAGGCTTTCTAAGCTTAAGAGACTTTCATTGTTGAAGTCCAGATATAAAGCTGCAATCCATAGGGTGATCAGTTTTCTGCAAGTGAAGGGAGCATGGTGTATGTAAGCATCACTCTGTGTACACTGTAGCTTGTTGAAGCCATTAGAAAAATGACGGCATCAGCCTTTTTATTACAGCAGTTGGGTTAGAGCTTCGGCTTGCGATATTATCTCAGAGCCAGCAGATGAAGCAGCTGTTGGGGAGGCTTTGCGTGTTCCCATTTACAAGGAGCTCGCAGCTGTACTTGTTTGTTTTTCAGGGGGTGGGGAAGAGGCTGAGGGAGCAAAGCCACAAAGTGGCCAGAAACGATACCAATCCATTATGGTTTTCATGGTTCATATTTTTTTACTGTGCTGTAAATAGTTACTCTGAGCCACCCATGGAAACACACATAAAACACGTGCCTCCTGTGCTGTAGTGGATGGTGCCGTTTGTCTTCATCTTTCCCGGGTGATGTATTGATCCTGAGCCCATCGCCTTCTCTCATACCCAACAGGACTTCCCTGCATGCAGTCCTGCCTCAACAGGAGCCGTTCTGGAAGTATGGCTTAGTATATGGGTGAACATGCAGAATTGGGCTGTGATTTCTGTTTTAACTTCCGAGGTGCAAGGATTTCTGCTGCTTATTGATCACAGGCAGGAGAAATTAAATATACACGTGCCAGGATTAAAACATACAACCACCATGCAGCTCTTCCTTTCTTCAGGCATATACGATTTGAAGGGTAGATTTTCAAGTTTGTTTGGTTTTGGTTTTCTTCGTTATTATTGTTTTTTTTTAAACTTACCTTCCCAAATCCTCTCTGGGCCTTGGAAGATAGGGAGTTTCATTTTCAAAGGCATTGAATAGTGATCCCATGACATCAGACGCTTAGTACTTTCAATGATTTATAGACAGAGATTTAGAAATCCAATTTAGTTTCCAACAAGGTATGAAACTCAAGATGTTTGTTAAGCTTTATTTAAAAAAAGAATACCAATATGTATTCCCATCAAGATCTTTATTTCTTTGCATTTACAAGCATAAGACTGGAAAGTTCCTTTTCCCACTTGTGATGATTTTTATTGAAGCTTCACCTAGAAGAAGTTTTCCCCAAAACGTAGCTTGTGTTTGGAGTTAAGCAGAAGGCTTCGTCAAATTTCTTTTGACAAGGATTTTCATATTTGGCACCCAGCCATTGAAAATACACAGTCCTTGCTGCTTCTCTCAAAGCTGCATTGTTCCTCGCGAGGAGAGCTATCTTGCAGGATCATGGAAAATGAGGGGATTGTAGAGACAGCTTGGTTAAAGGCTTTGTGAATTTAAGATAAGGCTTTGAAATATTTCTGAAATTAAAAAGAAGCACTCATGCTGACGAGATGTGTTTGTGCAGACTCTTGCTGTGCATGTCTTCATAGTTATGGACCTCATGCTAGACAGATAGGGCTGTACCAGATCGGTACGGGAACAATAGTCCACTGTCAAACTTGCTTGAACAGAAATGTCCAGTGTCTGGCGTTATTAATTAGAACTAGGAGGTTTCTTTTAACAGTTCTGGGACTTTGAGGAAGAATGGTAATCTTAAAAATAGCTTAGACCTAACTAACCCATATAAAGAATTTTGTAGCTCAGCGTCTACATCTTGAACTGTCCTAGGGTTAACAGAAAACAGGTCTCAGAAATTATTAGGACGTGTTCCTTATGGATAGCTGCTTTCTCCTTTTGCTTGCAACTCTTAACAGCTGCTCCATGTAAAAGTCAATTCAGTAATCCAGTCTGCAGGTCCTAAGGTGTAGCAACCGTGCCAATTACGCTTTGACGATAGACTTCTAAAGTGTGTGCTATGGCTTCAATACAGTGCATAACTTAAAATATGCTTTTTCTGAGTTTTCTGAGGCTCAGGCGATCTGGGCTGAGCTAGAGCGGAGATCGTAAATCAAGGCAGCAGCTCCCTCTGAGCAGCCCAAGCAAGTGGGTCTCAGCGTGGCAGCCAGTGTGGTGATGGAAATGTTGCACCTATTCCTCCGTGTAGTGCAGCTCTAGATACCTCAAAAGGTCGCTTTCAGACCAGACAGTGGATTAGGATTAGTGTAAGGGGGACAGAGCAGATGGTTAAAGCAAATTAGCTGCTCTGTATTTCAGGGAACGGGAAAGGTTTTGGATTAATTTGTGCTGCCTTTGTTGCTTTTATCGTGCACATTTACAAAATTGCTGTGGATGTGTGGACACCAACAATGAAAATTGTGGTTTGTACAGACAAGGCATCTAGCTTGCACGTATATCTGAGAAGTGGAAGATATTTAACCCATTAAAGAGATGAAAACATAATGGTAGGAATAAACCCTTATAGATATGGCGTTATTGTATTTGGTCTTCTGCCAGACACAGCCCTTGGAGTTACGGTATTTTGCTGTCTTTATTACCGAGATGTGGCCGGCGCGACAGTCGGTCAGGGTTGGAAGTTACTTAAATCAGAATGCAATATTGCCTGCTGAGACTTGCAGTCTGACGGGACTTCATCGAGCAGATGAAGATGGATGGCTCTGAAAGTGGATCTCCAGCCTTGCTGAGCCACACGCGAGTGCAAGGGGTCTGGGCAGAGGATTTACGCTCTGGTTCGGCTGTCCTGCTTCAGCTTGGCCCCAGGGCTGCTACCGCCATCCCGGCGGGCTCTCTTTTGGCCAAAACCTTGCTGCCTCGCCCTTAAAGAATTTAAGATAAAACAATGCGTGTTCTAGTCTGAAGACAAAAATATGTTTCTAGCTGTCAGTGTTATTTGCGTAGCAAGCCTTTTCTGCTATAAGTTAGCTTCAGATTCATGTGGCAATTGAAAAAGGTCAGCCTCTTGCAAAGTAACCGACAACAAGGCGCTCAGTCGCTCAGCCAGCCCTCTTTCTCCGAAGTGTAATCCGTCAATCATTTCCCAGCTCCTCTCTTTGCTGTCATGAGATGATAGCAAATTAATTGTAGGTCTGTACATCAAACGTTTAAGCGCGCGTGTGTACTTCTCTGCAAAAACAGGTTTCAAATGGCTTGGTAATAACAATTCTAGTGAACACCCTCCTTCACCCATAACACTTTGTGACTTCATAAAGTCATGAACAAGAATGAAACATGGGTTTAAAATCTAACAATTGTTAGCGGAGAAGGTTGGCTACAAAAACTGCAGAACCCCAAACTGTCCACGCTGACCTCTTCATGCCTGTGTTTCTCTACCAAGCCCTTCTTATCGAAGGGAAGAAAGTCTCCGTGGAACTGATGCACTCAGTGACGAGCAGGGCATCCAGAGCAAGTCAAAATGCTGTTTCTTGCTATTTCTGAACAGCCAGCATTGTTCTGTGACGCTGTGTATCTTGGTATAGCTCTTGGCTGCCTGCTGCAGGTGCTGTTGGATTGACCTGCAGAGCCCCATAAATGTGCAGGGTTGTAGTTTCCCAGCAAAGCGAGCCTTAAAAATCCCGTTCTTTATGGCTTAAACTGATTCGAAGACCAGCACCTTTAGTAGAACTTTCTGTAAATCTGGTTCTGTAAAGAAAAGTATCTAGGTCAGAAGCTAGAGTTGGTGTCACCTGCTTTTTTTTTTTTTTAGCTGTAGTATGTTTGGAAAGTCTTTGATAAAGTTGGATTGCCATAAGGTATCCAGTTGATTTGTGAAGCACTCGCTGAATTTAACCTGTCAAACTTGACTGCAGGTTAACTGAGGCTTGGCAGCCGGTGGTTGCTCTTCATTTTAGACTGACATGAATATTTTGAGAAAAAAGCAAAGAAAAAAAACCTGCGTTCTCTTTCTCCTAGTCGCATGCCTTTGGAGCTCTTCTCACTTGTTTTACTTGCTTCCTTACACTGCAAAGCAGAGCCTGTCTGTCATTCAGTAGCGCAGGGCACCTGGCCGCCTGGCCTCATCCTGCTGCTATCGAGGGCAGCGGCTGCGGTGCTGACGAGGCTGTGGCTGCTGGGGCACCGCCTGCCTTCTGCTGCGCCACTGCGTCCTGCAGAGCTGGAGCCTCTGGTAGCAAGGGTGGGAGCCCAAGGGGCACGGTCGGAAGTGAGGTTACCCTCATGGAGCATAACCCTCTTGGGGTTATGCAGAAACAAGACTCAAAATGCACCCTGGTTAGAACAGAAAACCTGCCCCCCCTAAGAGAGGCACTGTGAGTGGAAGGACTAATTCTCGTTCTCATTCATTGAAATGCTTTTTCCCTGACTTCAAAAAAAAAAAAAAAAAGCTTTTAAAGGGTGTGTAAGCAATTAAAAATTCAGGTAGAGACCTTGTGAAACTTTAAAGAAGAACCTGTTCTTAGCCTGCAGTTACTACAAGTACCTAAATGCCTTTAAAATCTTCCCTGTGGCTTCTCTACTCTAGATTTTCCTTCGGTGAAATAAAAAAATAACCATAATTAATTCTCTAATGCAAAAATGTATGGCAGTTGGACAATGTCCTGAGGACAAAAAGTATTTTCCATCCTGAATCCAAGAAGCATGAAATTCTTGTAATGCCTTCAGAAGACCGATACGAACTCCGTCGGTCTGATATGGTGGAGGTGGCAACGAACAAGTGGTGTTCCCACAGCCGCCAAAGAAACAACGTCCCCTGAACTGTCAGAACTCCGGGGTCCTTCTTGGCAGAAAGCAGACTGACAGCATTTGTAGGTTAAATGAAACGAATTAGCAAACAAGTAATTATATTTGCATGTAACCTTGTTAAGATAATATCCTGTCCATCTTAAACCTGTCACATTAGACATATTTAATCTTTGTGACGCATGGAACAGTATATTATGTTTGACAGCTCCTAAAGGAAGAAGGACGAGGGGCTGTAATTGGAATGCTGGCATTGGATAATAATGATGAGCACTTCTCATCTTCAAAGCATTTTCAGCCTCGCTAGCTAATCCACACGTCCGCTGAGTGGGGAAGGTAAGTTTTATCCCTCTTTTACTGCTGGGGTAACTGAGAGGGAAGAACAATCTCTGGATTAGAACTAGAAGTGCCTAGATGCAAATATTGCTGTGTGAAAACAAAATTAATGTAATTTGCTCATTCTAAACAAAGTAACTGTATGGTTTAGAGTCAGATTACATACATCTCATCAATCATCCCCGTATCTGACCCTTCAAATATGAAGTCAGTCTCATGTATTACCGATGTAACAAGCGTCCTCTAGTAATCGCCTTACTGTTGTGTTCGATAATCTTTGAAAGTAAAATGTGAAGAGTTTCTGAGTGTTCGCACTCAGAAGATCTGATCCTGAAAGCCTTCAGGGTGCAGATTGTGTTTTGCAGTGAGTGGAACTTCAGATTCAGACAGCTGGGGGAGTATCAGCCGGTGCACAGGCAAAACTCTTACTGGAGTGTGCAGCTTCTTGGACAGTTTTACTTGCTGGGCTGGCATACTTTTGAGTTTACATACAATTTGAGTTTAGTGGTAATTAAAATAATAAAACTAAATCAGTTGCTGAAATGGACACCTTCCTCTCCCCTTCTTACCCTCTCCCCCCCTCATTTTATTAAAATGTTTTTTTTTTGGGCACTAGACAGACTAAAGGTGGTTTAAAATAACATTTTCATTTGATTTTAAGTGTGTAAAATTATTAAGTTGGAAAATGATTTAAAAAATCAGCTTACGTCTTACTGTACTTTTTACTGGAATTTCTTTAACACTGGTGGGTCAACTATTACACAGTGCTTGTCCCTTTGTATGATTCTGTTGTCCTAAGGCTGGTAAGTTGCAAATATACATTAAAGATTTTCACAAAAAGTCTGTTTTTCACGAATAAATAAATACTAGATTATTTTCTCCTCATCTTAAATTTGGGAAAGCTTCCCCATTGTCACCAAATTTTAATGCACAGAGGCATAAATTGAGCTATTCTGTAATCCCCCAGTAGAACCCAGAACATTTTGCAGCTGGTGAGCAGACAGAGAAATGCACTGACTGGTGACATTTATAATTACTCTCTGGAGAACGTTTCATATATGCAAGAAAAATCAACATTTAAAAACCTTAATAATAAAAAAGAAATATTCCCTTCTCCTTTTCACTGATTGTCTGCTTCCTTCACTTATTTTTACCGTTCAGACTGCCCAGTAATTTTGAGGGGAGACATCCCTTTTGTTTTTGTTCCCTTTTTTTGGGGGGTGGAAATTCCTACATGCATTTGTTAGTTCCCCAATAAAAGAAAACATTTTCACTTTGTCTTTACCTGACTTCTATTGGCTGAAATGACAATGCCATTAAAAATCAATGTGCAGAAAGCCAGATCATTACCAATGTTCTCCGTTGAACAGTTCATATAGACAGTATGCTCAGGAAAACAGCCTGGGTAAACTGAATCGTGATTGATTTCAGGTACATCTGATGGAGCATAATTGTCTACCCATTCCTTTCTTTCCATTCTCTTCTCTGCATGCTGCTTCTTTTGGGATCAAATAATCAGCAGCAATAATCACAAGCTGCAAGAATAAAAAAAAAAAGAAAATACCTATAAATGATCCCCCCTCAGCTTTGGTTTCAAAACTGTAACTTTATATTTCATACTGGTGAATTCTGATATCCCACTATAATACCAGCAGAATCTTTGGGAAAGCCCTGACTGCGCTTGATACTAACTTAATAAAAATATACACTTTAGTTCATATTGATTGTTTTGCTGTTAATGGCATTGAAACTGAATTCTCATGTGTCTCAACATCATCGCCAATATCTTCTTCCACTTAACATCTTTTAAAATGTGGCAAGAGAATCAATACTGTGAGATATTAGGATTCAAATGGTTCTGGGTTTTTTAATTGACGTTTATGGCACTCAAAATGGAGACCCTCTGCAGATCAGAAATACGACTCTAAATGGCCTTTTGGGAGACAGATATCAGCCCCCATTCCACAATTAATGCTCTTACTTTATATAAATTCAGACTACTTAATTGTTATTAATAAACTTAATTGAATAGGGATTCCAATTAAAAGAAATCCAGATTTAGTTCGTATTCCTTATCTTATAAATTTACATCAGAACAAACTCCGCTGCAAACTATTAACTATATGAGAAGAAATTGTTCTTCTGTGAGTATCTGCCACAGGCCATAAATCTGTTTTATAAAATTATTCACTGCTTAAAGTATTATTCTAAAAAATTACTTAATAAATTAGTATTTTTGGGTCTCAGGCATGAACTTGTATCTTAATACTGCCTAAGCAAATGGTTTGAAATGTATAATAATGCTTGTCTTACCTATGTCTAGCTATGACATGCCTGTGAATTGCTCTTATTGCATTGAAAGTAATTGTTGTCATGAATGAGGACATTTTTTTGGTTTATTATGTGCTCCATGCTCTTAACTATTTTTATACCATTGATGATGTCATCAGAGCACTGTGATTTTGGGTGACTGTTGGCTCTGACATGATGGGTTACTTTTGGGTTTTGTTTAGTTACAAATTCAGCTCTCATATATTTGTCAACTCATCCTGGCACCTGTAACTTCTCAGTGTTTCAAGTATCAAAAGTACTGGTGAATACTTCTTTTTTTCTGCAAACCCGTAAACTCAGTTTGAAATGTTAGAATTAAGCTCTGTGTCATTCATTGACTGTCATCAGAAAAAAATAATCCACTTGTTCAGATGATGCTTTTAGTGACTTCACCCACTGAAGGTAGCGGGACTATGCAGTGAGAACAAGGCTATGAGGGATGAAAACAGTAATATTTCATTTTCTTCAGATACGTCTGCAAGGAGCAGATGCCATGGAAAGAGTGTGTCACTTTATGTAGAAGCTCTTCAGAACAGAACAATACTCTTGCATATCTAAAAAGTCATGTCTGCTGTCATTTATATAGGAAGATCATTGTACAGTTTAGCTATTCAAACTCTTTCTCCTTTTCCTCTCAAGTTTAGGTGTACTAAATTCTTTCCTTCTTTCCCTTCTACTTTTCACACAGTTAATCATCAGCTACATTTTCCTTCTCTTTCCTTCATCCCAACCCTCATAGATTTACCTTTCTTTTTCATTTCACTGTAGGCAAGTCATCCCAGACCTGGTCATTTTTTTTGTTACCCCCTGCGAACACTCTCCAATTTATCTACACTTTTCAAATAATGATATGCATTGAAGTGTTGGTTTGCCAACTGCATCTGTGCTAATATGGCCAAGAAAAGTGATTTAAATGTTTTCAGTTGTGTTAATATGTTAATACAGGTAAATATGATTAACAGTATATTCGCAAATACATTTCTGTATTTCATGGACTTTCAAATATGCTTTTCCTATTTCAGCTTTGTCTTCAAGGGAGTGCTATTTACTTCTGCCATTCTAGATGAATTTATGGTTGAGAAGGCCCTATCTTACATCCTCTAAATCATTAGAAATTTTGCTATTGTCTCGAATGGAATAAGATAGCACCAAAGGCATGATTTCTGTGTCAGGCACTACATAGAAATGTGTGTCGCTCAATCATTTTTAATGAACAGCAAAGTGGATATAAGATGAACTGTCAATCACTTCTTAGGAAGTGTTGTTGACAAAAATACTATGTTTTTTTTTTTTCAATAGTAGTATCACTTTAAAATGAGAGTTACCTGAGGCAGATGATTCTTTTTTTTTTCCTGTTAGTTTTACTGAAACAACTGATTTGAATGAGGTGATTGGGAGAGTCAGATAAAGATGTACAGTGTCGACATCAAGACCTTTTCAGATAGTTAAGTTTTATGGGAAACAACCATGAATTAGCTTCTGATGAGAATTATATTGCATTAATTTATTACTTTTTTTTAAATACAAATTGATACTGTGATATTGTGGTCTTCTAATTGTCTTAAAATGTGTTTTCATTAATTAAGCAAGATAGTGTGAGATATAACTTATCCCTGATTTAAAATAAAAGAAAACATTTGAGTCTGATGTGTGGACCTGAGACAACTGTCTGCATACTCCTGCTATTCCGTCTGTTCTTGTGTATTAGGGAAGTTTACATGTTTGGTACAGTCCAAAAAACTGTAAAGCAAAGAAAAACTGTGGAATTTGACTCTGAATCCAAGATAAAATGCCAGATGAAATTCTATCCCTATACTTAAATCCATACTTGTACTTGTGGCCTATTTTTTCTTATATTTTTATTATTGCTAACATGTTACTACAAATAAGTCTCCTGAGATTTACTCCCCTCCCTCCCCCCACCTTTTTTTTTTGACATAGGAGAAGAGGAGGCTTTGAGGTGTGGTTCTCAAGATTTTGAGCCATGATAAATCCCTTTTAGTTACTTATTCATAATCAAATATCCAGTTAAATTCCCGGGAGAAAGACTCTGACAATGCAGCATCAGCTGTTACATTTACATTATGTGACTAACTCACAGGTCTGTTCCAATTGCGCATTAAGGCACAGGAGGACGTATTTGTGATTTCATCTGCTTCCAAGCACAAAATTACATGTTGTTCCTCATTAATAATGTTCTTTTAAAGACAGTGCAGGGATAAAGAGAAAGTCTGGCCAACCTCACATAATGATACCCTGGAGCATTAGAGACGCTGCAAGCTTCTGATCTTGGTGTGAAAATAGTGAGCAAATGGAAAATGTCTGTGTACCAAAAAGGCAGTGAGGCCTTCCTGAAAGCTCTCATGCACGCTCCCTCTTTGTTTTGGTAGATTTGGGGCTATCCCACTGTGTTTTAATGACAACCTATCATACTTTAGTTTCCAATTACACTACTCTTCAAGCCATTGTAGATCTCCAGGCTGTTTTTAGAGGTGATAGCTTCACCTATCACCTCTAAACACAGATATCAACACAGAATATCAATCACAGTAGTTGTTTGTTGCTGCAAATACAGAATCTGTGCTGTTCATAGAAATTCCTTTCTACCTGATGTCTAAGAAACTTGAGGGAGTGAGACTCAATTTTCTACAGGTTTTCTGTGCCACCATAGGCAAGTTTTTTAGGGTCATAAGAGAACTTGGGTCCTAGTACTTTTTGTGCTGTTTATTTTCCTCTCCTCTCTCCTTTAATATTTTTTTTTTGTTGTTATTGTAAAATACCTAAATAGTCCCTTACATTTGCGCTAAAAGTGTTGGAGAATATATATATTCCAGTGTTATTAATGACCTGGTGGTTAGAGGACCTTCTACGAAATCAAGAGATGTAGGTTTGACTATAGGACCAGTATTTACAGGATAAATGTTTTCTCTTTTGTATTACACAGAATTGTGAATAATTAAGAGAAATGAATCACGTGAAAAAATTTGAGAATAATGAATGTAAGTGCATAACTGAATTCAGAATTATCAACTCTGCCAGGAAGCCTTGCATTTTCCTTGCTGCTTTCAGATATTTGAATTTACTGAATGAAACTTGCTCTGTACAACTATTGGTGAAAACAGGAAGAGAATCTGGTTTGAATCTGAGCCTTTGCCATTGATATGAAGTGCTCTCCTTAGAGTCCTTGGGAAAATTCTTTGGGGAAATCTACTAATTGATAGAGCCAAAAAGAAACCATAGAGGGGTCATAATGACAGCAGTAATGCTAGAAGCAAACAGAAAAACATTATTGGAAGGTAGTGCAGGAAGAGTCAGATGCTTAGGCAACCTGTCAGAAGAGTTGTTCTCTTGCTGCCATGCGAGTCGTACGTACTAGACTAAAGGGCTAAAAGCGATGGATCTGCGATGAAGACACAAAAGCATAAATCTGGCAGAGCCATCATAGTTGATATTTCTAAATTTGGATGTGAAGGCAATGTCATAGCAGTGTAAGGTGGGAGGAGGCTCGGTATGCGTGGCAACCGGACACTGTGCTGCTTTGCAGTGACAGAGCAGAGATGTCTCTGGGAAACATTCCTGTTACCCCGCTGCCAGGCTGTGCCTAGAGCCAGTCTTTGTCAATCGAAGCGGGGTCGTCAGACTGTAGGTTAATTCCCAGCTGCAGTCGAGGAGCAGCTGGGAGCAGCTTTCCCCAGTTCGCAGGTGTGTTTGTGCACCTGAGCCTCCTGGGCTTGTCACCACAAATAGTGCGGAGCTGTCAGAGGGGGAACTAGTAGGACGACAGATCTTTGTAGAGGAAATCTGTGTGCTTTTTATGCTTGGAGAACTACTGCTATGAAAACCGCCTTCAAAAAAAAGACATCCCTACTACAAAGCTACAATTGTCACCTCTTTTAAAAGCTCCAGTCATAACTCCCAGATTTCCTCTTCAGTTGCCTTTGAGGTGCTTTGACATTTTCCCTTTCAGTGCCAAGGTTGTTTTCTTGCTGTACACTGCTTGTAGGCGATTTAGTCTCAATAAGGGGCCTGTGGCTGAAAAAGATCCAATAATGAGAGATATTCTGTTCTTGTTACTGCAGTTGACATCTGTGGGGAGGGAATTATTGCACAGGTAGCTGTGGGTGTGAACTGAAAAAAATGGGGAGGTGATGAACAAGTCGAAAATGCTGTGAATGTGAATGGAGAAACTGGATTGTTGAATATTTCTTGTCCTGCAGCATAAAATAATTATTGATGAAAGTTTTAGTCTGCGGAAATTCTGTTTTGAACTTGGTGTACATGAGCTTTTCTGTTCGGCATGCAGATTTAAATGATGAGGAGAATTGCAGCCTCTTTTAGGACGCAGCCATTGATGGTGACGGCATTAACCTGGAATTTGTTTGTTTCCTGCGAGTTTGGCAGGACAGGCTAGGAAAGCACTGAACATCGTTTACAATTCTCATGATGAAGAGGACTCATCTTCTGCACTGTGCTTTGGATTCCTCAGACTGCACAGAATAGATTATCTGGTGCTTTTTTCAGGAAGAAGTTACAATAATTGTATTGATTGTCTTTCATTTGACTCTTGACTGAGAGGAATAAAAAGCTTCAGGATTATTGATTTAGTTCTGCAGTCAAGTATTTTACTTTTGTTTTTACTTCCCTTAGGACCTAATCCCAAGGCCATTTAGGCAGTTTTGTAAGGCCTTAATGCAGTAGAGATAATGCAGTGCTGCTCGTCAGGAGCCTGAATCTGCAGAGAGCCTGTGTGTCTATCTCCCTGCTGTCATCTGGGAATAATCCTGAAATGAATTAAGAGAAAGTTTAAACAAATGGATGTTTATTCTGCCTTCTGAGAACTATTCTGCATCAGAGATAGTGTACCCAGCAGGACCAAGGAAGTGACTGTCCCCTTGTATGTAGCACTGGTGAAACCGCACCTCAAATACTATGTTCAGTGTTGGGCCTCTCACTATACGAAAGATAACAAGTTAGTTAAGCATGTGCAGAAAAGAGCAATGAAGCTACTGAAGGGACTAGAAAACAAGACTCATGAGGAGTGACTGAGGGAACTGGGGTTGTTTAGTCTGGAGAAAAGGACTCTGAGGGGAGACCTTATTCTCTACAGCTACCTGAAAGGAGGCTGCAGTGAGGGTGGTATTGGTTTCTTTTCTCAGGTGATAAATGATATAGGACATGAGGAAACAGTCTCTAGTTGCTCTGGAGAGGTTTAGATTGGACATGAAGAATTTCTTCATGGAGAAGGGTGGTCAAGCATTGGAACGGGCTGCCCAGGGAGGTGGTGGAGTCCCCATCCCTGGAGGCATTTCAGAAGTGTGGATGTGGCACTAAGGGACATGGCTTAGTGATGGAACTTGGTAGGTCAGCTTGATGGTTGGACCTGATGATCTTGAAGGTCTTTTCCAACCTAAATGATTCTAGGATTTTATGATTCTGTTCTTTTCTCGTACTCACCCAAATGACTTCTAGGTAGATCTTGCTGTATCTATCCCTGTCAGTGACCAGGACCTTGGGAGAAGTGAGGCCATTCTCAGCTTAAACTTGAACCAAAGGGATAGAAACTTAGGGCTAAAGATTTTCTGAAGTGCCAAGCATATCCTGATCCTCTTGCTACTGAAATGTATCTGTCGTAGTAGAAATGATCGGTGTGCTGTGCTTTGGAACACCCGTGAGTAGGAGTAAGGCAATGTGTTCATAGTCAGCACTTACACTGTAGCATTTAGATTTGATGGTCTTCTCCTCACACCCTGTTCTTCTTCCCCACGTACAGCGGAGCTGCAATAATACAGATCCAAACACTTCTGTAGGAAGGCCTGTTGAACTACCATGCTAACTGCAGAGGGGATGCCCACCCAGCTCAGTGACTGGAATTGAGAATCCTTTTCTTCAGCCTCTCTGTGCTTCAGACAATGGGAAAAATAGTCTCCATTAAATGTGCTGGATTTTATGTTTAATACTGACTTCACCAATTCCTTTACTTAATAAATAAATGAATAAGCCTCAAATATAAACAAAGGTCAGGTGGGGTCAGGTAGGCAGAAACGTTTAGACACAAATACAGGAAAGCAAACTTACTACAAGGTAGACACAGAAATATGCCATTAAATACAAGCGACATTTATTTTATGGATTAGGGTCTGTTGTCTGTAAAGACCTTGTGGTTCAAAGACCCCAAATGGGATCAACAAAACTTCTCTCTCCAGCAGTGTGGGCACAATACTAGCGTGTATAGGAAGAAAGGAGCAGGACACATGAATTGATTGTTTTTATAACACAATTACAAATCCCAGTTCCTTTGTTTTCTGTACCATTGTGAAAATCACACGATGCTGCAATAATGTATGTTCATCTTAGAGTTCATGGCCACATTTCCTCCATCACTTTCAGATATTTTCTATACCCCTCCATCACCTTGTTTTCTTGATGTTGCTGGTAAGGCATATTAAAAATTAGGAAATTCTTTGGAACAAATAGACATGTGCGTTTAAAATTATTTTACTATATTAAATTCAGTTTTCCCTCCCCTTTAAAATAGTGATTTATACACGGCAGGGTAGGAAGAATTTTAGGAAGGCAATTAAATGCACGAAAGTCCAGGTCAAGTTTGTTCTCTTAGACAAAGTTTTTTCTGTTAGGATGGTTAATCATACAATATCCTGAGTTGGAAGGGACCCACGAGGATCATCGAGTCCGACTCCTGGCTCTGCACAAGACCACCCAAAAATCAGAACACGTGGCCAAGAGCGTTGTCCAAACTTGAACTCTAGCAGGCTCTGTGCCACGTCACTGCCCTGTGGAGCCTGTCCCAGTGCCCGACCACCCTCTGGGTGCAGAACCTTTCCCTAACACCCAGCCTGACCCTCCCCTGTCCCAGCTCCATGCCGTTCCCTCGGGTCCTGTCGCTGTCCCCAGAGAGTAGAGCTCAGCGCCTGCCCCTCCGCTCCCCTCGTGAGGGAGCTGCAGGCCGCCATGAGGCCTCCCCTCGGCCTGCTCTGCTCTGGGCTGAGCAAACCAAGGGACCTCAGCCACTCATAGTATGTCTTCCTCTCTAGACCCCTCACCTTTTTTGTAGCCCTCCTTTGGACACTCTCCAATAGGTTTATGTCCTTCTTATGCAGCGGTGCCCCAAACTGCACACAGCACTTGAGGTGAGGCCGCACCAGCGCAGAGCAGAGCGGGACAATCCCTCCCCTCTGCTGGCAGTGCTGGGCCTGATGCCTCCCCGGGTTCAGCCAGCTCTCCTGGCTGCCGGGGCGCACTGCTGGCTCATGTTCAACTTGCTGTCAACCAAACCCTTCAGATCCCTTTCTGTGGGGCTGTCCTCCAGCCTCTCATCCCCCGGTCTGTACATGCAGCCAGGGTTACCGTCACAGGTGCAGAATCTGGCACTTGCTCTTGTTAAGCTTCATGCAGTTGGTAGCTAATATAAGCCTGGTGCTCTAGTGATGGTTTTGACCTACCAGATGACCTTGACAAAGCTTTTCTGTTGCTTATTGTCCTCATTTGTAAGATACAGATAAGGAGGCAGAGATCCATTGCACAATACTGTGACATCGCTTGATGAAAAATGCCGTGACATTTCCACGTATTTGTTATCGTCCAAGAAGTGCATTTATTAGCGTACTGTTTCCTTGAGCGCATTAAGCACTTCTCTAACCTCTTCCTTTTCTTTTCCAAAAATGTATGTGTTTAGCTAACATCGAGGAACCTACTCCCACTTCATAAAGATCAGGGGATAACGCTATCTCTATTTTACAGATGTAGCAACTGAGAATCTGTACTAAGATCCTTCTTGAAGGTTATACATCTTGCTCAGTGGTCAGGTTCCCGTCTCCCAGCAGCTTTCATCACTAGACAACTTTGCTACCCTTTTTAACAGAGAGGCTGATGAAAAAGCCATCTGCTGCTGTGGCTGCCAGGGAGTCACATGCTGCCCTCAGGTTAGGCTGATCCACTTTCTCTCCCATTTATGTGCGTTAGTAACACTGCTTTACCAAGGTTGACTTAGCTTTTTCTTTTTTTTCCCCTCTCCCTCCCAGCAGTATGGCGACTGGACAATTCAAGGTGGACTGCATGGATTCAGTGTGTAACCTCTTCATAGGTACATGCAGAAAGGGAGAGTAAGCGTAGGTTTAGGAAAGCATTGCTCTGCTACTTGTTTCTTCTCTGAAGCTTGCAACATGAATGAGAAAGGAAACTGCTTTTAGTGAAGAATGCGCACACCCAAGACACGGGCAGAATACTGAGGTTTCTATAAAACTGTTCATCATGGCTCTGTGGGGAGTTTCCAAACGTATTAGCATTTTTAGGTCCTCTTATCAGCTCTTCAAAGATAAAGTGGTGCAAGATGAACACTTCTCCCTTAGTGTGCCAGGTTTTACATACACCGTGCACCCAAAATAGGTAGGGAAGTCTAAAAGGGGATTTGCAAGCATTTTAAAAACACGGTGAATGATTTTTCCTACAGTTTTTAATTATGATTTGTCAGATGGCTTCTCATAGGAACATAATCGCAAAGCAGATAATCACTGATGGTTTTCTTAACGAGAAAAGAAGAGAAGGCAGTCTGGGTAGGGTTTATGCAAGGTGCTGCTTGTGGGGGCTCTGTGTCTCTGTCGCGTTTCTCTCTCAGCTCACTGTCGTCATGGAAGCTCGGAGCCAACTGGGAGACCCTGCTCTGCACGGGACTGGATTACTGACCCTAATGCATGGAAAATTGAATGTATTAAGCAGCAGCTGCATTTTCAACCCTAAGGACTTCACAAGGAATTTGAAACAAAAGGCCAGAGCCCTCTGAGGAGATTTTCATCGCGGGGGGGAGTCTCATTTTTAAAAAAACAAATTAGCATCACCATAGAGAAGCAACTTCCACTGACCAAAAATTAGATTACAAAATGAAAGATTTTTCGTTCTTCTTGATGCTGCTTTCCATCTCTCTCTTTTTTTTTTTTTTCTCCAGTCAGAGGAGTGCTCTTGTCTTAGATATAGCTGAGGTGAGCTAAGCTCTGACCTCAATGCAGTCGATTGCACTCACATTGGAAGTGGGAAAACCAGAGACATCTGAATGTCATGCCAGTCTGTGGGTGAAAGATAAAAGAGTCTCATTCTTTTATAGAGGGTTAACAACAGCGGTCTCTTGATTTATATGTATATAAATTCTGTAAAGAAGAAACCTACAGGAGTTAATCTAGCAGGGACAGATAAGTTTTTTTTTTTTTTCTTCCTGATGTCAAATAAGGTATTTCGCAGACTTCTAATAAAAGATAGTCAAAATTCCAAAAAGATCAGCGAAAGAAGCCTCATGTGCTATAAAAACCTGGCTTGCATGTACACGCATGTGGAAAACGTGCATGCCGTGTCCCTCAGCTGACACCCAGGAGCTACAGGGAGAAGGGCTAAAAGGTTTGTGTTTAGAAATGTGATGTCTGGAATTACGAGAGGTGAGAGCACGGACCACCTCTGTGTCTCTGCTGAACTCTGGTTTGCTGCCTCATCCCGCAGATGTGTCCCAGCAGCTGGGTGTTGATGAGTTTCAGGGTGAGGTTAGTAAGAGATGTGTGCCTGGGCAGGAGGGAGGCAGGGCACAGGGCGAGCTCGGTAGGCTCGGTGTGCCACTGGAGCCGGGATGCTGCAGAACCGCTTGCTAACTGTGCCCCTGGGGCAGTCACAGAATAGCTGCGTGCTCCAGCTCCTGACAGGGAAGTCTGGGGGGACTGGATGCTGAATTAATGCACAGTGAGTTTCACCCACCTTTCCCTACAATGGATCCTGTCTTCTGAGTTCAGCATATGTCTTTTGAACTCCCCATTTAAGCCTCGTAGCAAACAGTTTTATAAGCTAACAAGCTTATATTGATGAGTGTTTTCTCCTTAAGCCTGGCTATCCAAATGTAATAATACACTGCAGATTTTTCCCTCAAGGGTGCCTGCGTAACCTGTCACTTTGGAGGATATGCACTACGACTGAAACAACACTTCATTATAAAGAATAAGCAGATTTTAGCGATAGCTGTTGTCGTATGAGATTTTGCAAGTGAAGCATGCATTTTTGATGCAAGCAAACCAAGAGCAGACCCAACAATACTGCCATTGCTTTTTGGCTTTGTACATAGAAAGATACATATTTTTTGCCTGCAAAACACTTTGTAATTATTAAATAACCAATCCTCACAAAATGCATACTGAAAGCCAAAGCTGTCCTGAGGTCTCTCTTTGCCCATGAGATTATTTCTTAATTTCTCTCATCCTAAATTGATTAAGAAATAATTTCATGCAGTGCTCCACGTTGATTTGTTTGTGATGGTAAAGTACCATAAGAATTTGTAGTACAAGAATGAAATAGGTAACTACTTATTTTAAAAGATTAGATGTTACAGCATCCTTCAAAGTATGTGCCTCTGTATAATTAACAATATTGACAGAGCAGTTTCACTGTGTACAGCTCTATGGCTTTGGACTCTCTGTACACAGAACATAGCAGGGATCTTTCATTGTAAAGGTGGTGGCAAAATAACCTTTTTCTGCTGTCCACCGAGCACTTAAAGGTCACTCTTGTCGGGAACAGCAACTTTATTTTTGCAGCACAAGCGGGGTGTTTTGTCCTGGTTTATGCATTTTACTCTAAGGTGTGAGCTGTGGTGCTTGTGATGTGACTTCACACCGTTTCAAATGGGTGAACGCTGCATGACATACACCACAGGAAAGAGAGGTTCAGGCAGAGAGGAACAAAACAACTTGGCATGATTTTGTTCAACAAAGATGCTGAATCACTGTCTGTCCTGAAGAAATCTCCGGCAACATAGTAAAATTAAAAGACAGTAACTTTTCAGCTATTTTTTTTTGTGTCTCCTAACTTAGGCATACATTTCTGCTGAAAATGGGGAAAGCTGAAAGACTGCGTAGAGTTAGGTGACAGTGGTAAATCATGACAGGAGGGAGAACAAAAGAGCTTTTCTCCAGTGCCAAAGCTATATGGAAACAAGGGGAAATAAATAAATAATGAACACCCCACATCCCCAAGCAGTGAGGGGAGCGCTGTGATTACCATGGCAGAGAAGCAGAGATGCTGGCATTACCGTATGTGAGTCAGGAGAAGACAGTGATGACAAATGGACACGCAACAGCCCGCCAGCCATTTGCAGCTGATTAGAAGTGCCACAGACAAGCAGCTGTCACGCCAATGAAATATTAGGGAATTGAAATGAACTTACAGCTGGTTGGGGTACCACCCCTCGTGCTTCACTTTTATCACTGCTACTCCAGGCTCCTGCTTTTTACCTAGTCAGTGAGTCCCTATCTCCCCGCATGCATCCCATTTAATTAGCTTCGCTTCAAATCAAAACGGGCCTCTGCTTCTGCAAGCCTGTGTTTTATAAGGTGGTGAGGTATGGAGCAGGCTCAAAGGGTTCTCCCCAAGCACAGCTGACAATGGCTTGGTTATCAATGGTACAACTGAGATCTTGAACAGCTGCAAAAGTTAGGAGATCAGGTCCTTTCAAAAAATTCTCATCTCTCTGTTTTCTGCTCTTCACTTGTCTCACTCTTTCTCTGCTCTTTTTCCTCTAGTCCTTTATAGAAAACTTGTTAGCATTTTGTTCAGCTACTGGCTAGCAGAATAAGGTTGCAAGTAAGGGAGCTACTTCTCCTGAAGTAGCAATATACTTAAATTATATACCTGGATGGTTAAAATGCTGCACCTTAGTATAACGCATGTAAAATATATTTGCAGGTTATTTGGCTCCAGCCATGGTGTGAAAGGTAATTCTAGTTGACTGCTGGGAAATAGGAAATGTAGCCTCTCATTTTCTGCTTTCAGTGCTGAGCTATTCATGGAATCCACAACTTTTTTTTTTAGGTCTCTATTATTTTCCATTATTCTCTAGATTTAGCTGCTTCTAAATCCACAGCAATACTCTCTGGATTTAAAATATTGCCTCCAGGAGCAGAAAGTCCGTTTTCCTTTAGGATGGATGTTTTGCTCTTGAGTCTATTAATTATGGCCTTTTCTTTCAACGGGAATAATTGTGTTATTAATAGTCTTTTCATGAACAGAAGAAAGGCCTCTTTGGAAGGAGAATGCTCTTGCTTCACAAAAGGTTTCTGATAGCCTTAAGGTGGATTTATCTGGTGGAGCCTTGGCTAACCTTCATATTAAACAGACAGAAGCAGTTTAGGGAATTTGGGGATGTGAAGCAAATTAGAAAATAAATTAAAAGCATTATAGCTCAATAGTATAAATTAATGCAGCTGCCGTAAGCTTCATCCTGAGAGAGTTGTCAGTATCTGCAAAGCTCCTGCTATGGGGGAGAAAATTAATGTGTACTTCAACATTTGTGTTTTGCCCCACAAGAAGCCATTTGAAAGAGTCCCCTGTAGCTTTGATGGCTCTCCTTATCTTAAATCCTTCCACACCACTGCCCTGGGCGTTCCCTGGGGACTGCAGAGCGCAAGAGCTAAAACCCATCCCGGGCAAAGCACACGGTGAGCAAAAGCTGTGCAAAGCAGATGCCGATGACAACAGCGATGTCCAGACTTCCCTCTGCAGCTGCTTCTCGGTGCTACTGGCTGTGTGCATTACAGCAGGCTTTGTCCAGCAATTTCTCCGTCTTGCAGATGGGGATGGTTTGGATCGGAGAGAGGCATCAGCTGAGCCTGTGCCTGCAGAACAAAAGTCTTTTCTGTTCTGCTAGGGGTTTTGTTAGTGTTGGCGGGAGAAGAGCACTAACCTCCCTCCGCCTCCAGTATCCCAGCCCTGCTGTGGTGCGGTTCCCTCTGCTGCAGCTATTTGTCTGCTCTTGTCAACTAAGATTTTAGCATTGTCTCTCCCCTCCCTGACACCAAGAGATCAGAGAAGGCAGTGGCATGTCTCTTTTTGCTTATGGAACAAGGAGAGGAGTGGTGCTCATCCTAAACAGACACGTAAGGCAAACCTCCCGAAGAAGAAAAGACTAAGGTAGAAAGAGTTCTGTCTTCAGCGTGGACTGAGTCATTCAGAGTGGTTACATGGGAATTTAGGATAATAGAAAAAATATGTTCATTTGCTGATTAAAAAGAAGACGCCATGGCATTTATGCTTCTCTAATATAAACAGGAATTGGGAACTGTTGTTGCTGTTGTTGTGTTTATATTCTAGTTGCACTGAGCATTCTTGGTCTGTGGTGTTCTGAGAACTGTGCAAACATACAATGAATGAGAAGTTATGTCCCTGTGAGTTTGTGATCTTTATTAAAATAAGACGTTTCAAAGCATATGAAGGAATGCAAAGTGGTGAGGGCAACCATGATATGACCTGTGTCTGGCTAGGTAAATGCCAGTCTCTACAAAGGTAAGCAGGAGGAAGTGGCATCTGGACACAGTTAACATCCGAGAAAACAAGGTTTTGGAGAGGAACCTCTTCAGCTAGTATCGAGCCAGCATTCCTAGCGTTAGGTGTGCCAGGGGGAGTTTGAGGTGCTAGAGGGCAAACGACTATTGGAGGTTGCCATTATTGGTATGCTGGACCATACTGGAGTGAGACAAGTAGTGAAAGCATAGGGTGTGCTAATGTTGATGCAGGGGACAAGGCACGTGTCCGTGAATGAGAGCTAATAGGTGTTAGTGGTAAGAATGGTGTGTCAGGGCACAGGTCCTTGTGGAGGTGAGTTGGGTGCTACAAAAATGGCAAGTATGCACCCTGGGCAGTACCATGAAGGGGATGCAATATGTGGCAGAACACAGCAGCAGAAGACCTGGAGAAAATTTAACTGGTTTGCTGACATCTGTGAGGAAATATCCTAGAGATGTTATTCCATGGTTCTAGATGAACTGGGAGATACTTTTCTAAATCTTAGCTCGCTGGCTGGTTTTGAAGGTTTTTATCTGTCTTAATTTTTAATAAAAAGAATTACTTGCTTTCTTTAATACTGCTTTTTTAAACATGAATTCTAATCCTAACACTGTGAAATACGTTATGGCATGCTTCTCACAGAACATGATTTGCCTCCAGAACAAACAAGGGAATTTATAATCTTGAAAATCTGACCTTTGCTTAATTTATTCTTGTTCTTAGTATTCTTGTTCTTGTTCCTATAGACTTCTCTTTATTTAAATCATGAGAGAACAGGAACGCTACCTTCATCTAAAAAAGGTCTTTCTGCCTTCTTTAAGGGACTCAGTGAACTTTGGGTGCTGTACAATTCTCTGCATAAGGGGAAGGAGATGGGCACGAGAGATGAGGAATTAAGGTATGCAGAGAAAGATGGAACAGAGCAGCTAGAACAAGGTTGGAGGGAAAAATTCTGATCAAATGATAGCTTGCATAACTCTGCATCTGGTAGGTAACCTAAACTCCTTGCAGCCTCTGCCAGAAGACTCGAAACATATTGTCTAGGCAATATGTTTGAGCTCCAGTCATTACAAATGGAGTAAGGAGGCCTAACGTGTGCCAGTGGGTGCTAATATCTCTATTCAGCTGCACCTGAGACCCTGACATTTCACTTCTAGTGCTGCTGAAAATGCAGGTCAATTAATAGGAGCAGAGTTCTCATTTTTGATCCTGTATTTAATTCCCTGAAGCTATTATCGCCTTGAGGGAGTGGGGGAAAACCGGAGAAGATAATTAGACTTGACCTTGTGCTATGGACTTGTGCAAACTGTTGGATTAGCAATGAACACTGTCAAAGCTTGGTTAGCAAGCAGGGCGGGGGGCAGGGAGCATTGTAAAGCATGTTGCTGAATATGCAAGAGAATAAAAATTGAAATGGGAAGGATAAGGAAAGCTGAAAACAAATACTGAAGCCAACTCCGCAAGTGCGATGCTGTCAGGAGTTAATGTCTTTTTCTTTTTTGTTGTCAGAACATCAGTGATAATCAGGCAAAATGGTACGTACTGCAGAGAAACAATTAAGTTGGGCCTTCACAGCCTGCATGATTAAAAAAGGGAAAAAATGGAATTACACTAAGGGTACGTGTTATAATGAAACTTGTGATGGTTAAGCAGCAGCCGTACATCAAATAGATGGAGCAGAGCAACTGATTTTGATCAGCTTTGTTTTTCTTCCCCATTTCTCTCCCTGAATGCTATCTCACACTATCCTGCTATTAGCATTACTGGCTTCCATTTTGGTGTGGATTACAATGGCTTGAATAAGTCTTTTTTGGAAACCATCTGGCCTTAGACATCAAAGAACAGCTGTAGATAGAGCTGGCTTTTAATGTAGCTAAAGTTCACATCTCTGTGTAAAATAAAATGGAGCGGTGCACGCATTGATGCTGACATGGTGACACTGAGCCTTGGGGAATTCAATTTCTCATTTTCAGTTTCTTTGCCTTTGGTCTCTGCCCCCATCGGGGATTCTGGGCCAAATTCTGTTCACCTGACCCATGAGAAAAGAGTTTTTAATGTCTGTTCTTCTCTAGCACCTTTAAAACATGCAACCTGTGCTCTAAATATAGGCGTTGTTCAGCAAGTCGGGGTGAAAGGAAGGAGATATGAAACCCAAGATAATAAGAAATTTTGTCATGATTTAAATTTTGATAAAGGCCATTTCTGTTTGTCTGAGTCCTTGGGGCACTGGAAATCCAAAATGAAAAGCACTTCAGCAAAAAGAAACAACAGAAAAATGTAAAAGGGTGAAACCATAGGGCTGGATTCTGCTCTCATTTCCATCGGTGTAAATCTAGAGCGATGCGGACAGCTTCCAGATGTACGTAGCTGTCACAAACAACTGTATTGAACCTAGAAAATGAAACTGCTCATTGTTTTCATGACCAGGCTGTGTGCAGGAGGGAGAACTTGAAAACTTGACATGATTTATGCAAACGTATTAATTTTCTGAATTCCTATGACTTAGCGGTAACATTACGGCTCAGCTGGAGCTGTAACGCGGAGTTAGAAAATTTCAGAGGCAGCATTAACAGACAGACAGATTCCAAAAAGCAGTGTGGGGTTGTTGCATTCCCTGTACATGGGTCTGTGTAAAGGGGAGCAATGCAATGATCCCCTTCCCTCCCCTTCTCTCCCTTCCTTTCCCTTCTCTCTTCTGGCTTTTGAGGATCCCAGTAGAAGCTGGGATAACCTGGCTCACTGATCCTCCTTTTCAGCTTCAATTTCTGTAAATAAAAGTACCTGCGGCCCCTGTGTCCGGTGAAGCAAAGAGGAGTGTGTGTGTGTTAGTAACATGCTGCCCTGTCAAAACAGAGCAAATAGGGAATGAGCAATGAGAGGGGAAACTAATCCCCTGTTTATACCAAATCATATTGCATAGCTGTCTCTGAGAGGAACAAAGAGAAAAGCAAAGGCAAAGGAAGAAGCTGCTGCAAAAACATGTTTCAATTAGTTTATGAAGAAGTAACTGTAAATGTACCTCTTTAAAATTTGCTAAGCTTCATTGATTTAACATTGCACTCAACATGGGAATTTTCCTCCTGAGCTGCTAGGTTGTATTACACCTGACCTCTTCCCTGCTCTTTTATTTTTCAAGAGTGACTTTTTAATAATGGTTGGCAAAACAAAATTAGATTTGCTTTTATAAGCTCTCTCTCTACTTTCCTGTACTTTTTGGCCATTGGAAGTAATTGCTTGGAGACAAATATGCTAATGCTGTGAAAAAAAATCTATAAATACATTGTATCCCAATGCCTTATTCTGAGCAGATTTATTTTTAAGATAAAGTGCCCTTGCATACAGTCTCATGTTTAACAAAATCCTGTGACCCGTAAATATTTCAGTGAACATTAAATGAAATAGGTATTGGGCTGGATGAGTTCTCATATTTTGTACTTCCTCCGTGGAGTCTCGGAAAGTTAATCCAAAGCCTGCTTCCCTTGGGCTGCCGAAGAGACGGGGAGTGGAAAAAAAAAGAAGAAAAAAGTTACCCTGCAGTTTGCTGGGCGATAGATTATTACAGCGGGGAACAGAATACCAGACAGATAGGTTAAAATCACTGCCCAGTTGTACTGGAGGTTTATACTGGGATTATCTAATGAAAGCTCAAGGAGAGGAGTATATGTGAAATACATATATCCTTCCGGATGAAATGTTCAGCACACAGCTAGATTAAAACATAATACTATGGGTGAACAATAGGCTGACGGGTTGGGCTCAAAGGGTTATGGTAAATGGGGTTACACCAGGCTGGCGGCCTGTAGTGGGGTTCCCCACGGCTCCATTTTAGAGCCAGTTCTCTTCAATGATTTCATAAGTTACTTGGGTGTAGGATGTGAACGTGTTTTGAGTAAGTTTGCAGATGACACTAAATTGGGAGGAGCTGTTGAGTCCTTCAAGGGTAGAGAGGCCTCACAGAGAGATCTTGACAAATTAGAGAGCTGGGCAATCACCAACCGCATGAAGTTTAACAAGAGCAAGTGCCAGATTGTGCACCTGTGATGGTAACCCTGGGTGGACATACAGACTGGGAGACAAGAGGCTGGAGAACAGCCCCACAGAAAGGTATTTGGGGATTTTAGTTGACAGCGAGTTGAATACGAGTCGATAGTGTGCTGTGGCAGCCAGGAGGGCCAGCCGTACCCTGGGTGCATCAGGCACAGCACTGCCAGCCGGTCGAGGGAAGGGATTGTCCTGCTCTGCTCTGTGCTGGTGCGGCCTCACCTCAAGTGCTGTGTGCAGTTTGGGGCACCGCTGTATAAGAAGGACATAAACCTATTAGAGAGTGCCCAAAGGAGGGTTACAAGATGGTGAAGGATCTGGAGGGGAAGATGTATGAGGAGCTGCTGAGATCCCTTGGGTTGTTCAGCCCAGAGCAGAGGAGATGAGGGGAGGCCTCGTGGAGGCCTGCAGATCCCTCCCTATATAATTAAACATTATATACCAGATATGTTTTGGTATCTTAAGCACCACATAGGTGAACTATCTGAACACAGGAATATTAAAGAGGGTGCCGTGGCTACTGGACCAGTTGCCCAGCTGGGGGTAGCTTTCAGTAAGCTCAGAGCGAGGGGCTGCGGTGCCCGGCTGTGCTGAGCAGCGGAGCTAGGAAGGCAGGGTCCGCACACCCAGCATTTGTCTGGATAAAATTACAGATCGTATACAATGTTCTGGTCAATTAAGGTTGAAAATAACCTTCTGATTGCTGAATATTTTTTTCAGTCTTTTCTGTTTGAATTGTTCTGGCATGTGTTTGAAGCGGGGGCTGCCTGGAGGGGTGGCTTTCCCTGGGCTCCTGCCTGTGAGTGACGCTGGTACCATGACGTCTCTGCACTTCGCTGTCTGTGGCCCTGTGTTTAGATAGCAGTCACTGAATGGTATTTATTAAAGGGGCATTCATGAGCTAACTCATGAAGGGGTCGGATTTTATAGTTGTCCACCTCTTTCAGGAAGAAATAGGCTCAGATTCTGAATTGCCTTCTGGAGGCTTCATTTTCCTCCTGGAGTCCGTGGATGTGTGTGGCGTTGGCGTGCCTCCCTAGGCTGGGGTGTGCTTTGTGGGTGTCTCCGAGGAGCCTTGCTTCTGAAGGTGAGGGAAGGATGGATAGCTGCTCTGGCTATTCAAGGCTCTTCTGCTGCTATTTAACTGATGCCTTTCCAGATCTGGGCTTTCTGGGAACTGAGTCTAATTTTTCCATGCACCGTAGTCCTTCAGTGTGCGCAGCACTCAAACTCACAATAGGTATTGTTGCTTCACCAGTTACTGTAAATCAGCCATGCTCTGGTAACTTTCTGTGAGTGCTTGATCATGAGCCTCAGCCCTTAAGTGGGTCCTAATTGCTTCACAGAGATCTTGAGTCTGATCTCCGTGATTTAACTGACTGCACAAGCTTGCTGTCTGCGCTCTTTGTTTTTCAGTGATGCATTAGTTACTCCAAAGTCAGAGATATGCTTGAAGTTTTAAATCAGTTGCCAGTCCCAGAGAAAGCTTATTTTTTGTTCATCTTAAGATTCAGTTTACCATTTTCTTTTCTTTCTTTTTTTTTTTTTTTAATTTTTATTTTTAAATCCGAATGTATATTACTCGATAATTTGATCAGCACTGCAGCAACAAAGGCCAGCCAGTGCCTCATTGCCTGTTGTACCCTCTGGTTTGAATAGTAACAGCACATTTTCATGCTGAGTTTAGATGAATTGGCTCCTGCCTGTGTGTGCCGGGTAATGTCCTTTCATATTCTTGGCATTGGGAATGAATAGGATTTTGAACACAGCTTGCAGATGTTAAGGCTTATTGTAGGAAAAACCCTCACAAAAACTTTAAGCTTCTAATATGTGCCTAAAAGCCAAAGAGGGTATCGGAATTACAGCACTAATTCAGTTGCTATTGGGTGGTTGCTGAATCTCTAATTGCCTGTGCTGCACGCACTTAAATGCGTGTGGTGATAGGTGACTTAAATTTATAGTTCCCAGATTTTTTTCCTTGTTCTTTTGTAATGTCATAGGACAACTTTGGCAACCTGATTGTTCGTAGACCTACATTCAGCTATGAAATCCCAAATACCTTCTTTGACATGAGTGGTGCCCGTGCATCTCAATTAAGATAAAAGTTTGACTTTTTTTTTCCCTCCAAAGTAGCAAAATAGCTCTGTTATTGATATCATAATCTACTATAGGTAGGAATTAAAAAAAAAAAATCCAAAAAAAATCCAAAAAAAATCCAAAAAACTAAAATGTCTGTATTCTGAAGAAAGTCAGTGTATTTGCCACCTTGTGATTTATTACTTGCTTGCAAAACCAGAAACTGAGAAAACCTTTGCGGTGTCAAAACTGTCAACTTCTTACTCTGACAGGGTGTTTTTCTGAATAGTAACACAAAGCATAAACACCTAACAAATCTCCTTTTTTTTTTTTTTTAAGGAATTACTGTGATTTGCTGATCCTATTTGATTTTACAGCAGAGGGTAATGCTATTGAAAAGCCGGATTTAACACAGATAGTTAAGAGGGATTCTGTTTTTTTTATTTTATTTTTTTCTTTTTGCAAGAGGGATGTTTATTTCAGCTGTGGATTTAATCCTTCCTTCAAAGAGAACTGGAGGATAAGGTGAATGCCAGAGCAGCGCTGTGGGTTTCTACTGTAGTTTTGCTTTTTGTTGCTGCAGTGTTGTACAAGTTTCTGTTAATGTGGCTGTGCAGGTGAAAATGCTGGGACTTCATTAACAGGCCTAGTGATGATGTGTGAACCAGAATAAAATCCCGTTCCTCCTCTGTTAGCTGTTAGATTTGCAAGACTTAACAGAAGTAGAAAGTAGCATGCCCTGCTTGTGTTATTCCACTGAGCAGATTTCACTCAAGCTCTACATGGGCAGTAGAGTGAAAAGAAAAATAGCAGTAAAAATGTGAAATCTTTATGCAGTCACATTTCTGAGTAAAACCAAACATCTGAAACCTTCAAAGTGAGGCTTCGCAGACAAACTACAATGGGTCATCTGTGCTATAGCCAAAACCTACTGAGAAAAAATAACCTGAGAATGATACATTAACAAGGAAAAAGTAAGGAAATGAACACATCGTTTTACCTTGCAGCCCATGAAATTCAGCACAGTGTCAGAGACTGGAGTCAGACCCCTACACGGTTGCGTGTGGCTGTACTGGTGCCTCATTTACCACCTCCCTAGCTCCAGCATGAGTAAGATGGATGGTCGTGTGCCCAAAGACCTAGTCTAGGTCTTATGAGTAAATCTGAATGAATAATAATGATTTTTCCAATTCTAGGCTAAAGTGAATTAAAAAAAAAAACAACAGTGGACAAATAAAATGTTTTAAACCAGGTTAGAGCCATTTGTTTTTTCTGCCCCTTGGTCCCTACTCCCATGTGAGCGTTAATTCAGTGATGCTTGGGTACCGTCGCAGTGGAGTTGTGTGAACAGACAAGATAGTCCAGTTTGATTAAAAAGTAGCCAGCTCACTGAATAATTACTTTATTGCTAAAGAAGAAGCTGTTTTTGTTCTGCCTTTTATAAACTCTGTTAAATCTCTTTTCTAAACTGTGTTTTTTGCATAAAATAATTTAACTTATACGGAAAAGAGTGCTTCAACATGTGTTTTAAGAGAGATGAGCAAATAAATCCTTTTTCAGCAACAAGAAGTGCATCTAACACTTCATTCTTCTTAAGCATTGCAATGCACAAGAAAATAAAAAATAGAATAAAATAACACTCAGGTGAAGGTGGTAAAAACAGAAGAGTTCTTTAAAAGCCAGTGTTTCTTGTCTCTTGGTAAAGCAATCAATATGTTCTCTAAAAGCTTTAAGGCAGTATGAGTTTCTTTAAATAGTGATGTAGTTTTGAAATGCCCTTTCATACCTAGGTAGAGCAACATTAAAACAAGAGATAGCATCATCAGACTTGCTTTGACTGATGAAAGGAAAGGGCTGGTTGTCTGAGCACAGTCTTTCTGTTCAAGATATCTTGCTAGATGCAAATCATTCTAGACCGAAATCATATTTCGCTCTCGTATTACCTTCCTAGAGAAATCCTTGCAGACACGGACCAGCGCTTTCCCTAGCAGTCACCAAGGTCATTATTTTTTTTTTTTTACTCAATCTTATATACTGGATATTTTACTTATTTCCCAGGGCACTTCACAGACATGAAGCATAAAACATAGGTCACGGGCACTTGTGGTAATTAAAGACCCATGGTATGTATGTTCTAGGCTGTTAACTTGGGTATCTTGGCAAAGTTCCAGCGGGAGTAATTATGTGCTGTCTACCTGAATTCTGTCTGCAGCTTCAGCTGGATAAGGTATTGCACTCGCGTCTTATCCTACATTAGTACATAATTTTAGTTGCTCGGTCTCCTGGGCCTGAGATCCTAGGAGCTGTTCACTGATTTATCTTTTGGAAAATCACTACGGATTTTGGATGTCTATCTTGTTGCCCCATAAAAAGGTGCAGTTCTGAGGGAGCATATCCGCAACACTTTGTGAAAGTCAAGGCCTTTCAACATTTGTTTTTATGTTAGGCATGTGAAATCACCAGTTATTTTGGAAAATTTAAGCTTTCAGCAGAAATTCAGCAGTTCCGGGGTGGGTATTGTTCACTGGTAAATGCCTAGTGTAAGAATAATTCTCCACTGGAGCTGCAGTGCATTTACAAATAGAAATGACTCCCTTTCAAACAGAACAAAACAACCCCTCCCACCCCACATACACCTCTAATAATCCTGAATTTGCCTGAGAATATGTATATCTTTCTGTCAGAGACAAATCAAGGCAGAACAGACAACTAAGAGGACTGCAGTTCATGCTGAATCTTTACCGGAAAGGAATCGATTAGTAGGAGAGAATTCTCGTTGCTATTATCTTAATGTATTCATATATTCATAAATATTGACACTGTTCCACTCTGTTGTCTGAGAGTTAGTCAAAAGCTTTTGAATATGTAAGTCATTAATACTCTAACATATTGTAGAAGGAAATGATGCTATAGTTTATATACCATCAGTTGCTTTGTGAGAACCGTTTTTGGCCATATGCGTGCTGTTGTGTGGTACTGCTAAGTACCAAATTCCTGAAGACATCGGAGGTATAGTTCTGACAGTGCCTGAAGCTGCTCAGTTAGAACAGAGGACTAAATTTAACTCTGGTCATTTTTGTTTTAAAAATGGAGATTTATAGTAAGAAGACACTCCAGTAAAGTATCCCAAGGGACTACTGTGATGAAGTTAATATAGCAGGGATTTTATGTCTTACAACATCACCTGCAGCAAACTGTGTAGTCACAAAAACTATCCTGCCATTGTGGAAATAACCTCCTCAGGCACAATATCTGCGGTGTCTCGAATAACAGGAGTGGTACCTCAGGATGGAAATTACCCAAACCATAAATGTACGTAGGATAGATATTAACGGGATTAAATGTACATGTCGTGCCTCTGAGAAGGGGATACTTAGAGGCTGCTTCGCCATCTGTAAATCTGACGCTGGTGTTATTGACTGCTTACACAGACTTTGATTCTTGGTATTGGGAGGAATCACAGCAATTAACGTCATAGATTCTGAAATGCCAAACAAGCAGTTTTCTTTTTCTTTTCCAGCTGCATTTTTTTTTTTTCCTGTCAAAGAGGAAGAAAAGAACAGAGAATACAGAATGTCATTAGGCCTCAGGAAGCCTGTCTGGGTGGGAATAGCAATGGTTCAGGGACATTCTTAATCCTTTTTGCTGCCAACAAGGGGATAAAAATGCTGTACAAGGTCATGTCGATGGTTTGTCTAGTCCAGTGGTTTGCCCCAGGCAGTGGCAACAGGAGACACTATTTAGCACTAGCCACTTCCTTCACCCTTGTTCATGTACTCCAATATCTACGATGATTAAGTGAAGGGTGCTAGAGGATGGATCCCTCTCTATTCTTCTTAATACTTGATTACGGACCTGCTGATGCCAATTTTTATAATCCCTTTTTGATTGTGTCTCCACAACCTACTGTTGTATAAAGAAATACTTCCTGCTGTGTGTTTTAAACCCATCTCCTACTTGTTTCCTTGGGTGTGCCTCTCAGAAGTAGCCAGCGTTGATGAACGGCATTCACCTGTCCATTACTTTTGCGTTGAGAATCACGTCCCTTTTTGGCTTTCTCTCCAAATGGAAGAGTCCCAGATTTTTAGCCTTTCCAGGTAAGGCAGGAGTGATGTTTTCCAACAACATTTGAAAGGTGTGCTGGGCCAGCCTCTTGGACTTCATCTAGACACAAGTTGCAATGAGGGCAAATCCCATTAGATATTAGGAAAAACTTTTTCAACCATGCAAACGATTGGTGGTTAAGCATTAGAACAGGAGCCCAGATGAGTTGTGGAATCCCCGTCCTTGGAGATTCGGCTGGCTACAACCATCAGCAGCCAGCTTTACCCTGGAAGTTGACCCATCTTTGAGCAAGGCACTGGACCAGATGACCTCCAGAGATCCTTTCCCCTTTATTCCATGATTCTGAATACACATCCAGATATTTGGAGATAAATTTATCACTTCTGTTATTCCACTAGATCAGTCCTCATGCTATTCGAGCAGGTGGAGTTGTTCATTTTGACTTCAGTTGGAATTAAGACAACTTCTTAGTGTCTGTAGTCCTGTTCCAGTGCCTGTTAAATCAGACATTTCACGACTGCGATTTATTTCTCTAATTTCTCTAATCCATTTATATATGTGACATCTATAACAGTGTGTGGGAGTCAGTTCTACAGTATCATTGTATGAAAAAACACTCTTCTGTAGCCTAAAAGTTTATCTACTTTTTTATTTGCATTCCTCTCCATTGCCTTCCCTCTCTGGTTTGGTATGAGTTTGTCAGACCATTTATAGGAAGCAGATTAGTGGGGGGAAACAGTAAAAAAAAATCTTGAATAAAAGAGCTTAATACGTAACACTGAATTGGGAACTGTCAACCATGACAGAAGATGAAAGTGTTGAAATTCAAATAAGCGTACTGGGCAGTGTATTCCTACCTCATCCTCAACATTAATATGCCTTGGTTGTGATAGCAGGGCATTGTGCATGCAGAAGTTGAAGGCTGCTCGAAGAGTAGGGCTGGGGTGAGATGGATTATTTCTCCAAAATTGCTGACTAGCAGCAAGTCCTCAGCTGGTTTAGGAATACCCTTTTACCCAGCTGAGCATCCTGCCTGATGGTGTCATTGCTCCTGAGAGGAGCCGGAGCTGGGCCAGTGACCCGGAGGTGAAAAGCTCTGTGTCCCATTAGCCAGTCTCTGGGGATATTTGGGCCTTCCAATTTTAACTGTTTGAGATTCATGCGCTTTCTGTGACGGCTGCATTTGGCAGAAGCGGACCGCTGATAAGCGATGCGATCAGGCCATTCCCCTGAGGTTTCCTCCGTCACCCTCTCCATTTGTAACTTGACAGTTTGCATAGCAAAGAAATCAGTTATTTACTAACATTTTCCAGTCGTTGAGCAGAAAAATGTCACAACATCTCTGTAATACAGTCTTTAGCTCCAAATCGTGCTTTGAAATGGGTAGAAATATGCATGACTCTGCAGCAAGCAGAAGAATTGTAGCCGATAACTTTGCAACCAAATTGAGATGACACAGATGCGCTGTGTATGAATATCTCCTGCTGTTTGCACCTCTTCTGTCTGAGAACGGTATCTTTGCTACTTGTAGACCAGATTCTTGTAGGTTTTATAGTGTGTGGAAGAAAATATGGCCTCTTGTGTCTATCCTTTGCAGTTCTCAGCGTGTTTTACAGTCCCTAGTTCTGGAGCCCTTTTGATTACCACAAGGTGCTGCTGAGTTTGTTAGCGCAGAGTTTAGAGGCACTAACTTCTGAACGGGCTGCAACAGCTCGAAATCTGATCAGTTACAAGGAGTGCAGTAATTCTCCTTATCTTAGTGCTTTCTCCTCCGAGACAGTGGTTGGCTGTGCTATCAGCGCATTGCTAAAGGCTTCACAGAAGCTGCCTTTAAACCCAACCGTGTAGGCAGTACCAGCAGCAAGCTGGCACGTGGAAGCCTGTGTCTCCTCCGAGTGCATCTTCAAGAGCCTTTGGTTTGTCAGCCACTTCACACACTGCTCTTCTGAGCCACGTGGGTCTGACATGAATTCCCTAGGAGATGGGAGAGTGTGGCGTCTCGTCAGTCCACGCAAGGCACTATTTGTTTCAATAAACATAATGCTGGCTGTAATAAGCAAGCGGCGGACTTCCCCATGAGGCTATCTCTTTTTCCCCAGAGACAGTACAGTATAAGAAATTACTTTTATTCCAGCCATTTCTGCCTTGAGTGATGAGTGAGAATGGGCGATTCTTCTCAAAAGAGCCTAAGACAAAAAGTGATCGGTGATATTAATAATTTTTTTTATTTTTAACAAACCAGCTGAATTAATTCCCTTCAGGTGGCCACATTCAGCAGCCCGTTAGAAGGAAACCAAGCAAGATATCTCTTACTATGTATGCAAAATCGATTTGAACTGATAGGCTGGGATGTGGGAGCCTGTCACTCCAGCCACGATGCCACCAGTGGAGCCTGATGGCATTCCTTACGGAGCCCGACAGGACGCCTCAGTGCGCTATAGCTTTGCCAGCTGTCTCTCTTCCATGGAGTGTAGCACAGTCCATTTAGATTCAATTTTGTTTTTATTCTTTGATGAGTGTTTAATAACCATTTCCAAATCTCTGCACAGTTGGAAAGTGACATTGTCAAGAACAGGTGCAGCCAGCTGAAATTATATGGTAATGCCCGTTGTAACAGCACTGGGAAGAAGCAAAGCGGAAAAGTTTTATTTCCTTGAGGGCAGAGTTGGCTAAATGGAGTTGAGATATCCTGGGATAAAATAATTACCCTCTTGTTTTTGGTTCACTTTCCATTGCGAGAGAAACAAATTGGCATTTGGGGCTCAGAATACGAAGCCAAATATTCTAATCCCAGCCTTGATATCAACTTGCTGGATGACATCTAAAAAAATCACATTGAGAAAATATTGAGTTTACTTGTTCTGCAACTAGCTGCTTATATAAGCCACCTAGTTTCTTGAGGTAACCCACAGCTCTGTTATTCATGCCGGACACCCAGCATTGCCAGCACTTGCTGTTTGGGTAATTAACTGTTTATCGATACAGGCACTTGGGACTGAACGTTTCAGCTTTATTTTTGCTGTAGGAACTCTCTGGGTTGCAAGGAAAATTAGTGGAACCTGGAGGCTCACAGCATCTTCTGAAATTACTTCTTCTTAGTTTCTTCCTGGCTAAATTGGAGGCAATAATTCATACCTCATCAAGTTGCTTGGAGGTTTTTAATCAATTGGAGGTTGGTACTGCAAGGTATTGAACATGGTGAGTTCTGATGGATATTAATAGATGAGCATGCAGAACATGTGGCGGAAGCAAGGATATTAATGTTTGTGATTGCTTTGGGATCTTTGCTTTGAGGTGCTCTTAAAGTGCTAAGGCTTATTAAGCTCTGTCTTAATGGCAGCAACCCCATGCACCGTCAGTGGGAACGAGCTGTTTGTGGCAATGCTCTTTTACTCATGATGTTGTACGGCTTTTTCTCTGGTATTTTCTACTGACTGCTTCATATAAATGCTTTAATGAACTCTGTGAGTGCCCCAAAGCCTCCCCTTTTCTTGCAGATCTCTACTACCCTCTCCTCTGTTTTTATTTTTCTGATATTTTGCCTTTTCCCTTTCATTCCTCAGTGTGGCAAAATAGCAGACACAGCAGTCTCTGTCCTTCAGAGCAAAGGATTTACAGGGGTTAGATGGTGTGAAAGTATACACTGGATGAATAATTCCCATTAGAAAATCTGTTTGTTGACTACGGGAAAGCAGCTAGGGAGGAAGGGAAGAAAAGAAAAGGACTTAAAATTGTTCTCATGGTTCCCTGTTGAATCCTTGTTAGCGTGGACAGCTGATATCAATGGAAACTCTCTAACCTCCTTTCCTTAACCATTAACTTCCTCTTCATTGTTTTAGCTCCTATTTTTGCTAATAGAGGGGTTAACTCAGTAGATGGCAGTCTCTTTCCTCCGAGTCAATGCAGAGGCAGAGAGCCGGAGCTGCGCGGCGGTTCTGCAGATGCCCTCTTTTGGAGAAGATACAAAGCCCATGCCCCGATCAACTGGCATCGGCTGGGATCGCTGCAGATTTCGTGGCAGTGGATGTCTTCCACCTGAGTAGGCTGTAACTCTCATGATTGCATCTCATCTTTCCTAGTTAACAGTTTCTATTTTTATTATACCGTAAAGTTTGCAGGAAACAATGCTGACCTGAGGTCCAAGGCTTGTCGCACTAAAGCTGGCTGCACAGGGCTGTTGGGCAGTGGAGCTGCTCCTCATTTGTGTGTGGATGGGGAATCGATCCTGACATCTAATGTTTAGCATAGTATTTGTTCAAAAATATGAGAAAAGGACCAGGAAGATAAGTATTATGGGTAAAACCTTAATGATGAATAATAAATGAATAAAATGAGTATGTGTGGTGCTCTGAGTGCTGCTCCTCACGTGGAGACTGAGTGCCTCACGGAAGAGAAGTAAATTTTTTATTTCATTTGCTAAGCGATTGTTGCAGCAAAACCCTGAAATGCTTACTATAATACTAAAGATAATTTACTTTGTATTTTATTGCTAACTAGTATTTAGTTTATTGTTTAATATTTTAATAAAATTTTAGAAGAAATGAGATTTGTTCTATCCTACTGGATTTCTTGTTACAATATTGAAAAATTTCAGTCTTAAATCCATGAATTAGGCTTAAATATCAAAATCAAGCATGAAACTTAAAGAAGAACCAAAATGTATATTGATTTTTTTTAAAATTATTATTATTATTATGATTTCTGTGTGAGGTTCTGCATGGTTTGACTACCTCCAAAGGAAACTAGCAGTGCTTATAAGCACTGCTTTGGGTTGTCTGCATGTTAACTTGAGGAGGAATCAACTTCCAGCCCCAGACAACATCCCATGGTTGCAGGAATTCACTAGTGCGGTTTCCAGTTGAGGGCAACTGCCAAATAGTAGGGTAGTTTGAAGATCAGGACTTTGCTTTTTTTTTTTTTCTAACTTTTTTTTTTTTTTGGACTGTACTGTCCTCAGCCAGTACAGTGACCAGAGCAGTGATGAAGACCATGCATTTACTACTAGTTGGACAGCAGCTGCCTGTTACTCCAGCTGGAATTTGTTTAGACCTCCAGCTTTCAGTCCCATGTAGTCAGGCTTGGAGGTCATGTATATGGATGACCCTGTCTCTCTCCCATTAGCATGGAAGAACATCCAGGCCTGGATGGATTAGTTGTAGAATTCACTCCAAAATGTCCTTGCCTGTTCTTATTTTTGCCCCCTCCAAAACAAAAAGGATTCAGTTATTAACACCTCTAAGGCTGGAGACTCTGAATGAATTTTTAAGTGTTTTGCACCCTGCATTTTGACGTCCTGTATACACAGTATTACTTCAATGCCTGCTTTGAATTCTTCTCTCTCCTACCTGTCAGTGCATCATTTCATGCTCCACTAAGTGGTGCGAATAGCAAAACCATCTGTTCATTACTCATGTAGCCATTGTGTGAAATATGAATGAAACATCTCATGTCTGAAAGAGTCATTGTCAACCGAATCCAGCTGGTAGGGCTATGGTGTGCCCAGAATCCAGAGTCCAGTTGCTTCCTTCAGTTGTTGTGCTTAGTCTCGGTGCAGTACTTGCAAATGTTTAATGTGTGATTCAAAATCTTCTGTTTACACACTTGTTCTCCCTCTTTAAGCATACTTTAGGGCTGAGATCTTTGCTAGGACATTAACTGTGGCAAGAGGCCGTTCTTTGGCTTTCTTTGTAGGCACAGGTAAGTGAATAATGTATGCATGTATACCTACAAATGAGGGAAAGAGATTCATCTGTTATGTATGACAGGAAGGTAATGAATGTTTTAAAGAACTCATTTTTTTTCCCAACACTGCCTTTACTGAAATAACTTCCATCAAAAGTTTTCTCCAACAGGTCTAGAGTTCCACCTCCATCAGAGCTATTTGTACGATTCTTTCTCTTGGCAGAAAGAATTGTTCCTTTGGAAGCCATCATTGTCAGCACTGCACAGATCAGATGGCAATGGCTTCTAAAATAGCAGGTTAATATCCCTGTCTGACAGGATTAAATGCTTAACAGTGATTCTTGCTTTTACAGCTATCAGGGTAAGTGATGCCATATGCAATGATAAAGATGTGACATTGTTCAGCATGCCTTTTGGAGAATGATTAAATGACATGCTTAAATCCTTTGTGGCCTCACAAATTTGATGGTACTGAATGGTGCAGTGGAGCAGAACAGCTATACCTTAAGTGAGGAACAATGGCTAAGTCACATTTCTGAAATTTAGTTTATACCTACAAGTTGCAGGCAGAAGGAACAGCAGGTACTTCTTTCATCTGTAACTAACAAATAGATATATTGTAAAATCTGTCTCTGGTGTAAGCTTTCCCACATTCCTAATAAAGGAGGAATTATCCCTTTGGGGTGGAAAAGACAGGATGACAAAAACGTTCAGTAAAACCTGCGCTTCTATCATCTCTTTAGAATTTGGGTTAAGATTCTGTTTGTGAATTAAAATATCTAAGTAGAGCTGTCTACATGTGAAGCAGGAGTCTAAGCTTCTTTATACAGTCGATGAAGATCTCATTGTAGGAGTGTAGAGCCATCCAGGTTCTGAAGCAAGGCAGACTAGAGCTGTTCAGCTAACCAAATCTAAGTGCCTGCTTTAGGATGAGCTGAGCAGCTGACTTGGACTCCGTTGAGCGCTCAGGTGAGTTATTCACATGTGAACATCTGCGTGTGGCGCCTATATTTAGGCATCCATCTGTAAGCTGAATCCAAGCCTCCCCTTTTGCAGTTTACAGCAAGATGAATATGGCATTTAATAACCCATAGAATGAACTGGACCATTGCAGCACAGCAGGTGAGAAGGGTCTGGCTTGTTGTGATGGACCTGTGAGCATCTCACCAGCCCAGGGCCAAAGCTGCCTTGTTTTCTGCATACAGACTTGTGCATCTGTGCATCTGCGGGACTGAAGGAGCAGCTGAGCTGTAGGTTTTGAGGCTATCATAGGACCTTCACAATAAATGTAGGTAGTGAAACAGAGATCGGTGTCTAAATATAGACAGTTTGGGCTTTGGCATTGTGCAGTGGTCGCTGACATATCTAAAAACAGCATTTGGAGATGCAGTTTGGTCCATTTCCGTATTTTTTATTACCAGCATCTGATTTAATAGGTTTGTTGTACAATATTAGCCATCCGTACTAGGATACCTCAGAAGACAGCGCTGGGACGGCTCTCAAATGCCAAAATGGGCATCCTGTCTCCAAAGTCAGGATGAGGTGTAGCAGTACATTTGGAGAAGGCCCTGGAAAGGTGGAGCTTGACTGGTAGGTGTTGGGTGGCCTCGCTCTCCGGTCACACTGACAGCTCCATCGATCTGAGTCCTGTTACAGGTGTTTTAGGAGCTTCTCTTCATGCACAAGTTTCCCTCCAGCATGGAGGTAGGAAAAGAGTGCTTACTTCGGTGTTTTCAGTCTTCTGGCTGATACTTTTTTCTCTTCTGTTTAGAATTATGTAGTATTTCACATACAGAAATGACTTAATTAACCAACAGAAGAATTTTTTGACTAGACATTAATATAAGACCATATATTTCTTCTAAAATGAGAAGTTGTAGCTGTTTGGCATAAACCTTTTACCATCAGGAGCAAAGAAAGTGTTTCCTTGCTCTGTGTTTGCAGCTCTAAGAGATCCCTGTAAAGGAAAATTAACCCTTCTGTAATCAGGTGCCTAACATTTTACAGTAGGATAAAATACAACCTCTAGGTTTGTATTACGTGTGGTTTCCAGGCTCGTGGGATGTGAGCAGGTTTGGGTCAGCCCTAATGCTACAAAGTGACTCAAAGTTCAAAAATCTGGAAAGCTGCTGGTGTTTGCTTTGCTTAATAAAGCAAACTGTAAGTCAAACATTTAATCACAGCATTCTGGTAACGGGGGGCCTGTTTTAATACAGCTCTTTATTGGCCTCTTTGTAGTGCAGCAATAATAAAGGCGATCCTGGCGGATAAGGTGTTTTCAATGCAAGCCTCCTGTGGAACCTTTATTTTCAGACGCAGGCCTTGTATAACAATATGAATCACCAACACGAGAGCTGTTCTGATCTACGGTGGGTTTTCCAGTAGGGAAATAACCTGCTGAGTTTATTAATGTTTGTCTAATTTACATCATTAGGGTCATTTTTTAAATAGCCTTGTCTGTTTGCTTTATTGCTGGAGTGAGTGCTGGGAGGAGGGATGCCAGAGCGGGGTGCTCTTAATTTCTGAGCGGGCTGGAAAGCCGAGCTGGGCATCCTCAGAGGCACTCCCTGAGCAGGAGAGAAAAGCTCCGAGGCTTCAAACTCTCAGGGCCTGTGCTTGTGTACATCTGCAGGTGTACATTTTTTAGTGGTTTTTATTTTATTTTACTTTTTTTGTGGCTCTTCAGAAGAGCTTTGTGACAGCAGGAGAGCAGGGCAGGGAGCTGGCAGAGCGGTGCTGGTGTGTTCAGCAGGCAGGGAGCGTAATGCCCCTTTCGAGATTTTAAAGGGGAGTCGGTTCCAATCCCTGTTCTTATGGGTCTTTCACATCTCATTTGCTGAAGGGGATTTTTGCAGCTCTTTGTCCGTGTGTTGACCGTTTGGCAGTGCTGGCAGACTTTGGTGGGATCATCTCTGTATTGTTTATTAGTGGGAGGAAGCGCAGCAGTGGCAATGGGGACTGCTGCAGGCTGTTGTCACAAAATGATTCGTGTGGCATATATCTGAAAGATTTGTCCTTCTCTGAAGCAGCCCCTCCTCCAAGGGGTTCAAGATTTTTATTTAGATCAGACTGAAATTCCTTTTTTTTTTTTTTCCATTCTCAAAGGGAAATAAATGAAAGAACAAGATAATATTACAATTTATATCCAGCAGACCACGTTTTGATCTTTGTCATCCAGTGAAAATCTGCAATATCTCTTTGGTTTGCTCTTTATTTTGGGTTTATATTATTATTTATATTATAATCTGATGGAGCTGCTATGTTTTTTGTGAACTGTATATAATTAATATCTATCTATCTATCTACACATATATAGGTGATATGGGGACAGTTGCCTGTAAATTACATGGACTAAAATTATACTTCATTGTTGCAGTGGCAGAACTAATTTAGTTCCGTAGTTTCCACAATTGAGTCCTTTTTACTTGAGTGAGGAAACTTGAAGGAGTTGCCCAGTCTGAGCCATTGTGCCTATTGAGTTTGCCAGCATGAAGAACTGAGGTACTCTTTCCCATGGTGCATCCAGCCAGGCAGGTAAAGCTGAGATTTTTTTTTTTTTTCTTCTCAATATATTGCAGAATTTAAGTTTTTGAGGTGATCTGGGTTTTGGATAAAAAGGTGCTCTGAAAGAGCTGTTCGCTGTGCTACACTGACTGTGGTTCGGTATTAAACTGTAAGGAAGCAGTTACAGGCAACATATTTTTTCTTTTTCCTGGGTAGGATTTTTTTTTTATGCTCTTTGTGTGGACAGCTGCTCAGCTTCAGGTAAAAAAATGTTATAGTTTATGGGACTGCCAGCTGGAGCCAATTAAAATCTAATGGACCAGAGTTGGCACTAAAATATCATTTTCTGCCCTAGCAAAGTTGTGTTTTTGTTCTGCTGCTTATACATGATTTAAGAGGTTTACAGTGTTGTTAAGAAACAAATTTACTTACCATTTTGCAAACCAAGACATGTTTGAATTTAAAATCTTGCACGGAAAGATTACAGTTTGGGTCCTTTAATGAAGTTATTGTTCCACTGAGCATGAAGAGCTGTGGTGCAGGGACGTTATCTGCCTGATGATGTTCTGCCCTAAGTATGTGAGACAGCAGCAGAGAGCTAAATGACTTGCTTTGGTCACACCAAGGCCCTCCTATATCCCTAGGAGAAAAATACAAGTCCTAAGACAGGCGATCTGTCTTTTTGTTCTGCCTGCCTCAAGCGAAAGAAACCCAGGACAAGACGAGGAGCCTGAGTTACAGCATTTGTAGAGTGAAAATCGTTATTACTGAGAGTAACATGGGCAAAGGGAGACTTGGCTGAGGTGTGCTAGATGGATAGAACAGAGTAAAAGCTCAGCAAAAAGAATTGATTTTCTGAAGAAGAATTCAGTTCATTTGAACTGGAATGAGATGTTTGTTCTTGAGAGAGAGAAATCAGACTAGTCTTCTGTGCAAACTCAAAGGCTTAAAAGGCGTTTTTGGCATTTCCACAATTAAGTATTTTCAAAGATTCAATTGAGACTTTTTGACTTAGTTATGAAGGTGGAGATGATTTTTTTTTTTTTCCAAAATGCAAATTTCACCAACACTGTATGACACAGGGTTGATATAGGCAATATTTCTTCTAGGAAACCTTTTTACTAGGAAACCATTTACTTTGTTTAAATGCATTTTGCTTCGTGTTTTCAGTGAGAACACTTGATTAGTCAGTGACCGAGGTTTGTCTGATAAATAGGAACTCAATTGCTTGTTTCTCCGCATTCTTGAAGATGGCTCAGGGCATAAAAGATACCCTGATGACAGGTACAAAAGTAATCCTAGAGATACATGAAAAAGGAAAGAGATGATTCTTAAGGCACAAACCTGAAGCGTAGCGTCCTGTGGTTTCCCCAAACAAGCAGGCCGTGCACTTGAAAGACTGAGAAATGGGTAGGCTGGGAATCGTGGGCATTTCAATGCATGACAAATTTAGGCCCAATTTCTCTATTTTGCTATTCTTGAGGCAGATCTAATCTGCTTTCAAGCATTCTGTCATTGATTCAAAGATTCATGCATTCAAAGATTGGCCAACGTGGCAGATTTTAGTCCCGAACTGACCAGTTGTGACCCAGAGATGGGTTATTCCGTGTTCATGACTTTGGAGGGTGGTCAGGTTGCCCTAGAAAGCAGGAAGAAAAGAGGACTGGAAGGACAATAAAGGAGCTTAAGAAATAATTGAGTTTAGAGGTACTTGTATAGAGATGATCATACTGAACTTGAGAAACTTGTTTATTTTGTGAGGTGCTTCAAAACTTCAAAGGAGCGTCACAAAACCTGGGGTGCATCTAATGCAATGGTAACTGCAAACAGTTAACACGTGTCCTGGTTTGACTTGGCACAGTGTTTCTCTGGTTCCTGAATGACTTTCTTCCCACTGCTGTTGGGATGTCTGCATTCACGTGCCGTTTTGACTGAACGCCAGCCCCAGATCTGCTTGTGTTGAGCAGCATTTACTGTTGGGTCACTCCAAGGTGAAGATGCAGAGCTCAGATAACTGTCCTCAGGGGAATGAGAAGAGCCTGGTCTCTTAAAACTGATTCAGCCCTAATATTATTTTTCTTCATACTTTTTCTTTTCTAAGCCTTTATGACCCATTTCTATCTGGTTTTGTGACAATAAATTAATGAAATTACCTGTAGTTTCAGAGTCGAAACTATGTAGTTCTCTTTATGGTATATTCAGCTCTCCTCAACGCTGAAACCGAGATTCAAACAGAAGTGGAGATCATACAGCCTCAGGGTGCTCCTCAGGCGCAGGACTGAGCTGGGCTCTCAGGAAACCCTTGGAAATGCTGCATAGGCGTTGCTGTGCCTGTATCACAGCCAGAGGACTTCCTTCTCTGAACTTGTCAATGTGTCACTTCTAATAGGCATTAAATTTAATATTTGGAGAGACACACAACTCCATAATATTAATAACAGCTTCCTAATGTTAAAGACAAAGATATAACCTAATTGGAGAATGAATGTGGACTTCTTTGGCTACTGTTCAAAAAGGAGATTTATTAGAAGCCCTGTAGTGTTCTTATTCCTAATCCATCTCCTCTCCCCCGGTTTAAAATAAGTTACTCCATTTGCCGTTCTTTATAAAGACTACTCCTGAAATGGCTTTTTATTCATTTATTTATTTATTTTTAAAGTTCCTGTGTTTTAGAGAACATCATGGAGAAAAAGGAAAAAGAAGCCAGTCCAAAACAGAATACGGATGATTCATAGTGAGAACTGTTGAGGTTGTAAAAAACACTGGTAGGGATTCTGACGAGTTGGCATATCTCCTTCCACATCTATAAATTTGTCACTGGTGAAAGTATTTATTCCTTCGCAGTTTTATGATTTACACTGGACTGTTGGTACTGCATATTTGGACCTCTAGCTCATCCTCCAACAGTAGAAGATGAACTCCGACTAATAGATTTCAGGGCCTATCCTGCAATTTTTGCAGGATTAGTATTTTTTAAAGGGTAGTGTGCATGATTTAAGTAAGATTCGAGTATATAGCCGTGGTTTGTCCTTTGCTGTCAGCAAAGCCATCCTAAGTTCATTTCTTTAAAGAAGCTCCAGGCCAAATGTCAGGAAAAATTAAATCAAGCAGTGATGTAGTCCCGTAGGGAAAATGTATTTCAATTGTGAGGTATTCATGGATATAATATGTCATCCTGTAGTCTGTGACTGTTGGGTGCACTTACAAGCAACGTGGCTTAGTAATTGCTACTTGTTAAGAAATTTGGCTATGATAAAAAATGACCTGCCAGGGAGAGAGGCAGTTTTGTTAATTTTATTTATGAGACTTTCATCTAACTTGGAAGGATGTGTGTACGTGGCAGCAAATCCTCCATGACACAGCAGCTTTAGCAGAACATTGCTTTTGTCTTCCAGCAAGGAGGCACCGTAATCTTTTAGAGCTTTGGCTTCTGGAGGCTGAGGAACAAGTTGGACACAAGACCCTTAGTTTTGCTCAGCCACCAATATTTTGCTGCCTTCCTGATGCCAGGTGTAAGCAAATTTTCTGTCTTTCCAACAACTGTAGGACAAAGCTAAGCTTGTCAGATCTGCCTGGATCCAAACCTGGAAAGAATTAACTCCACCTTCTGTAGGTCTTTTTTCATGACAAGTTTCTTTTTGTGGTGTGGTCTAAATAAATCAGCCAAGGTCCTTACAGGGCAGATTATTCTTTACTCTGGCTGCCTGACCCAGGTGGGAGATGGCGGAGGGCCTAGTTGGAGGCCTGGCAAGCCTAGATGGAGCCACAGACTGCCTTTCCATGAGATACCTCCCCCTGCATTTTGTTCCTGTTTGTTTTTATTCTTCATGCTTTTCTGAGGGCATTGGGTCTTGCAGTGTTTGCTGTTGTAGTTATTAATAGTTTTCAATTACAGATGTGTTAACTTTGTGATATCCACAACCATAAGCATCAGCAGCATTCGGGCTGCCGTGTCGTTCTCAGACCTCTTGTTTGATTACTGAGAAACGCTACATGGTAAGCACACATTTAATTTAGAAAAGGTATCTCTTCAGATCCAAATAGATGTTTTAATCCTCGTAAGAAGTCGATGCACATTTGATAGCAACATCCTTCCAGAATGAACAGATTTATCACCTATTGAATCATTACGGAACAAGAGACCTGCTCCCTCAGCTGGTCAAAATCATTGTAGTGCTTTGGACTTCAGTGACCCCGTGACATTAATGATCTAACCCGGTATTGTTCCTGTATCCGAGGAAGAGAGTAATGAAGCCACATTTCATGGATTTATTGTAAGCTTATGGGAAATGGAAGGGGCCAGATTCTGCTTCAGCTTGTGCCACGCGAAGTCCAGAAGAGATGAATTAAAAACCCTGAGTAATTTTGGTGGACTTGATGATGATGATTTTGGTTTGACTTAGTGATCCTTGTGGGTCCCTTCGAGCTTGGGTTACTCTATGATTCTGTGATTCTGTGTTTTTTAAGCAGAACATTTTTGTTTTCCCACAGTAACATTTCCCTAGCCAAAGCTTGAAACCAAAGACAGAAAACAATTAAATCTTAAAAATTTCCGAGCAGTGTCACTGTGTGCTAGCACAATGCATGAGATGTTCTGTGTAAGGAAATGGGTTGCACAGGGTTTTAAATCAGCAAAACCCTCATATAATTAGCCCTTTAGAGTCTGCAGACACAGGGAAGTGTTACAGCAGCCCCAGGCAGGAAAACCAAGGATGAGCTGTCACCAGACAGGTGCATCTTGCATGCCTGACGAGCCAGTCATTCAGGGAGGGTTTTATTGTTACTGGTCTATCTGCCTTTATTTTTTTTTCCACATCAGATTCAGCTTTGTCACTTTTTGTGTGTAGATACATTGAATTAAAAGACCACTTTTAAGGAAGACAAAGTTTTTGTTGTATCCGTTAGTATTCATTCTTTCATGTCTTAGAAGAATCATGAATTACTTGGGGTCTGTTGGAACTAACATGCTCTGGGAGACAGTTAAACAATGCCTCTTCATTCGAACGGAGGTGGGGTGACAGATCAAAGTGTGTCTTTCCCATAATACCAAACGCAAGACTTTTTTGTTTAGCGAAGAAAAGAGCATTCTTCAAACACTACACGGAGCAATCTTTGCTGAAGAAGATCGCAGACAGGGAGGTTGTTGGCACTTGTGGTTCCTGCCCACTCTTTGGCAAAGCAATTCCTGTAGATGTTACCAAATAGCCCTCTCACAAAGGTGCACTAGCCTTTGTGGTGTCGCGGAGCTCTCCCTTGCAAGAGGTGTCTTCCTTCTGGCCTGGGTTTGCAGGTGGGAGCCCAGCCCAGAGCTGTGGTGCTCCAGGTGGCAGCGGCGCTGAAGCAGCTCCTGCTAGGTCAAGGAGACCTGGCTGGCCATGGCTGCAGCTTCCAGCTCCTGTGCATTTATCCCTTGAGAGGTACAATTTAAATTTTCAGACTCGTTAACGTGGTTTGGTGCATAATGATAAATTAGGAGCAAATATATTTTTGTACAGAAGCCGTTTGGAGCACAATGGTAATGTTGCACTTTTATTTCTAAAGACCTCAGGGATTCTTTCCGGGCCATATGACTCACAACTTTGAAGTCACTGAGCAAAGGGTCAAGCCCTTCTTCACTCAATAGATGCTTTCAGCTCCAAGTGCTACTGGTACATTCAGGGCTAGAATCTTGGCTATTGAAACAGCTGTAGCTTCAAAATGTCGTGACGCTGCATTAACGCTTCATTTCCTGCACTGAATCATTTTGCTTATGAAAGTATAAGAGCAAGGGACGTTTGGAAAAAAAAAAGGGAGAGAGAAATAGAAAGAAATAAACCTTCTGTCCTCTGGTATGGGTCTTTTTTTTTTTTCTCCATTTTTTTTTCCTGTTGGATAACTTTTTCCCATCTCAGCAGTAAAAGGCAATGATATGGAATAATTATGTGTTCCTAAGCCCTTCCAGTTGATACACTGTTGTGAAAATATATTCAGTAAATTCACCTGAGTGACTTTGGAGATCAAAACACAAGGACGTGATGAATAAAAGAAACTGATATTCGACAGATACAATGGAGTGTTGTGACCACATTGACATCATTGTCAACGTCTACTCTGGTCTAGGGTAGGTCTGTTTGTCAGAAAAATGGGTGTGTGGTTAGGAAGGTGACTGCAAAAACGACTTGTGCGAGCTTCATGTTTATTCCCTCCCTCTACTTTCAGCTCTTAAAAATGTAATTCTGCATTGGAAAATCAATTTTTTTTCTCTTCCTGTTATCGTTAGTAGAAAGGTGATTTATTTTTTTATTTTTTTCTCCCTGAGAGAAACCAAATGGCAGTTTTGCTGGGTGAGTAAACAGGAAGAAATAAAGCCTAGCTGTCTTGATTGGCTTTCTGGTACTGCCCATATTAAAAATATAATTTAGTTTTGAATGCATTCAGATTTAAGGGAGCAGGTACTTGGAAAAAGAAGGTGCCATTATTACTGATTTTCTTCTATCACTAGGTGCATTTTGAAATAGCGCTCTCTTCCTCAGGCTATATTAGCACTGTGAACAATGAAAACAAAAAAATGCGATGTCATAGATAAAAAGTATACCCATTATTATTCCCCTATTTTCCTGCAAGTATTCATCTTCTGCATTTGTCAGCCATACTTTAAAATATGAGGTAAAAATTGTTTAAATGTTTGTCAAATGGGGATGTAGGAGTTAGGAAATCCCGTGATGAGAAATTATTTCAATACGTGAGATAATATATATTCTATCTAATGTACACAGTTTGATGTTATGAAGACATTATTGCAGAATTAACAGATTTCAAAAAGCCACTGTGTAACAGCCAACTAATGTGACATATTGCAAATAAGGTCATCTCATTGTACAGCTAGAAGTAATAAATTTATATTGCTCGTGATTGTGATTCTATATACATTTATCCTTCTGTGGCATTTGAATTTTTTTCTTTGTGTCTCATAACAAAAGAACTTATTGTAAAGGCTCACAAAAAATAAAAATAGAGGGAAAAAAAATCTAAGACAGAAGAGGCCAAGAGTATTACAGAGGATGGGTAGCAGGTGAGAATACCCCTTCAGAAATGTACTTTTAATTTCAAGAATATAATTTAATGGAAGACTGTAACCTACCAAGATACAAAGTTGCCTAAACCTTAGAAGGATTACAAAAAGGAAATTATTTGTAATTTCAGTTTTTGCACTATTTTGTACTGAAATTTTCAAACTTCAAGTTTTAAATTTTGTGGGTTTATAATTGAAAATCTTTGAGTTTTAAATGTTTTTCACATCTAGCTGCTTCCTTCTTTCACATATCACTACTGAAGAATGAGTGGATGTGGGAAGATTTGGGAAAAGAAGAGAAAAAAAAAAACAGTGGAGAAATGAGACCTATCCATTTTGTCAAAGCTTGTTAAACAAAATCTCCAAACCTCTCTTCTGATTTTTTTTTCATATTTTTGATTTTGAAGTGTTTTTTTGTGTACAAACTTCTACTTAAAATAAATAGACTACTTCTACTTGTTAAATGATTATGGTAGAAGTGAGAACATCTAGCGTGTTCCTGAATGGCGTGACAACTATAATTACCCACACCGGGAATAATTTTTGAGAGTAGAGAGGTCTTCAATCCAGGTGTCAGAGACAGAGCAAGATCAAGTGGCTGGAAACTGAAGCCAGACAAATTCAAAGAGAAAGGAAAAGCACACGTTTTTAACCGGGGTGCAGGGGGCTGTTATTCATAGGAACGTCTCTGCAGGGAATGCTGCTCTGTCTCCATCACTTGATGTCTCACCTTGGTGGGATGGCTTTCTGAAAGATGTAGTGGAAGGGACTGAACGATTTCAGGGATTTAAATGCTTCATTCTGTCAGAGGAGAAGTCAGATGAGATATCACAGCAGTCCTTCTGGTTTTAAAGTCAGAGTCTAAAACGTTTTTGGTAAGCTTTGTGAGTCTCTCGTCTATGGCTGTGGGATTCATCCTACATGCTGAGCCTGAGGAGCCGGTAAGAGAGAGGCTTATCTGCCTGCTTCAAGGGGATGGTTCAGAAGACCCGCATAATCCAGTACAGCATGTGGTGCAGCCACGGCTGCCATATCATCTTCTGTGCCCCCTCGACAGCTGTGTGTGTTGGCTGGTACGTGCATACGACCGGGGCAGCCTCAGCACATCTCTGCATGCACTTCTCTTTCCTATTCCAATTCCCACCAGCTCCCCAGGCAGCGAGTGAATGCACAGCAGCGTGTTGATGTCCCACCGGCACCTGAAGGACATGCTGCTGCAGCCCTCTTCTTGAAGAAACCTTCCTTTAAGAAAAGAACTTTTTGATCCCCAACCTCTCTCTTGTCGCTTTTAACAAGGATGCTGGTTGCCAGGCCAGGGAGAGGAGGAGAAGGGTCATGGTTGAAGGTGGGCAGCTCTTTGCTGACGAGTAAAGGGTGTCCTGCAGAGAGCCGAGGTCAGGCGCAAGAGGAGGGACGTTTATCACCTGGTTTTAATGTTGTATGCAGTTAAATGTGGTGTTGCTAGCACTTCTGGCGCCAGTGGACTGTGCTGTGCAGGACACATCCTTTAATTTCAGGCAGAGAATAGGTGAAACACTCAGACAGAAGGCTGCCCCCGTTAGTTACGCAGTTGTTGGCAGCATGAAAATACAGTGAGCAGAGGGTAAACAGCATCTGAGGGAAAGAGTCTATTGCACATGAGCAGGAAGGTTTTACTTTATTCATATGAAGATCACTGACGAGTTGAAATGGTTGTTTAAAGCCAAGCAGGACGGTATTCAAAGTAGCTGAGTGCGACTAGAAGATTTTGTCTCACTTTTATTGTTTTATTTTTTAATCACTTTGAATGCAGTGACAAAACCAGGATTTGTTAAGTAAGATGACTTCTTACGTGTCCACTGGATGAAGACAAGTAATATTAAGCTTATAATTGTAAAGCAGAAAAATTGAGACAACTGAAATTTAGATGAGCTTTTCTTAGGATGCCATTTGACTGAGAGAGGAGCCTGTCTTATTCCCAGGCCAGCTACAGGTTGCTGTGGCTCCTGGTCTGCCTGAACATGTGCCTGAGCGATGGAGCAGCCAGACGACATGCAGCCTGGCAGGGTGCAGGTCTTCCCAAGGGAGAAGTCTGAGACGTGACTTTGTGGCTCAAGGCTCCCCCATGAGACAGGAAACCTTTTTGAGGCTGATTTTTTGCTATCCCAGTGGACAGAGAAAGGAGCATCACGTTAAATTCCATGCTTAGAAATGATTCCGTAATTAAAACTCGATATGCCAGAGGGTTTGTGTGGGATTAATCAGCGTTAATACTGGGCCATTAGGAGTTAAATCATTCTCCCAGAGTCTTCAAAAGGAGGAGAATCAGAGCCAAGATTTGGAGCCAGAATTTGAAGCCAGGTCCTGTGGTTGGACAATGAGACTCGGCTCTTTTTTCATGGGGTACAGAGCAGCTGGAGAGAAATGTCTATTATTTGCAATATACGTATTCAGAATATCTGCACGATTAAATTGCAGTGTTGGTCCTTCAGCAGTTGCATTTGAAACCTCTGTTGACTGGAGGATGCAAACCTTAGTAGATTTAATGTTTCCTAAATTGATTTTGTAATTATGTTTTCGATATTTTCATTTTTTTCCCCCTGAAATACAGGCACTTGATATACTTTCTCCATCTGTCTCTGTCCAAATTCAAATGGTTTGTGAGGTAAATTTAATCTCTCCATTGCATCGTTAGATTCAACAGCTTGTCAGTATTTCCATTCCGAGCCGTGTTATGGAGGTCTTTGTAACTCATCTCTGTCCTAGTGAAATCTGGGCTTAAATGACTAAGATGTGAGTGTTCCACCCCCCCCCCCCCCCCCGTTGCTTATGGGTAATTAAAATAAATTGGTACGGAATGCATTTTTAAGTTTGAGGAAGAGCTAATGTTTAGACAGGGAATAGTTTAGGAGGTTGGTTGTTGCCGCTTGCACTTAGAGAAAGCCTGCATCATTAATACAGTTTGCAGTTACTGTTAATTGGTCCATGCAAACAAAACAGACAAATTGTTTGCCTAATTCCCTTCTAAATCTCACCTTTTTTAAAGTGGTGCTCTTCCAGCATTGCTAATAGAATGACTGTAGATTTACACTTAATGACTGGCATGATGTTGTGCACAGTGCTCTCCAACACAGACGTGTTCCTTGCTTGGTAAAACCTGAGCTCTGCCATCTTCAGGTGCATTGAGTAGTGTCTGCAGTCAAAAAATGGGAGAGCTCATTCCTTGTGAGTACGTTGGGCACCTCTATTTTTTTCCAGGTATTTACTGCTGAAAGCACTGTAAGCCAAGAGGGTCCAGATTTACATAGCTGTGTCCTCTTACATGCAATTAATTTAAAATATTAGCTGCGTATTAGCTGAGTGTTGACTCAGGGAAGCAAAGTCTTGACCCAGGGCTCATGGCAGTAACAGGTCTGAACTTGGCACTTGCACCTGACTCAAGACATCCTAATTTAGAATAATTTCCAGGTTTTGTTATGATTGACCATATTTGTGCCATCTCATTCCTCTTCTCAAATTTTAAAATGCACAGTGTGTATGTTAAGGCAATTAAATCAGCAGTGCAGGTCACAATTTACAAACCCTGCCTTATTTGTGTAGGTCCATGCGTGTCCAAAGAACCAGCTACGTGGTTAATCAGCATGAGATTAATTCCCCAAGTAGGACCCACGTAAAGGTTCTGAAGACAGACAAGCAAATGTAGTCACTCAACATGTTTTAAAATAAATTGCTGCATGCACTAAGTACGTCCCAGAGAGATCTGTGATGTACTGACTTGGGCAGAGCCTTGGTACCTTGGTCTGGGGTTGCTTTAGGTATTAGGTGCTGGAAGATGAAGGCTAGTAAAGGACCTCAGGAGGTTGATTTTCGGTGATCACATGAAAATGAATTTCATTACATGCTTTGTGGTGTTCCTTCCTTATGTTTGCTTACAGAATAAATCTTGCATATTCAGTGTCAAGTAGATGAAAAACTTACTCGTGAAATGATGAGAGTCAGCATTTCACTGCAGATCTTTCTGGTACTCGTGCTTTCCTCTGCTCTGGAGAGGATTAGTTGACAGTTCCTAGCCTCTGCACAGGACCTCAAGATGAGTTCGCCCTTTCCACTCCAGTTCCATGGTATGTTTAATCAAGAATAGTTCTAATCTTGTCTTAAATGTTTACTGCATAGCGTTTGTCTTACTGAAGCAAAAATAATGCTTTGTTTTCAGTTGTCAGGGTCAGCTGCATGCACATAGAATAATCGAGTATTCAGACGAGTAGGAAACCTCTCCAAAGCTTCTGGCTTTTCAAGAATTGTAAGCTTTGAAAGTTAACTAAAGTTTTGGCAAAAGTCTAGTATGAAGGGTCTTAATAGAATATAACAATTTCTGCATGTTTGCTATCATTGTTTCTGTGTTTGTTCATTGTTAACTTGGCAGTGAGCAATGTGCTGGTTTTTTTTTTTGGTTAATGTTTATTTTATTACATTGTGGTACACAGAACAATTGCAAAAGTACACTTGTTTGTTTTAAATGTCAGTGGAGAGATTCTTGCTTTAGTGGTAAGATGGGATACATGTCAAAATAAGAAACTACAGATGTGAATAGGCGGGGGCCATGAGCCCAATCCTCATCACACTCACAGCACTCCAAGCACTGGATCAGCAGCTTTCCACTGGTGTCCAAAGCTGGTGTGGTGTTGTGGAAAAAGGGCTTCTAATGCCCTCCTAATCTGTCCTACTTCATTTATTAATATCATGTCACATTTATTTTGTATTTGATATGATCGAGGAATCATTTTCAGCATTTTAAAAGACATCGTTCAGCTTTCTGTAGGCATCTTATATATATACTGTATGTACTATATAGTATATAGAAGGTACTAAATGTATATTTCCTTTCCGTGACAAACACCAAGAGTTGACAGCCTAAAGGGAGTTCAGTAAAGAAAAGACAAGATTTTGCCCTTAGCGTGGAGAAAGGATCAATAATACCTTTGATCGTTCCGTTTTTATAAATGATTCAACACAGATGAAGCAGATGAAGGTGACTGAAGCATGCTAAAGCCATGTGGTCACTGCACACAGAAGATCAGTATATAAATGCAAGACAGACAAGAAAGGCCATGAATAAGCTTGTTGCTTGAATACTTTTTTTTTTTTCTCCAAATGCAATATATATATATAGAGGTGGCTTTTAGGGATTGATGGATGAACATAATTTTTGTGGCCTCATGTGAGAGCTTAAACTCAAGTAATAAAATGCTATCTAATCATTTTTCTCTAGTGAAGGTCCAGCAAGGTTAGCTGTCCTAGAAAGCGGCAACTGTGGTCTCACCAAGGATGCTATACCTCTAGCTCTTCAGTGGTGGGAGATAGGAGCATAGATTGAATTCACCATTTTCAGTTCTTTTTGACCCTCCCTATTAGATTTCTTTTGTGCTTAGTGGTCTGTGAATGCCCTCCTTGCCATTTATTCAGTGTGCATATGTGGTTGAGTGATGCTGAGATGAAAATGAACAGTGCCATCCTCCCACCCACACATTCTTCTCTCTCTCTCTCCTTTCTTTCTCATCTATTTCACTTTAATTAATTAATCTATTTCAATGTTGTTAATTCTCCTTTCATTGTTACACGTGACACCAGAAAATGGCATGTACATTGAAGGATTTGGGGATTTTGGATTAAGGGGTAGAGTCTGACATGGTGAATGTGCAGACAGAAAACGTGTGTGTGGCAGACGATTTTTTCATTTGCTGGTGAGCCCAGCTCATGAGCTTTGTGTGTATCTGAAATCCAAACTCAGATCTAACTTGGCAAAGAGCCCCTTACTCTGGAATAGTCTGACTTAAAACCTCTGGGCACTTTGAAATGGAAATGAGTTAGTATTGATTTGTGTGTGTCTGAACGTGCACATACCTACGTCCTTCCCTTCCCCACCACCCACGCATTTTAGAATTCTCTTTTCTGTAATTTTCCTTTTCTCCTATTTCATCCAAGGCCTTTTGGCCATTTCCAGCATATGTAGGATACTATGAATTACAAGTCCACACAGAGGTATGCACGTTAAACCAGCAGTCTGTTCTTCAGACAGACAGACGTTTTGAAGGCACTCTACCTTGAGGAGAAAGCCAGCTTCAATGTAAAAACAGTGTTTGAGAAATGAAAGTCACACTCATAAGGGCTAGGGCAGAGGTTGGATGCCATTGGAATTTTACTTAAGCTTATTCTCTCTGAAATTTCCAAATTTTAGGTCAAAACCATGTTTCTCCCAGAACTCCAGCTACTTCAAAGTCATTCTGTCTGCGAAAGTTTCACAGCTTGGGCTGAAGTTAGTGGTATGATGCAAGGCACTGTGAGCTTTGAGATCTCACAGGGTGTTCTAGCCAAAAGGCTCTCCTTCAGTAAAAATCGAAGTGAAGAGTTAAAAGCAAGCCATGGAAAAGAATGTGTAATGATTTTTAAAAGCCTAAGCATTTCCTGCTTCCTAATTTTTTAAAATTAGTGCATGTTATTGTGTTTTTTCCCAATGGTCAAAAATGCCATGCAGCATTCAGAAGAACCTATTTTACTATTTGTGTCCTTAGTTATTTTTACGCTGGTGGCATCTACCTGTTCCGCCAGAAATTAGTACCTTGTTCTGTTACAGAAAACCACTGAGAAGCCATTGCAATTGAATAGGTTTGCAGCCTAAATACACAAGCATTCAAAGTAGGTGAAGGATATATTAGTATCTCCCTTTCCAAATGGGGGATATAAGCATGGAGGAATTCAGTGATTTGGACTTGTTTGTTCTGTGCCTGCTCATGGCAGGAACAGAGCCCACATTTTGTGAAATCTCTGAAAATATGAATTTGTTTTATCCGACTGGGTCTGCCATTGAGCAGGCCAGAATTATTTAAAAATAATGCAGAAGGTATTATTAAATTAATGCGGAAGAATTATTAAAATAATGCAGAAGCATCTCCCCATATACCTGCGATGTGATATGTATTCTAACCCACATTTTAGTGAAGGAGAACTGACAGAGAAGTGAATCAAGCTTTTTATGCCGTTCCCAAACCAGACATCCCAGAGAGGGATTCTAAGGCTAACAGAGGAATTCTCTTGCTTTCGCAGTAATTCCCTTCTCAGCTTTCACCACACAGATGCGATCAGAATCACTGTCTACCGCATCAAATACAGCTGCTTAGTTAGAAGGCAGGTTTGTGGAAGACTGCAAGCTGCTCTATCGTTACTCATAATCAAAGCAGCTATGAAATTCCACCACTATTCTAAATAAAGCAAGAAGTTTTATGTGTTTTTGTGGAGTTTGTCCAGGTTCTGCTGAAAAACAGTGGAGTTTGGGTCCTACATGGCCTTCAAACTAAAGCACACAGGATGGTAGTCTGACAAATTTTATTACATTTTTAATTATACTTCCTCTTTCTGTTTAGTTCTGCTTGTATTTATTCATATCTATGCGCAAGCTTCAGTGTTTTATATACTGTTGGCTTAGTTAATACTTTAATTAATCTCAAAGTCCGATTTCAATACAATAGCTTCTGCTCATTAATATTTCACTGAGTTGGTTTTAAGGTGCATGAAATACACCTGTTTGAGAGCAGTTTTCATTTTTAGTTAATCATCTTTGAATGTATACCAGGAATCATTTGAATGTTGCTTCTTGCACTAAACATTTATTTTATTTCTTTCCTTATAATAAACCACTTTCTGTAACAGGATTGCCATTTATTTCGACGGTACAAAAATATTCTGCATCATTATCAAAGTAACCACCTGGAGTGCTATAAGTAATGCATACACATGGAACAAAACTCTGCTCTTTATTACAGATTTCTGAATGCAATGTAGCCGCATACCAATTTAAAATAATTGTTGACTTCAGTAGAGTTGCTCAAGATTTATACTTGTGTAATTGAGAGCAAAATGTAGCTTCATGTATACATCTTCTAATAATGCAGCAATATTGCATGAGCAGTAAATCTGAACTTTATTGCTGTCTAATACATTATCTGGTAAGCACTGTAATTAAACTACAAACCAGTTCATTAGATGCTAAGCAGTAGTCCTAGATTGAATCTAATATAAACTAGGTAGTTGCAGAATGAGAGTGGCTGATTGTGAATATTATTGCTGTGACAGCAACAATTAATTCAAATAACGATGGAACTTTAATAGATGAGATTATGTGACAGAATTAGCAAAAGCAGAATTGCTGAATAATTGATTCTTTCGTGGTACAGTAAGTCATTGATTTCTATTCTCTTCCTTCTCCTCTCACGGTTGTAATCATCAATCTGATCATGTGTGTGTAACGCCCTGAGACTTTAACTGGAGCTGTAGCAAAATTCAGTGCCTGTCAGAGAGTGAGACTGGCAGACGAAATGCCATGCCAAATGCATCACCGAGCCAGGCGTGTAGTCCGGGGGTACAGACTGTGAAACAGGGAGAGGAAATGCATTTGTCTGGGGGTAACAACCAACCGGACCCGAGTCCGAGAGCTCGGACAACCCCAGGTTTATGCCATAACTCTGCTGAGCTGCTCTGCCCGCTCCTATTTGATTTTATTTTTTCCCCAAATGAAGTTGCTGCCTAATGTAGCGCTTTTGGAGTGTAAATCGCTGTGTCCATACTGCAGGTTTTATGTAGTTGTTCTTTTCTTCACTCACTTTCCTTTGACCTGATCTGTTAGAAAATGACCAGTCGAGCTTGCTTCGCTCACGGATCAAAGAGTTTCATGCTGTCCTTTGCTCTCACAGCGTGAAGAGTAGTGCGTTTTTATACCTGAGCCACTGCAAAGTGTGTGCATGCATATGAGCTCATGAATGGATATGTCTGTGAGAACACACATAAATCTTTTGCTACTCTGTTTTCGAAGCTATAATGCCACAGGTTGTCAGCAAATGTGTTCAGGGTGTGTAGCCTGCTCGAGTACATAACCCTGTGCGATGTTTTGTTTTAATAGCACCAGGCTGTGGATTGTGCTGCCAGTTTCAAATTGATGGTAGCTGTTGTAAAGCCATTCTAAGGAGAAGTGAAAGACGTGAACGCTGGAGACAACTGGTTAAAATGTGGCTCAATAGGCGGGTGTCCAAGGATCACTTGTAGCTCCAGACTCTGCATTAGGATAAATCAATTTTCTTCCACAGTAACATTTCTCAGAAAGTTTGGAGTTGGAGCTATATTTAGTACCCCAGGGGCCCTGCTTTGATTTTATTTTTGCATACTGAAAGCCTTGATTGGACCCTCATGTCAGCTTGCCATCGCTTCAAGGAAGTGTTACATAGATTCATCAATACTCATTTTCCTGTGCCATGACTGCCTGACTTGTTCTGCAGCGGATGAGGTGAGTAACAGCTCCCTGCTGCTCCAGCCACTGCAGGCTCTACACTTCTCACATACAGCTTCTGGTTTTTAATGCCATGTAACCGCATTTAGGAGCGCAGTAATTTGGGACATGTTTCTTTTTGCAAACTCTCACGGTGCTGAAACAAGACTCCAGAATAATTCTTAAAAATAACATCTTTCGTAGGTTTCCATACGCTGAGGGGACAGACTGTGCAGGTATGGAGAAAACTGTTGTTTTTCTACATGCTCTGCATCATGTCCTTGCAGTTATTATATTGTATGGATTCATGCATGATTTAACCCGGATTCCAGAATTCCTCTGATTTTGAGTTAACCTTTTTGGATTCTAATTTCCTAGAATAATGAAGTATGAACCAATTCATGGACTTAAACGTCCAAAGAGTTTGGGGAGAGATAGAAACGATTCAGATAATATATATACATTTTTCATTCCTCCTTTACTAGCATGAAGTTTACTGGATTGTGGAGAAAGTCAGGCTTTTTCAACTGCAGACTCTAGGATTCTTGCAAGTAGTTTTATATTCCAAGAGCTCTGGACTGATCTTCTGCCAAAATCCAGGAGACATTTGCCTGCTTTTTCTGATAAAGCAGGCAGTCTTTGCTTGGTATCACATCAACCAGAATCTAGACTAGCATAATGAAATATGTGCTGCTCTCTTATAATCTTTAGTGATTTAGTAATTTCCAGTGATAAGCTCGATTGCAGTTCATCATTTTCGTCCTCGCGTTATAGGCAGACACGTTTAGGTACAACAGATTAACAGCTCAAAACCTTGTTTAAATACTATAAAACCTGATTATTTTATAAATCTGTAACTTCATGCTTTGATTCTGAAAAGAATTTGGTATATATTAATTCTGTTTTGTGCAGTCCTCTATCATTCTTCTTTTCCAGTTGAGGAAGTTAGTCAAATCCAGCCAGAGTGAATGTTTTTAAGTGACAATGATGTGTTGTTCTGTAATTATTTCTTGTATACTAAGGCAATCTGATATTTATCCTTGGATGCTAGTAGATAAACTCAACTTTGACTGTGGATATTTTTCTTCCTAGAACATCAATGGCTGTTTACACGGGTGCTAAATAAATAGCAAATATTTCCTTTCCAGCTTCACCCTTACAGAACTTTCCTTACCATACATGACTGCAACATAAAGTGGACAAATGCTTCCATGTACCACTGGCACAGTATTTTGATAGTTTACATGAAAACATTCTTGTTCTTGGTTCCAAATTCTCTTCATGTGTTCAGTTCTGCAGCTGAGGAAAGAAGTTCTAGAAAAAAAACAGATCTTCACTTTGCTTATGAAAATCACAGATTTGGCTACACTTTATCTAGTTTTAGTCTTTTTTGTTCTGGAATGATAACAACTATAAATTTACAGAGAAGTAGGTCTTGCACCAGTCATTTTCTATTGTATTGTCAGTATTTGTGGACAAGAAGTACACAGACTCTTGAAAAAATATGTAGTTTTCCTGGTTTATTTGCAGGTACGCTAATTTAAAATTGTAGATTTGCTGCTTTACTATTGAAATAGTAGAACAGCGTGTTATATTCAAACCTTACAGTAAGTCACTAACAGTCAGTTCCTGAAGGATTATTAAATTTAATTCAACTTTTCCTTAATGGATTAGCTTTCAGAGATCTCCTATGTTAATACAATGAAGGTTCCCCTATAAAGTTTTATATAAATTCATATGATTTAAAGAATAATGTGGATAATTGTTCTTTTACTCTTTGATAATTATTATGGTTGTTAATCCTTAATGAGCCAAGTAGATATATGAAATTAATTGGGTATTTTTAGAGCTCTGCTATGCTTATCTACCAATTTAAATACTTATAAATTTAGTTTGAAGTCTATTTTTATTTAAGAATGGGTAAAAGGAAGCTGATTGGATTCACATTCTTCCATGCACAACTATATGTTGTTTTAAAAATAGTTACATTGATTTAATTTGCATTTGAATATTTACTTACAGAAATTAAATGAGTCAGATTTGCTTTTTAAGGGCAACCCTATAGGGCTTGATAATGCAGTTTGAAATTATATTGGTTTTGGTATGGACACAACTGAGTATGGAATGACTCAGTGCAAGGTAAAGCAAATCAATTTAAGCCGCCTGTAGTGAGGCTCAATATAAGCTCCCACACAGCACAGCTGGGAAGTGGTAACTTCTTAAGTGCTTGTAGCTCTGCAACTTTTGAAGAAGTGCTCATATCTTTGGGACAAATCTAGGGCTCAGGCTTGTAATCAGTTTAGTAAAGCTTAATAAATTACTCTGTGCTATCTGAGGTGCAGTAAGGAACACCCAATAACATAATCTACCTTAAATCTCAGTGTAAGAGGTGTGAGTTCGTGTGGTTTATTTATTTATTTATAAGTTTGAATTACATACCTTGGTATCTTTCAGAAGAGTTGAATTTTCTGGGGCTTTACTCAATATACTAAAATCATTGGAAGTTGCTAATTGTTGAGCACTTCTCAAAAACAAGCCATATGTTTATGTTCTTAATAGAATGTGAGGCTAGTTTTAGCATCCTCAGGGCATGGTCCAAAGTATATTATATTCATAATATGCCTTCCATTTATCTTAAAGATATTAACTTAATCTGTAATTGATTCTTAGCTATTAATACATATTTTAAAATAGGTTTTCTTAAAATACTTCATACTGCAATAGAAGAGCATTGGAACAGGTATTCACGTACAGTGATCACCTCTGTGTACCTGTACAAAGCAAAACACTACCACAGGTTAGAAAGAATTGTTCAGGGACTGAAGTCTGTACAATACGGGTCAGGAGGAGGCAATTCAAACCCTCTGTAATTGGTGGTGTTTCTGTTACTTACAGATGTAATGTCTCCTCTGAATTCTTCCAAGAGATTGAAATGTTGAAAACCAATATTCTGACCTGGGCTCTGTGAGGTGAAACAGTGCTCCCAGCTCACGTTCTAGTTTACAGCACTGTCTCAAAAAGTTGCCCATAGTATGTTCACATAGTGCTTAATTGGAAAGAGAAATCTGGAAGCCGGGACTACAGGCATTCCCCACTGACTTGAACCCAGTCAGCTCAGTAAGATGCAGCACAGTTGATGTAAGTACTGTTATTTTTCCCAGTTGCTTGGATTGTATAAAGTAGGCTTTAAGATCTTTGCATGTTTCTTCCCGCACACGCCATAAATATTACCTTCCAAAGCTGTGGCAATCTGATGGTGCTGCAGGAGTCAAACCAAAGTGTGTCCTCCTGTCCTCCTGGAGAACAAACACCCTTTGGGTGAGCTCTGAGTCGCATGTCTGTGTCTCCAGCAGAGCGGCTGGGCACACCGGCGTCACGCTGCTGATAACCTGAGGACGCAGACTTCATGCTGTCACTCCATCCTATCTCTCCACCTGGTTCTCTGTTTTCCAGTTTGTCAGTGTGTAGGGGGAAACGAGTCCGTAGAAATCTAGAGTACACTTCTGAGACTTCAACAGTGTAGGGCAAGGGCCAGGTTTCCTATTTCAGTGATTAAACTTCTTTTCAAGTTCAAGTGCTAGGTGTTTAAAATTAAGATGTATAAAAATCAAGATGAAGAAATAATCTGTAATAATATTTTTTAGGAAATTAACCAAGATAGGATCCTTAATACTGTGTAGCATTTTTTTTTTTTATTAATGCATTCAAATAGTCAAACTAAGATATGATCATACAATTAATGAGGTTAATGAGGTTACATTTGATGAAAATTTCAACTCTATTACTGTCATTGTGTTCATAGACTCCGTAATAATGTCTGTGTACGAGGCTTACTCAAAAGAACAGCTCTGCTGGGGAATGCATTAAATAAGCATGTGGCTTGAGGAAGTATCTGGAAATGAGTCAGAATTGTGTATTTAATATTGAAAGATTTCTGTGGTACTGTAGTGATCAGTAAATCTTAAGACTGAAACAGTAGCTAATTAAGGCAATTCTCTCAGTCTTATGAACAATAGTTTAGATAACACTGCTGGATTCCCTTTTGTCTGCATCCCCTTTCTTTCCAGATTACATTTACTTCCACTAATGCTTGAGCAGAAATACCAGACTGACCAAGCTTCTTAATAACTTTTTAAGAGGTGGAATTTCATCTTAGAAAACAAGAACAACAACACCAAAACAACCATGAACTATATAATATATATTTTTCTTTGAGATTAACAAATAAGAAAGAGATATTGGACTTGATGATCATAGAGGTCTTTTCCAACCTAAAAGATTCTATGATTAAAGAACTAAGAATTTCTAATCAATCCTTTACACAAGTTTTCTCTTATAAAAATAACTTAAACTTGAGGAGCCTCTGTATGCATTTCATTTCCATGCCAGGTCTTCTCTGGCCTTATTTTGAAGACAGAACTGTGCGTGCATTTTCTTTTTGACATCATCTGTTTTCCTCTTCTTCCCAGGGATACTTTTTATATTAGCATTGCAATCTATAGGAGGAAGGGTCCAAGACCTGAAAGCACAATTTAAAGAATGTGCTTCAGTTGCCATTATGTGGTTCTGTTTAGTGGATGGTCTCTGTGATCTTCCCAAAAGGCATTTTGGTATTATTTGAAACCAAATGAAAGGAAAGAGAATGGTTATAGAGAGGGAAGCACTTGAGGACTAGAACTGAAAATGTAGAGGAGCACTTTCAGGCTAGCTTCTGTGAATAACGGTGTCAGAAAAGTAAAAATAAATAGGAATAGGAATAGGACTGTACCTGACTTGTTTCCTTTGACCATTTCTGCCCCACTTTCTCAGCAGCAAGCTTGAGGCTGGAAGCCTCTCTGTGGCACAGTATTGTGCTGCTGCTCTCCTGGCAGGCTTGTTCCAATGTTATCTGGGATAAAAAGCCTTTGAAACCTTTCTTAGATGTGGCTGACAGTGACTTTTTCTGGTCATTCTTTTCCATGTTTTCTTATTCAGAAAGGGTGACAACTGCCCCTTTCCTAGAAGCTGAGATCTGAGATCGAGTACCTTTAGTAGCTGTCTTTCATCATCCTGCTAGGAGGAAGAGGTCAGGCCACTTATAGATGATGAAGACCGATGTGTCACAGACAGGGTCAGAAACAGAATTTGCTTCATTCTCATAGAATTTTGTTAACTCTTGAAGAGCTGAGTTTCATTCTTGGTTCTGCTCAGTAGGCAGTATTTTCAGCTGACTGTCATGCAGCAGTTCACAGAAAGTGTCTACTGTCAAGCAGAATACATCACCTTAATCACTGATTATATAAATCTGTTTTTCCCGCCTATCATCGCTTCATGAGCAACTATCTAATGTTGCCCTTCTTCAGACCTTTAATTCTCTTTTCAGGTCACTTTAGTTACTGAATTGCATAAAAGACTTTCTACCAGCCAAAGGAGGAATTATCTTAAAATTCCAGTGCACAAACTTTCTTGCGGTCCCTCACGTGTCCATTGATTTCAGCAACTTCATCTGTGTGAGGACTATGGCATGGGGTCTGTTCTGAAAGCTTTGTAGTCAGGTTTGTCAAGAGACCCTTCTCATGCAAATCCGTAGTAGTGAGAGCAGTTCGAAAGATCAGGTTGTAATAGTGACCATGGACCAAATGCTTGGCTGAACGCAGTATGCCAAGAATTGTCAAAGCTTCAAAAGGTGGCTACCAACCTGTAACTGAGCAGTGACATATCCTATTGCCTAGTGTTTGCATGCCAAGTCTTTTAAGCCAGTGACTTGGAGAGGTGTGTCCCATAATGTTTGTATGCAAGACAAGGCTGAGACATATCACTGCTCTGCTGTTGAAAGATTCACATTGCTACAGCCCTTTCTGTACCAATTCCATGGTTGGAATTGGTATTCTTTCCAGAATGTTGAAGCACTGTTGGACTTCAATGCCTGTAATGTGCCATGTTTAATGAAAGAAACTACTTCTGTTCCGGTTTAATACCTTGACCCAGATATGACAATCGCTCTGAATTGTCTCTCATGCAGGACATTCCTATCTCCTCCTGTTGGCAGGTTCTGCACCTTTGCTCCAGATGGACTCACTCTTTCCTCTGATGTAAATGTACAGCCACTTCCCTGATAGTATCACTATCCCATAAAAAAGATTTATTAGTTCTAGCAGTCCCTTTCCAGATTTAATTAGTGACTCTTCGTACCTATTTGTACTGGCACTATTTTTCTTATCCATTTCCTCCTAAAAAGGCTCATAAACTAAGAGCGTAATTGACAGTGAATGCATAAAAAGATGAGTTGATGCTGTTCCATGGCAGCTGAAGGTCTTAATAGTGGTCCTTAGTTGTAAAGGTTTTGTTGCTCTTGAAATTCAGTAAATCAAACTGGATCTTTCAAACTAAATGAGGCTTCTACCTAGAACAGTTTAATCCTTTGCTTCCTATCACATGATAGGGAAATAATACAGAAAGCTAACGTTTTTCATGTTCATCTTCAGTGGTTCATAGTGAAACATTGGGCAACAAATTTTGAGATTCCATCTGAGGTGGGAATTTTTATGACTTCAGGTCATGTTTGTATTAGAGATTCTGTTTTCAGCATAAGGAAATTATTTGCTGTTAATCTCTATATATGTAAGATGGAATTTTCAAAAATGTAGAGTACTGTCTGCTTTCATTGGGGCATCAAAGGTAATTTTACTTCTGACTTCAGTAGGAATTGAGTTGCATGCCAACTCTGCATGCTTCTTAACAATCCAGTTCCCTAATTATTTTAAATTTGGATACGCTTATTCCTGGCAAAGGTGCTTTGCTTAATAAAGTTCCTTCTAGACTTGGTTCTTGACCATATCCCATGACCAATATAACCTTGCTAATAAGGAATTATAATCTTGTGATTTCATCTGACCTAACTTTCCATGGCAATGCCTTTCTACTCTCACTATTACGCTTTGATAACATTTTTTCCTTACTTGAGCAAAGACTCTTAAATCATTTCAAGTCTTACAGGAAATTCAGCTTTAAGCGATTTGAAAAAAGTTTCTTGCACACTCCATTGATGAAAGAACGCATAGGGGGAACAGTAATGGTAACATGAGGCTTCACATAAGAGTAATTGAAGGAAGACAGTATTTTAATGGCAAGATTTATGCTGTATCAAAGACTTCACTGAGTATCATCTTGCATTGAATAAACCAGTAGGCAAGATCGTCATTTAGGCAGTCACAGAAATGACTGGACATATCTGTCTCTCTCCTTGTTATTCTCTCCTTCGTTCCCTTTCTTTTCCTCTAGGTCTTCCTATTTAAATTCACTGCAGAACAGCAGCCCTAGGCCAGCTCCTGCTCAGCCAGGATGATGTGAGTGCAGGTTTTTGTTGCTTTTTTTTTTTTTTTCTGTGATATGGTGTGGGTGGATGTTGGACATAATGAACCCAGACAAAAAAAAAAAATCATGTACTAAAAACAAAACAGAGGCTGAGCGCTTTGGGGAGGGTGGGATGGTGTTCTGGGAAAGTGCATTTGCTGTGTATTCCATCTGTGCCGGGATCCGAGAGGAACGGTTGTTAGAGCAGGACCCAGCGCATCACACCTGCAGTCCAGTCTCTGTGGGATTAGTAATTACGTGTTAATTAACAAGTCTGGAATGAGTGAGAGTTTGCATGTCAGCAGATAATCTGTATGGTGACTAATAAGCTGCAGAATGTTTTCAATTAGCAGGCTTGAAAAGGAAATCCCAGTGAGTGTTTTGCTTGGTTGGGAAAGGACCGAGTGAATGTGCTCTGTTGTTAGGACTCTCAAAATAGGAAAGTGGCAAATTTAAAAACTACATTGTAAAGGTTAAGATCCGTGGAACACCTACACTTAAGTTACTTGCTGCTGCTGTGCATTGATGAAATCATACAGAATAAACATCAGTGAAATTAAATTTTTCACTTGATTAAATAAGAGCAAACATGGCAAAGTTCCACTTAGATTCACTAAGCCATTTTAGTAGTCTAAAATGTATTTTTATTACGAGTTTTTTTACTGGACTGGAGTAGGGATAACTCAAGGATTTGTTCACTCAGGGCTCTTTCTTCGACACAGCTTCTGGGAATCATTGGCTATACTCAACCTCTGTTAAGCTTTTCACTGTGATCTCCACATGTTAGATTCTCTCCACTGTATGTTTACATAGTAATGTAAGGAGAATGGTTATTTCCCTGTCACCTGGCTTGTCTAGTTTGACTTAGCTGTATTTCTTTTCTGTCCACCTTTGCACTCCGGGGCGACATTTGCAGATGTAATTTCCAGAAGCATTTGTGCAATTTCATCATTCGTTTTTTCTGGGCTGGTATTAAAAGGGCAGTCAGTTTGGGACCCCATTTTCTTAATTGCTACAAACAAGGAGGACTTACACAAGGGAAGAATGATTAAAATTGTTTGGGATTTTGCATCATATAAAAGTGGACTATAAAACTTTTCCATTAGATTGGACAACTTAAGAGCTTCGAGATATATAGTGCAGAATTTTGAACGTCTTTCAGGCACTGCAGATGGATCAAAACTGGCCAAATTAACATATGGGCATGGTTTTCAAGTTAATTCTTGTTAAGTGAGCTATAGGAAAAGTTACATTCAGACAGAGGATACATGCTGTGATGGCCTCAGTGTATTGAGAATTGTCGTTATGGAGAACCACTCAAAATACAAGTGAGTTTTCAGACTTGTAACTGTCTGGAACTGTCTGGCTCTGTTTGCATGTTGTGCAGCTGCTCTTATTGTTTCCTCCTGGTGAAGATGCTTTTTGGGAAGGAAAAGCTAATACAGACCTATTTTGTCCATTCTTCAACCTGCCATGACTCATCTTCAGCTCCTTCCAAACATCTTCTATCTCTGGTAATTAACATTTTACAGCAAGTGAGTTTTTATTATGATCTTTTTCCAAGTGCAGCTTAGATATGATTAATAGCATCAGTTGTGACTTTTCTTAATAATTGTTGGTCTTCAGGTTGGCAGTGAGCTATTGGCATGTCTAAAGTGCAGAACACAGATTCTTTCCTTTTCATTCAGGTAGGTACATCTTACCCACTGCACTTCACTTGTACTGGTCAGGGCTTGAGTAGACCTTCTGTGAGCTTCAGAGGTGCTGATATATATGATATATGATATGTGATATATATGATATATGTGATATATCATATATTGTATATTATATATATATTATATATAAATATATTTACTCCTGTCCCTTATATTGTTGTTGTGGCGCCCACGTTTAAGGAATCAAGGAGAAGGCACATGCGGAGGTGCTAGGTCAGGACCACATGGTGAGATGTAGCAGAATGGGACTGCTCACTTTAAAGCTCCAGATGCTGTAAAAAGTCATTCCCAATTTCTCTTCTGTGTTTTCCTGCAGGTCCTTTATTGGCTACTACACTGACTGGCATTAGGTCTAAGAGATCTTGGTACTATTTATTGGTACTAATTAGTACTTGGTACTAATTATCTCATAATTAATTTGCAAGTTTCTCAGTGGTACCCGTTAGGAAACTGAATTGGATGTACAGATTTGGCCAAGCTCCTTCTAGAGCAGGCAGGCATTCTGCCATTACAGATAAACTGTGCAGATAAACTGCTTGACTTCAAACCTTTCTAATTCTCATGGAGCTTGTTATTGCTCACCTCCATCAATTGCATACTAGCAACTAGATTATTTTTAATTACATTAATCTTGTTTAAGATCTTCCCCTTCTTCACCAGTTTCTGAAGGAAACGTGAGCTAGTATCTTGCTCAGATCACCTTGCAGATGTTTCAGCCTTCTCTTATCACGTTAAAAACAGGATCGGTAGGAGCCTAGCAAATAGCATACATTTTTCACTCCGAAGACTACGTGCATCTGGAATTGTGTCCTCAGGTAACCAAGGTTGTGGCTGTTGTACTAGCCACCTCTTTTCACTCTGCTGGGGAAGAGAGGTACCATGGAAGACCACTGGCTTCTCAAACCAATGGTCAGTGCTTCTGACACATGTAGACCATTATGTGTGTAAATGTGAAGTGTTGGAAACACGTTAGAGCAATTGTACATTGGTCGACATCAGAGGTTTCTTTGGATAGAAAATACCATTATGGCCATATCTCTTGTTAATCCTTCTGCTTCTCCATCAGCCTGACAGCTTATTGTCGAGAATGTTTGTAAAGTGATGACAATTCACATTATTCCTCCCTTACGTGTCTTGTTCCAGATTTAATTAATCTAATACAATTATTTTTAAAGTAATTTTCCCTCCTACTTTTGGGTACATGTAGAAATCATTTAATTACTTGCAATTCTTCTTCTAAAGTACTGCGTACATTTCTGCCTCCCCTGCAATTTGACAGGTTATGCTATACAAAATGTGAAGATAAAAATGCCAGTGAAACAATAGCAGCAGTTCCCAGCACACTGTGCTTGACACTGCTGTACCACAGAACGAACCGTACAGAGCTTTTAAATTAATATGAAATAAAAACACATGGAAGCGAAGTGTAAAGGACTTGATCTAGACTTTCAGATGTTCAACTAACCTCATGGAAGTCATTTCACTTATCCGTAACTGTCGCCATTTGCCATTACCTGTGTGATTTGCAGTTTTTAGAATTTTCTCTCACGAATGTCTCTTAAATGCTGTGACACCTGGATGCCAGAGTACTATAATTATTAGCAAATTCTCTTCCAATTTTTAGAGCAGTGGTATGGCTGTCTGAAGTGGGGTGACCAATATAGCTATAAAAACAGGGTCTCAAACTCTGGAATCTCAAAAAAAGATCTTAGTTCTTAAAAAGCTGACACTCTTCCAAATGTTTATAAAAGCAGGTAATCCCAAATAAAAGCTGAAGTCCTTAAGTCATTTTACTGTAATTTCTGCAGTGTCAATGCCTCTGTCCTGGAGGTGCAGCTCCACAATGAATTCACATGGTTGAAGTGGTGTATCGATTACTGAGTTGAAGTGGTTGGACAAAATCTCATCCTGCTGTCTGTATTTTGAGAGTGAATTATCCCAGTAAGGGTGGGGTGGCACGCTAAACCTGGTGTTTTTTTTAACTAGGCATGGAGTCAGACACTTACTGTTGATTGTACAGTTTGGGCTATTTAATTATTTATTAGCCATAAGAATCTGAGGATTCATGAACCAGCTCTTTTGAGGAATGCAAAGATTTCCTCAGATAAATGTTTAAAGCAGAGCTGAGATAGTAGCCAACCATAGTAGAAAAATATTTTTTCCTTTGAGATAACCTCTTAAATATATACATATTTAAAAACATTTTATCTCCCCTGTCTAATTCTGAGCACCCCTTCTGTCAGCATCAGACAGAATTAAAAAGAAATAACCTTCAGTGGATGCCTTTTTTTTTTTTTCCTGAAATGTGTCAGATAAGCAAAATGTAACTGGGTATTTATTCTACTTTTCATGTGCCCTGCAAACTGTGGAAGGCAGCAAGATAGATAGAGCAGCAACAGTCTGATAAGCATGACTGTTCCTTTTTGCCTGCTTTCTGTTTATACAGCCTTTGAGTGAACACTGGGCTGGGGACCAAATGTCTTTACTCGTCTGGGAAATTTCAGAGCTCCTGGGAATAAACTGGGGCAAAAAGCATCTCCTTGATTACAAGATCTGTAGGTAAATGTTACCCTTCCAGTACTCAATGTTTTCCCCTCCATCTTCACCACAGTACATTTTTTAACATCCTAACAATGCCTAACAACAATAATAGCAAAAATAAGGAGTATATTTTACACTGGTTATTTGCTGTCTCCTTGCTGAAAAGGACACACAATGGAATGAATCTGGCTTCCCATCTGTTGCTAGGTGCAATTCAAAGTGGCAGTTTTGACCTATAAAGATTTGACTGGTTTGCGTCACACTTACCCTAGAGACAGCCTCTCCCCTTTAATTTCTCTGTGTCTCCATTTTCCATCTGTGAAAAATCAGGATAACACTACTTTTCTACTTCACAGGGATATTACAAGGACACATTTATTAACAGGGACAAAGTATAGGCTCTGTGTTAGACATCACATGAATATCTATGTCTAAAAACTTGCTGCCACCCTCAGTCCCACAAAACCCGAGTCGGTTGACCTTCATTATGTGAAAGAAGGTGATTCATTGTCCTAGGCTGTATTATGGATTGCCAGACCCTAATCTTGCAATTTTTAAACACACACATAACATGATCCTTGCAAGCCATCCAGCTGAATTTTGCGTTTCCTGTTAAATTGATTGGGACAGCCCATGAGTATAAGGTTAGAAGAGTATTTCCACATCTCAGTTTTGGGTCCCAAATAAAATCAGAGGCCATGGGGACCACAAACTGTTTTATGTTGTCTGGGTTGGGGAAGGTGTATGTGAAATACCTGTTTACTTGAGAATGGTTTCCTCAGAGCACATGTTTCTAGAGTTGTGGTTGTCTAGAGTATTAGAAGTATAATAGTCCTTCAGTTAGCTTCACCAATCAGTAGTTCCCAGGTATATTTTTGCAGTCATGTGAGGTTCATGTTTATGAAGGTCAAGAGAAAAAAGATCTGGGCACGTTAGCAGATCAGGAAATATTTTAGAATTGTACTAGACTATGGACTCAATCCTGCAAGAGTTCAGGGGGTGCATAGAGGGCATGGAAAGAGTCTAGACTTTACAGCAGCCCTTCAGTCCGAACTTAAGGCATTTCAGATCTGTCCTTCATTACTGTTGGAATCATGGACTTCAGTGGTAGGAGCTCTGCAACTGAACGGTGGACAGGGCAGCTGCATTTCTTGTGAATTATTTCAAGATATGGTTCATCAAGACAAATGGATCAACTTCCTCACTGGGGTGGGTCTTATCATGGAAAAGGTGGGGTCCATCCCTACTTGACCTTTACAATCGCTGGTAAAATCTTTGAGTCTTCTTTCCTTGCTGTGCTAAGAATGGACCTAGCGTACACATACTACCATGATGTTAGCCCTTGGTGGGGATTTTGATGGTGATTCACAAGCTCACAGAGACTGGCAAGAGGCAGGTTGTGCCAAGGTAGCATGTGGGGAAAATGCTGCGAGTTCTTCTAACAGGTCATTGGCATGTTTTATGATTTCCAGCATATTACAACCAAATATTATTTTTTTTTGTATTTTTTTCTTTTTTCCCCATAATACTGTCTTCATAAGAATAATGAATATTGGTCTTGTTTTGTATGATAATGTTATCTTACATCTTCATTGTGTTATGTGTGTGCATACACATGCACACTCCTTCCTCAAAGTCTTCCGCAGAGAGCTCCACCAGCTGAAACAAAACAAAACCCAAAATCCACAGCCCCCTTCATTTGAACATAAATGATGTGGTAGCTGCAGTTTCGAGGTCTGGCAGGAAAGCAGCCAGCTTTTGAGAACTGGAAATAAGAGTATCGGGGGAAGATAAGAGACAGGGCCCCATTCTGCAAGGTTTTACACATCTGAATAGCTCTTCTTACTTTCCTACAGCATATTTGCCTGTGGCACCACATTCCAGTGGAACATCTCTTAATTTTGCTCCAAAAGCACCGGATTCAAAGAGATTATAGGGGGTCAGAAGGAGGTCACTTCTCCCGATGCACGCCTGAGCGCATCCCAGGGCAGCTTGGGCTGCCGTGCACCTCCTGCTCATCCCCAGCAGCAGCGCTTCGGGCTGGCCGTGGGAGCTGTCTCCGGACACCTCATTAGCATAGGATGATGGCTTTATTGGGGGACGAGTCATAAAAAAGCTTCCTTTGGTTAAAAGCGAGCAGTTTAATTTTAGTGTGATGACAGCCTGATACTGAGGATTAAATTTGTATTGCCGTTAGTTGTGTGTCTGTGTGCAGGCAGGAGAAGAGGACCACGGACACGTGGGGGCAGGGGGATCAAAAGAAAGAAAATCTGATGTGGCGATTGTGTGTGTGTGTTTAACTTCTCAGGTTTTCAATCGATATGCTCTCCTTTCAGCTCAATGTGCATCTGTTTCAATAGCAAAACCCTTGCCTGGAATTCCTGCCCCTGATTTTTTCTCTAGTTAAAAGCAGTGATTGTTTGCAACTATGGATTAGTAAAGTACCAAGGAAGAAGGTATAAGATGTGTTTTTTTTTCTTTTTTTTTTTTTTCCCTCCTGCTAAACATAAAACAAACATTAAATTAATGTATTGAACAGTCCTGTCATCATGGAAACACTGTCTACAAAAGTTTCCATCTCACCTGTTCTAGTGGAAAAAATAATGTGGGAAAACATTAAAAAACAAACAAACAAACAAACAAAAACCCAAACAAAACAGAAACAGCAGCAAAAATAAAACTAATGGAACACCAGTATTTAAAAATCCAGGTTCACCTTTCACATGAACCCCCCAGAGTGCTTTTCAGATAGGGAAACTGGAACACAGATTAATGACTTGGTATTTTTGGCTACCTATTACAATATACTTACTTCATCTTTCTTTTGTATCATCACCTAGGAAAGCCAAGCTTGTTTTCTGTTATGGTTCGTACCATAGTAGTGCCCAGCCCAGAGGTCTCTGGATGCTACAGCAGTGCAAGGAATGCACAGCAGCCGATCACCTGGTGAGATAGAGGCAGGGGGAACAGAAACCAGGCTCCAGGGCATATTTTCCTGGCCACTAGACCGTACTGCCTCTCTACTGCTGGTTTTCATCATTGATGTTGTATTGATTTCCAACAAAAATGCCGTGAAGCAGGCATGCGTTTGCTGAAACACAGGGACAGCATATAATAATGTCAGATCTAGAAGCACAGTGCATGCATATCACCCCCAAAAACCCATGGTTATCTGTGGTCAGTCATGGGCTAATAATATGTCTGCCACTGGTTAACCACAGATATGTGTCATGAATAGTGTCTAAATTATTCAATACTAAAATTGAATTGACAGCCTTCTGCCTGACAAGTCACATAAAATAATAAGCATTAGGAGAGGTCTGACGCAACCTTTTTATTAATTGTTGTTTAGTTTTTGTGATAACAGCCAGTAGAGGGCACTGGTACATATCTGTATAGTACGGAGCTGTGCATTCAAATTCCGTACGAGCCCAAATAAACCCACAGGCTTGGTGTGACTTGTTGCCAAGAATACGTTGCGTTTGTCTCCAAAGTACTTAATTCCCCAACAGTATAAGTCCGCTTGAACTACCAGCAAGTGGATTTAGTTCTTCAGCACATATTGTAGACCTATTGCTTTTGGTCAGGAGGTCTTAATCTCACTCGGTTGACAACCAGATGATAGTTCTTGTGATAGAGGACTTCCTGCTGAAACAGCAGGTAATATTTTCAGACAATGCATTGAGATATCCATGTATTTATAATTGGAATGTCCATATGGGATATCCATATTTAGAGATTAGGGGGAGATGGGGAAAAAGTATTACATATTTTATATAGTTTAGCCACCTTAATTGGAAGTGGTCATAACTGGAGATAATAGACTTCTCTCCTCACTGATGAAGTTTTTTTTAGGCACAGCTGTGACATCCCCACTTGACTGCACAGTGTAATGTACATCTAACATGCAGACACACTACTTGCAAAGGACAAGGTAAGTTAAAAGGGGTGTTTGGTGTTTTGGGCAGGTCAGGCCCTGACCCATTCTCTGCTATCTATGTATTTCGTACATTTTTGTGTGATGGCTCCATTTCTGTCCTATTATTTGTAAAAATAACCAGCACAGAGGTACTCTGGTTCTGATCAGAGCCCCTAGGCATTATGTTATCCACCTTTAAAGCCCATAATGACCTCCTCATATTCTTCTGTGACATACCTGCCTTTTAAATGGTGGTCATCATTACTCTTCCTGAGGAAAGCGGGATGAACATTGAGTTGCCACTAAAAATATAGAACCTTAGAGCAAACAGATTAGTTATGGCAATTTTGGGTGTTTTGCTGCCTTTATATTCTTCAGGTGAAAATGCTGTTTATTCCTAGTGCTGTTGACCTGATGTTAATCCTAGCTAATGCCGTACAGCCATTGAATGGAATATACTGAGCAGAAAAATAAATTCAGCCTTACAGAATGATTCTTTAAGAGCAGTTTAAAAAGGTCAAAGATGGAATTTATTTTCTCTCTGTTACTGGAACTCCTATGTTTGAGTGTTTAGAAATTTGATATGCCTTTACAGCAGTTCCTGAATACTTCACTGAGTAGCTTCTCCTTGGAGGTAAATCAGTGTGAGGTAAAAGGTGTTGAATGTCTTCAGCCATTTGAGGACGTAGAACAGATTGGAACAGAGTGGAATAGAATCCATCCATGAAATAAGTCAACACAAATGGTTTTCAGTCAATGCACAGTTTTTGCACATACTAGAATAATAAAGAATGAGGGTGGCCATATCAGAGGTCATAAGAAAAAACTGAAGTGCGTTAAATGTTCACATCTGTCAATCTTGGTCTTTTTGGAGTAAATGGAAAATAGCTGTAGAAATCATGATGTGTGTCCCAAGTGACTCTATGCATGATCTGGGAAGTCTGCAGGGATGGTATCTGATTCTGAATACGAACTATTTTTTCTTGTCAGTCATCAAATTGGCATTGCACACTTTTATTAAGCAATTACCCAGCTTTTGTAAAATGCACAGAATCATCGCACCAAGATAAAGCCCTAAGTGAAAGCCACAGTGCCTTGCAACAAACGTGTGCTGAACAAAGCAAAGTTCATACTGCTGTCTTCTGATGATGATCATGTTCAGGGGCACGTACATTTAATACACTAACGTATCAGCAGCCTGTCATCAAAGTGTGAGTAATAGAGAGTCTAAAGACATGAAAGTGTATTACGAAACCTACTAATGAAAGTGAGGATTTTGTTCACTGAACCAGTAAGATTTGTCGGCCACTTCCATGTGATTCTTTTAACTTGATCAGCACATCTGGAGCTACTCTTACAGCAGAAGGGAAGTGGCTTCCTTGCTGATGCAATACAGTTTGTTAAAAGGATAATTGGTGATTATATACATTTTTTGACAAATGCTTTCCGAAGCACCAATTCACTTCTGGGTTTAAACAAAATGATGATGACTGATAAGTACTGTTACTGTTTCAGGGACTTTGAGGACTGTAGATTTACCATAATCTGACTGTTACTCCCATTGACTTTGGTAGGTTGGGCCCAGAAAATGTTTCCCTATTTTAGGGGGAAAATACTTTTCCTTTTTCTCTGGTGCCTATAGTATTTATTACTAAAAATACTTTTCCTTTTCACTTTTTAAATATGTATTGTTTGTCTTATGCTGTTTTTCCCTCAAACCAAATGGACTTTTCAGTTTTATCCATTGCACTCTCATTTCCTTTTTCTCAGGGAAGTGCTTTGTTTTAAACATGGTATTTATTTTGCACAGAATCTTCAAGAAGTATTCAAAATATTTAGTTTACATACTTTTTTAGAAAATATTTGTTCTTTATTTCTTAAATGCTGCATGCGCATTTCAGATTTGTTAGTACCCATCACTTTTGAAAATGGGAAATGTAGACAAAGAAGACAGAGAGATTCCAAGTATTCATTTAGTTTCTACATTGAAAGATGTAAAAGATTTTTTTTTGGCATTCAATTTTCTGCAGATGGATTAGAGCATATATTAAACTATGGTAGGGGCATGTGTACATAAACATAATCAACCTTATAATCCATACACAGTTTTAAAAGAAAGACCAAATTCTCTTCCGTGTTATTCAACAGAAAAGACTTGTTTGTAAGAGGAGAACAGCAATCCTAGAAGAATTTTACCAGATGTTTAGTAACTCCTTTGTTTTGTTTGGGAAGGTGACTGCTTTAAAATGACTTTTCTAATTCAGGATATTTTGATATTCAATAAATTATTTAAAAGAGTCTGGATTAGGATGAATGCCTTTAATAAATGAATTTTCAATTAAATAGGATTGAAATATTCATGTTTTTCCTTCCAAGTTGCCCGTCAAGTAAAATATTTTTTTGCTAGCTCCAAATTCTTCCCTAGTGTAAAGTCACCAGGGTTATTGGAGTTAATCCATGCAAATGCTTTTGCGCAATGTCATTTTTGGTAACTTAATTTATGCTTAATTGTTCATTTCAATCACAAAGAGTACTTCAGTGTTAGTTTATGAGAAATAGTCTCAATGAACCATTGCTAACACCATGGCTCCCTAAATGAAATGTTCCATCACAGTCTGCTAGTTCCAGCAGCAGCTTTTTTGGTAAGTAAATAAGAGATGACATGAATAGATTCAGTGCTGAGCTGAACCTACAAAAACAAATAACTTTTCCCCATACCAACTCGAGATTTTTTGCTCCTTATATCGTTGCCCTGCACCAAGTGTAATGGGACTCTGTATAAGCCATCTCCACAATAGGAAGACTGCCTCATCAAATAGGCTATTAGTTGTTTCTTCCTGTTGGGCATCCTTGGACTGTGGATGGACTAGAAAAATGACACAGCACTGGCCACTTATGTTAAAGACAGCAGGCTCTCCATAGAGCCCAACTCTTGGACCTTGCAGGGCCCTTCCAACTCAACATATTCTGTGATTCAATGTGATTAAGGGTTGTGTTTTTCTAGTGTGTGTGTTGCATCATACAGCTTCCCCTAGCATCATGCACACCAGCATCTATTACAAAAGACTGGTCTTACTTAAATTCATGTTGCAGCTCAAAATACTAAGGAGAACGACACCACCAGCAGATGTAGAGCTTTATAAACTGACCTTCATGCTATTGTTAAAAATAACAAAACAAAACATAAACCTGACACTGAATCTTACTGAATGAGATCTTCGCAGTACTTCAGAGAATGTAATAGGATTTGGTAGACCTTCTCAGGTGCCTAGAGTAAGGTTCCACTGCAGCTGTGAAAGGAAGCATACAATTATGGATATAATAATCCTTTCCTCAAGTACTGAATATGCACTCAGTTCCTTGATCAATGTCATTGTTGGTCCATTGCCATCCAGAGTAAAAGATAAGAAAAAAAAATTAAAAGTACTGGTATGTAAATAGTAGCATATATTCATATCAAAATAACTGTAATTGTTCAGACCTACTCTGTAGCTTATAGGGAGGTATAACTGTCTATTGAGATGCAAACTTGCAGTAGATTTGTATTCTCTTGTCTTCAGCTGGTAATGATATTTTCATTTATTTCTCTGCATTGCACACAGACTTTTGAGCTTCCTATCAAGCTATTCCAAGAAATATTTGATCTAGTTAATCTTATGTAAATACTAGCAATCTAGGGTAAGATTCTCATCTGTTTTCATTTGCCAAAATCTAGAGTAACTGTGCTCAGCTGAATTAGCTAGCCTTGTGTCGTAAAGGAGATTATGGTCTGGTCCATAACAGCAAACGTGAATTGCAAGTCTCCCTTTTGATTCATGTGCATTGTTCTCATTATCCTTAATGGATGTTGCGCACATATATTGGAAGAATAGACCCTATTAGGAACTGTCTAAGAAGTGAAATGAAAATGATAATCACTTTGTCTTGGATGAGGTATTGTATTTATTCTATGGGATTTTAAAGGATATTCTAGTGTTTAAATTATCTGGTGCATTAGAGAATGGTTTAGATAGGCTTTGGTTGATTGACAGCAGTGGGTATATTTTAGAAAATTATTATACGCACTGGGACTTCAATTTTGCTGTGAATTATATACATATATTTTTGGAGATGTAAATTGCTGTCTCTCCCAGGAGACAGAAATAGCATGCTGCTTATTTGATTTTAGCAATAATTAAAATGTGTTGAATCAAGCTCAGGTAGTGTCATGAAGCGGGGCCCTTCTACTTGTGTGGCTGAGCGCAGAGACCTTGACGAAGCTGGGCATTTGTGTAGTAAAATAAACCAGGGACCCCGTGGTTCTTATCCTAGAAGCCCCTGTTCCCCATTTGTAGAGTGGTGATACCTGTACGAAGGCCAAGTAGCCTGGCAGTGAGACAAAGCAGCAGAGCCTTTCACTGAGATTAAGGGTGGGTGCTCTCCAAATGAGAATTACGCTAATTGAAGAACAGATGAGTGGACTCAAGCTATTGCCTTGCATTACACTTAGCTGACACAGAAGACTGTAATTTGGAGTGCTGTCGATCCTTTAATTTTATTCCATTGCCGTTCAAATCAGATGAGGCTGTGACTGAAGTAGTAAGTGCATGAGGGCTTCAAGGGAGAATTTTCCGTCAGCTGAATAATGTAGAGATCTGCAGGTTACGTCTCACTTTTCAGATCACCAGGCTTTGTGAAAGGGTTGCAGGAGGGAATAAGGTTAAAAGAAAGATCATTGGGTCTCTCTGTTGTTTGGACTTTGTGGCTTCCTACCAGCAGTCCCAATTTAGTTAGGGTTGTTATTTTCTCCCCTAGAGAAGAGAAATCACAGGAAAAGTAAAGTGACGTTTGTTACAGCTGGTGGGAAGCAAATTGAGTGCAGTGGAGTAGGTGATCTTTATTGAGGACTGGGTGGCGATGTCACACATCACCCTCTGCGCGGGACCCGGCAAGTGTAAAAATCCTCTTTCCTCTTTTCCTTCACCATAGCAGGCGAAGGCTGTCATGCTGGATGGATGGCATGAATGTGAGAGGACTTGGGGATTTCTTATGCCTGTAATTGAGGAGAATCAGAGAAAACCTGTTAATCTCCAAGGGACAGCAAAGAAAGTTCTGTCAGCCAGTCAGTCGGTCGGTCGACAGCTTGGTTCAGAGAAAGAAAAAGACTTCAGTGCAGGTACTCTCAGATCAGAGTAAGTTCTTTCTAAACAGGGGTGGGTGTGCTTGTACGTGCACATCCTTAAATGCTTTAAGCACAAAATATTTGTCTGAAGCACAGGAGAGGGATTTGGAATGCTGTTCAAATCTTTTTCATAAATTGCAGCAAAGGTGAATATAAATTTACCATAGCAAGGAACTACAAAATTAAGACACAGTTTGTTTCTGTTGCACTACATTGTCTGCAGTGTCTCTTTTGTATGTCGTAAAAAATGGAAGTGCTTTGCAATTTAACCATGTTACTTCCTACTGAGGTCAGCCAGTGCTTTGAGAACACTTAGCATGCAAACACTGGAAGGAGCATCAAGAATGGATTCCTAGCACTGATTTTGAATTTCTTTGTGTTTTTGTCATGGACATTACAGGTATGATCGTAACTCAAGAGGCTTGTATTTAACTTTAGTTACAAATTGGATATTTATTTATTTAATCCTGTAAATGACAATGCATAGTCTTGATGCTGCAGTTCAACAGTGATAGGAAACTACAGTCTCTGGGGCCTCCAATTATAACTTATTTGGAACATGGACTCTTATTATGGTATGTTTTCACTTATATATGCAGCAGGGAACTGAGCTGGCTTCCAAAGGCTTTCATAGCGTCAAGAAACGGTATCAGAATGGGTACTCAGAATGGGCAGAGTTATATATTAACTATAAACCTCAGTGCTTTAGGCGTGTATACAAAAGCTAGCAATGAAGTAATCAAATTCTGTGCAATTAGAGACCACTCCCCTAGGCATCTATCTAGGCAAAACTCTGAACACAACTGTAAGCCAAATATGGACCCATGCAAAACTCGCAATGCTGCATCAAAGCAACTGTGTGATTACTATAGCTTCTACTGTCAGACAGTACTCGATTTTTCCAGAGGCAGGGCTATAACACGTAATGGGTGACTGCCAAATAAACATGAATTTCGACATTACTGAGAGTTATCATATGCAAAATGAAAAAAGCAGAATAGTCTTCTCTCTAAAATGTTATTTATAACAGTAGCTGGTGTATTGATCAGATATGCTCTCAACCAGTGTTTTTATTGACTTTGTGTTCTTAGCTGTTCATCATAGTATTTATTCCTTTTCTTTTTTAGATTTTGAGGCAAAAATATCACTTCATCTCAATAACGATAGGACTCAATGATTTTCACATACATTTTTAAAAAAAGCCTGCATGGTTCCCAAATCCTCCACATTCTTGATTGGTATTTCCCTTTATCACTTTTCCCAGCCTCTTCTGCCTGCATCCTGATGACTGCTTCCTTGTCAAATCAGAAAGTCTTCCTGGTCTCACAGAGATTCCTCATCTCTAGTTTCTGTTATTTGGAATAAATAATTTGTGTATCTCCATCTTATCAGCTCACCTTAGTGACTGTCCAGCGTACTTCACATTTTGTCCAATAATCTATCTTCCTACTTTGTCCCTGTCTCTGACTACATTTCTTTGTCATTCTGCTCTGTTTTGATGTTATAATCACTAATTATGTAATTTCAAACTGAAAAACAATAGGGGCACAATGTGTTTGAAAATCTCAATATGATATGAAGTTGTCTAATATTTCTTTTATTCTGTTAATTCCTCGGGATGCTTTCCTCCCTGCAAAAACAAGGCTCAGTTTCTGGAAATGTTCTAGATCAGCTCCCAGCTATGTTGTGCACTACTGCATCTTGAGGTTGGCTTGTCTTTGTTGGTTACATGCATGGTTATGAGAAAAGGAGAGCGAGCAGGCTTAGTTTTCTGCTATTTCTCCTAAACCAAATGAGAAACAGTACTTATGAAAAATGTCAGCAAGTCTGATGCTGCCACCCACACTTTCTTTATAAAGAAAAGCCATCACAGAAAAAGATCTTGATAAGGAAATATTGATAGTATTTTTCTAGAGCTGAAAATTTAATATGGCATGTTACTGATATCTCTTGCACCAAAATAGTGCTGTTGGCTCCAGTTTCACTTCAGTTCCTCTAAAGTCTTCAGAAATACTTTCAGGATGGAATGTAAGCAGAATGGATTTTGGTGTTTCCTGGGATTATTCTCTGTTTTCACAGTACAAAATAATTACGTATGTGAACTGTGAGTGTGATCAGGTGGATGGGACACTCATACCCGCTGTGGACAGCTGTTGGTGACCACTGTCAGTGCCTCCTCAGGCAGGGTCTGCACAACAAAGTGCTACCGGGCAGAGGTGAGATTCACAGCTCAGGTTGCTGTGCCAGTGACAATCAGGATGAAGAGCTCATGGTAAAGGGTGCTTTAGCCAAAAAAGCCGACATAAAGCTGAGGGGACACTTGAGCTGGAATAGCTCCTGATGACAAAAATCACCAGTCTGTCCCCATGAACCACATCTTCACGGTGAGTGATTTTTTTGCTGTAATATAGCAGTATAGCTGTAGGGGTGAAACTTTCCTTACACGGAAGAGGCCGAAGAGGTCAGGGTCTGTGGCAACCCTCCATAAGCTCGCTAGCATCTCTCTCACCTAGCTGTTCTGTAAACAGGAGCATTACTTTTCTGTCACTTGAAATGGCTTCGTGTTAAGGAATTGTGCTGTCGTGTGGGCAGGCTGCCTTTCAGACAGCGTCTTGGCACAGAGAAGCTGTCTGGTCTTGGAGAGTGATGTTTTCCTCTGCTTTTGAGTGTATCATATGTTTTTCGCAAATGAATTCCTTAGTCTGAATGCGATGCCGTGGTGCGTGGATCAATACTGTTCCTCTGTGGCAAGGTGCACAGAATGCCAAATGCATTCGGCAGTCTGTTATTATAAGGCTACTTAGCAGAGCCAAGAAGCCTGCAACCACCACTTTCATTAACGGTAATTATCCTTGAGCAGCTGTGATAGGAGCAGGAGCCTGAATGGTAATTAGCCCCAATTGTTAGGAGATGCATTTTCAGGTTCCTGTACCATTTTTCTGTCTGTTTAAAGAACAGACTGAGGGAAGTGTGATAAATCCCGAGTCCTTGCTGTTGGAGAGGAGCTAGCTGCCTGCTGATCAGTTCAAATTAGGATGTTCTTAGCATGTCCATGTGCTCTTGCTGCAGTCAGAAATCATCCTGCATTTACACGGTTTGGGTCTTTGCAGCAACATTAACATTTTCGTATCTGTCTTCTGAACAGATGCATTGCTTTATTGTTGAGTTTTATGTTGTAATAAATTCAAGTGGCAACTAATGCAGACCTGTTTCAATTCAGTTTTGTTATATAGGTAGAGAGGTGCATGCCTGTCACCAATGAGCAGAATTATAAGGCTGGTGGAAGTACCAAAGATACAACATCAGTCATAGATGAAATTGATGTTTCTATCCATCAACATTATACATTTTCAGTGGAAGTTTGGTGTAAGATTTAACTGGAAAAATAACTCTGTATTTTTTAAACTTGTTATTTTTTTCCCAGAACCTTCTTTGCCATTATGTTTCTGTAAGAGTAAATAGCATTTGGTGAGCTTGACAAGTATTATGTCCTTGCCCCAACATCTTTTTATGAAATGAGACTGAGCCCAAAAGAATTAGTAAAGCTCTTACTGTGCAACACAAAGCTGCTAGATACTTGTTCGTCCTTGGAAAATAACAGCTACCCTTATCTAGTAATGTTCATCTTCAAAACTTTTTACAAGCATTAGTTAACGAATTCTTGGAACACTGCTTAACCTTTGAAAAAAGGTGCATGATGGAAAACTGAAGTAAATATGTTACGTAGCACATACTTCTCTGTATTGAGTTTCTGTGTAGGAAACACTTCTTGTTGTTCTGGGGGAAGGAGTGAATGTTGAAAACTTGCTCCTTTGCTTTGGTAAGAAGCCTTAAGGAATTACGTCAGAACCAAAATCATTCAGTATTTCTGTGCTAGATACTGGGCCCTGGTGGGATTTGTTTTGGATGTCTCTTCAGGTTGACAAGTTGTTTTCTATGACTGGCATTTATAGTGTACTATATAGAATAGTTATTGACTTCTTTTCAAATTGCATGCGAAAGTGTGTGATAAAAATCTCTGTAAAGCAGGAGTAAATTTCATAGTATTACAGATTTGACTGTAGATATCAGTATTTCCTTAAAGTGCCTTTTTCTTTTCCTGCTATTTCAGATTTTATTTTTATTTTTTTTTGCTGCTAGTTAAGGTTTTTCTGCTTTCTGCTGGAGGTCTAAAACAATAAACAATGGTTTCCCTCATCTAGTTTTAGCAGAATTTCATTGATGCTATTTGGTGTCAATAAATATCATTTGATGAGCTTGAAAGTCATTGCCTCAACATCTTTTCACTAAATGAGACTGAGCCCCAAAAAATTAGTAAAGCTCTTACCATGCAGCACAAATCTGCTAGGTCAGTGTTGAGAAACACTGAGGCATTGCATAGATGGGAGTGGAGAGGACTCCAGGCACAGGGCTAATTTTTGACCATGTGCTAGCTGGATGCCTTGAGATGAGTTTTTCAACTTTCCAGCAGCCTTCTTGGAAATCTCCACCGATCTCTGGAGTGAAGGCTGTGCTGATCTAGCTGTTAACGTGTAGCAGAATCTTTCAATATTTACATTTCTGACACCTTTCCTCTGCATGACTCAAAGTCCAGGGGTTTATATTCTGTTGTAAGGGTGCTTTGTTGATGCTAGTACTGTTTTGTCTGCCTGCTCCTCTGTATAGAAAAGAAGGCCATATGAAGGCATGGTTATAGCAAAGTCTAACAGAGAAGAGCTCAGCAGCTGAAGCAGAGATGTCCTGAGCTTAAAATAATCATCAATATATAAATTATAGAATCTATCCAAATATTCCTTTGCAGTAGCTCTTCTCCCTACTTTTTTTTTTTTTTGGCTAATCTTCCTGTTCAGCAGCTATTTGCTTATAGGTTGTGTTAAGTTACAACTTAATTGAAATTCCCCGATTTGTTGGCTACGTGTAGGCCCCCTGGTGCCTTGTTAAGTGCTCTGTTACCAGTGAATGTTCTTAATTATGTTCTGGAAGACGTTGTTCAAGTCACAAGTCATTTACTCAAGGTTTGGGCCCAGCAGGTAAACATTTTCAAATTAATTTAGGTTGCTAAACAGAAATTGCTTAGATTGCGTGAATGCTGATAACTTGCACTTCTTACTGAATTCAGGGGGAGAGGAGATTATTTACTGCAGTTTGAAATCAGCCTGATTGCGTCTAAATGACAGAAGAGGGGGTTGCTATTCTCCTAGTTTGAAATATATTGACTGTAATTCCCCAACTGTACATACTTAATTATAATCTTGAATCATCATAGCATCTTCTCATACTGGCCAACTAAAGGGTAATGATGTGGATGTACAGAGTGCTGTCTACAAAGTGTCTAACTTGAACATTTAGAAGGGACATTGGGTGTGTGCTAATGAAAACTGTCGCTTCTAAATTGCTAGTAACAACATCTGACTGCAGATGGGTAACATGAAGATTCATTGTTCTGCATCTTAGCAGTTTCACATAAAGTAAAACAATAAAGCCGGCTAAAAATCTATGATTCCTTTGTGCATACAGTTATGTATTATAGCAAATGCTCTAAATATTTTAGATATTGAAGTTGTGTCTATAGGGAAATGATCTGTTATTCTCATATTAAGGACGTAGCTTTTGTTTTGTGGGTCTTCACTTTATTTTTTTTAACCTTTCATTGAAAGCCATATATAGAATCTTTCTAATTTCTTAGCTGTCATTATCATCATCATCATCTTTGTCCTAGTGCCCTTACTAATGAATGACAACCATTTAAAAATCCAGCATCAGCAAAACTAATACAGGACTATATCCAACATGAAGGGCAGAGCACTGAGGGCTGCACTGCTGATGGACACAGACTTTTACAACTGCAAACATATCTTGACCGAAACCAGACAAATTATGGGGAAAGTGTTTCCTCCCCTCTGTATCCAGTTGTAAATCAACCAATAAATAAAGCTAGCAAAAAAAAGCAAACTAAAAATCTCTGAACACATATAAATCTCCTTGAGTTTAACTTAAACAGCTCCACTAAATTTTGGTAAGAGTGTGCCTCTTCCTGCTGAGCAATAAAGAAATAGAAATTTGTGAGTCTGACATAAACACAGCCTCAGTTTCTGATGCAAACCCTCTTACGATGATAACTGTAGTTCCAGAAAATTAACTTCAGCAGGGTCTGTTGGCACAAGCATGGACAAGAGTAGCACAAGAGTGGTCATGGTGGTTTATGCAGCAAACTTTAATGTGGGCAGGTATTTGTGCAGCTGGAAATGGGGACTGCTGCTGTTGTAACTTGAAGTGCATACAGTTGTTTTGCTTTGTATTCCCTCCTACTGTTGATAACCTGTCTACCTGTGGAAAACCATGTTAGCTGTTTTAATCTGAGCTAATAGTGCTGAATATCAATACTTTTTAGTGCTACACTTTGGTTAGCATCTGTGATTTTGTTAGTATAGAACTTCTGACTTCAACATAGCAGTCTTAATCATAAAAAACATTGGGCTCGCGGAAAAACTGTCAACGCCGGGATTTAATTTTATAAATAGCTATAATGCTATACTTGTTAAGATTTCCTTGTGAAAACATCACTTCAACACAATTTGTCCCACAATAAAAAATAAAAAAAGACTTAGCTAGGTAAAGACAAAAAATTACTGTCAAATGTCATGCAGGTTGTTCTGTCAGGGTTTATGAAATAAAATCTCTCTCTTTGTGAGTTGAATTTACAATAAAAATCCAGATTTTCATCAGTCAATCTTGTTCAAAATGTTATATGTGTAGGGGAGGGACTGGATGCATCAGATGCTGTGGAAGTATACAAGAAGTATGGTCCATGACTGTCATCTTCTGCAAGTAGCTGACTGTCTGAGGCATCTGATGGTAAAGCTGGATGTGAATGGAGTATTTACAGTCACCAGGAAAGTGGATTTGTGAGACTGTTTGTGACAATTGAGATCATACAGGTTGTACAGATATTTGACAACTGGGTGTTAGCAGAATCTGAGTAGTTTCCATTAGAAAAAGATGTAAATAATGGGGATTCGGGCTACTTTGGATAGGAAAGCAGGTAAGTGCTTAGGAAAAATGGTACTGGCTTCTTAAGGGGTGTGTGGTACAATTGGATTTGTAAGAATGTGAGACCGCTAAGTCAGGACAGAAGACCCTCAACCTGATGGTGGTGCTTCCATGTCCCTGTGGCCTTTGCCAGCTGCCATTATGCAGCTGCAGGGGTGGTCCCCAACTGCTCGACAAGGACTTCAAGTTCCAATGTCATACTTGATGTTTTATTGAGACTTCTTTTTATGCATGCTGGCAGCTGGTGCTCAGCTATACTTTGAGATATTGGTCAGAACTGGTCTGGGTTGAGAAGAACCTCTGTTCTGGCACGTGAACAGCACACCAGGCCTCTCCAGCTGGTAGGCCATAAAAGCACGGGCCTGGTTAAGTACCAGTAAGAATGTGTATACGTGGCGAATATGGAAAAACTATCTTAGTAGAAGCTGGCAAGAAAGACAAAAGCTGCAGATATTGTGGTTGGTTGAAACAGTCAGCAAAGTGGAAGCTGGTTCTTCTGTTCCCCTGAAGCCCCATTTGCTTCTGAATGGCCATGATGCAATGACTCCCCTGTGTGCCAGATGACTTCCTCAGTTCCTTCCAGGCCCCCAAAGAAATTCCACTCTTTCCCCTTATGTGCTTGAGAGGTAAGGATGTGCCTCTACATTTCCTAAGCAACCCAGATCAAAAGAGACTGAGTTGGCAAGAGCTGTGATGGCTTCCTGTTCAGCCTATTCATCATACTCGACTGCTGATCTCCACATGCTTTCCGTTCTGGTATTATAATACAAACCTCTTTTGCCAGTCATTTTAGTCATTTCAATGGGAATATTTCCTGTAATATTCACATGTCGATATCAAAGAGCTTATTGGAATTCAAGAAGTAGCAATTGTTGATATGTATCAGCAGTAATTAACATTCTTCAAATTCTTGATCCTCATCCATAACAATATAGCAACAAAGACCCCGAAGGTAAAGGGGTAGCACTATCTAGTGATGCAGAGACTGCTTTCACCAGGTCGTATATCTGTTTTAATAAAAATTTGAAAGCAAAACTAGAAGTTCTTTCCCCATAGGAATCCAAATACTTTAGTCTTTCACGTATATAGGAGGGGAATATACCTGCCCACAAGTATCAGAAAGAGCAAAGAGACCATAGTTAGGCAGTAAAAAGGCTTTTTGAAGACTTCAGTGAATTGAGGCTCTGGGTTTATTCTGTCACTTCTTCAAAACTAATTACCCACTGCTGTGTATTGAAGCATGCTGGGGTGTTGCCATACTTTCCTCCTTACATCCCTGAGGAATAGTTCATCTTCCGCTTCCTTTCAGAGAATCCAGAGATATGTTCTGATGTATGAACTAGTGATAGAACTATGTGAAAGCTTTAGCCACTCTCCATAACCCTCCCCCCAAAATGAAAGGAGAAGAAAAGAAAAGAGAAGAGAAGAGAAGAAAACAGAAGAAAAGAGAAGAAAAGAAAAGAGAAAAGAAAAGAGAAGAAAAGAAAAGAAAAGAGAAAAGGAAGTATATTCCACTTTTTTCCCCTGTTTACTTTTTCAGTTGCAGGGCCTCTCCTCCCTAGTAAGGCATGCATATTATTATTTATTTATTTATTTGCTTTAAAAATTTTCCCTAACATCCCTAGTTTTTCATGTTCATGAGTGCTGTCCCTAAACCACAAAGCACTGTTATATTATTCACCTGTGAGCAGGAAGGCACTTTTCCACCCTTGTTGTCTGAATAGTTTAATCACAGTGGAATTTATATTTAGAGAGGACAAAAATAATCAGAGGGAGAGGGGCAGGTTGTTCTGTACTGGCTGGTGCCTGGAAGAGACGGCAAAAGTCCCTGTGCTCACATCTTGTTGATACCATTCAAAACAATGCCTGGAATAAATGGTTTATTGCCTCCTATCCCAAACTACTGTACGGAGGGCAGTTCTACTCCCAACGCTGGTTATTTAATAGAACAGAATAATTCAGCTGGAATGGACCTACAAAGTCCAAGTCCAACTGCCTTTTTGGGCTAACCAAAAGAAGCAGCATATTGATGAGGGCATTCTCCAAAGACCTCTTGAACATTGCCAGGCATGGGGCATGCACCAGCTTCCTAGGAAGCCTGTTCCAGTGTTTGACCACCCTCATGGTAAAGAAATGTTTCCTACTCTGCAGTCCCGACCTCCCGAGTACAGCTTGTTGCCGTTGCCTCCTGCTCTGTCATTGGGTCCCCAGGGGCAGAGACCAGCACCTCCCTCTCGCCTTCCCCTCCTAGGAAGTTGTGGAGAGCAGTGGGGTCTCCTCTGAGCCGCCTTTTCTCCAGACCAGACAACCTAAGTGTCCTCCCCGCTCTGCATAGGACATGCCTTCCTGCTCTTTTGCCAGCTTTGTTGCCCTCCTCTGGATGTTTTCACGGACCTCAACATCCTTTTTGCATTGTGGAGCCCAGAACTATACACAGTATTCAAGGTGAGACTTCGCCAGCACTGAATACAGTGGAAGAACAGCCAGACCTCTTAAATTAGTTCAAATTCCTCTGCATTTATTTTATGAAGCTTAGTGGACCACTCTGAAGTATTATATGATTCATTGCTGTGTCTGTAATTGCTTCTGCCCCTTTATTTTTCTGCAGCTGTTCAGTTGCATACTTGGAGAAGATAGCAGGCTTTCAAACTGGCTTGTCTGAACCAATACAACCTCAGAAAAGGTGTTCTTCTTAAAGAAATACTGGAAGTCATATCTAAGTAGCTGTGAATACTAAGATCTGCACTGAATATCTTCCCAACAACAACAAAATACAAAAAAAAAACCTCTGTTTTATTATGGAAACTTCCCAGTACTGTTTTAAGTGACCTGACTGAGAGCACCATCCAAAAAACCTGCACACAGAGCAAATTGTTAACTAGATCAGTAGACTGAATTGCTTATGAACTACTCCACTCTCAGCAGTCGTGGTTTCCTCTGGTAGATATATCGATGACCAACACTAATTCCTCAAGCTGTTTATGCTTCATGTTGTCAGAAGACCAATCTAATGCTTTTTTGCTCCTTTCAGAAGGCTGAGAGAATACTAAACGACATTTCTCTTTCCAGGCCAGTAGTGCACTGAAAAACGTGTATTCAGCGAGTTTCAGGCACTGTCCTAGGGTTTGGATTCATCCTCACCCCCTGCCCCCAGCTGTACCTACTGATGACTTGCACAAGTTTTCCTTATCCAGTCTTTATCTTTGTCCACCTGGCAGCAAGAATTGGTAGAAAAAGCAGTCTCAGATGGAGATTTTTAGTCGAAAAACCCCTCTTCCAGCATTGTTGCAACAATATCCTTAGGGACACGACTTGATTACACTAGTAACAGTATAATCTACTATTACATAGAGTAATCTAAACTATCAACGAGCAATTGATCACTTGGTAAGAATGCTAAAAATATCTGAGAATGAAAAAGGACTGCTTTGGTGGGAGTTTCCTTGTATTTAGATTCGGTGGGAACACCTTAATAGTTTTCCAGTAGCAAGTTTATTCTGTTAGTATGCTAGGAATTCTTATGATGCTCTCATCAGTGGATGAACTTATTTGGTACAGCAGCATTAGAAAAATTTATTTTTAAAAATCATTATATGTACAGCAAGCAGAAACTTCTTATTCCACTGGAACCAAGTTTCTCCTCTCTATTGCAGAGGCCAGCGATGAGTGGTCACTATTCTTCAACTCTTAGAAAAAGTAAATGAAGAAAAAATCTCCATTAATTGCTAGCTGAAGAGGTTTTACATATGTATACTTCAGTTTTTTTTTTTCTTTTTTTTTCTTCTTCTTTTTATGGCCCTTGATGTCTCCCTGTGTCTAGTAACAGCTTTTTGGGCAACTTTTCACGTAAGGCTGCTCTATTAGTTGTGGCTGGTTACCCTTTGCACCAGCCACTTCATGCCTTGATGCTGCAGCTCGGTCTCCAGTGTCCTGACTTCACATTCTCTCTAAATGTCAGCCAGTTGGGGACTTGCCTTGTAAGTGATCTTTCTCATCTGGTCCTCAGGATACCACTGAATAGCTTGCACGTGGACCTCTTCCAGTGTGTTTATCCACATCCCTAGCAGTTATTCCTTAACTTGTTACAGCTGCTGTGAAGTGGTTGCCCTGAGGCTGAGAATGAGCGCTGATATCTTTAAGAAAAGCCCAGTTTCTGCTTTATGACTCTGCATACAGCTTGGCCTGTAGCTTTGTGCAGTGTGTTTGCACTGTTCACCAGTGCACTGGGGCTCCTTTGCTAATTGCTTGCAAGCTGACTTTTCACAGACGATCTCTTATGTCGTGCATCTGGGCACGGAGCTCTGTGTGGGCTGCCCTTGCTAGAGCTGGCACAGCTGGCTTCACTTCCCTTGAGCTCTCTCTTAAGACAACTGGCACGAGCACGAGGAAAACTGCATAGAAGTGTTTGCGGTGCATATAAATAGGTATCCAGAGTACTCCTCCTGTCTGCCTGCTGGCTTGTCATGCCTTTCGGTGTTTCAGAGAGATGGTCTTGCCTGAATCCTCCCCTGCTTGGAAGTGCTGTAAGTTTGTATCACCATCTCTAAGACCCTCACTGGAAAACCACTTTCAACTGCTGATAGTTCTGATAGATGTGATGCAGCTCTCCCTTTAGTACTTTTGTATACAGAAAATAACAACTCCAAAATTCAAATACAGAGATGCTTGGTTTGATCAGCATGACTGGTAAACTTAATCTCAATTGGAAATGCTTTTTTTTACCATCTGAATCTGCTGCCAGCATTTGTAATTATTATTTTGAAAGATCAGAGTTTTGGAACATGGGAAAATTATAGTTTCTACATACAGAGGTAGGATGCAACTACTTTTTTTGCCGTTCTTGTTATCCAGCTTTAATGCTAAGATACAGACCTGTTTTTTTTGTTGTTTATTTGTTTGTTTTTCTTTTGGCTATGGGTAGATATGTTGTTCTTTTGGGGGGCAAATGCAGCTAGCTTGCTGTTTTAGTTCTTCCAGAAGTGACACAGCAAATTGCACTGACAAACATAGCCAATATGATATGCGCAAAGTGAAGAATTTCGGGTTGTGAAAAGAGTAAGAAGGAAGAAGAATGATTTCTATGGAATGTTGCTGTTTACTTGAAAACATTGTTTGTCTGTGCTTTGTGTTGCAAAGGTCAAAACAAAAAGGGCCAAATCAGCTTGGGGCTTTTATTAGTATAACTCTGTGGCAGAGCATCAATATTTACCCCTTAAATGAAGTAATCACAACCAAGTTGCGTCCTTATTATATTAGAGATGTATAACTGTACAGCCTTGGAAAACTTGCTCTTTAGAAAACCGGATTTAGCAGACGAGTGAAATAACAAGCCAGGAAAGGCGAGGACAAATCAGGGTGGTGGTGGTAATTGCATCATTAGCAGTAATTGCAATTGCCTGGGCATTAGGAAAGCATCCTCGTGGCAGGCAGTTGAGATGCATAAAGTAGTTTTGTAATGAGAGAAAGCACCTTTTGCACTCCTAAAAATGAGATAGCCAAGATGTAGCACAGTCTGGGAAAATGGCACCATATGCTTGTGGGTTGTACTGAACTCTGCTATGGAAAACCCGAAAGCCGGACAGGTTTCTAAGCCTCTTCAAAGGCAGAGTAGGTGTCTGGAGGTAACAATGTCACTGTAATGTTCTGCCAAGCACCATCCTAAGGTGGCTGGGAGCCAAGCCTGAGTAAGCTCCTGGCCCCATATCCCTGCCCATAACTGTGTTCCCTGCTGCTTAAGGACCCAGCTTGCCTGCGGAGCCTGCCAGTGTCTCCTCTCTGCCACAGGGGCAGAGGCTTCCCCGCATGCTGGAGAGGAGCAGGGGGCTGCAGCCAGCCTCATTGCTGCTGTCACCCTGGCAAGCAGCATATTCTGGGATGGGAAGGCAGCGTGGGTGCTGGCGGAGGCTGCGGGTAAAGGCAGGCACCGACAGTCAGGGAGGCTGGGGGGTTCCTCTGCCAGCATGGCAAAACGCAGTTTAGCCTACGCCTCTGAGAAGCTGAAATGTAACCCAGCTCCTCTGCAGCAGCTTAGCTTTGAAAGGCTCTGCGTCCTGCCTCCATCACTCAGCTTCTGAGAGCAGGAGGTCTCGGTGGTTCGGGATATGCTGCTAGCACAGGTGGCCTTGGACTTAGCTTAGTTTTCCTGTTGATGAGAGAGAAGCTGTGCAGGGCTTATAATATACAGAGGGGGAAAAAAAAAAACAACACAGACACACAAATGGGCACATGCTTTCACCACTGCACATCTCAGTGACTTTCCTCTTCTAAGCTTTAGAAGTTAGCTTCCTTGTAGGATGGGCAGCAGGAACGGGTAGAGGTCAAATCCTGCAGCTGTCACATAAACCAAACTCCTCTGACTTGGGTATGAAAAGCTCTCTCTTTGATGGAGCTAATATTTTAGTGGGTTTTAATGCATGCAAAGTCTGTCATGCAGTATGGGAGCACAGGACTGTGCTCTGAAGACCCTGATCACTTACAGACCTGAAGGAGCTGTTCAGTGTTGTTTTCTTTTTTTTTTTTTCCCACTCATCACATGTTATAAGCCCTAATTTTATTTTTATTCATTTAAACTACACACAAATGCATTTCTTAATAGTATCTAACAGCTTCAGGCAATACAATATTATGGAGGAAATAGGTAGTTAAGACTGCTAAAGCATGTGTAGAAAATGAAAGTGTTAGTTTTTTTTATTGTTAAACTTTATTATTTTTTTAATGTACTACTGAAAGAAAAGGAAAAAAAAAACACAAGAGAGAAAGAAGATCCACTAAGGAACATAAACCAACATTTAAGAAATAGTGAATCGACTGGCTTAAGCTAAAAAAAAAAATCAGAGTTAAGGCTGAAAAGTCATGTTGATGATCTGTCCTGTTATTCATTTAGATAGTAATGAGAGTGGAGGCTGAATGTGTTGTCAACCTGGATTTTCAGCTTTAGCTCAGAATCTAAGTCAGATACTGTATTGTTTAAGAACAAATTCAGGTTCTTATAAATTACCTTTTTTTAAAATAATCTATTGTACTTTCCCTATAGAAAGGAGAAGGTCGTAAAGTCATTCTTGCAAGTCAGCTCCAGCCCGACATGCTAAAATGCAAGCATAAATGTGTCTTTCAAGAGCAGGAAACATTCACATAGAGTACAATGGGATCTGCCTGTTGGTAGAGAAGTGATGTGAAAGCAGAGAGGTTGTAGTATCCTGCAAACTGCAGGTGATCAAAATTGAGGAGATTAAACTCATTTAGAAATCGGCAAGCATCTTACCGAGCGCTTAATATATGTGCATATGTATGTATATATATTTGATATGTGATCAGTATAATATATAGTTAGTGTAACTATAAACATCTAGTCAGTGTGTATATCTCTATCAGTACTTACTTTCTGGCCTTTGAATGGCTCGAGTAGGCATGCTACATTTTTTTTGAAGTTTTCTTTCAGCTGAATTGCTGTGACACAACCAGTTAGAATTTGGAAAATAATCAAGAAAAGATAAGCAGTTATTCCAGAAAATGGTTTAATTGCAATAAAATCCTGAAAGTTAAAAATGCTAGTTAAAACCATTGATGCTGAGTTCCTTTTGATTTGTAAAGGTCATTTAAAACTTGTCTCTGATGTACATTTTATTGACGTGGACCTGTAATACTCACAAGATCTTAGATGAAATAGGAGGCAGAGAAAACTTATTTTTTTTCTTTTTTTATTGTTTTTTGGAAGTCTAAAGAGAACTCGCTGTTCTGTCTTGCTGTTTGGCTGCACAGTGTTTCCTGCAGATGCAGTGAGACCTCCTCCTACTGTTTCATTTCATTGTAGGCACTGAGTGTACTCAGCGTCTACGCAGAGGATGAAAATCTCTAACCCTTTGAATGAAAAGTGCTCAAAATCATCACTGTACAAAACAGCCAGCACACATTGATCACTCATCTCGTCCCAAGTGGCCATGATCAAACCCCTTTCCCCAGGTGGGACAGCATTTCCTATAGTGCTCCAGGGCTTTCCATGTAAGCTGTGAAAGAAGATGCTCTGATAGGAAATCTTTAACAGGAGTTCTTCTCTAGTCCTCATTGACTGGAGTCAAGGTTATTGGCATCCACTGCCTTTGAGATGGAAAATAGATCTCATGATCTAGAACTCAAAGAAAATGTTCCTTCAAATTCCCTAGAGAGCACTAATCTCTATTTTTAATTGGGAGACAAAGTTTAAAAATGGATTTTATTAGGCCTCGTATTCCATGCAGTAAAAGAGGAATTTGCACAGCAGCAGCATTGTATTCTGGTAGCACTGAAATAAATGCTCGAAATGGGCTTAAAGTTTGAGATGCATTTTATGTGCTTTAAACATCTCTTAAGAAAATGTTGCTGACGTGATCTGACGTTGTTTTTTTGTCTTAATGTACACATCCCTCTAAAGAAAGAACAGGCTATTAAAAAGAAATAAAAATCTACTAGATAAATCACTGTGAGGGCTATTACCTGTTGCTTGTTTTTTCCAATTTTTATTTAAAGCCATACAGCTTTCATATTCTGAGTGTGTCTTGGGAAATTGCCATGCAGTTCAGAGTAATTTCAGGATGTGTGGAGTTCAAATTCACTCTCTGCTCGAGCATATCTTCTGACAAACAACGTTAATATGTTTCATTGGTAGAGAAACGTCAGAAACATCGCTGTTTCTATTGGACTTAACGTCCCCGTGCGATGCTATAAACAAGCTGATATCCACAATTCTCTCGTGGCACTAAGTTACCTCAGATCACGTCTGTTTTCCCCTTAGCCCTCAGTCCCGCTCGCAGCTTATGCTTTATAGCCCTGGAGATGTGACACGCTGGAGATCCGCACGGCTGGCGTGAGCTGGGTTCAGGCAGGCTGTGCTGCGACCACAGCCACGCTCTGATTTATTTTTATGTAGAAGACACATGCCTCTTGAGGGTTTTTGTGGGGAAGGAAGTTCAGCTGCTGGAAAATGCAGGACAGTCGTGTCAGGGACAAACCCAAGTAGTTTTGTCATCCTGCAGCTTTTATTTGCAGAGGAAAGTACTGTGTTGTGGTTTTGGTTAGTGTCTGGGTCTGGGCTGGAAGTTTGGCTTGAACTTTTCAGAGCCCCTGTTGTGAATCCTGCTAAGACTTGCTTTTTTCCCCTCTAATTTTCCATTTAAATTCATTCGCAGTGAATTCTTAAGCTTGGAGCTTGCAGTGCTTCTGGCAGACTTGTTACATGGGTGGTGAACTTTCAGCTGTGAAATTCTGAATGAAGGGTGTAGCAGGGACACAACAAACTGAGCTAATTTCCCCTCATTTTTCTTCTCCTCCTGGAAAAAAAAGCATGAAAGGCTTTTCTTTCAACATCTCTACTGGCAGTTGTTTGGATTCTACATTGCCCTCTGCACCCCGCGATACAGACTGAGCATTCAGGACTGATTTTACATTAACAGGAAATATCTGTGTTTCAGAGGGGAGGAGAATCCCAAATTTCCTTAAATTCCTTAGCAGCTCCGAGTAATCTGAGCCATCATTCATCCCATGTAGATCTGATAGCTGAACAGCGTATCAGAGAAACACAGTTAAATGTAATAAAGGGTGGATTTGAATCATGGTTTGGCCTGAATGTAACCCTGAATTAAATGTCTTATATTAATATTTACAATTGATATTAATCATTGCAATTAGTAATAACACTAATCAGAAGCAAAATAGTAACCTTATTAAAATTCTCATTTCAGTAATGTAATATGACTCAGATGTTTGAAGTGAAATGGGATGCAAATTCCTTACACATGAAAAATTATGTTTAGGAGCTTTTTTTTTTTTTCTTTAAAACCTCCTTATATCTTATAGCTTGATTTCTAGCTAAGGTTTACAGCTACTTCCAGTGGAAATGCAGAATTCAGTTAAATGGAGATCAGAGGAATGGAAAATCTAGTCTTGTGGCAGACTCCTGCTGGAGCAGGCTTGGTTATCATTTATCTCTGAAGTTATGTGTCTTGCAATTTAAATATCATGTTGCATAAACTGAAATCATTAGGGATTACGAATATTTATGGTAACCATAAAATGTGTGATGATACTATCAGGTGTAATATTCATAGCATCGCATGTGGTAAATATACAGTGATCAAAATACTGAGTTTTCAGGTACTTCCCCCTACTTTTCTAATCAAAACAGCACTATAAAGTAGAGGCACTTAATTTCCTACTGCTGATATGATCTTTCTGCTAACTCCACCAGTAAAAGAGTACAAATACTTCTCACCGCATCTTAGCCAAGAAACACACATCTAAAAGCGGGTTCTGAGCAGTTTCTATAACATTCTGTATTCTCCTGCCAGAAATTTTCTGTTCTGCTCCTGATTATGTTCAAGTTGCAATCATGTAAACCATAATGATAATGAAAGATATTCGGTATTCTAGGAAAATATTATAAGCAGGAGAGTAGAAAATAGTTTCAGTGCTTTCTTGGGCTTTGCAAGTCTAACAATGTGACCTGTCTCATGACTGAAATATTTGCAAAAACACTTTCTCTCAAAGAGTCTTTCCCAGCTTTTCATCTTAGGAGAGTCTCTCCATCTTCTTTTTTCTCTCCATTTCAGACTGCCTTAATTGCTACAAGTCCTAGCACAAAAGTCTCATCTGAATGCATCATGCGCAATCTTCCTGGCTGTAGCAGAAATGTCTGCCTGTTTTTTTTTTTCCATTTTTGTGTTTGTTTTAAAGCCCTACTGCAGCAGCTAAGGGTTCTCCTCTGTTTGTAGGGATTGGATACAAAGAAATTACATGGCTTCTGTCTGTTAGCTGTAAACCCGTGTTTTAAAAAAATAAAACCATATTTCTTTTTTTTTGTGGCTGAGAATGCTGCAGTTGCCTTATCCTGTAAACTGTCTGCGTTTGGTAAGTGTGGAAAAGTACAACCACAACATTCTAGGTAAACTGAGATTTTTGCCATTGGTTCTTTGCTGTTAGGAATCTCCATTACCACTTGGTTTTGGAGAATTTTCCCATCCAGCACCCTGTTTTGGTGTTTACAGTGCTCAATTTTAGAGGATTTTTTTTATTTATTTTTTCCCCCTGAAATTATGCACTCTTTGGGTATTCAAACCACTGAGAAAGCCTGCTGAACATTGCTTTTCCATCTCAACACTGGGCCCAACCTTGATGTTACTCTTCTAGAGGTGTGCTTCATTTTGCTCCAGCTGTTAACACGCAGACATGATTGATTATGGAATGAGACGGAAATGTGTTCTCAATCTTTGGGGATATGTAGTTTCTGACTTATTTTTTCCAGGCAGATCCGTACAGGTAGAGGCATTTTCCTCTGAGAATGTGAACGATGTCCCTCATCCTCCACATGGATTTACAGTTTCACTTGCTTCTCTGGGCCCATGATGACCATTGACAAGGGCTGCTTTTCCATGGGTACCTACTTCGTGGTCTTTATGGAAAGGTTGGCTTGGCTTTTCAGCTGGAGAGGGTGCTGCGTCTGGAAGCACATTTTTGACTAAACAAGGACTGAGTAATTCAATACTATTTCCATCCATGTGAAATGAATTTCCTCTTCCCTTGTCTTCATGTCTCCTCAGATCATGGGATAGGCATAAGGGCTTTATGGCCCTGCAATATTGTTAGATATGCCATGTGTGTGTTACATATAGGATTATCTGGACTTGTAAGTTTTTTGGGGCCTGGAACTTTGCACAAACACAGACCCAGACACCATCTATCACAGTGGGGCATGCCCTTCAAATGGAGACCTAATATCTCCATAATCATATGGAGATTATGGGGCATAATCATGAAAACTAATGGTTTGTCAAAACTCAGGGTCAACTTAAAAACAAACACACACACAAAAAAAAAACAAAACAGGTCTCTCTCTTCACCCATCTGGTACCTATCTTTAGAAGGTTCACTGTCTTCTCGTAAAATCTTTGTATTTAAATAGCTCCAGATAAATCAAGAGAGCAATTACAGAGGACACTCATGGCTCCATAGTACTCCCCCGACTAACCATCTTGACTGTCCTCCCTGCCATTCCCATTTATTTTCACATGCTTTCATCTTTCCCCATCAATTTGAAAGTCAGTTATTTCCTTTTTTTTCCCCCCCCTTCAGAACACTTCTGAACTCCTAACCCATTGTTATGGGCCCATCATTGTTTTCTTGGCTTTAGAACAATTTTCCTTACCCTTGATTGGACTTTCATCACTAACAAGAAATTTGATTGACAGGGGAAATTGTAATCATTTTCTTGCCTCTCTTGCCAGTTGTTTGGAAGAGAAATTTCCAACCCATTGGGCAAGGCTGCTATCTGTAGGAACCTCATAGTGTGGTTCCATATAAATTTAGTCTCATTACTGCGAGCTTTCATTTCCTGATAGCTCCTGCAAGTCATTCCTTCACATAAGATATTTTGGTACCTTAGATTTTATTTACATCTGGATATTGTGCCTGCAGACTTACCGAAGTAAGATGCTGACTGATTAAAGTAGTCTCTTTGTATTCCAATTGAAGATTTCACCATCTGGGATCTGTAATTAGAATTCTCACTAATTAGACATAATAAATCAGCATAACGCCAACAGTTTGAGGAAAATTTATTAAAAATATGATGTAATATATGGCCGATTATTTTTTATTGCTTAACTGCAAGTAAAATGTTCCTCTCATGTCCTGAGCATCCATGGTTTCCTACCCCATAGGTTAAAATTCTTTTCAGTCATTCATGACACTACTTTGGTTGCTATAGTGATATCAATTTCCTGTCTCAAATTACTGTACTTCAGAGGTACATGAGACCTTTTCATCTTTTTTTTTTTTTTCAATTTAGTCTTTGATTTTACAGAGGCTCTTACTCAAGGACTGGAATTCCTATATTGCTGGTTTATTCTTTCTATTATCTGATGGAAAACAGAATAAATATATACCTTTCCCCATAGGATTAATGAAGATTCCTGCTGTTTTATTGTTACCCTTCCTGAACATTGCTCTATATCAAAGCCTTACAAAAGTTATGTCTGGGTTTGTTATGTATCACTTCCCTAGAGAAGCACAGCCTGATCACCTCGGCCAGATCAAGAGCAGCTGCACCCAACCAAGTGGAATAAACATACCTATGAAGAGCAGCTTGTCAGTCACGATGGATGTTAGGATGGGTGAGATGCTATTCAAATCCAGTAGTAGAAGTCCAGCTGGGTCACGCCTCCATAATGCAACTGAAGGAGGATTTAGCCCAGCTGAGACAGTCAGCCGTTTCTGTGATATACGCAATAGGCAGAGATCATAGCACAGGATTCCTTTTGTTTCTCTGTGTGTGACAAAGTTCATGTGGTATTTGAATTTGCTGTATGTATCAGGATCTTCCTGTGGAGTTGTCACCGTGCTGGGCTTCTGTACTGCTCCGTGAGGCTCATAAGAAAAATGTAGAGGGACTTTTTACCAGGGCCTGTGATGACAGGACAAAGGATAATGGTTTTAATCTAAGAGAGTAAATTAAGATTAGATATTAGGAGGAAATTGTTTACTCAGAGGGTGGTGAGGCACTGGCACAGGTTGCCCAGAGGAACTGTGGATGCGCCATTCCTGGAGGTGTTCAAGGCCAGGTTGAACAGGGCTCTGGGCAACCTGATCTATTGGGTGGCACCCCTGCCCATGGCAGGGGAGCTGGAACTAGATGATATTTAAGGTCCCTTCTAACCTAAACCATTCTATGATACTTTGAGGGCTGCTCTGATCAGAGATACGTGTGCATTTGGCCTGTTAGTCTTTTGAAGAAATCCTACAGTTGATTTATGTTTTCTAATTCACTCTATTTTGTTCCCCTTCACGTTGGCGCTATATGTTACTGGCACTATAACTTCGATCATCAGAATATGTGGAGCTTGGTATATGTTTTGTGACATGTGCAGCCGTAAGCTGAACTGGCGTGAGTTCAAAGGTCCCTGTTGCTAAATGCTTTTCCATTCAGGATTCATTCATACAGGTAGATTATACTATTTCTTGTACAGATCACACCCTGAAAACTCCATGGATTCAGATAGACTGATAGAGTTTCTAAGCAGTAAAAAAATAAGATTACTGAGTAAGGTAAAAACAAAACCTAATAAGGTAAAAAGAAAATAATTGCAAGTGGGATTACTGAATTTTCAAATGGGCAAAAACTACACAAGGGAAGGGGCATATAGAAAACATTAAAGGAAGCCAGGAAAAGGAAAGGATCAGCATGGCTGGAAAAAGCAATAAATTTGTATTCTAGCATGTGATGCATGCCAAAATTGAAGGAGAAGGGGAACTGAAAAAGGCAGATTTGCATGGATCCTGAGATAAATTCATATCCCATGGAATGATACCAAAATTAAGCACAGTGGCAATAGGGTTTGTATAACTCTGAAGGAACATACAACATGTTCTTCTTTATTAATGTCTTTCTCATCTGTATTATACCTTACCCCATTTTCTTTCTAATTTAGGCTTTTGATTATTTTTTCCCCCCCCTTGTGTGGCAGTCTACCTTGGTGGATTTCATGTTTGTTCAGTAGCATTCTTGCTTTTCTGAATTCTCTCCCACGTGTTTAGCATCATCTTCATTTCCACTTGCACTTGTTGGCTGCTTGTTTAGCTTTTTCTCCCAGGCCATTAGTTCAGTTGTGTTTTGTTGGGGGGGGGGGGGGGAGTTCTGTGATATAAGTAATTAAGTCTCCCATGCTAAAATCATATTCTCCAGGACACTTTGGATTTGCTCTAGTCTCATTCCCATTAAATCCGTATTTATTGCCATGAATTGGTGATAGAAGAAAACTGTCTTCTTTATGCTCCTTTTCCAGACGACGAAAGCTGCCAGGGTTGAAGTGGTTGGCAGCAGTTGGGTCCCATAGCAGTACCTGCAGCACACCATCAGCAGCTACGTGCTTCGCCTGCCAGAATCTTACCCTATGGTGTTGTCCTCTTTATTTATGCTACCGTTCTCAGGTAGCAGATGCTTTCTTCGCTGTTTTTAGCTGACTGTGTGTGGGCATGAAACCCATGCAAGGATTGCTCTACCGTGGTTGTAATAGCAGAAAATAGATGTATTTTCATCTCTCACTTGATTCTTCAGATCTTTTCAAACAGAAGCGAACTGCGATTGTGCAGGGTGAAAAGGGTCTTGTGCTTTTTAACTTCCGTATGATGACACAAGGGACAACTGCATTTCTTTCTTCTTTTTCTGTTCTTTTTATTGAAGCTGGGAATTTAAGGCTTGTCTAGCTCAGGGGAATCCACAGGATTTATCTTTTTTCTATTTTACTTGACTTCATAGCAATGATTGGTTTAGAAGTATTTTTTTTATCCCTTTAACATTTGCTGAATTCTGGTGCTTTGTCTCCATCTCAGCTGCCAGTAAATGCTGTAACCACAGCTCAGAACCCTGAAGAGTGTTGCAGAGTAAGCTAGGAAGAACTGGTAAACCAGTGTCTGAATATTTTAAAACTTTGCCTTGCTTGCTTTTTAACTTGCATGTGGGAACAACAAACCTAGTTAAAAAATAATGCAAAATGAATGTTTTCCTAGTTTCAGGCAAGGTAACAAGACAGGTCCAAGGTCAGCCCGAGAGACCCAAGCAATGATTCAGGAACATCAGGGAGGAGGAACAGGAACAAGCAGGCCTGTGACTCAGGCTAGGACCCTGTGCCTGAGCTGAAATTGAGGTCCTGGTGTTATGGACAGAGTGTGTGGGCTAGGTACAAGGTGAGGCTGCCAAGGGCAGATAAAACTTACTGGTGCTCTCAGGACTCTGAAAAATTCCCCTTTCTACAAGTTTTTACTGGGAAGATCTTACGGCCAAAGTGATTGTGACAAGTTAGAAGTGCCCGGTAGAGCTGAAGGGTTAGCGATGCTGACTGTGGTAAGAATGAGCATAAAGAACATGGGGTAAGTGAATGCTGGTGTTCAGACTTAGCAGTTAGAGGGAAAATGTTGAGGAGATGATATCATTGCAACAGTGGGCTGGAGGAAGAAATGGATAATGACCTATGATTGAAATTCATGCCCTCTCAGCAAGACTCCTTGTACACTAAAGGAGACTGGTAAGGGAGAGAGGAAAGAATGTCTCAGAACAGCTAATAACAGATGATAATTGTAACTGAATTATTCTGAAAATAATCAATAGACTTACATCACACTTGCCTGGAAAGCATGGCATTCCAAAATCTGGTCCTTTACTTTGTGCTTTTGATCTGTTAAAGTAACTGCAGGTGATATTCAGTTCATATTCATGTCAAAATACCCAATTTCTGTCACAGATCAAGTACTTAAAATAATAACTGATTGCACCTGTATCTTTTACGGAAATGACAATACCAGGAAAAGGAGATGACAGTGAAGAACCAAGGTCAAAAATCAGATTCTTATACTATCTGACTAATAGTAAAAATATTTCGTTTCCTGAGTCATTTGTTTTCCAAGTACAATACTCTTTTGGTAAGGTTATTTTTTACACAATGCAGTTGGCCTTCTGCCAACAGATGAGAGCTCTAGATTGATACTAATGAAAGAAATATTAATGCACCATAGCATGTCAATTATCTTGAAAAGGTCTCCAGCAACCATTTATCACTTAAATTTCACATCTTATAGCTGAGGACCAAATTGTGTTACATGTTAGAATAGTTCTGCCAAATTTGATCCATCATTAACTTTCATTTGTTGATAATTTGAATGTGAATTTTTAAGTTGTGCATCTTTGTCAACTTGATGGAAGGGTCCTGGACTGTCGTGTTGTCATAAATGAGTGATGCTGTTCCCTAGCTGAGAGACAACTGTGTTCTGAAAAGCCTTAAAGGATTTTAAGGATTTTCTTGGCCTTAAAGCCAGGAATGTTCTGAGACCAGGGACTTCGTTTCATTTAAAAAAAAAAAAAAATCAAAAAACACAACAAAGAAAGGTCTTTTGTGACCCAAATTGGATTCTGTATTGCCAAATCATGCATAAAAACTACTTAGTTGGTTTTTGTTTGTTAGTTTTCCCACTTCATTGGTGTGATGGTTTTCACTGGTAGGACAAGCATGCTTCCAACAAAAACAGAGATGGTTGTAAAGAGGAAAGGTTACAGTAAATTGTATTTATATGCTAGACAGATGGGTTTCTGTGGGTTAGGCGACATATGTCAGGTGCAAGAAGGCAAACAAATCCCTTGTAGAGAATGTGAGACAGTCACAAGTCTCAACACTAAGGAATATGAATGATCATTACTTCAGATTTTAGATAAAGGCAACCCCCCAGAGAGGTTAGACCATAGAGGATCAACACAGAAGCAAACCCAGTCATGAGACTGGGGAAATCTTTTGGCTAAAGGAGTTGGTTGGACTTTAGAGTGCGGAATGTGATGGCTGCTCCTACTGACTAGTAAGAGGTAACAGGTGTAGGCTGTGGAAATACATATATTTCTCAGTAATGTTGGACCACCACAAAGCTCCTCAACTTCTTTTCCCTGTGCAAGGCATGCTTTTTTTTTTTCTTCCCTTTAAAAACAAACAAACACACAGCAGTTTATACAGGTATTATCTTTGAAAACTCTAAAAGAAAATTCTTTGTGGCATGCAGAATTCTGGCCTGAGGGGGCTGTAGGAAGGCTCATACCTAGCAGGCTTCAATCACAGTGTCATATACTTCTGCAGTGTGCTCAGGTAATGTCTTCAGGACTGGTATAAGAAGCCTGTGTTGAATAAACAGAACAGGAATAAAATGAAATGTACTTAAGCAGCCAGCAGATAATTTAAGAAGCTCAGGTGACACCCTCAGATAATATTAATTAGAACCAGCACAGAGGAGATGACAAAGGGTAAACACTGCTTGTAGCAGTATGAAGTGCCTTGGAAATGGAAGTGAAGCCTTGGTTTTGGGAAGACCCATGTTTGTTTTCTTTTAGACTATTTTAAGCTATGTCTGGTCAGTATTCTCACCCATACTTAAATGGACAGTGCAAATGAATTTGTAATGCAAAGCTCGGGATTGCTGTGTACATTGTATTTCTTCATGTATTTGATATAGTTTATTCTTCCGAAGACCCGTAGCACTATAAAAAGCCCCATATGGCCATACGTATCCTTTCTCATCTTTTGGTATAGTAATTAGACCTTTGCATTATAAGTTAAGAGATCATGGCCGTAGTCATTTCTCCATTATCCAGGGCATTGGGCGGTTGGCACAGGCTTTTGGTAATGTACCTAATACAAGATGTGCTTGGAGTGCAATTTAAAGACCTCGAGTCATTGCGCTGAGCTCCCCAGGTTCCTGGAAAGGCTAATTAGCTCCGGTTGTGAACATGAAACACCTCTGCTCCGCTTCTAGATAAAACCTGGGCAAGAAGCAGCAAAAAATGTGTTGTCGCTGCAATCTGAGCTAATAAACCTTAGTGTGCTCTGCACAGAGCTATATCCATAACCCTGTGCAATTAATTGGCAGCTTGAATAATTGGACCACATCTGGGTAGAAGTGACAGCATTGCCAGCATTTTGCTCCACTGTCACACTCCCCCTGCCTTGTGATGGCCAGTAGTTGTCACCATCTTTATGAGTTGTGCTCACCCCTCTGTGATGGCTCTTGTGTTTAGGGTTTTCTCTTGCCGCTGTGTTTCCAGTCATGGTGTCTGGTAAGGCCCTCGTTGTGCTAGGTGCCAAGCGGAAAGTAGCATTTCTCAAGGATCACGTTGAACTAAAACCGGAGTGTTTGTGTGGTTTTGTGATGGTACCTCTTCAGTGACCCACGGTACTTCAGGAGGGGAGATCTTTTAAAAGAGCTCCTTTGTTTTTAAAACAGGAGGGCAGAGATATTATGGAAAGCTGCTTTTAGAGAGAGCGCTGCTGAGATGGAGACTCAGTTACGGTGCTGTCACAAATGCGAAATGTCAAGTCGCCCACGCTACCTGGTATAAACATCCGTGGACACTTAATGCATCTGTTCCTGATTTTATGTTGCTTTAAAAGCACAGTGATTCATTAGTGGTACATGAAGTAAACCACAGCATGTAATATCTCAATTTGCTTGTTTTGCAGCAAGTTGAGTAATGCTCTCTGACAATGGACCTCTGAGCATCTCTTTTATATCTAATGGTAGTAGAAAGATTTCTGATATGTGCATCTTAATTTTTAAAAAAAAAAAAGCAAAACCTTTCAAGTTTTCCGAATATATATATATATATTTTAATTATTTTTATTTTCTGGGCTGTATCTAAATTATAGATTCTAGATCTTACTGTTTTTATTTGTGTTTTATGCATGTTTTGTGCATCATTTTCTATCTTTTGATATTTAGTTTCTCTATTACTTTTTAATTTTACTATCTAATCTTAATCACCACTAGAACTTACATATGTGCTTCATGTTTGTTAGATAAACAAATGTGTGGGTCATTAAAAAAAGTTAATATTTTCTCTCACCTCTTTGCAAGAATTAAAAAAATATAAACATCAGACATTGTGTGTGGGGCAGGGATTCTGTAGTAGCGTATGGCTCACAGCGCTCTTTTTGTATGGTATAGAGAATGGAAATACTCATTTAGCTCAGTATGACTTTGAAATGGGGGATTTGAGTCTAGCAGTTGCTGCTTAAGGGAGAATTTCATGATTTTTTTCTAATGATGACACATATATTTAATTTCAAGTAACTTTGGAAGGTTTTGGTGACGCTTACTTATTAGCAAAAACTACGTGATGCTAATATGAAAAATTCAATAGTAGGAGTCAGATAATGTTAATATGCCAATTATCCAGCCACCAGTTTGACTGACACGACTCAGTTGCCTTCATTCCTGCTGTACCATGAAAACCAGCTGGGTACAGAAACTTCTGTTTTCAGAGGGCTACTCGTGCTCAGGCCCTTTAGCCGTGAGGCTTAGGGAAAATAAACCTTGCAATGGAAGTTTTTCTTGGGGAAAAGAAGAGTTACAACAAACATTACTGCACCAAATGTGCTTGTGCCAATGTGTTCTGCCCTGGCTTTGTGGTGTTATTAGGACAAATTCAGCATGAGCAGAACTCTGCTGGCTACCAACCTGCGAGCTGGCAGGAAACGGAGACCGTTGCCTCCTGTCTGCCCTGTCGGGGTTGTGCGCAGTCTCCGTACACGTACTCATGGTCCACAAAAGTTTGTTATCTGCTCACAGAGTGTTGCCCTTTCTGTCTTGGGAGCTTTTAAGGAAAAAGGAAATTTAAATGCCAGGGATCTTTATCATCAGCTCATAACACCATTAAATTGCATCCAGTAACGGGGTCTCGGATTGACAGCGTGCCTTGGCTCTTTCCACCACATAACCGGGGTGGCATCTGCAATGTATCCAGGCAAACGGCCTGGATAGCATCTGCAATACTTAGCTGGATTTTTTTTTTTTTTTTTGACACCACACGATCCAGCCTGTGGTCTGCTCAAAACTACAACTCTGTGACTCTTCTGAATGGAGGATGACCAGAGAGCAAACTCGCTCGAGTTCCTGACCCCTCAGCACTGGTGGATGTTCGCTGGAAGGCTGTGCCAGTGCTGGGTAAGAGAAATGTGACTGCTGGAGCTGAACGGTGCTGAAGTGGCCTCTGACCGCCTTCAGATGCCTGTGCGTGGGGTCACCTCCCACCACAGGCCTGAGGGAAGGCTTTTCTGTGCGGACTCAGGGCACAGCCCCTTCTCTCCTTCATCCTGGGGCTTTTCCTGTGGGTAAGGAGCATTTTGGCCAGCACGCTGCTGCTCTGTACGCTCTCAAGCCTGTTGCTTCTCGCAGGGTGGTGCGAATTAGAAATGAGAGTCCGACTGTTCGGTCGTTAATCCCAGTCCAGGCGCCACTTCATCATCCAGCAGCCCAAGTGCGATGCGGAGCAGCGCTGTCAAATTAGCCAGGCGGCGCGGTGTGAAATCCCTGCTGGCTCCGTGCCCGCTGCCGGGAGACAGATGTTACCTGAGCCATGAGAGCCATCGGAGCGATGCGGACGGGTGAAACCTGAACCGACACAGAGCTCGACAGTACGAAATTAACTTTTCAGGGTTTGGTCCTCAGATTTGAACTGTCAGGGGGAGGTGATGCTGAAGCGGTCCTGTGGTGGTTTTAGGAGCCCTAAGGGTAGCTCTGCTGTGGTATCAACCCGCAGCCTAACTCGGCTTCAGCAGCTGTCTATGTAAAGCTAGTGGTGGAACCCTGAAAGAAAACGGGTGCTTAAATCTCCTTGACTGCTTTTGCAGCCTCGCTCACTGTGAGAGATCTGCACTCGGTGAGCTCTGTAGCTCTTCCCAGCCGGCAGTCGGGCTCAGCTCATCCTCGCTGTAGAGTTAAAGCAAAGCAGTAGGGGCCTGCCTAATGGGGTGCCACCCAGACGCAGCGCCATCAGGGGAAACCAACTGGAAATGAAGCACAACTGGGCACGCTGTTGAATGCCTTTTTTCTTTCTCAGCTTTATTTTTTTTTAGATTTTGCTATTACCATTTTGAGCTTGCTCCTTTTTTTCCCTTTATCCATAATGGGAAGAGAATCATCACAGTGAGGTTTTCCTTCACATTATCAACAACAATTTAAGGGCAATGTTCATAATTTTCCAGTGGGTTAACTGTGTTCATAAAAGAATGCTTGCAAGTATGGTTTTCTGGAGAAAAAAAAAAAAGAGAAGGAGCAGCAGAAGTGTGCATCATACTGACTTTTGTGAGAAAATCTGGTTGAAAATTGGTGCGAAGTATGTCCAATTTATGTATTTTTGTGGTATTTTACAGTTAGTTAATACTTTGCACCTGATCAGGATTTGAAAGTGACAATGTTTGACCAGATTATTGTTTTACAGACTACTGAAGAAGTTGCTAGAAAGACATCTCTGCAGGGTAGATATCCGTAGCAGGATCTCACTGGTACAAATGTTTTGTAAATTTTAAGGCTTATTCTTTACAAAAGTAGTTTATTTTTCTAGGCTGAAACTACAATGACTCTCAGAGCATTGTCTTAAGGATATGAACTCCCTTTCATGGTGCAGTACTATTGCAAAATTAGAAGTATTATGGGGAGATGTCTTCCTTTAAAATGTCTGGCATTATCCTCTTGGAGACAGGCTATTGTTAGCTTTTTCTAGTGTGACTTGGAGTACTTTGCAGTAACCAGATGTTAGAATAGTAGAATGTATAAAGTAATGTGAATTTTTTTAAAAAATATGATCTACATGTACACTGCCTGGCTTGCGGACAGATGACATTTTAAATAGTATTTTTTTTCAGGCCACCAGTGCTTTCTTTAAAAATGAAATGATCTGGTTTAGAAAAGGAAAAGAAGCTTTAACAAGATATAGTGGCTTTTCCTTTTTTTAAATATACCTGTAGAATCTAATGGTACTTGCTCTGATGCCTCACAATGGACTGTATAAGTGATCACATTCATGTAGCTGGAGATACTCATGTAACACCGACTGAGTCTACAGAGAAGGAAAGAAAAAAGAATCAGACCAGCCAATTTTGGTTTTGTGGGAAGAATTTTATCCTAACTACATCTGCCAGTCTAATTCTTTCACACTGAAACTTTCTAAAAGCAGAAATTCATTAGAGTGATGAACATACAGTCATCATCCTGGGGGTAAGAAATAGATTCTGAAATAAAACACCTTTTTTAAAAAAACAAACAGCAAAAAGACTTGCCCGTGACACCTCTGATATTTACAGAAGCATGACAGAAACAACCTCAAAGCTTAGCCAGTTATGTTTTAATACTATAAGTAGATTTGAAACATTGGGTGCTTCCAAGGAGCTGAGGTATGTAGGAAATCATTCACAAAATACTTGTGCGTATTACAAAACAAATCTTAGTTGAGCATCAATTAAATGGCACTTTTCTTATTACATCAAAAATCAGTCCTGTTTGAAGCATTGACTCCTGCAGTAGCAATATCAGAGATAAGAAATGAACTAATAAAAAGACACTTTTGCAGTGCATTTTTTCTTTAATTTTAAATTGCAGCTGATGAATGACATTTTGTAGCCTATGATATGGATGGTATAAAAGTTGTTTTGGAACTAATTGCTGCTGTCTAGCTTAGTAACACAGTTGTCCTTTAGACAACTAGGTTTAGGACTTGAGCTTTTAGGCCCTAATTCAATAAATACTTTGCATGTGCCTAAGGGCTTTGCTGAATCATGGTTTCTGTGCTGGAAGTACAGGGCTGGCTCCTGCCAGTACCTCCCCGTTGGGCTGTTACGGAGCGTTGGCTGGAGGGGATTCAGATCCTGGCAATCCCAAATGCTTGGACTGAGCTTTTTTTGTTGAGGGACGTGTTGTGCAGTGGGGGAACTGTGTGAACTTGCCTGTCCCTTCTGTGGCACATCTAATATATTAAACTGCTTTTGTGAAACAGAAGCCTGTGTTTCCCTGCTTCCTAAAGGTCATGATTTTGTCCCCTTTGAGCACCCTGTGCAGGGTGGTACGGGAGGGTCATTTTGAGTTTATGATGAGCACTGGAGAAAGTCACCATTCAACCTCGGAACATGTTGCTCTCGCAGATGAACAAGTCCATGCTTGTTGCAGTGAGCTGTGGCTACTTGCTGCAGCTGCCTTGCTTTTCTTTTTTTTTTCCCCTTAAGCTGTGGGTCCTTTTGCTCTGAAATATTCTGATGTCTTCTCGGTGTTTGTGTGCACTTTAACAATAAAAATACTTTCAGTGGCCTTTTTTTTTAATTTTCTGATTAGCAATGTTGATTAGGACAGTGATTCATAAAAACTTGAGCCATCAGTCTGCATTGTGGTTTTCACAATAAACCATTATTTTCTTCCTTCTTCTTGGAGGGCTACTAGCCCAGACTCCTAGCACATCCACTGCAGTAGCAGGATTGATTTAACCGAGATCTCTCTCTTGGCTCAAAAATAAGTGACTCATCTCCCCTTGCTCATCCACTCAGATGTACATCCTAATAAAAATAAGCTTGCTTAATCATGTCGCAGACAGATCTAAGTTGCATTAAGGGAGTGTAGGGTATAGATTCAATCGGGTCGTTGCAGCCTGATACATTTTCATGCAAGCTCATGCACTCGGAGGAGTTACCATTAGCTTGGAGACCGGCGAGGGCTCAGTGCTCGCTTGCCCTGCCCTGGCGGCTCGGTGGCCAGGTCTGGCTGCTCCATCTCACTCGGCAGGAGATGGGAAAGACATACCTTGCAGCTCTAGCCCCCGGTCGCTCAGGGAAACCAGGCACCCTATCTAAAAATAGGCTCTCCTAAGTTAGCAGCTCTGCTTGCCGATGCATGGGCATGAGAAGCCGATTGGGATAACAAGAGATTCCACAGCAGACAGGGAAACAGGGCTATCTGGGAGGAGACAGGCGAAAGGTGCTGGTGACAGAGATGTCATGTTTTCCATTCTAGCGCTACCGCTCTGTGGAGTGCGTGATGTGGCATCCTTTAAGTTTGCTTATAACTGTGTGTTGCCTTAAGATCTCAGTCAAGGTCAGAATTTCATCCCACTAAATGCTTTATACACATATGAGAGAAAGCATTTGTCTGAAAGACCCTAAAGTTTTAGCAGGCCAGGGCCATGTGAGGGAAGACAAAGGATTACTGTATCCTTGCTCTGCTCACATGGGGAGGTAAGGTGAAGGAGGCTTCCTTAAGAGGCTGAAAATTTACAATTGGAGGAACTCGATCCAAATTCTCTAAGCTGAGGATGTGACCTGCAGACCAGTTCCTCTCTTCTCCATACCCCCCTGTGACCTGGCTGCTTCTCCGTCCCTCTGCAAAGCTCTCTGTAATCCTCCTGCTTTTCATTTGTGCAACTGAACCGAACTAATCCTGCTGCCAAGGGGAATGCCTCAGCTGGGGGGTGAAGCTCTGCTCCAAAGTGTTTGATTTTCTGGTGGAGCCGGCTCGTTTTGGTAGCTAAGGGAGACTTTCAGCAAGATCATCCGTGTTGCAAGGAGGGAAATAAAGATGGGGCTGGGAAATGCGATAGATAAAGGCTTAAGTGGTCAGAATTTAAATCTTAAATTGCCAATTGCATGGCTGGTGAGAAAAAGGAAATGCGGGAAGAAAAAGGAGGCAGTAAACATAATGATTAAGTGGATCTTACTCAGAGTAAATTATAGCATTCCTGAATGAAAGTCTTCTCTTTAACTGAGAAATCATTAAATGTTAAACTCACACTATTATTTGCGTTTCATTGGGTAGACTTGCATGCGCAGAAATATCCATTTTAATTAGTGTTGAAAAGAAGTCTCGTGTACAGAGCACTGCCTGGTAGGTATTTTTATATTCTCTCTCAGTGAACTCATTTTATATGATGATGATTTCTTCTAATTTTTAATTAACATGTCTAAGTTAGACTTGGGAAAAATGATCAGTGATTCATTAACTGCCTCGCACTTGGAGATCTATGCAAACCTAATTGATATGGTTGCTACAGGGTACTTTGTTAAAATGAACACTCCTGCCACTACCTTCCTTCCCTTACTTTTTATTTATGTGTTTGAATGAAAAGCATACTGCAACAGAATATAGCTTTACCTCTAAAATGACAGTATGTGATATGGCACTATATTTCAGTGCAGTGTTTCATCCAGAATATTTTAAAAACACTTCTATAGACTATGTTTTGGAAGATCATTTGTTTATCACCAGTATATAGTGCACTGCTATATAGTATCACTAGTATATAGGGAGGAAGGAGCTATTATTCATCAGATGCAGTAGTAAATGAGTATATTCATGCTAAATGTTTTTTGAGGGGTCTAAGTTAAGCTATAGTTATTTTAGCTATAGGGTTTCTATTGAAGTACTGTGATAATGAGCAAGGATATGAAAACAGCAAATAAAGAGAGAGAGAGATGAAACCTAGCAATATATTCTGTTCTCTGCCCACAAATTATGCCATGAAACTGAATTAGGGATTGTAAAGTCTGAATAGAAATGCTGGTCTCCAACCTTGCTTTATCTCAGGAAAAACATGGCCTTTACTGTCTGCTTACCATACTGAGAAGAGCTAACTGCAGTAGTACAGTTGATACATTATCAATTATTTAAATATGTTTGTGTGAAGCCATTATGAAAAGATTAAATTTTTTTTTTTTTACAAAGTGGTGAAAACAGTTATGATGATAAAATATACTTGGTTTCCTCCAAAGCTTTGGCCTTAGGACATGAGATTTCTTGATCAAGATTCTAAAATATGATATTCACATGAGATATTAATGCACATGAGATATATTTGTAAGCAGTTCATGTGACATAGAATTGCTGAATAATTGAAGTGGGAAGGGACATCTGGAGATCTGGTCCAGCTGCCTGCTCAAATTAGGGCTTGTATCAAAAGTGAGATAAAGTTTTTAAGGGCCTGGTCCAAATACATTTTGAGATCCCCAAGGATAGAGAGTCCTCAGTTTTGCTGGACAACCTGTCCTAGTACTTAACCGTTCTCATGGTGAAAATATTTCCCCATTATGTCCCAATGGAATTTACCCTACAACTTTTTTTTTCCCTCATTCCTCTTGTTCTTTTCTGTGTAACTCTGAGAAGAGCCTATTGCTTTCTTCTCTTTAAGTAGTGGAAGATGCTCCCTTAGTTTTCTTTTCTCCACTAGACAAGTGGAGTTCTCTTACTTTTCTGTATGTCATGTGCTTCAGTCCTCTAACCGTGATTCTATACTTACTCGGTCTTTCAGTCTTTGTTGCAGTAGAATCCCAAAAGTATACACAGTATTCTAGATTTTATATGTAGTTGTTGATAGAGAATTGTTAAAGCATAAATAGTAGGTCCTCACTGCTACCTGGATGCAAGGGAACTTGGTTTGTATGCCAAACTTGCCAGCTAATGTGAGAAGCTGAATGCAACCTGGAAGCATGAATTGTATAAAATCTTGCCTTTGCACCTTGTATTCCAGTTCCAAGAAAAAAGGAATAGGAGAGAGACTCAGTCTGAAATATGAGAAGGCGGCAGCAAGTGGTCAGTTCTAATGGTGATAGAGGAAGGCAGCAAGTGATCAGTTATAATGGCAATATGAAGTACAAATCCTAAAATTTCATTTTCCTGGAGAGGTGATGAAGAAATGAGTTATGGAGAGATGAGTAAGAGCCTGTCTTTTGATTGGAGCAAGCACATTGCAAGCTCTCAAGTTAAGTGAAACACTGGAGCCACTTTAGAGTTACACATGACTTAATACCATGAACACTTTTTTTAACAATTTCCAGTTCTGCAATTAGGAATGTAACCTATTGCTTTATGAAAATAAAATTTATTTTTCCTGGTAGGCTTTTTAGTGTTGGGTAGATATGACAGTTGCAGCACGTGTTTCCTTAAAAGCTGTGAGTTCAAATCTCAATTTTAGGTTGGATATTAGGAAGAACTTCTTTACTGAAAGGGTTGTTAGGCATTTGAATGGGCTGCCCAGGGAAGTGGTTGAGTCACCATCCATGGAAGTCTTTAAAGGACGTTTAGATGTAGAGTTTAGTGATATGGTTTAGTGGAGGACTTGTTAGTGTTAGGTTAGAGGTTGGACTAGGTGATCTTGGAGGTCTCTTCCAACCTAGATGATTCTGTGAAATGATTGCATTGTGTTGAAAAAAAGATCTTGGGTGATTACGATCCAAGGCAGGTCTGTCAACTACAGAAGTAGGGTATTACTTTCCACCTGCTCATATAGTCTGTTTGGGGCAAGTGCCAGGAAAAAAACGACAGATATCTCACAATTACGGACATAATTCACTATTGTGAGGAAACTCAAAATTGTGAATTACCTTAGTTTCTAGGCTTTAGTTCTGGATCCAATGCTAGTCAGTAATTCTGTATTTTTAATCACTGATAAGGATACTGACATGAATATTCCTGTTAAGTTTGTAAATGGCACGAAGATTGCTAAAATAATGATGGCTGCTGCAAGGGTAATCTGAAATGGTTGATTAGATGATGAAGTTCCAGCAAAATTCATTTTGATACAGCCAGATGCAGAGCAGTGCATCAGGATTTAAGAAAAATGGACCTATGACTCTTAGGGTGGAACATGGATTTGGGGATAATTCAGAAGTCATTGTAAATTTATTGGGGATAACTTGTTCAACATGTCCATTATCTGAATTGGTATGGCAAAGTGAGCTCATGAAGTTTGTTCTTCATGCCAAAATTTCTATCTGTATTTGTGAATGGAATTTGGAATATTGTTCTATTTCCTTTTTCCATTTTTTTTCTTCTCTTGTTTCTGACTCTCTGACTGCAGACTTTTTCTTGACAAACTTGTTCTTTCTTCTGCAGAAAGTCTGTTGGATTCTACTGGCAATTAGCCCAGGGAAGCAGAGGCTAGTTACAATAATTATTGCTGCAGGCGTAGATGGAGATCTATAAAGCCTAAGGCTAAACAAGAGGAGTCTGATTAGAAACAGCTCTTTGGAGTCTGAGAGATGAATTACGTCTGGGTTTGGAATGTTCTTGGATTCTTGGGGAGAACCTGGTGGTGTGGATGAAAAACTGTTGATTATTTTTGTATGTATCTGCACTGGTTCAATCCCCAATATGCATGCACTAATTTTATAAGGCATGCTTGCCAAGTAACCTTTCCATTTTAGGGAGAGAAGAACAAAATGTTTAATGCAGCTTTCCAAAAGAAGCAGTATGCTGGATTATCCCAGAATCCCTAATCATGGAAACCTGCAATGAGGCTTCTCTAAGCTGTTTGCGGGCTGTCTGTAAATGGTATGGTACAAGTTAGAAAATGAACTTGTATCTGCCTCTGACTTTGGTGCCCTCACCTCAGAAGATCTGGGGGCCTCAATTCACTTCTAGAGGACACACTCTGAAGATAAAGGGTGCAGAGAGGACCCACAAAAGATGCTGGAAAATAAGCTTTATGAAATGAGTTGTAGGGAGGTCAGTCATTAACCTTATCAAAGAGAAAAGATCAAAAGGTGATGATTGCCATGTATAATTACTTATGTATGGAGAATATATTCATTAGTAAGGGCCTTCTAGTCTTATATATAAGGGCACAGCAAGATCTCATATCTAAATGTTCAAGTTGGACAAATTTAATCTAGAAAAAATGATACAGGGAGTAAAATGAAATGATCTGATGGTTTTTTCTTGCTAAAAGTCAGTGTACACACACCCCTCCCCAATAAAAGTAGAATGTGAAATTAAACACTTAGAATAAATCAAAATATCATTTCTATTTCTGATGCCTAAACCTTCAGGAGCAATCATAGGATCACACCCAAAATATAAATAACGTTAGGATAAGTTAGACTACAGATATGTCTTCAGAATTCAAACCTGCGTTTTGGTGATTCTAAAGGCTAAACTACAAAATGCCTTACAAGCTGTCTGAGATGCCTACATACAGAAATCATTCACTTCACACCAAAATGGAACCACTGCTGGGAAGCAAAATATTATATTTCTATAATAACATGTATTCCTTTTCCTTTCCCTTTTCCTTCCTTTCCCTTCAATTTCTTTTTAGCAAGAATTACGTTTTCTACCAGTCTAGTAAGCATTTACCTCACAGCCTTTATCCACTTGGGTTTATTATGAATTTAGGCAGAAAACATTTAGCTGTTGTGATCATTATCTGCCATTACCTGCTATGTGGACTTTTATACTTTACTGTATTGAACATTACTGGAATTAAGGTTTTAGTTGCAATTCTTTCAAGAAATATCTATTTCCATGGATTTTCAGCTCAGTTCTAAGCATTCAGAATAGGAAGCATTTAGCTACAGGCAGTTATTTAATTTTTTATTTCTGTCCTTTTCATTTGGTGTTGAAAATAAAATTTTAAACAGTATCATCTTCTGAAACTATCAAATAAACAGCTTGTCTTGGAGGCTTACTGATTTCTTCCCCCTTCTTACTTTTTTCCATTCTCTCCATCCCCTTCTAGCTGAAGTGAGATGGACTCTTTTCTCTGGTCTGCCACTGTGAAATAACCATGAGAGTCACTGCAAAGCTGAATGGTAATTAATAATTAAAGACGGATCCAGAGGAATGTATCTATAATGCATTGATTTGTGGGGGGGGAGGAGTGTGTGAATTTTTCTTTTTTTTTCTTTTTTCTCTCTTTTTTTTTTTCCTTTTTCTTAAGAAAAAGTCAGTAGCTATTCTTGATTTTAGAAACACACATTTTGGAAACTTCAGTCTAAGCTTCTTATTAGACTGAATGCCATTTCTCGGTGTATATATAATATATATAAAATATATATATATATATATAGGTATATATAATGAATTGGGTTTTCAGTTTGCAGATCTCACAGTTCTTGTTCATATTAGCCAGTCAGGTACAGCCACAAACTGTTAGTATTCTTTGCTCTGAGATTTTTTTTTCTTTTTGAAGGAAGGATAAGCCTAGGTACCAGGATACTAAAACCAACCATACAAAAGAGTTTTGAAACAGCGACCACAGACCCTATGCTGTTTCCCTAAGCTATTTCTCTTATTTCTCTTAAGCCTCTGAGGAGTGAATATTTCATAGGGACTGACTGTTCTTCAAATACCTTATTCCCTTGAGAAAACGGGCACTATTTGAATGGAACAGGAGCCAGAGAACTCAGTTTTGGAGCATGTCCCCCTCCTGGTTGATACATTTCACTTGTAACAGACTTACTGCCTTTCTTATTTTATTCATAGGAAATACACATTATTTCCAGGTATTTTCCTGAAGTTTCCTCTTTTTTTTTTTCCCCTGTAGTTCTCTAATCTCCTTTACATCCATGCTCTGCTTGTGCCATGATTTGGGGAAGAGAAAGGGAGGCTCCAAAAATACCACTTTAGATAAATTGCTGCTTGTTGTCACAGAGATTAAAGGATGCTTTCACCTTCTGTGCAGCAGGAAATATGGAGGGGGCTTGATTTCTTTCTGGCCTGATAGGGAATCAGTGTCCCTGAAATTAAATAGATTTCTATGGATGTCTCTTAACTGGGTGGTTTGTGAAAATAGTTAAGAACCATTGGGTTACCATCCATATGTTTGGCTGTCAGATTTTAGCTGAAATAAATTTTAACATTTGTTCATGTTTCTTTTTTTTTTTTAATGCTGCTCTTGAAGAAATGTCATTCTTCTCTCATTGAAAGAAAGAGTTCATTGAAGAATTGGCAGGAACGTAGGAACAATAAAAGTTTTTTTTTTTTAAAAAGTTCATTAGCTTTTGACATGCTTCTGTCTTCAGGAGGTGGCAGAACAGTCTTGAATAGAAATTTTTTTCATTGTATTATGTCCACAAAATAAAGTTTTGCAAGCTGTTTCATGGGCTGCATTGAAAGCATCTTGTCCCTTCTCTTTGCTGTTGAAAAACATAGGCATGCTGCCCTGTTTAAGAAGATAATGAAATTAGGAGAGGTTGGAATATTATTTCTATGCTGAGGAAATATTATTTTTGGGGAATAAAAAAAAATCCCAAACTGTGGGGAAAAAATTACCAGAAGTGAGGAAATTAAAGGAGCCAAATGTTGTTTTTAGATGTATGGGATACTTTTCTTGTGGTCTTTTTAGATGTATGGGATATTTTTCATTTGGCCTTTAATCTTGCAAAATACAATTGTATTACCAGTAATTATTTCAAGTAGTCTACCTCTGCTCACTTTCTCTCACACATTGAAAATGCACTTTAAGAAATCTTTGTTTAAGAAAGAGCTTCTGACATGTTAGTTTCCCCTACAGGATAAAAAAAAAAAAAATAAAAATTGCATTATTAACTGTAACCCTAGATGTTCTATTTGGGTAATGTCATGTCCCTTATAATTTGACATTTAAAGCCATAACTTCGTGAAGCTACATGCATTTTGTGGAAAATATGGCACATATATTCGTTGTTTTTCCTGTGCATAGAATGTATGAGACTTCTGCAAATAGTGGTTTTATCAAAATTGAATCCTTCCCTTTGTGAAAGAAAATTCACGATCAGATTATATTTTAATCTGTTTAGAGTGGGCTTAATCCAGATTTCCATTGATTTAAGTAGATTTTGGATTAGACTCAAAAGTTAAACGCATGGGTATGTAAGGGTGAGGAGGGAGGAAGAAAAACATCCAGTTGGTAACAAGATCAAGCTGAAAAGTTGCCATTGGGTTTGGGCTATATCCTGTGCGCTCTGAGTATTAATGCCTTTCTGTCACGGCATTAAACCCCAGCCTCCAAACTAAAGAAAAACAATTTGCAAGAATTTGAGCCTTCAGCATTTTTTTCTTTGTTTTAGGATAAAGTAATTTCCACAAGAAAAGGACTATTGACTTGTAAACAGATGATGCTATGCTGCAAGTTTTGGAAATAGAATATAAATAGAGACAGGCATTTATAATACAAATATAGAACAAACTCATTAGGAAAAAAGATTGGAAAATAAATAGCAGTTGCAGAGAGATGCTTAGTATAACGAAGGACAACAGTAAATGTCATGTACACTGTATAGAACTTTTAACTGTTTAATACTATTAAGTTCTGTAATGCAGTACCATGATACAAAACACGTCAGAGTTATATATGCCATTTTCAATAAATTGAATATGTTTGTGGTAGTTACAAAGCTTATTCTGAACCTTCTGAAACAAAATATAGTTGCATGAGTTTCTTTTAACTCCTCAGATTTCCTTTTTTTTTTTTTTTTTCCTTGTCAGGAAATTGAATTTTTCCAATAATGAAAATTTTGACTTCTTGGCATAGCTTATATTACATAGCAGTTAAGAGATCTGTGGTACAAAAGCACATTACTGTACTTCAGGCCTCCTAGGTCTGCAAAGTCTCGCATTGCTGTAAGTCACAAGTCCAAGGTTACAGTAAGTGGTCTTAAATGGGTCTTGTATGAATTGGGTCCGGGAGCACCAAGTATTACAAAAGAAGATCCTCAAAATTCATGGCACACAGAATTTGTTGTCTGCTTCTCAGTTTGTTCCCTTTTTACGTGTTGTTTTCAGCTCGGTGTAGACTTCTTCCACAACTCACTTAAGCATGGATTCATCCAGCTTTTCTGGGAGGCTTAAGCTAAAAGTATAGGTTCTTGGGATCAGTAGTCAATAGGAAACAAGAAACACTTCCAAAGGGCTGTTGAGATCCAGACGGGCAAAATTGGTCTCCAGAGGTCTCTGTCTGTCTCTAGGGGCTGGTTCATCTTAAAGTTAGGTGGGATAAATCAGTGATATATCTGTGCCTCCATTTCCCAACTATAAAATAGATAGTGATACTACCTTAAGTTAAGGGGATGTTGGAAGCCTGTAATTAGTGCATTTCTAGAGAAAAGAGTCATGAGAGGGTGTATGTGTTAGAGATAACTGTTCAGAAGTGTTCTAGGAATGAATTAAAAATATTTTCCTTCCAAGTCTTCTGTGGCTAAACTTGTGCATATATCTGTGAAGATTGAAAAGAGTAGATCTCATAACACAGACAAAAAGTTATTAACATTTTAAAACAATCTGGGAACACAGAGGGAGACCAAGCATGAAAAATATCAGTCTCTGAGGGGAAAATCTCCCTTTAAGTGTTTGTTACTGAAACTTTTTTGCGGCTCTAACTGTAGCCAGATAAATGCTGACATACAAAAACTGTCTCCAAAGAATCTGTTGAATGCCCACTTCTTTGCTGGAGTAAAATAAAGAAATATAGATCTCATTTATCAGGGCCTACGATCTTTTCCTGCTTGTATCTACTTGATCTGAGGGTCATTTAAAATATATTAGAGGTTTAAGATTGGAATGCAAGGCTAATTTGAAACCTGGCTCTGAGATGACCGATTGTGTTAATATTCTTCATGCTGGCTAGAAGTACTGTGTCTGTGACAGGACAAAATTAGCTAGGGATCAAAAATGACATGGCATTGCCTGGTGAAATAGTCATTTCTTTTCACAGATAATTCTGCATAATTCCACTTAGTTTTGATGGCCCCATGGCGCCTAAAGTAATGAACACATAGGACAAAGCTGGGTGAGGAGTCGTCTGAGGAAACACAGAAAGCTGGCAAAAACTCTGTGCTCACAGCTTGGAAACCTTCTGGTTTGGCTTTGGACTGAATGTAGAGAACTCTCCAGCACTCCCCCAGCCCCTTCCAATGTTTTCTCTGACATATTTGGCCTTTTACCAATTTTCCTAACAGCTCCCAAGCCCTTTCTAATAGTCTCCTAACCCAGTTGGATGTTCCTGCTGGTCCTTCACGCCCTTTCCATTGGCACAGATATGAATTTCTGCTGCTTCACAAATAATGTCAAAGATAAATGTACTTTCATGCTTCTTCCTCTCAAAGGGGACCATTCCCATTATTCTGCAGTAGCTGAATTCTATGAATACCATTTGAGGTGGTGCTAATTTATTTTGAATTTAACCACAGGGAGTAGACAGCTTTGGAAGTTGAGTGGTAAGGGGTTCCCTTCCATGCCGTACTGGGGACAGTGTGGCAGTACTTCTGCTGAATTTTTTTTTTTTTTAACAAGGAAAGTAGGAACAAAACAGTTAATAGGAAAGGCAGACGTAGAGAGACAAACTTTCACCCAATAAAAGAACAAGGAAGGGTAGCATTGGGCCTGGTCTGGCCCTGTGTGAAGCTGTAGAGCAAACGGTCCTTGTTGTGAGAGGCATCTGGGCCTACCCCATGAGGAGGGTGATAGCGCTGGGGTACTAGAGGACTTTTTTTAGATGGCACTTGAAGTAAGAGGCCAAGATGTGTTTATTATTATTCCTGTTTTACTAGGCAACCCCCTTTGTTCTCCACTCTGTTTCTGTGTCATTGTCTAGGCATGATTTTATCTTTGGACTATGGAGTGTTGAAGCACCCCTGAGTATGCTGATGATTTCCAAAGCAACATGTACAGTCCACATCACAAAAAAATGCAAATGGAGCTTTGCATCTGCTTTTCCTGCGTCTCCACTCTTCTGGATAAAATTTTAATCAGCATAACCCTATCACTGTAATGTAACCACCATATTCTTTAGCATATTTGTCCTTGCAGTATGCGTTTCAGGTAGGAGTGTGCTGTTGGTCCCTTTCTGTACATCGTATGACCATCTTTAACTTTCTAATTTGTAACGAACGAATTCAGGTACCTACAACATCCAGGAAATATAAAGTCCAGTCCTCCTTCATGATAAGAAGGATATTAAACATTGTGACTCCCTGGCTCATCTTGATGCAGCATCAAAGACCTTGTTCCCATATGCAGTCTTATAAAGCCCCTTTATGATAGGCAGTTAGGTCTTACTTGAGCACCATAAGCCATTCTCAGAGATAATTAAATGTAATATTGAGGTCAGTGTAGGTTGATACAACCTGTGGTAAATATGATGTTATCTGGTACAATGATATTTAATCCTGTGGTTCAGGTGAAGACAGCAGCAGTGAGGGAGAGTAACCAATACGAACAGATCTGCCAACATCTCTGCGTCAAATGAACAGCCTTCCCAGCTTGCGGTATCCTCTACAGATGTTTCCATATGTCTTGCATAATAATTTCTTTTTTGAAATAAAGCACTTAATTACTTTTATATGGTAATGTAAGAAAATAGTTTTGGCTTTGGAAAATGATTTAGTGATGCGGATTGGAAGTTCACTTTCAATTTTTATATTTTATTCTTGGGCAATAACATTGCATGACAGACTGGAAATATTTCCCAAACAGCATTTAAAATTTGATCTTTCTTCTCTGGTGGTGAATAGTTATAGAACACTGATGACCAAGGTGAATTGCTTACCCATAATACTGGATTCCTGAAATATCCAGAGGACAGCAAAAATGTTTCACATATGTCTTCTGTGGGTGTCAGCTCTGCTTCCTCTTGAATTTTCGTAGGAATGAAAAAGAATATTCAGACAATAGGCTTGCTTTTGCAGGATTGTTAATTCAATTTAGAATACTTTATTAGAGGAGATATGTAAAAACTAATCTATATTTCAAGATTTTTTACAATTAGGAGTCAAGCCAGACTGTTAAAAACTAGGAAATATATTCTTGCTTCATTCTTTGGAAATTTATTCTCTTGGCATGTTCGCAGATATGGTTTTAAGAGCTTACAAAATGCAATGTCAAATATTTAAACCTAAAAAAAAAATGCACTGCTAGAAAAAGGCAATGGCAAAGAACTGGAGATCTTTGTGTCAGAGGCCACTTTGTTTTGGGCTCTTTGAAAACAGTTGGGAAGTGCAATGGAACAACTAGTCAAAACATTAGACATTGCTTTCTAAATTTCATACATAATCTGGAATTTTGGTTCCTGTTACTATGTGGCCTTTAAGTTGAGTTCCCATTTGCTTGAGTGAGTAGCAGACCAACTGCCTGAGTAGCAGTTATTATTTGCCTTCTTTGCAGCAAGGACACTTTGCTTGTTTATCTTCCACTTTGTGTCCATCAGGACCCCCAGGTCCTTTTCTGCCATGTTGCTTTCCCACTGTGCACCTCCTGGCTGGAAAGGCTCCCCACCCAGTGCTGAGGGAGGACCCAAAAAGAGTCATTTCAGTCCATGTCCAAAGAAGGGCTATGAAGCTGGTGAAGGGTCTAGAGAATAAGTCTTATGGGGAGTGGCTGAGGGAGCTGGGGTTGTTCAGCCTGGAGAAAAGAACCAAGTGATAAGATGAGGGGAAATGGCCTCAAGTTGCGCTAGGGGAAATTTAGGTTGGATATTAGGAGAAATTTATTTACTGTAAGGGTGGTGTGGCATTGGAATAGGCTGCCCAGAGAAGTAGTTGAGTCACCATCCCTGGAGGTCTTCAAGAAACGTGTAGATGTAGAACTTTATAGCATGGTTTAGTGGTGGACTTGTCAGTACTACGTTAAAAGTTGGACTAGATAATCTCAGAGGTTTTTTTCCAACCTAAATGATTCTATGATTCATTGTTCTTTTGGATACTTCCTTCATATTTTCCTTTGCAGCGACACCTCTAACCAATTATTTCTTTGAGTAGAACTCCTTAGGAAGCTGTTTCCTTTGTTTTTCCCTTGATTTTCAGATAGGGTACAAGCTTTGGCTGAAACTTTTGCTGCATTTGAACATTCATAATTTTGTCTCATTGCAGCTTTTCCTTAGCATTGTTCATTTGAACCAACAGCCAGTTCTTACAGACTTCCTGGAGCTCAGGATCTCTGTCAAATATGATTGAAATCAGTGGATTTAGAGTTATAAAGTAGAGACTGCATACACATGCAGTGCCATCATGTAAGCATAATTTTCTTAGGAGCTTGCACTGAAAATCTGAGATAAGTTGTTGGTGTGAAGACCTGTTTTCTGAAATTGGATCATAGTTTCCTGATGGCAATGGGTTGTCTTTTTGTTCCGTGTTTATACAGTCAGTGTGAACACAATATAATATGGTTCTGTAGTAGGCTGTGTATTAAATATCGTAAAGTTACGCTTTTGCATAAGTGTTTGCAGGGTCAATGTGTAAAGTACTAAATTTCACACGGTTTTGAATCCGGAAGTAATCACAGCCACTGCTTTCAAGAATATGCACTTACTCAGCTCCTGTGGATAGAAATACCTTTTAGAGAAAAGGAATTGACCCATTATTGTCTTGCCTTGAATTATGAATAAATTCACTGTACAGAATTATTACTAATGCTTAAGACATAAGTGCACTGGTCCGGTCAGTGACTTCATACACAGCAAGTTCTTTCTTCTCCCAATACAATTTAGTTGGAAGAACTATAAATCTAATCTCCTTAAGTCTTTCATGTTAAATCATGGGTTGCTTCTATGAACTTTATTAACAGGAGTAGAAGCTTATACAGTGAATTCTTAATAGCTTTAGTAATGGTCTAAATGTCTCCTATTTCACCTTTCATCACAATGCTGCAACAGAGTAAACCTAAATGCTCTTTTCTCACTTATAGTTCTTCCAGCATAATCAAATTATTATAAAGTTGTTAATAGTACTATGGGAGTTGGTCCATGTAATATACCCATGTTAATATATCTTCATATTAATAACCTGTTGTTTTTCACTTTTCTCACGTGTCTTTTTTAATTAATAAATGTGTAATCTAATGTTAGCCTTAACATGATGATCAAGTAACCTGCCTGCTGCAAAAGTGGAATCGGCTTGAGGGACTGGAGCAGTAGGTGATTACCTATAATTTGCTTTGGAATTTTTTGATTATCACTTGTCGAGAAAGTTCTGGAAGTACGGGAGGCGATGGTGATGAATTAATAGGCTGTGCCTAGAACATCTTGAACTCCCTGAAATAGTTACAGTTTACGGTGAAAAAGTTATAGTTTAATAGCTAAAAAAGATGAATTAAGCTATATTTGTGAACAAAATAGCAACTTACGTTCCAGTCATGCAGAGTATTAAGTGCCTCTTTTAGTGACTCTCATAAACACTTCTGCTGATTTCAGTGGGTTCATTCACATGAATTAAATTAAGCAGATGCTAAAAAGTTTCCAGAAACGAGTCTGTCTGAGAAGTAATTTTCCTGGTATTTGCAGTGTGCTCTCACCTTCTAATAAACTTGGGAAAACACCAAAACTTGCAGTCATACCTGCAAGTATACCCTTGAAAGTAGGAGTGTTTCTCTATTAAATTTCTGAATAGATGCCAGAATTAAACAAATCTACAAAATCAAAAATTTCAGGGGTCAAAAAGCTTAACCCACAAGAATCTTCATGTAGATAGAAAAAGATAAACAACATGGAAAGTGATTGATATAGATATTTTTTTCCTTTCTCACCCATCCTAGGTGACATGGTCATGAAAAGAGAGGATTAAAATGGGCTTCTTTAAAGTCAAAAACTTATTAGGAACTGATTAAAGCATATTTTAATCTCTTAAAGGGAAGGTTTACTCTTTTTGATTCAGCCTTGCTGCAATGTGTTTTCAGAAGAGAACAAGAGAAAAGGAGAGCATAAGAAAGGAGATAATTCTAACTTTAATTACTCATAGATACTGTTATCTGTGGAATATTCCTTTTGTTTTTGCTGTCTATCGTTCACTGAAAACCCAGTGCACTCATGAAGATGGGCCTATTTCCAGAAAGGATTTTGGGGACAGAAATGCTACAGCACCTTCGGAGAACAGCACTGAGCTGTAGCTACTGTAACAATAAGAATCTATCCAGACAAATTAAGTTAGGGAAGCAGGAGAATAGCATGGGAGATCTCTGGCAATTCACAGTTCTCTCTGTTTCTAGAGTAATTTCTGAACTTCCACGGAAAACTTGCTTTGAATGCACATTGCATATGACTTTAGGAATCCTGAGGAATTTATCCTCTGTACTTCAGCCCGCATGGAGAAATACTGGCCGACACTGGCTTTATGGAGGGGTAAAGGGCTCTAGTAAGGAGGGAGATAATAGCACTGTTTTTGTGACATAAGCTGAAGGTTTTAAATTTCCTTTTCCCCTTTTTCTGTTTTAAATCTTTACTGTGTCACATAGTTGGTGTATGCCTGTCATGCAGTATGACTTGAAAGAAAGAGGTGAAAATATTGTCTCCTGAATTCTTTGCAGGGACCCTGGCAGGAAACTGGAAATGTGATGCTTGTTTATTCTAATGTTCTTGAAACTCCAATGGTCTGCACCAGTGCTGTAAAGGGGGCAGAAGGAGCTAGTTTCTGAGCAAGCTGTAGAGATGTAATCAGAAACCCGTAAGGTATAGTAAGGACTGCACCTAAGAGAAGAGTGCAATGCTTAAACACCAAGCCAGAAAACTGCACCAGGCATTCATGTCTATATCTTGGGCCAAAATATGTATTTATTTTTATTTGTATTTACTTAACACTACCTCGCCCCCCTCCCCCCCCAAAAAACCAACCAAAAAAAAAAAAAAACCACAACAGTAACAGAACCACAAAATCCACAAAAACAAAAATAAAACAAAAAAGAAAAACAAAAAATGAAAAAAAAAATCCAATCTTAGAGTTTCATTAAAGTTTCCCTCCTTTAGGGATTGCAGGTAGAATAGCCTTGGTGTTGTTACTGGTAACAAACACTTTATGAGGAATCTGGGAAGAAAGAATGCTGAGGGACTTCTGTTTCGGGCAATTAAAGAAGAAAGGATACATTTCTTAGGTATTTTTGGCCAGATGCACTATCAGCTGTGGTGATGCTAGATCCCTAGCACACAACGGGAAATTACTCTCGCCACCTCCGTTGACATGCTCTGGCAACTAAGTCAAAAAAATGTGGGTGAATTTAAGATGAAATAGTTCAAAACAGTTTTATGAGTCTCCCCATAAAACAGGAGGTGGGATGGACTAGGAGATCTCTAGGTAACTGTATAAATCTATCTTAAATTCACCAGATTCTGTATTTAAATTCTCCTCCATTGCCGTTCTTTTTAAATGTCCATGCTAACAATAGTAGGAGCTGGTTACGAATCCCACCCTTGATCATTGCTCAGTTACTGTTGTGCTCCGAGCCTCTCTCCATTTGCAGGCAATCCAAACACTTTCACTAGGGCAGCAGTGTGTATGAGCTGCTGGCTACCATCCAAGCCGTAAAAATGCTCTCAGTTGCGGAGTTGCACTGAAATGAAATTGGTGAATCAAGACTCTGCTCTTACAAATGATGCAGAGAATCCAGAGATCCCAAAGACCTTCACTTTTTTTTGGGTGAAATTATTCCTTCTGCTCTTTGGATCTGTTTATTAATTGAGGGAGAAATACCATTCTGTTTAACAGGATCACTGTTTAACCTGTAAAGATGAACACAGTCCAAATGACAATGCTTTAAAATTTGGAAAGCAGACGGCCTGTATTTTTTCAGATGCTGGGATGAAATCCATTGGCATAACTGAAAAAGTGGTCAGCCCCCCAGCTGCCTCATACGTCACAGGTAGCAACAGGAATCTGCTGACAGCTTAAGAATTCAAAGATGGCTGGTTATCTCTTTATTTTTCCTTCATTAATATTTAGGACAGGTGCTGAGCAACAGAAATGGCTTATTTGGATTGTACTGTGTTGATCTCTTGGTAGAGGTTAAGTTCAAAGCAGGTGGATCTGGGGATCTTCAGTGTGTGGTAATAAGCTTGCCCTGTGGTGGAGGGGCTCCAATGTACTTTGTTGAAAATCATCTAAATAACAAAAGTTATGCTTATAGGATACAAAAGGAAGAAAAATGTTGGACTTCTAAATCCAGGATTCAGTCTCTTGTTCTGCATGAGTGTAAGGAAAAAAGTGTACTCTCGTATATCTTTTGAAACTTTCTTTTTTAGTACCACATATACATTCTTGTATCTATTAAGAGAATCTCCTAGGTCAACTCTTGTGGCCTAAGAAGAATTTCAATTGTTCAAAAAAGCAAGGTCTGAAACTTCTCCCTTAATAATTAGAGCCAATTGGTGCTCCCAGTAGTGATGTTTCTTTCTTTTCCTCCTTAATTGCAAGCACCAGCAGAAAGCTGTAGTTAGAACGCTGACAATAGAATAAATAGCTGACCTGATGGAGCGTGCTTGGGCTGTAGCCAGGAATCTCATCAGTAGATACTTTCTCCTTTGGGAAATGTTTCTTTCTTCTGTGTTTGTAAGTCTTATAGTAACCTATTTAAAAGTAAGAGATTTTTTATTTTTTTTTTCCTTGCTTGCTTGCTTTATTTTAAACCAAGACTTTATTTTTATAGTGCCTTCTCATCAAATTCCAAAAAAAGTGATCTGGTAGATTTTGATTCTTTTGAGAAGAGGAGAGATTAATATAACTTGTGAATTAATGGATCGATTCTGAGTTTATTTATATCAATATACATGCAGTGAGTGATACTTTCTCTGAATTTGTTAGGCTTAGATCACCCTGAGGGTGGCTGGTATTATAGCTCGGTTTTGCGAAATCTTATTTCCAAGACAACCATGTACATAACACCCATGGTCTAGGATTCTGCTCTCTCATAATCTCCAGTGTACAGAGACCCGAGCACTGATCTGTTGCATAAATGTAGCATCAGCATATTAATTATCTGGATAATCAAAGTGGACGTCTACAGTTGCTGTTTGCTAGGGATTTCATCTGGTGGTCAGGAACAGGGGAAGTGTCAGCTCAATAACAGCATGCTCCAAGCTGCTGGGGACTGATGTTGACCCTGCATTAAAGAAAACTAACAGCTGTGCAAGGTTCTCCCAATTCTCCCTCAGTGGGGTTGCTATGGTAACTTGGGGATAAGAAGCACTAATATGGACTGGCAGCGAGTGAGGGAGATCTGTTTTAGGTGGTCTACGTATAAAACATAGCATTCAGCTTGATACATTAGTAATGGACTAATGCTTTATGTTGCTTGACCAGTGAATTTGTCAGATGTTGAATGAATGGGATGAGCTTCCTCCTGGCTCTTTGCGTAGGCCGAAGATGTTTTGTGGATGAAATTTGTTAATATGTATTTGGATGACTTCTGGTAATCCAGATGAATAATTTACAGAGTGCAGAGCTGTTCTTGAAGGAAGAAAAATGAGTGATACTTCTAGGAACAAAAAATTACAGACACGAATTTCTCATTTCTGGTCTTCTAGAGAAGACCAAAGCTCATTTTCTGTCTGAATTTATCTGGATAATCAAGGTCAATTGCCGTTGTTTACCACTCTGTGTTTAAAAAAAAAATAGTAATAATAATAATAGTGTCTGTAGATGTCAAAGACAACTGCCTCCTAAATTTAAATTAGCAATCAAATCAGTTCTTCCTGCTGAGAAAGTCATCCAAATTGCTTGGGGGCTGTCATGTGGTAGAGGGATTTATGTGACTATTCCAACTCCGTTGTTCATGTGAAACAGGCAATCTTTCACAAGGTCACTAGGTTTGCAGAAAACTTTGAGTGCTAAAATCACTCTCCCCAGAAAGAGGGAGAAAACCCACCCCATCAATCTAAAAGTAAAACTGGTAAGAAGTGAAAAATAAAATGAAACACAGTTCAGATTTTCAGGAGCCTGACCTTCACATTCACCAGAATAACTGCCCATGATCTACTTCTATTTATTTTATCAGTGAACATATATAAATACACGTTTTTTTTTCCATTGTCTTTTTAGGTGATCCTGATTCTTACCAAGTATTACCATACTGACATGGGAAAAGTGCTGGAGAGCTCTTTGTGGAGGTAAGTTCTCTGCTTTTCCTATAATGTTTCCCCCTTTTCTATGAGTAGATCTGTCTCTCTTCCCATTAGAAATTGCTGCTGAATTGATCTAACAGCTGACTGGTGTTAATATAGTGGTATTACCCAGAGTCTCAATAGTGCTTACGCCTTTTCTTCCTTAAATGAGCTGCAGTTCAGTAAGAAAGAGCTTGAAATGAATTTTAACAGTAGAAGCAAACAATGACAGAGAGTATAAGGTACTTTCCTCATGTCATTTTACAAGATGCCATTTCTTTTCCTTTTATTAGAAATTTTACCTCTAAGTGACTTGAAGTCTTCGAGTTGCTTCTTGTGTTGATGTCCCTGATGGGAGTTTTTGCTGTTCTGTAGTACTGTATTGTGGTTAGTGAGTAATCCTTGATTTGGAAGGAGTCATGATCGTCTGCATGTGAAACATAATACCAGTGCTGGTTCTGTTGTGACTTATGATGACTGGAAACACGTAGTAGTTCAAATAAGATTTATAAATTGATTGTCACTTCCTTAACATCTGTGAGTTAGGATTATCAATATGCTTGTTGCCTGTGCACACACAAATTGCATCACTGGATGTTTATCAGCACAAAAACAGGGCTAGGGTAAGCCTGTGCTACACTAGTTCAACATCATAGATCAAGATCCGTACTTTCCTATTACATTGTCTTTTTTCACAAATGTACTTGTTTTAAGCTTGCCAATAGGAGATAAATTGCTACAATACGCTCTATTTTTTGCATGTTGAGATGATTTGTTTTTTCAAGGTAAATGGTTAACAGGTACCTAGTTTGTGGAGATGTGTGCACCTGAATGATTATAGAATAAAAAGTGTGAACCTACTTGTAGTTATTTAGGTGCTTCAGTATTGAATGCTAACTCCTACACCTGACACCTAAAATCTGGTTGTCTTTTGATATGTTCATTTTATTTTGCTCGGTAGGCTTTGTGTGCTCTGTGTAATTTTCTGTTTATCTCTATAAGTCTTCTACCACAGATTTTCAATACCCATTATGTACACTCCAAAATTGAAAATATTTTGCTGTTATCAATAAATATAAAATTGCTCCAGTGTTTCCAATGCTAGTTTTCCTGGGTTATCTGTAGTGCTAGAAGTATTCTTGAAATACTCTGCCTGGATATCTAAATAGTTGTTAAAAATGACAGGAGACTTACTTCAGAAGTCTATGTGAATTTCTTAAGTTGCCAATAAGCGTCAGGTCTAGAAACAAATGAGTGATGTAATACCTTGTGGTTTAGGTACTTGTAAACATCATACATTCCCAAAAGCTTTATTTTTCACAGAGACAAAGGCTTCACAGAGACAGCCCAAGAAAAGGAGTGGGTGACAGAATAGGGAGTGAGAGAAGTCTGACCAGGACGTGGTGCATAGCAGTCTTGTTACTCTTTTTGAAGGAGGCTGCGTTGTTTTAATCTTGTGAGACTTCTCATGGCAGCAGCAGACCTTTGCGATACCTTGTTTTCATACTGCTGGTAGTCAAGTCTAGCCAAGTGCAGTGCTGCATGCAACACAAGGGTGTTTTCAAGTAGAAAATAAAACTTCTAGTCACTAAAAAGGTGTCTGCAGGAAAGAGAGTAAGATTGAATGGAGAATGCTTAGTATTGGCTAAGAATTGGCCTTTTTAGGGCTATGATGGTTCATTTGTAATTATCCTTTAAACTTACAAGATGGGAATTTAATTGCACATTTGTTTCTGTTTTATTTTTCGTCCAACATCTTGTGTAAAGAAGACAACCAAATGGAAATTCGTATGCTCTCATAGCTGCGTAAGCACTCACTGCTTTCCTGTTGCATGGCCCTGGCCGATGCAGCATGAACAATGTGTTTCAAGTTTTGCTATTCACGCCTCAGTACAATCTGTCATGGAAGTCTTTTAAACTTATCCAGTCAGACTCTTCAAAATAAACTCTCTCTTCTTTCAAAATAAATATAAAACAGGCTTCAGATAATGTTGCTTTCTTTAGAGAACATAAACATTTTAAACAGAGTTGTTCAGCCCTTGCTGACAGCTAGTGTGAAGAAGATCTGGTGTGAACTGTATTTGAATAGAATTGATGCTAGGTTGCGTTACAGGAAAATCAGGTCCTTTTCCTCACGAGGAATGGATTTGCCACATGCGTTGGTTGTTTATAAAAGTAGGATGGAAAAGCTGAAAGGAAACGAGTGCTTAAGAATAGCACTTGGGCCAGAGGCAGTAGCTGATCCATCCTGGCTGTGTTCTGCTCTGGGTTCACCTCTGCTTCTGTCTCTGCCCGTCGGGGTGTGAGAGCTGCACACACAGTTGTCAGACTGGGACTCAGGAAGTGGCTGTATTTAGAAAAGCACAGCCAAGACTAGCATGCAAAAATATCAAATGTGCCTGTCTCTATTGAGATGTAGCTCAATGTATGGAGTAAATGAAATCAAAATAAATACTGAACAAGGCAGACTGTAAAGCCGGGGAAGTTCTGTATTTTTTTCCCGTGTTAAAAGTTTGGGTGTAAATTGTTGAAGCTGCATGTTTCACCATGGTGTTGTACTCATGCTGGCAGTCTGCCCAGCATGCACAAAGCATATGTATTTTTTAAGCTTTTTGGTTTGTTTCTCTTCTGCACTCCACTCATTTGCATCAGAACAAATATACAGTAAAATGGGTGTGAAAGATGTTATAGATTTTTTTGGTCAGTGGATAAAAGCCATTAATCTTGGTGAAGTTTCTGTGCCCCAGTAGGAATGGATGCTATTCTGTTATTTCCTGATTCGGTCCAGTGTTTTTCTTCTTCCTATCTTGCCCAGCTACATCATACCAGGCAGTTAATATTCTCTAAGTGAACATAAACCTTGTTTATAACCCAATCAGTCCCCACCAAGTTAATTTTTTAATGTTGTTTATCTCCCACTTTTATCTTGCCAATCTCTAAATATTACCACAGCTTGACATTTATCCGTCCTTTTATTTCCTGAAAATACATCTTTATTTTCTTCCTCTAAAACATATTTTCTCTTCACCTCTCTCTCTTTTTTTCTTCCATCACTCAAAATAGTTGTTTTTCCCTGCGATAACTTGGTGGAACAGGGAGTAAGAAGGGGAGGGTGACTTGGTGGTCTAGTGACGGTTATCTGTTCTCGGTCACCTTGGCATTGCAGGCAGAGTTTCAAGAGTAATGCAAATGGTGGAGGAAAAAAACAAACAAAACAGTTTGAGGTACATTCTGGTGGGGGTGTGGGGAGCTGCATACAAGGAAAGCAGATTTCTGGAAATGGTTCTAGGTGGCAAATTTCTGCACGTTTGCAGACCTTTGTTAATTTATACAGGTGACTTATGCCTGCCCCTATGGGTCAGGTTACATGATTGGGATGTCTGAATTTTAATTGCCTTGGAATCTTATCATTGCTTAATAATCAGTGAAAATGGTGCTGGATAATGAAAGTCTTTTTACTAGTAGTGGTTGCTTCTGGTTACCCTGGCCAGGTGAAGACACAAATATCAACGGAAGCGTGCTGTTAGAGAACATCAGTGTGCGTTTCTGTAGTCAGCTAGTTCTGACGCTTCGTTTATTTGCTTATTAAGTAATTATTAAGGTAGGGTTAAAATGGAGAGCTATTTGACTAAAGGTAGGGAAATAAACTGCGATGGCATTGGTTGCCTCTTGAATATAAAGTAACTTTCTGAGAAGGAATAGAAGATTGTTTTCAGAATTATTTTAAGAGTTTCTAAACTGTAGTATATCTTGGGAACATGAGTTGCTTGTCATTTCAGGCCTCATTAACTTAATGAAAAAACTGATATTCCAGAGTAAAACTTCAAATTCAAGTACTAAAACTCTGTTCGTGTATTGTGCATATAGTGCAGATTCTTAACATACTAGTGCTATTTATATCAGAGTGTCTGCACGTAGCTTTAGACAGCATGCTTAGCATATGAAGGTCTTGAATTCAACAGAGCGTTTAGGAAAACAGATACTTGATCATGTGCTTCCATATGCTTTATGGGCCTGTTTGTACCTAAATATATAGGTGCACATATCTTACAACCTCAGGTGCCTGCATGCATATATTGCATGCGTGCAACTTTAGGTGTATGTACTTGAATCTTAAAATCAAATATTCTAGCTTTAAATTGGTAGCCACTAAGAAACTAATACTAATAATTATCTGCAGATCTTCGTTAATTAATCATGATGATATCTCGGAAATGGATGTATATTATTATCTCCATTTTATAAATGGGGCAACTGAGATGTTACCTGATTGCTGCAGGTTATCCAGTGACTCAGCACTGAGTGGCCATGGAATTGACTTCCAGCCCTGTGCTCAGACTGGCTCTGACTCCTGTTTCTGTTATGTATGCAGCCTTTCCTTCTTAACTTGATCTATGCAATGAATAATAGATGCTGATGATGATTGCTAATAAAGTTTTGATTGCATATTATCAAGCGTAATGATAGGGTAGTGCTAACTCGACTTGCTGCGTAATTGCCATTGTTCCCAATGGCATCCCCATGTTGTTATTGCTTCACCACAGCAAAACAAACCACATTGTTGGGTGTTAGCTACGCTGTTGCCTCCTCCCAGCGCTGCATCCTGAACCCTGGTTAGGCCGATTGGTGAGATGTTGGGATGTTTCACCTGATGTTGTCAGTGATGAACTGAATGAAGAAACAGACCTCTCAGCCCATCTAGGCATGGCCAAACGTACTGGGACTCCCTGCTCCGAAGGCAGCTTGAACAGGGAGTGAAGATGCAGTGCTGGGAGCAAAGCTGTGAGGGTTCAGGTCAGCGGTTGGGCAGCTGGGCACGACAGCAAATATCTGAGCCTCACTGACAGCATGACACTTGGCAAAACTCAGGGAGTCAGAAAAATCCTTCTCTTTGATGGCACAACTGTTTTATCTGCACCCACAGATAAAAGCCCTGTGTTCTGGGAAGACCCAGTCATGCAATTCCACTGCCCATCATTAATGATCAGTGCACAGTGACCACACGGTGCTTTGGGCATTTACACAAAGGTGTATGCCTACACCAAGGTTAAAATCCAGACTACAAAGAGCAGGAGAGTCTTTTAAGGTAGATGCAGTGAACAAAATACCACTCAGGAAAGTACAATTTCTGGACTCTGTGGCTCACGGAGTGTGAGAACGAGTACAGGCATTTGTCTCCAAACTCTTAGCACTTGTAGGTGAAATTAATTTAAAAAGAAAAACAAAACAAAAAGCCCAACAATATAGGATCTGGTGCCCCAGTCAAATTCAGTTGTGGTGTGAAATGCTGCTTACTATGTGAGCAACTGTATTCTGCAGCAATGTGCATTTCCAGATGGTCTTATATTGTGGTTCTGCTTTGAAAAGTGACTTTGTAGAAACGGCCCCAAGGGACTGAGTTATTGAGTCTGTGATTTCCATTTCAAATTTGCTCTTTTTCCAAGTAAAAACAAAAAAAGAAATGGCTTTCTAATTATTAGCCCAGCAAACTCAGCTTGGGATCTAATGTCTAACTGTGCTTACTCTGGCTAATGCATCATCCTGAGTAATGCAGATTCTGCAATCAAAATAGATTGCCCTCAATTATACTGCAACTCTTTTTGCCCTCCTATTATATCCTTGTTTACACCTGTTCCGCCGTGAAAAGGTTTTGGGCAATACAGTTGAAAAGGCAGAACTACAGTTAGAACTCTATTTTCATTATTGAACAACAGATTTCTATACTCTCTTTGATCATATTTCCATATTCGCCTAATAACATTATTAAGACTTCCATTATGTTTGCTGCAATTTCTGTCTTGCTAATACTCTGCAGTGTGTCATTATGAGTTGAATTGTGCAGGAGAGTTTCTATTTTAAATTTATTTGGGGCATTTAAAACGGGCTGTAAAACCAGAGTTAGGAACTGAATGTAGTAGATTTCAGTCTATGAGCAATGTTTTAGTATGGTCGTCAGGTAAGGAAAATACATAAAAGACAAAGCGAAAGGAATCCATCTCGACAGCCTTTGAACATGCAGGATGTTGAAGAGATGATTATTGATGTTTGTAACAGGCAGTTGTATTGATTTAGATACCTAGAGGGTGCCAATGTTGAAATGTGCTTCTGCGGTGTGTACTCCAGTGGACACGTGGCCCACCGTATTCGTTTATATGACAGAGATCCAGCACTCTGGCAATAACCTTGATGTCACCTTGATGCTGCACTCATCCTGACATGTTTTAGCCGTAGCTTTTGGCCATTTATTAAGGAATCAACTTTGGTTGCAGATGTTGCAAACCAATATGTGAGATGATCATGATCCAATATTCTGTAGACACTTCTGAATGAGATGTCTTTTAAATGGCTGTCCATAGGCACTGGACATAAGGAAGTCCTTCTGTGTCCTCTGTTACTGCAATGGCAGCTTTCGTATATTTTGATGTCTAGTTATGTATGAAAGTCTGAACTGTTAAAAATAAATCCCTCAAGCAAATAAAAGCTACCAGAAAATTCTATCCAGAATTCTTTACTAAAGATCTGTTGTTCACAGATGACAGTGTTGTGTCATAACTATTTTTACAAGCCTTCAACTTGGAGTGATGATGATGATTTCAAATGTTTATATGTTTCTAAACTAGTTTGTGAATACACAAAGAATATATGACATATGGATTAAGATCCACTTGCAAAGCTGTGATTTATGTAGTTAGGAAAAGGCTTTTGCTTGCAGGGTGCTTGTGTCTCTTCAAGCTGGTTACAGCATGGCTGCTGAGCATGTTCAATTTATCTTGGAGGATGGTGACATTTCTACTTTACAGGCTGGTTTTGATCTCTCTCTTTTTTTCAGGTTGTTTTCTTTTTTTCTTTTTTTTTAATCCACTCTAACTTCTGGAAAAGGAGTGTGAGATTTATATCAATGAGTAGTAAGTCAATTTATTCAGAAAGAATAATCATTTAGCAAAAACGGTGTATGAATCCTGTACCGTTGTTTAGTAAATTGATCCTATGTCATAGAATTTCTGATTGCTATGACTGGAACTGGAACAGTCTTAAAAACTGGTATTTTATGGGCGCAGGCTGTGTGCGAATCGTCCCATAAAATACGTGTTTGTGTCTTAAGTGAGTTGCGTTTAGCTGGGGTTGATGTTAATGGAATAAGCAAAATAAGCATTTTTTCTACTCCAAATCCATCCAACTCAGTAGTAGTAGTAAGTTCAGAAAGGCCACTTCACTGGCTTCTGCTCAGATCTGTCATGGTATCTATTGCACAGGCCTCTATTAAAAAAAACATGTTCTTTCTTGCTAGCTTCAGCAGGCAGGTCCAAGATAAGGAGAGGAGAAACAATGCCCTTCTGTGCATTAGCCATCCGTGGGGTTTCTAATTTTTTGTGAGTGTGTTGTTGTCATCCTCCCTGCCAGCATGCTCAGAATAAAGAAGGAAGCTTGCATTGGCGCTGCCCACGGTCTACTTGTATGTGATCAAACTGAGAACTGCAGTCTCGGAGCTTTTATTGTGGCACGATTCCTCTGTACTAAATTCATATAAATAGTTGGGCCATCATTTTTTTTTAGCTAATCAGAAGTACTTTGCTGCATTGTCATCCATTAACTCCCACTGTCAGCAGGCCAGCGCAGCGGGGAGGTGTGGAGCCCGTAACCTAGGGGCAGATGGAATGACACCATATATATATTAAGCAATGTTTCCTTTGCCACTCTGCAAAATGGAATAAATAAGAAACCACAATGAAAGCAGCCGTTTTCATTGCTCATCACATTTTTATGATGATGAATGAGGTATAAAAACCTGAAGAGGATAAGTTTTTAAGAACTGAAAAAGGACAAAGTCATGGCTTAGAGGAGCATGTGGGAAAGTAGATATGGCAATGCACTCAGAAACCAGTCATGCTACTGGTTCCACCTTCAGCCTACTGTGTGACCTTGTTTGAAGAACTGACTGTGCCTGTGCTTTCCTCCTCTTGGTCTTTGCCTGATTTGTTTCCTTGGAGTAGAAGTAATTTGGAGAACTGATTGTACAAGCACAGTCAGTGTTGGGGCTGTAATGCTGCATTAATACAAATACTGTGAAGGAGCTGTAAAGCTTAGGGACATTTTGTGTTTCATCTCCCAGAGTTTTGGGGTTGAGCCTGAGAAAGATTGGGGCCATCAGAGAGCACTGACATACAGTGATAGCCACCCGAAAACACTTAGCTGAAGTCTCACAACAAGGCAGCTAATGACTGCACAAGCATCAACAGTTTTTATTTTATTTTTCTCAGTTCCTATTTTGAAAATACTGTTTTGCAAACCCCCATTGCTTCTCTTGGTGTTGGGTACCTTGTGTTACTGTTGTGGGATGTGGCATGTGAGCAGCCTGCCTTACTTCTCTAGGATGTGCAGTCTGCTCTAGTGCATCCCCTGCTAACTGATTGCAAATTAATTTGGTTGTTGGGACTGAATGAATGAACAGCTGCATAGTTAATTATGCAGAATGGTATAGAAAAATGTAGTGTTAATGTTTTATACTCTCATTATCCCTGCAGTACGGGATATATTTTTCAATGTGAGAAGAACTGAGGCAGTGTTTCCCACATAACTTATTTACTAGGAACTTTGTAATGTTAGGCAGCTTCCTCTGGTATACTTTAGTAGGGATTGGGAAAATTAAAAAATCCATACAAACTAGGTTTTAAAATGTACGTATAATCCTGTGTGCTGAAGAATGTGTGTGTGTTGGGGGGGTAGTTTACAAAAATGAAACTCATCATACAGCAAGATTTAAATGTCTTGATTCTTTTTGATTTTCTGAGTTATGGAAGGTTAGTGGGGGGGGGTTTCCTTTCTATCCCTGCCACGTCTCACTGTTCAGATGATTGGTAGTTAACCAAAAATTTGAAGTTCTGTTCCAGCTCTTTTTTTCCTCTCTCTCTTTCTTTCCCCCATGTAGTGTTTGGTTTCCTCCCTTCCATTTTACTCCTGTTCCCTTTCCACTTCAGTGTCATTTCGTCCTATTGCATATAGAGGGGGTTAGTAACTTACTTTGCTTCAACATATAGCAATCAATTCTTGAGCTAAACTTTAGAAAATGTATTTTGCTTTCTCACCTAGTTCCTCCTTGCTAGTTATTGTCCTCCCTTTTTCATGGGGCTAGATTTCTGTCTCTTCCAGGACTGACTTTTCCAGTCCAGACTGGAGAAACTGCTTTTTGGATGGGGTGTTAAGTGCCTACAAGAAGTTTTTGCATTTTTTGCTTTTTGCCTAACGTGTCAGCTCCAGTGCTGTCTTTTGAAGCTGTTCCAAAGCTGATGTTCTTCTGATGGCAGCGCTTTTCCCCTGTAGTTGCTTTGGCAGGTCGTAGATTTTTCCATGACCTGTGAGCACATTTGGTCCAAGTTTTCTATCACAGGATCTGAATTTGTGATTTCAATCTGAGGGGAGAGAAAAAACCCTGTTATCACCTATTTGTTGAAAAGCACCTGTCAGCATTAGTTTATTTATTTATTTATTTCAATTCTGGTATGTACTTCCTTTGCCAAATGGATATCATTTTTCTTCAAGAGGGTGCATGGAGTTCGAATTATGCCCCTTGATAAAAAGACATTGCTTTATCAGTGAAATACAGCCACTTCTGGGCAACAGCCAGGGGAACATGTAAAACAGACATACAACAAAGTGTGCTTTCTTAATATCAAAAGGACTAACAGTTCAGTCAGTCTCAAAAGAATCTCCATAGTTCAACCTTTTGATATCCAGTCTTTCAAGCCTTCCTTTCTGGCAGGAAGAGGAAGTTCACTCGTGCTTTCTGTACGATTCATAGTTTTCTGTAACGCTGAGCTGTCCATAGGATTGTGGCTGTTCTGAACACTTCAACATAAAATGTTAACACATGGGAGAGAAAATAATTTTTAAAATTTACTCTGTTCCAAGAATTTGAAGACTTATCACTGTTTTATCTTAATTGTTACCATGTGCTGTCCATTCCTTAATTTTGTAATGTCTCTTTGGGATACAGTGTATATGGAAAAATGTGATTGAAAAGTACAGTTTTGCTGTTCTGAAGTACACTGTCTCAATTTTGAAATTTCTCTCCCTCTGCCCTACCCCTAGGCTGTGTCTGTGCCAAACCGTGGTCTCTCATGTTTCAGTAATTTGCTTTTTCTTTAGCCTGACGTTTAAAAATATAGAAAAAAAATAGTATTTTACTTTTTATCCTCATTTATAAACAGTCAGAAGCAAAATATGCATAGAGGTGTTACATGCATGATGAGTTCAGGTGTGTAACACTTGAATTCTTGGTGCTATTTTGGTACAATTTGCTTCTTGGTTCAGACCACAGCTTGCTGTCTGTTCTGCTCTGTGCTAATGGGCAGTACATGCTGGTAAAAATATTCTTCTGCACTATGAGAGTGCAGTGCTTTCTGCCAAGCATAGGAGCTCAGGGTGAAAAATCTCATGCCTTGGCTTCCCATGTGGCCTCTGGTGAGTCTACGAAGTTGTCAGTGTTCCAGAATGGAAAGCATCCAAGAAGCAAATTTAAATACAATTAAAGAAGGTAAGAAAGTTAATTATTTAAAGATCAGAAAAGTATGTTGCAAGCGTGGTGTGTAAAACACCCTTCCTTTGTTCCTATCACAGCGTTATCTTAATAGGTCAAAATTAGAAGAGACCTTGACTCCTTACTTCAATATTTTTCTGATGCCACATCTCTGAGTGTGTACTGATAAGAGTTGGGTCCCCCAAAACTTTACAGTGTTAACTGGACTTAGCACAGTTAAGGCACATTATCTTTTGTAAAGTGCTTTAATAAACAAGTGTAAGAAACTAGTTTTCTCCTCACTCCTATGTTAATTGGAGTCTTGGTCTTGGTACTTCCCAATACTTAAGTTTTTTATGAAAATTTGTTGAGATTTCATCTTGGGAATGGATAAACATTGATGTTGTTGTTAAAAAAAAAATATTATTTTCAGTTTTTCTTGAGCACATTTTGTAGGGCTGGGAATAGGATGTGAGTTTTCTGATTTGCAGTGATCACCTCCATGACTGCCTTACTGGGACGTTTCCTCTGTACTGCAATGCTTTTGGTTGCAAGGGGCTTTGGTGGTCACCTCATACATCTTGCTGCTCTAAGCAGGGCTCACCGCAGCAGTCAATCAGGTCACTCAGTGCCTTGTCCTGTCCAGTTCTGAAAGTGTCCCAGGACTAAGATCTCACAGCTTCACCAGGCAAGCTCTGTCTGTGCTTTGTTGCTCTCATGAAGGGTTATGTCAACTGGAACTTCCCATCTTGTGCCTGCCGTCTGTCATTTTTTCACTGTGTGCCCTGGTCCTCTCTTATTTCTAACCTCCCTTCAGGTACTGGAAGGCTGGAATCAGATCCCCCGTTAGCCTGTCTTCCCAGACTAAGCAAAACCCAGCTCCCTCAGGCTTTCCTTGCATGCTGTGTGCTCCAGCTCCCTTGCCATGTTAGTGACTCTCCACTGGACTTGCTCCAGGCTGCTGAGCTCCCACTTTTATGAAGCAACGCAAAACTAAACAGAGGTATTTTATTCCACTTGTGGAAGTGGGATGACCTGCCCTCTGGAAGTCCCTCTGTTGCTTTCTCCACACAAATAGGCTATGCTTGGGCGAATAGTTTAGAACAGTTGCTTTATTTATCTGAATATGAAAATAAGTGAGAAAAATCCCTAAATCTCAAAATCATTGAAAATGGAAATTCATCTCTTTAAAAACTACTTGGACACCCAAGTCACTTCCTTACCTCTTGAAAAAGATAACATTGGTCTTGCTTGTACTGAACCTCCAAGTGTGGAACAGTGGGGATGCCAGCATTAACTTTGTGCCCTCACTTTTGTTATGCAGCGTGAATTCTTGATGGGTTTTATGGGTTTTGATTTACTTGCTGGTACATTATTTATGACATCTCTTGGCTGCAGCTGCTGTAATCCACTAACCAACACAAAGCCTATTGTTTCTAGTCACAGAATTGTAGTTTGCTATGGAGCCACTCCCAGGTGATTAGGCAGTATGTGCTGTAATCTGTTGTAACGTGGTCTCTTCTAAATAAAGCATTAATCAGACTGTTTGACAGGTTAAAGTATTTTTTTTGAAGATGTCTGCCACAGGTAAGCATTATTGTGTCTACAAACATTAGAAAGATTAATTTTGCCAGGCAAAAAAAGGAGAATTACGTGCTTTTTTTTATGGTCCTTCAACTAGAAGAGTTTTTCTAAGTTGGAATATTGAAACATCCAAAGCAGAGTTTTTGAAGGCAAGAATTCACATGCTAATCCCAGGATGTGGCTAAGGCTAAAGTCTTATTTGGAGAGGGACATCATACATCAGTCTTCACTGCTATTGGATTTACAAAGTTTTGAATGGTTTGGGGTCATCTTTAGCTTAGTTTATACCTTTGTACATGTGTAGTCTTGATTGATGAGGTTTCAAGGGACTTATGTAGACACCAGAAATTGCTGGAGTAGGAACTGCTGATTGCTTTAATGTGTGATTATGAGCTAAGCATAAATTATAAGAGGCACAGCGCTCATTGGTAAATTTCTTGTGTCTTGACATCTTCAAATCAAAGATGGATTCTTTTGTGGAGTATGTGGTAGGTACAAGTTAACCAGGAAACAGCATGAAAGAAATAGGATGATATATAGCGTTAGCCCTGAAAATCAGAACGTACAGTAGCCACCCCAAAGCTAACGGATTTGCTTCTGTTCACACTGCAAGTTACAAAAAGTTTTTAGCCACAGGAATGTTCAGGACTGGGTGTGGGAAACAAAACTGAGTAAAATCACGTTTGTTCCATTGGAGGTTGTTCCCTTAAATGTGTTATTTTTTCCATAGCGTTTTATCAGGGGAAAAATAAAGAATGAAGGACCAAATCTATTATCTTTTATGACTCTGTGCAGCTTTGAATCTGTATATTCAGATTGGCTGATTGGAAATGGGGTTTGTGGAGAGGCTCCGGTCTACTCTCTCAAAGTGAATTACTATGTGTTGCACACCCCAGAGCAGGTGTTTGGACGACAGTAATTCAGAGCCTAGACCAGATGGGGATTCTTCCATTTTTCATTTTGCTTTACTGAGTGCTGCATAGTCAATATTTAATTTTCCTTTGCACCTTCTCTGTGAAGTTCACATGAAAAGTACCGTATGTTGTCACTGCCTTACTCACAGTGAGGTAGATCTCCCTGTCTGCAAGTCACAAAGATTTTTAACTGGGAGAAAATAGTCCCTCCAGAGGAACTCAACTGGCTGTTGTGACCCTTGGGGAAATGCAAACCCACATGGCCCTCTCCTTGAAAATAAACCATATTTTAGGGCACAAATATATGTGGTACTGGGGAGGGGGCAACACATCGGCTGTGTTGCTGTAAATAGTGCTAGTTCTTTTGGAGGTAGCAGGGCTACAGTGATTTGCAGAGGTTACAAGTCAGGTCCCATAGCTAGCAATAGCCTTCAACTACCATTCATACCCTTGTGGATTTTTCAGAAGAAACATTTGTGGAGTACTACGCTATCTGTTATGGAAGTTGGAAGTGGTGGTCATCGGTTTGCATTCTTTTTTTCACTCTGCTTGGTAGCTTCAAAGGAGGCATTTCTTTGATTACTGGAGTATCTGTCCCACAGGTGAAGTCTTGCAACAGAAAAGGAGTTGAACCTGAGCACATCAGGAATTTTCTCCTCTTGAGAGTTTGCACAGCACTTCTTTTTTTTTTTAAACGCAAAGCATCTTCATCTAGGCAGAAATTGGGTGATCTTAAATGGGATGGGAGGAAGGGGATGTCAGTTGTGTACAGGTTTGATTATTATGATTAAAAATTGTTGCTTGAAAGCCTTGGGCATTCCTCCATGCATCTGATAACTATTGTGTTTAGACATAATTGTGGGGAGAATTGATGTGTTAGGACTACGACTCCTCATACATTCATTCTCAGCTTTCTGACCTATTCTTTCCTCTGTCTCAAGCAAGGATCTCTGGACTCATTCCTTACCATTCATTTTGTCGCTTAGTGTGAAGGGCAGAAGATTTCAAGGAGGCACACTGGAGGCTCTGGAGTAGATGCTTGGCTCCTGATTTCTTTCTGCATCTGATAGCAAATGGCAGGAATCCCAGTGCTGAACCAAGTCCCTCTCCCCCAGCCAGGCTTAACTCAGTCCTGGCCACACAGTGAGACTGCTGGTTGCATAAAGACAATCATTTTTATCTGTCACAGTTTGCTTGCGGCACCTGGCTTAGCTCCATGCTGAAAACAAACAAATGGATCAATCCCTCCTTTGTTTAAATATATGAATATTAAAATGTAAGTGTAAGAGATCAGAATGCCTTCAGCCTTGAGGACACTGCTCAGAATTAGATCAGTGGTAGTGGCAAGTTCCACTTGGCATGGCATCTGGTACACTCATGTTTTATTTTAAAATCAGTGCATGACTCACCCAGGCTAAGCAACTGTTGAAATTAGACTATGGTGTAAGGCTCACTAAAGCCATTATCTGTGCACCCTTTGATATAAATGCGCCTTAACTTGGTCAGTGTACTTGTTCACATACTAAATAAATAAACCCAATATTTCCATAAATGACAAGTAATTACAGATAACCAACTCAATTTCAGAGGTTGGATGTTCAGTACTTTGTAGTTACCATGAACGCCTTAAATCTCTTCCACCTGAATACTCAGAATGGGAGTTACACAAAATTATAATCTTTGAAATTAAATGGGGAGATGTCCATGAAAAAGCACAGTTGATAAACAGTGAGGATTTACTATTCACCAAGTTTGTGCTTTAATGTCAACTGTTCTGTTTATGCAATTGAATCAGAAGTATAAAGGAAAGAAAAGTTGATCTGGTTTGCTTGATTTCCACTATGTTTTTCCACATCTTTGCCAAAATTCTACTTAAGCTTTTTTCTTTAGAAATTAGACTGGGAGTTTTTGAACTTGAATATTCATCTTCACTGATTCTTTCCTGTATCGTATTCTGAGTTTACTGTCTTTTTATTTAAACTGAAACTTCCTGATGTTCACTCTCTATTTAGAAAATCAACAAACCACCAACAACAAAACACTGAACATCCCTGTGCAGTGTCAGTAAGTCATAGGTAAATATATAAAGAACTGGTTAATTCACAGAACTTAAAAAAAAAAAAAAATCAATTAGCATTGAGTGGATAATCATAACTGTCTGGAGTTAGTAGAGATCAGTATCAGCCTTGGTTCTGGTGAATATGTTAACCACTCGTTTGGCAGTAGATAGAAATTATTGCTTATTACAGTTATAGGTGACAAAAAGTAATTAACAGTTATGAGGACTGGACCGGCAGAAAAGCTTTAAGTTGGCACGTTAAAACTGAGTTCAGCTTAATGGAATGCTATTTATCTGGGAACAAGAAATGTGGGATATGATGGACAAAATGTGTTGGCAAATGGTAGCAAATTGTGACTGTAAAAAGGCTCAGGGGATCAGAGTGTGGTTGTGGTTGTGTTATGGGTAAATGGCCCCTTAGGAACTTCTTGTAAATCGCAGTCCTCAGCAGGGTGAAGAGCACTAACTTGCTTTCTGACCATGCCGCTACAAAAGTGATGGTGAATTACCTGTCTAGGCCTCCTGCCCGTACGTTCAAAAGCATATAGAAAAATTGAAAACAGTCACAAGGAACATTTGAAATCTGGTGTAAATGGTGTGCTGTGAGAGATGTGCAGAGTTTAGTCTCTTTGCTTATCAGAAGGAAGTGATGAGATCTTTAATGGTTACATTTATAGTAGGACTTGACTTTTGCTCTGCCTGGTCCTAGGTGACTGCCGTAGCCAGTAGGCTGCTGGGAAATTAGGGCTGTTTCTATTCATTTTTGTAGTTGTTTCTTGTTAGTTTGTTTTCTCTGTTAATCCCCATTTTATCTGTTTTGACCAAAAATACATTTCTGCCTCTTTGGTCACTAGCCCAACAGGCTTATTTGTGAATTACTTTTTAGTAGTTTTCCTTAAAAATGAAAGGTGGGGAGTATTTGTGAAATATGTTCTGCTCCTTGGATGTGGACAACTCATCCCAGAGATTTGGTCCTTAGCAGGATACTCACTTCTCTTCTCTTGTCTGTGCTTATCTTCTTTTGTTTGCTTAGTTTCATCAACAGTGCATTTTGAAACTGTGAAACCTTGTTAGGTGGTTCTTTTAAGACCATGCGAAGTAAGAAAGTCTCATCGCCTCTGTGCAACAGAGACAGCAAGGAATCCAGACTCAAGCAAGGGTGATAGAGATTTGCTTACTGGGAACATGTACAGCGCATTTCTGTCTGCCTTAAGGATGCTTACTGAACTCTGAGACTTTGGGATTTGATTCTGAAAGCAGAGGTAAAGATATAATTCCTGTTTTGCTTCCTTCTTATCCACATAATCTGTCACTTCAAGTGGGAATGTTTTCTCAAGAGAGTCTTAATTAAAAGGAAACCAGATATTTTAAATGGAAAGGCTATCAGCAAATGCTACGTGAATGAAAACGTTAAAGGAATGAATCTCCCTCATGTCTCCTGTGTCACTGCTGTTTACAGAAAGAATCCCAATACAGAGATGAAACATGCAGTGGCTTAGATTTGTAGCTTTTAACAATTTGAAATACTCTAATTTCAGTTACTTTTTAGGTACTGTTTAGGAATTAATTTTTAGGAGAAGGGGTTGGTATTTGAAGGGAGAACAAATGACTTAGTGATTCAGAAACGCTATGCTAAACACTAGTAAGTATGCATTTTTTGTTTAGGTTGAAATAGAGATGTTACAAAATGATGTTGGACAGCTTGTATGTGTAGCATTTACCTGAGCAGAGATTGTTTTTGATAGATCTTAATGGTCAATTTGAGTAGCATCCATGCTGGGGAAGCAGTTCATATTTTACTTCTCTATTATTCAAGCTTGGAATAATTATTGAAGTTTTGTTCAGTTTTAAAATAAATGGGCTTGAAGAAGAAAAATAAATCAAGATTAGTTCTCTTTTGGAGGATATGATTTTGAAAACCCTTACTATAAATACCCTTCAAAACACCTTGAATATGCAGGGACAACTTTTGGGGAGATTACTCTTATTGGAAAATTTTCTTTTGCATTTTCCCCCCTTTTTTGGTCAATTTTCTTTTTTCTCTATCAGATGAGGAGTGAAGAAAGGTGAGAATAAATGCATTGAGTATGGTGAGAGTCAGAGTACAAAGTAATACAAGAGTCCTTCTCGGGTGTGCATTCGTCATTTTCAATCCTGTATTCTTGAGTTGGGATAAGGAGCAGTTGGGTCCTTCTGAGCCAGTTCTGAACAGCTTCTTCTCTGGGAAGAATATAAAGAAGAAGAATAGATTCTTCAAATAATATAAACTCCATTTAAATCCTGGGGAAGTTTCATGAAAAGGAGAATCACTCCCTGGAAAGCTTTTGCAATGTGAGAATTGAATTTAAGAGGCTAAGTGTTCCGTGATAATAATTGCATAGCTAAGGATGATGCAAATTTAATGGCTTTAATCAGATGAGGTGAAAGAAAGCAAACATTAGGTTTATGCTTTAATTTGTGATTTGCTCTACAGTTGATTCTTCTGTGCAGGAAGAAAGGTATATTGTGTGGTGTTCTTTTTCTTTTTTTCCCTTCTTTTCTTTTTTTTTTCTTTTTTGAACCTAGGAAGCTTTGAAAATATTAATCAAAGTGAGAAAGTATTCTGCATTAAGATTCCAGATAAAAATATGCATTTTAATGAATTTAAAGTAAAATAGTTTACAGTAAATTATCCTATAGAAAACAAGAATGACCATAGGAGGTTCCAATGAAGGACTGCCCAGCTCAGTATTCTGTCCCTGCCAGTGGGTGATACGAAATAATTCTGAACAATAAGAAAAGTGAATAAGTCTGTAGTAGAGTGAGTTGTCCAACCCTTGTTCAGCTTCATGAGATTCCTATTTGCTTGCTTCTCGACGCTGTTGAGGTTTCTCTGAGTGGCAGAACAACCACCCAATGTATCAGCCACTCCTCTCAGTTTCGTATCACCTGCAAACTGACTGACGTCACAGTCCGTGCCATCATCCAGGTCATTAATGAAGATGTTATACAGTATTGGCCCCAATACCATGGGGTACGCTGCCGGTACGGGGCTAATACAGTGTGATCTTGATATTTTGTATTATGTTCTGTGTTACCTTCCCCAAGAAGTCAGAATTGATTTATCTTTTGAATTGCTGTTGAATGGTAAATTGATGTTTTCATGGAACTGTGTATCATACCATCTGGTGCATTTGCTGCATGCTAGTAGTTTGTGTAGAACCCCTCATTTTGTATTTCATAGTAGAACTGTTCCCTGTGAATATCTCTTTACATTTATCTACTATGAATTTCTTTTGCCATTTTAATCACTAGTCTCTTCGTGTCTCAGTGTCACAATGTTCTTCTGCAGCTTTGCTCATTCAACCTTTTTTTCGTCCCTGCTTGAGTACTGTAATGTTATCAGCAGACTTTTGTCACTGTCTGCCCCTATTTCTTTAATTATGAATACTTTAAATAGCATTGCCCATATTCCTTCTCTGGACTCTTGCTGACTTTTCTCGGTAACCAAAAATGAATCAAACCTTACGTTTCCCATCTTTACAATAGTTACTCTTCCAAATGAAGACCTGTCCTCTTATCCTCCTATCATCTTGTGATTTAGTTTCTTGAGCACATTTTGTGGGAGATCTTTCTAAAAGATTTTTAGCGTAGGCTATTCAGTTGAATTTTCATTTTCATATATTCATATATTCTGTCAAAAAACCCTAGGAAGTTAATGAGTCATGCATTCCCTCTCCAAAGTCGTGTAGACTGTTGTTCAGTACATTTTATTTCTGTGTGTCAAATTACAGAATTGGAATAGTTTTTACTAATTTTCCTAGTGCTGTCATCAAACTTTACTGCCCTGTACCTCTCTAAATTGCTCTCAGCGACCTTTAAAAATTGGAATCTGTATTTGCAATATCCATTTCTCTAATACAAACGTTATTTTAAATGAGAAGACAATCTTTGCAATTAATGGCTTAGTAATTTCATCCTTGAGTTCCTTCAGAACATTTGGATGACTACCATCTGGTTTGGGCAGATGAGTAGTGTTGATTTGTGTTAAATGTCTTTCACTGACACTTTAATATGAGACATATCTTAACACAGCCACAGAAAAGAAGAGCTCTGACGTGGGAACCTTTCAAAGCAGCTCCAGAGTGAACGAAGACACAAAACATTAGCTAGGCTCCTCTGCTCTGGCCTCATCTCTGGATGCTCTTTTCTCACCTTGCTCATGTGTTGGCTCCACAGGTTTCTGTGGCAGGCTCCTCGTCTTTTGCTAGGTTGACAGAAGATTTGTTATTACAGGGTAAACTTCTCAAAGTTGTTTTTCAAAGGTTTTTATTTTGGCTTATTTCATTCGAGCTTTATCCTTCTAAGGATTTATTTTTTCCTCTGTTATCTTCAGCTGGACAAAAATTCATCTTGTTAAAGTTTTGTTTTACTTCAAGTAGCCATTTTTCTAGTGATGCTCTTTTATTGCCTATGTTTTGTCCACTCAAGGTAATTATGCACTGGCTCCAAACTTCAGTATCTTGTCTTTAAAAAGACATTTCAGATGTTTTACTTGAACCGGGGCTTCTTTTCGCTTTTCGTTTTTAACCAAGTTTCCTCACTCTTGGGCAAGAATCCTGTTGAATCCACTCCTGCTGGGGATATTTTGGCTTCCTTGCTTATGCACAGCTGTTGCATCTACGTCGGCAACGATCGCTATTACGGAGTGACTCACTGACAGCCCTGCCGAGACACAGTGAAGAGTTGCTTCCCCTCGAAGTTTCCTGGCTAGCTGCTTGTGAAGCAGTGCCTGAAAATTTACTCTTGGCACCATGCCTCAATATAACATTTAACTCATCTGTGTAGGGTCATTGAAATCTCCCATTGCCGGTGTGTTTCCTGATCTTTCAGCCTTGAAGTTCACCACACGAATCCTAGTCACTGCTCCCACCCAAGGCAGTCCATTGGTGGCGTGCTAAATACTAAATGCTGCACTTCCAGCCCCGAGTGGGACTGAAGTCCTAATCCACAGGGATTGTGCGCTACTTATACAGTTAGCGTATTTATCTGATTTAACTTTTAGCTTTTCCTGATGGATAGCACCCATGATAGCCACTCAGTCCCCCCCCCCCCCCCCCCCCAGGTACTTAAACAATCTGCTCATTTCTTAGAAATTTAGCATTTATATAGAAGGGCATTTGTTCACTTTATCTTCTGGTCTTATTTTTATTATTTCCTGCTTGCTTAAATGGTACTTCCTTTTATCTGACTGCTTTTAACCAACTACCATTTCAGAATTGCCAATGCCTCTTCTGTTCTTTGCCTAAATATGGTGTTTGACTCCTTTCCTAGCAAGTTGTATTGTCCCAAACTGCATGTCCTTCTGTGCCTTTCAGCACTTTTTTATACATTTTCTTAACTTGTTTTCTCATGATGTGGATATCAACATTATTGACTTCAAACCTTCTAGTAAGTAGAATGCTGACAGCAAGAAATCAGCATTATTTTTCCTCAGTGGAAAAAAAAAAAGCCAGTGATGCTAAATATTATCACATACTAAAATATCTTACTATTGCTATATTCTGGGGATTTCTTTTCTTTTATTTTCTGTTTTTCCTATGACTGTGAGTTTGCACAATGGAAGTGTAAAAAAAAAAAAAAAAAAAAAAAAAAAGGGGAGGGGGCAACAAAAGTCTTTCTAGGGAGGAGGGTCCTCAGCTCAAAAGCATTCCTGCCTTTCTCCCTCAGTCCGGCAGCTTCCCTGGGAAAATTCTTGCTAAGAGCAAGGAATTCTTTGTAAAATCCTTTGCTGTGCGTTTTCTGTACATTTTGTCATCGTATTTTTTTTCATTTTTTTTTCTATTTTTCTCTAAGTTACACATTTGCTATAAAAGCAAGTTAAAACTAAGCAGAATTAGGAGTCTTTGACTCTTCTGGTGAAAAGCAAAGACAGTGCACATGAATTCAACAGACTTTGCATGTCTGCAGCAGCTTCCCACACTCGTTCCATGTAGCAGCCAACACTTTCAGTTGGCGTTTCAATTAAAGCTGCATGCATAGGCATGAATTTGCATCATTTAAAACCAAACTGCTGTTTAGTGCCTCACACTCTTACCTCTAGAATATTATCACTCGTTAGTTTTTATACCTAGAAATAGCTTAGTCATCTGGATTGTAGTTTATCTCACTGCTATTTGTGCTTGTAGTAGATTCTCTGTCATCTTCCTTTCTGTAAAGCTGTCTGTATTTGATCTGTGAAGCAGTGTCTGGTGGTCCTTTTCTCCACATCTGTACCTCTGCTGCTCCTGGCTCCTCCTTTATAGAAAGACATCTCTTACATTCCTTCACCTGAGAGGAGGCTTCTCCCATCTTGTCTTTCTTCAGGGTGTTTCAGAATATAAGGAGAAATACTAATAACAGGAGATCAACATTTCTAAGAATAAATACAGTTCATGGTTGTTTCCAGGAGGGGAATCATGGATGAAATTTCCTAGAAATTTCTTGAGATTTCCATGCATTTCCAAACATGATTTCATATTTTTTTTAAGAAAATGGCTATTATTTATTTGTTTTTGCAGTAGTTAAACTCTGCCCATGACTTTCCTGTAAAAAGGGACTGAATCATTTTCTTGCTAAGGAGTCCAGTGCAGGGATAGAGCTTTGTATCAGACCTGTCAGGGGAAGAAAAAAAATATATAAAAATATGATTCATTTCCCACATCCCTGCATATGCTGTATCTGGGGTGAGAGAAGAGGATGATAGAGGTGAAAACCATTGAGAAAAGATAAGTGGGAGGAATTCCTAAGAGACTATTTCACAGCTTTTCTCTGCAGAAAATGCTAATGTACAATATAGAAATACTGTTTGCCAGCTAAACCACATATTAAAGCTTACATAGTCATTAGATTGTTAGCTTGTGTATGTCAGCTCAACTGTGGGTATTGAGGGGTATATGGTTGCACAAACGGGCTACTTGTGAATGTGAAGTGCTTTGTAAGCAAGGACTGATTGTCCTTCCTTTGGGATTTTGCACTATTCCTCAAAATCAGGACCGAAACGAGATCTAAGCACCAAGGAGTGCTTTTAAATTGGCGTTTACAACCAATGTCAGCAGTTTAGGATGGGGCTTCAGGATGTGCCAGGTATGTACAGAAATGAACTTGTCTGCCGTGAGCTGGAAATCTGTTCTGTCATTCAGCAGTGGAGCTGTAATCACTTCAAGCTGTGATCTTGTCAGATCCCATAACCTAGTGAGCAGGGTAAGGCAGCCTTCTCCACTTCTGTTTCAAAGCTGGAGCTATGTGCTGAGCGTAGTGCGGAGGAGAGGTGGCCGCTGCGCCACTGACGCTCCTCTGAGTGACCAGTGCTGTCTCTTTGATAACGTGCAAATGAAATCATTATCTTTAGTTATTGGCAACCTAGTTTTTATGAAAGGAGGATACATTTAACTGCTAGATGCATATTTTTCAGTTCTTGTAGAGGTGTTTATCACAGGTAATAATGATGTTATGCTCTGTGTACTTGCCTGTATGCATGCATTTTTTTTATTCACTAATATATATCATTTGGAAGAAATTTACTGTACCCTCAAAGAAAGGAAATATTGAGTACTGAGAAGGCCTACGCTCTAATAGAAAAGGCACGAAAAGAAGCAATGGGTAGGAATTGAAGCTAGACAACATCAAATTAGAAATCAGGCACACGTTTTTATAATGCATAATTATATACTGAAACAAACCAACCAAAGTCAGTGACAAATTCCTCCGGTCAAGGCCAGGCAGCTTTTGGAAAGACAGGCGCTGGTCAGACAAGAGTTGGTGTGCTCTTACTGGGCTGCACTTGGGCAAAATGCTCTGGCTGGTTTTACGCGGCAGGCTAGGTGAGCTAATGATTCCTTCCAGATTAAAACTAAGTGAATCTAAATGCTAGCAGCATTGCTATTTGACAGATGTATCTCAAAGTGGAAAACAGCAACCAAGTTAAAATGCAAAGGAGCGAGTGTTAGCCTGTGTGAGTTTAAATCCCTGCTCTAAAACTAGCTGTTTTTCATGCTGTTTGTTTTTGTTTGTTTATGGCATTTTTTTACATGTGTTGGCAACAAAAAAAAATCAACGTACAACAGCTTTACAAGGAGAGATCCAAGTGTATTTCTTACTGTACTTTTGTTATTTGTTGGATTGGGGGTACTACGATGTTGTCATTTTCCACGTAGGAGTAGGGAGCAGCAATTTCAAATAGAATTTCTGTTCCTTCTTGGTTTTGGCTCATTTGGTCCTTTTCACGTATACCTCCATGAATATTTTTCTCAGTGTTTTTTTCTACTGTGTTCTGGCAGTATTTTTGTGTTTGTCATTAATTTGTGGCTTCTTTTACTATCCAATAGAGTGGAGTAGAAAATTGGACAATGCATAAGAGAAATTTCCAGTGGTCCTACACTGGAGGAGGCAGCTTATCCATTTCCTAAGCTGGCTGTTCCATCAGCCTTAATGTCAGAACAAATAAGCAGCGTGTCAGCAAAGTCGGGATGGGGAATGCTGGAAAGGCTCAACGGTGCCAGCCTTAGAGGAGATTGCAAAGACTGTCCTTGTATGCTAGCGAACTCTGACACGGTGAGAATTAGTATCTGCAGTGCTGGTTGGGTCTCTTCGGGGATGGAAGGAAATTAAGCTTTGAACAGGCATTTTGAACATCTTTTCTGTTCCTTCTTGTATAACACTCGTTATTCTGTCTGACAGTACATTGGCATCCAGGGATTGCTGGCATCCCCTGGATGGGGAGGAGGAATAATCCCTGGAGATTACATGGACACAATCAACTTCCAGCAGTTGTAGGATCTCAGCCACCCAAAGCCCCTGTTGCCATGCATCATATTTATTTCAATAATTTGCTTTCGAATGCATTTTCTTAAAGCTACAGCAAAATATCACATTGGTGTTAGTACAAAAATATGTAAGATTTTATATACGTGGTACTCTGGGAGACCATGAAATGTACAGGATCTGTGTGTGTGTGTGTGTTTCTCTCTCTCTCTCTGGCAGTAGACAAATTACACAGGAAATAGAAATCTCTTTCCAGCTGTTTTCCTAAATTTTATATAGATTTGGAAGCTTCCTGTGAAGTCATCAGTCACCTAGTTACTGCACATAAATGTGTTCCTAAATGAAACAGGTTTCAGATTTCTGGGTAAATTCCTCTTTGCCTGTGTCAGAAAAGCCCCACAAACTACAGACAGCTGGAGCTAAACAGAAAAAAACATTCTGTGGAAGCGCCTTTACTGTGCATGGCAAATGGACCACTGTTACTTAACTGCTTTTTAGCTTGCTTTGTCTGTGTTTTTTCCTGAAGACTGTACATAATACTAAGGATGTTATAAATTTTAAATTGTTGCTTTTGCTAGTTTTCTTACTGTCAAAGAGTAATCTGGACTTGGTGAACTTATTAGTAGGGCCTTGAATCCATTTGTTCTGCCCAGCAGAAACTGTTTAAAATATATAGCAGTGCTGCTAGAGGAAGGCAAGGAAAATAAAGACACTTAATGCTTAATGAGCGGAATTGTAATTAACTCAATTTCCCTATTCTCCTCTCCATACAGTTTTTATTCTTTGAAGGAAGACTCTCCTCTAAATGAACCAAATGACTGAGAGCCCCAGACATTCCTGTGAACTTAAATGCCTGAATTAGACGTGTAGCTGCCTGAGGTCACATGTTTTGCTACTAGAAACGAGTAGAGGTCTCCAGAGGATAATCTGGGAGTACTGAGCTGACCACTGCAGTTGCCTTTCAGTGTCCACTGGTTCCTGCAAGGAGAACGTTAAGAGGGATGGATCTGGATCCTAAGAGTCCCAATAGGAAAGAAGAAAGGAGGAATCAGTAGATATCAGCTCTCCAGTTCTGTTGTTTTGGAGTCAGAGATGATGATCTGAGATAAATTTAGGGGAAGGAGGAAAACCAAACAAACAATATGGAGCAGCTTAGGTTGGATATTAGGAGAAATTTCTTTCAACTGAAAGGATTGTGCAGCATTGGAATAGGCTGCCCTGGGAAGTGGTTGAGTCACCATCCCTGGAGTTCTTCAAGAAAAGTATAGCTGTAGAACTTAGTAGTATGGTTTAGTGGTGGACTTTAGTACTAGGTTAAAGGTTAGACTAGATGATCTTAGAGGTCTTTCCAAACCTGAGTGATTCTGTGATTCTGTGAACTCCAGGACAATGGGGTATGTTCATCTATGGGCCCTTCTAGGCAAAGTGTAAAGAAGGTGGGAGATATGATAGGAGAATGACCCAGAGTGAGAAAAACAGTAGCAAACCAAATTAATCTTCAAAATACCTTTAGGGTGATGTTCATGCCTGGTTTACTCCTATCTTCCAGTGCGTGCAGTGTGTTTCTGGAGCAGGAAAAGATTTGCTGATTGTATGTTGTGTCCTCAGGTCTTGCTATGTAGCTGATGGTAACCATGACTGTAGTGCTTTTAAATGCAAGAGGGTTGTTATTGCCATCCCTTCCTGCCTTGTTCATTGAGTTGCTAGATTTCCCCTTCGAGGAAGTATCCAAAAGAAATGGATACTGCAGTTCTTCCTAACAAATTTCTCATTGTCTGGGTAGGGACAATTCTTGGTCTTAAGGAAAGAAACAGCTTGGTGTGCCATCTCCATCTGCCGGTTGAGCAGATTGGCAACACAAATATTTTAGGAGAAAGAGAATTAATGCATAAGGAAAGATGAGTGGGAAAGTAGAAAGCATGATACACACTTTAACCCTTGCTGGGAAATGGTATGCAATCAACAAGAAATAAAAAATTATGACCTTCCCCTGGATAACTTATATATTCTTTTATATTTTCATGACAGCGTTATAGCTGCATATTGTTAGATTAATTACTGTGCAATATAACTTTACTGATATAGGCATACCAGCATGCCTAAAACCATACTGAAAATGTAAAATGATTTTTCTTTTTCTTGGTGAAGGTATCATGGTTTGTTTTGAAAATTCAACCACGTATAAAGTAATTCAATAAATTGTGTATTTTAGACTGTTTTTGTTTCTGACAATGCATTTGGTAATTTCATTGTTATTCTTAGGGTGTAAAATTGCTTAATTGCTAATGAAAATGTTCAGCCCACCTGAAAAAATGTATTACCTAAGTGCTCATATCAAGTATTTTCTGTACTGTATGGAACAAAGGAAGTTCTCATTTTTAAACTGGTTGTCACTGAAGTATTCACTTACTGTTGCTATGCTTCATCATTTGAAATCTATTTAGAGGAGGAACCTGGGAAATGTATTTTCCTTTTCAGGTTGTAGTACATAAAATAGTCTGAGTGGCCTGCTGATAACCTTCGGGGTGAAGGGATTTCTTCAGTGCCTGAATAATGGAGATGTACATTCAAGGCTTTCCTGAAACAAATTTTAGAAATCTTGGAAAGGGTAGAGGTGAGCTCTACCAGCTGACAAGTTTGCTTGGCAGGTTGATTTTGCTAAAATAGTATACTAGGTAAGTTGTGACCTGTAATTTTGGAGTTCAGTCAGATAAAGGTGTGTATTTACATATTTTTAAATTTGTGTGTGTGTATTTATATGGGTGTGTGTGTATTGCAAGTATGTTCCTGAAGTTTAGCATTTGGATCTCACAGCCTACCAATGTGTTTTCCCTGCTGTTGTTTTAATTTATATTCAAAGCAAAGAATGGTAAAGATTCTGTAAGCCCTACCCTTTCCTAATTTCTAGAAGATATTATTTCCTTGGTATTGACCTATCCTGTTATTCATTTTTTTTTGTTTGTTTATAAGTTTATCTGCATAGAGAGGTAGAGAGAGAAGCATTAATTTCTCAGCTGCATATTTCAATGAAAACAAAACCAAAGTGATGTAAATGTGACTACTGTCATCTTCTGGCTTCTCTGCCTAGGGTCAGGGTTTTGCATCTGAGTATCATAGTGACTTTTTGATGAAAAACAGTGTGGTTTCATCTTTACTTAATCCATTTATTTGAAAACTGTAAGAGTCCAGTAGGTTCCAAGAACAGGCAACATATACAGACAGCACAGTTGAGGACAGAATTAATGCCATTGTTTTATTTTTTGACTAGAAGATTAAAAAAAAATATATCAAACTGGACCAGAGTAAGTAGTTCAGTATTTTGGAAAGGGTTGGAGGTATGGGCCAGCTAGTTATTGATTGTAGTATGGAGCGAAGTAAAAAGTTACTGTGATAGTTATAACTTGAAAATAGACCTGGTGCTTTGCTTTGCATTTCTCCTCTCCTGGAGTAGCAGCACTAATAGTTCAGTATAACTAGAATTCAAAAACTTCATGCAATAAAGAAATGTTAAGTATCTGGACTTGAAATCACTGATGCTTAGTTCTTGGTATACTCTCTCGTAGTAATTCTTCCAAAAGCAACAGGATATGGGAGGGATTTGGTGTAAACCTGATCTGCTGTTTATTCCTTAAGAGTTGGTTAGCCTTAGGTAAAGTTCCTCTGTCCAATCTTTGCCAGTTTGTAAACTGTGATTGGCAAGAATATATATCCAGTATCAAAAATAATTGCACTATTCATGAAGTCTCCTATTGTCTGATGTACAGTCTTATATCCCATGTGAGTTTTCCTTCTGTGAAAGAAAAACAGGTTTGCCTTCATGACAAATAGTATTTTCTTTTAGTAAGCACACCTTTGATTAAGAGATCATTTCCATCTTACAAAAATTCAGCCCAAATAGGGTTTGAATAACCACCAGCAGCTGAACAATAGTTCCATTTCATCCTATTAGAATATGCAGTGTGTACTCTGGTACTGCAAGCAGAGAATAGAATACATAAATACACTTTAAAGAGTAGTGAGAGTCAACCCTTTCACATAATAGTTGATTGTATATTCCCTGATAACATATCACTACTAAGAACATCAGAGCCTGTTATTTGTTGCTGCCTGGATTGGTGGAAAACTTTTAATAATGATAAAGCCTGTGAATGTTACTTTGAGGCTAGGTCAATGGGACTATTAGTGGGGCTTTGTGCTAGCTCCCACTTCACACGCATTTGCTGATATTCCTTCTTCAACCTTGCCTACGGGAAACTCAATTAAAAAAAAAAAAAAAAAGAGAGCTTGTTTTATTCCTCCAAGATTTCAAATCCAAAGAGGAGAAAATGTACTCAAAGGGATCTGAGAGGATATGCTGGTACGTCTGCCACAGACACGTCTGGTTTTGATGTCTTCCCTGGAAAGTGAAATTTGTTCCTGTGCTACCCCTCAGGCTTCTGAACTCTTAAGCCATTTTTCAGCTGTAGATTATTTGAACAAATGACCCACATCTTGCTAGCGGGTCCTCCCTGCAAGGTTGATAGCACTGAAGAATTTCCCTCCCCCACTTTTTCTTGGGATTATTTCAAGTGAGGACGTAGAGTTCTGGTGATGTCTAAAGGAGACGAACCATTTCATACACCAAAGAAGGGGACCTTTTTATGAGCTCTGAAGGGGATAGTCTTATGTATAAGACTGTACCCCAAATCAGCGTCACAGCTGGAGTTACCCAGTTGTGCAATATCTTGTGAAGTCTTGGCGGAACAAGTTAGAGGCAGGATTCCTACCTTTGGAAATGGACACTAGAGGGAAACTTCAGCTCTGTTAATGAGAAATCACCACAGGATAACTCTGTTACATAGCTGAAATGTGGAGCTGACATAAATAGAAGGATGGCAGGGAAGGGAAAGGGTAAACCCAAGTGTCCTGTTTGCCGCTGATTTTCTGTCTTCATTCAGTGCCAGAACAAAGTGCAAAAAGCTCAGGCTTCTCTTTTCATTGCTCTTTCCTCAGAAGGGGTATGTTTGAAATTGCTGCCATTATTTCTTTACCCTGGGGTTTTTGGGAACCTGGACGTCCTACCAGGTGAGAGAGACTTCTGTGTCCCCGTGCCACGGAGCGCAATGGAGGCAGCAGGTGTCAGGATGAAGCCAGGCTAAAGGCATTTCCAAGGATGTCTCCAAACTGCCTGTGGTCCACTGATGGTGGTTTAAGGAGAGATGGCACAGAGATCGTTCAGGAAGTCTCTTGATGGAAGACGAACACAAGCTCCCTTTGTTTGTGTGTGGTCTAGTCTCTGAGACTTTATTAATTATGGTTTAAACTCACAGGAAGGGGTAAGTGAGCTGTAAAAGCAAGATCACAGAATCACAGGCATGTTGGCTGGAAGTGACTTCTGGAAGTTATGTAGTGCAGCCTCCTGAGATCTGTGCATTGGGTAATTTCACCATCAGCAGCTGTTCGACCGGGGTAAAGGATTATTACTGTTGTATCTGTGAGGCTGGGTATTGAGGTTATTCATATGGCTATGTTTTCGTGTTTTCTTATTTTCATACAATGTATTTTCCTTGTAATGAAGGTACCTTTTAAACCAGGTTTGTGAGAAGGATTGAGCTACTGAGGTGTATTCATATAAGAACCCCTGGATGCTTGCATCCTTCCACTTCTGTCTTTTACAACATTATTCCGAACAGGATTTGGGTAGGTTTGTTTGTTTTTTCTGGAAGGGACAATGGCAATATTTGACCAGCATGTGTTAGGTGAAGACAGACTGGTTTTAGTCTTTCCATATAAGAAAAAGAAGTGCACATACAAAGTTATATGGGAAATTGTATGGAGGTGGAAATCAAGCTTGTATACTTGGAGGGCACTCCGGGTTTTATAATGTATTATGTGTTTATCCTTTAATGTTACTTTGAAGGTGGACAGTAGCTGTGAACCCCCTCTTGCACTGTTTCCTAAATACCTTAAGTATTTTCCTTCAGATACCGTAAGAAAAACCCAGGTGGTTTTGAAATATGAGAGAATGATAGTGTTGGGAAGTGAAAGCCTCCTTCTTTTATGTGCAGAACCAGTTCAGCAAAGGTCATGATAGGAACAGTTTTCCAGCTTGACCCTGTCCAGAGGGACCACCTCTAGCAGAGGGAGGGTGTGGGCTCTGTTGCTGTTGCCTGTTGAACCACTGACATCTTGCCAGTGAGATTGCCAACAAGGCTGTCAATTAGTACTAATTGTGGTGGTAGATTTTGTGAGTCTAATTACTTTTTCAAGTCATTCACATTGCTTTCTTTGGCCTTGCTAGTTGACTTAATGTTACCCATAGTCTGGGAGAAAACATTTATGCTTATAAATTTGGCATCGGTGCCAAATTAGATAGTTTAATGCCGATAACTAGTTGCAAACTGATGCATGTGGCCTAGGAGCACGTGGAGGGAAATAAACACTAACAGCATCTAGAAATAATAATTTGTTTTTCTCATTTTGATTTGTGGGCTCTTGCACACAGAAAATGCTTGCAGGTGTTAATAAACTCATCTGCTCTCCCAGTTGTTTGCCCACCAACTCAAGTAAGTAAATAGCGTAATAAGCAACTGGAGATAGATGATGAGCTATATCTTTGAAGGTGTAAGTGAGCTTGGCTTCATTAATTCCAACGAGTTTTACTTCAATTTCCATTATCTAAGGATATGTCTGGGAGGAGTCTCTGTACATACTGAAGATAGGGGGCTGAGAGTTTTCAGGATATAAATTGAGATCTTGGGATGGGGGGAAAACCTAGTCTCCTGCTTCTTAATATAACACAAGATTTTTCTTGGCTATTGGAAGGATCACCACTTTGATAGGACTGCTCAGCTTGAGTGCCCTGGCATACTGCCATTCACTAACCTTCATTTGAGTCTAATCTGCAAAGTAATACTAATTTTTCAAATAATTTTTTTTAAAGCTCCAGGATGTTCCCACACATTTTGTCTGAAAGAAAACCCAGGTGATCATCTGTTTTGTCTCCATCCTGCTGCAGGAGGGGAGATTATTTCTAACTCCTTTCAAAAAATATGTGTATTTTCAACAGTACCTGTTGTCCCAAGCCACACAGTAACCTTAGGTACATAACACAGGAACTCCTCGTGGCATTTCATAAAGCAGAATAAAATGTTTCCTACACTTTGTGACCATACAATGATGGATGGAAAGAAAAACGTGATATTGATTTAGGAAGTGGTGAACCTTTATGCTCCATAGACTAACTTGCTGTATATTCAGAACTTGATATATTCTTTCTTTCTGTACTTTATAGAACTTTGTATGGAAGAAGAATTTGATACTAAGTTGTTATCATTTTTATAGTAAGAGGCAAAAAGCCTTTTAATTTGATCTTTGAGAGGTATCGTAGAAATATAAATACCCATCTAAGCTTTACTTACGCACAATTTAAAAATGAATAGAGGAACTAGAAAACATATGAGGTTTCTTGCTTGAACACGTTTTCTAGATGAACTAGAGGTTCCTGTTATAATTATTCTAAGTTGTGATAAAAAGTTTAGCACTGGATCCAAATGCAGATTGTGAGCATCCCTTCTTATTGCTAAAAGCCAGGGGTTTGATATAGAGTCAATACTAGTAGTGTTTCAGGACTGAGGGGACATTCATAATGTGGGCTCGAGTTCAGAGACCTGTCTCATCTATTACCAGATTTGAGAACCCTTAAAAATTCTGTTTTTTTTTTTTTTTTTTTGCCTTGGTCTCAGCAGCTTTTCTTGTGTTTATTTTGTAAAAATGAGTCAACTGGGGGGAAAATTTCCTTTTTTAAATTTTTGTTATTTTTCATTTATGAATACTCCTGCTGTCAGGGCACAAGAGAATTTCTTTAAGGAAATTTATTGCTGAAATAAAGGAAGAAAATGAAATTCTGCTGGCTGCTGCTTAAGACTTATGGACAAAAGAACACACAGACAATAATTACTTTTACTGGAAAATATAAAAACTTTTGCTATTAGCTAAACTGCCTTTAAATAAGGCATGTGCAAGGCCAGCACAATTATTTTGTGTGTGTCCATGTGTAATTCTCTGGAGATTTTTCAGTTCATGTTTACATTCACAAAGCTGTTCATTTCTTTCCTCTTTTTGAAGAAATTCTAATGCCTGTTTGGACACAGAGAATGCACATTGTAATCCAGAGTTCTGCTGCAAAATTTGTTTATTTGTTTATAATGTTTAATTATAATACTGCATGGAGGTCTTTGATAACTACATATGTATGTGGGCATCTGACTTGCACTTGGAGCCTGTGTCTTAATATAATTAGTTCTTATTTTGCAATGAATTTTCTGGTAAATTGCAGTTCATCTGCTCTTTTTGGGCATAATATTTCCCAGAGATGAAATTTAAGAAAGGAAATGGGGAAAAGCTAGACTCAGTCTTTGCTTTCTGGATAGCTCCTCTCTGGAGGATCAGAACAAATCCCTGAATTTAATGATGCACTTGAAAGTAATGAAAATTTGGATATTAATCATCAGTAGGAACTCATGTTCTGTCCTCATTAAATAGCAAATTTTGGTGAGTGCTCCCCATTCCCTTATGAGAGAGTGCTGTTCCTCCACAACAGCAGGTAGGCACCTAGCAACGTCAGGTTACAATGAAATTTTTTTTTGAGGCAGAGTAGTGCATATTGCATTATTTTTCATTGAAACCTCAGATTCCACTTATCCTGATGCGGCTTTAATATCATAAATATGCAGAATGGCTTTATTATATGCAATATCGGATTCCCATTAGTTCTCATAGCGAATGCCTGGACTATTTAGAAAGACCAGTTGTTTTAATCTACATATGAATTAAATTGAAAAAGAGATTTCGACAGAGACGAATAATAATTCAAGTCACTTTAGAAATACATGACTCCTGAGATATTTCCTGGCTTACTAGAGAAGTATATCTTCATGAATTAATTATATTTGTATACAAGGATGCCACATGACCTTAATCTTTGGGGGTCATAAAAGACTCTCAGCAGCATTCTCAGTCCCGTGCATTCAGAAGTCAGAAACAAGCTTGGCTTAATCAATTATGAATTCTTGTTGCTTGTCCTCTGGCATTTTTGCCTTTAGGATCTGTATTTTGAATAACAGTGATTTTAAATTTAAAAAAATAAAATAAAAAAAAGAGGGAAAAAGCTTGTGATTTCCACGTGATTGTGTCTCACTGAAAGAGGTCATTTGAAGAAAAGAAAGAAAAAAAGTAATTTAAAATCTGAAGTCTTGTGATGATGCTCAGATTTGTTGTGAGATTTCACATGGTGTGAAGCAGATGATTCCCATGGGCAGACGTGGCTGGCTTGTTCACAGGACAGTGTTCCTTTTTCTCTCCGTAACCTCCCACAACTGCTGCAGCCAAGGGATGTTGTGCCATGATAAAGGTATTTTCTATTCTGATGGGTTTGGTGAGTCTCAGGAGACAGGACTGTGGGAAGTGAGTAATGGCATTTGGAGTCCAGCTCCAGGTCTCTTGCCTTGATGCCCTCCTCCCTGCTGACCCCAGCCAGCTCTTCCTTTGTGATGTGTCCTGGCGCAGGGCTGTCACTCTCATGGGGACAGTAAATATGCGGGTGTTTAAGCAGCAAGGGATGTGTGCTGATTGTCACTGACCATTTCCACAGAAGTGCAGTTAAGTGGTCTTACCATATGTGTCCACTGAGCAAGGAAGTCTAGCTTTTTATAGACTCTGTGGGCATGTGGAGAACCCTCTGAGTTGTTTGGTTCACACTATAGGAAGCAACAGATTGACTGAAGAACCATTCAGGATCCACGTGTTTCATCAGACAGAGAAAACCTAGGGTTTCTTTTGTGTAATCAGTACAGGAGCACCGCTTAGGAGCAGAGCAAATACCACAGTGAGTTTAAATTGTCTCTTTTCAAACTGCTTTTAACTTGGAATAGCGATATCTAGGCTAATCTGTAGGAATGCAACTGGAGGTGTATAACTTCTGAATTTGCAAATGCAAGCATTTTTTAACATGAAGAAAACTAGACTGGGAGCAAGCAATTGGACTCATGCTGTTGGATTCCCTTTGTTAAGTAAACTTGGCTAAGTATTATATGGCTAGACTGTATTAGAACATCATGTATTAATACATGGTATGTTAGATATTAAAAATGAAGCCTCTGAAGAAGATTTTAACTTCTCCTTGCTTGGTGTTGATCTTAAGCAGTGGTATTTGAATATCCTTGCTTCTGCAAGCTGGCTGAGAAGTGGTGGAAGTTTTAATTCACCAGCAGCACTTTCTAGTTGGTTGTATTTTTTGGATCTTAAGATTCAAAGGAGTAATATTTGCTCTGGAAATATCTATTTTTTTCCTATTTGTAGTGGATGCTAAGTATCTCTCCTTTCAAGACTAGACTAAGCTTGCAAACCTACAAACTCTGATACTAATGAATTTAATATTAGATTTATATAGTCTGCTTTACAAAACCCAAATTGGAATGGACTGTAGACAATATTCTTCTAAATCCTCTTCTCTTGTGCAGTTTCATAATGACCTATGTAATTTATAGTAAACGAGTATCTGCAATTACTTTCTGAGTTTGGATTCCTTCCTAAATGCCATCTTCTTGTCTTGCTTTGTATGCAGGAGAGGACCTGGGGAGACAGTGGCCTTATTTATTCTAATATCGTAATCATACATTTTAGTTTACTTGTGTACATCAGCAAATGTGTGTTCCATTGCCATAAAAGGAAAAAAAAATAAAACCTCTTTTTCTAGTGTTTGGCATGACTTGGTTCAGTTGAGTCTAGGTTTTAAGAGCTGAGATCTGCCCATTTGTCCATAATTCGGTAACTAGTAAAGCCTGCTATTTGCTTGTCCTCCCCATACCATGCTGACTGACTGGTTTGAATTTCATGACTAAATGAATTTTTGAGCAATAGTTTGTTCCATTCTGGCTTAAAGGCTTAATGAGAATGTAATGTATCCAGGCTGAGGTTTCTGTTTGATCTTGTAATAGTAGGAAACAGACAAGTAGATTGCACTAATCATTAACAATTGCTAATACATTTGTTTCTCCCTTATTCTGACAGAATGACTGTCTAATGCATGGGTTAGAGTCAGGCACATGGTAAAACCAGAAGGGTTATATTATCTCACTTATGTAATGTCACGGACAAAAAATACGTAGCTGGTTAGAGAAGGCTGGCTGTACTTCAAATCTCCCTCTGCAGGAGTTGAAGATGGAAGGGCCAGCACTGAGCACTGTTTGGAAGAGCAGATGCTTGTATTGGGAACATCCTCCTCCTCTGCAGGCATGGCAGAGCCAGTTCCAGTGAAGGAAGTGGGATACTGTCAGTCATGCCCTGTGTGAATTAATAATCCAGAGCATTGTGTTTGAACTGGTGGCATTTTCTCCCAGTGGATTATCCCCTGAAAGTAAGGGATCAGCTTTAATGTAGTGACTCCGTCTTTGGTGCTTTTTGTATTCACTCCTACAACTCACTCCTTTTGTTCTCTCGTAGGTGTTGGAGTGAATTATCTGTCCTGCCAGAGCAGTCTGAAATGAATATGCTTCCTTTAGGAAAACTGCAAAATTAAATTAAACTTTAAAGAAACCACAGAATCCCTCTTGAATATTTAACTTAAACCTTAACTTTTTTTCCCCCCTTTCTCCTGGCCCGACATTGGACAGAATCAAAATTGGAGAATGGAAATGAGGGGTAGTATGGCAGCTGTGAGCTAGAAGTTGTTTTTTTGGATTGTGGCCAGTCATGGGAGAAAGCCAAACTGGAAAACTTGCAGAGGTGTTACAGGCTCAGGCTCTGAGCCCACAGATCTAAGCTAGAAAAGGCTGTTGATTTGAAAAGGTAATGTGAAATGTATCTTGAAACATCAAGATGATGACATAATATATGTAGTGAAAGGGAAGCAGTCTTGGACTTTTCAAAAACATCTGGATGTTCTAGGGTGATTTTTGTTGTTGTTTTTTTAAAGTTAAATAGGACTTAAAAAAAAAAAATCTGCAGCATATGGGAGCTGCAAATTCCCACCATGTGTTGCTGCTAAGTGTAAGGATGTATGGTTTGTGCAACAACTTTTATTGTTTTTAAAATGTGATTTAGCTGCTTGCTTTGATTTTGCTTTCGTTCCCCCCAAACCAGTGAGTGAAGGCTGTCAGCTTGCGGAGGGAGAGATCGCTGGAGCTGTTGCAGATGAAGTCATGGAGATCTGGAGATGGAAGCAGGTCCTTGAAGGAACTGACACTGGGAGCCTAAAACTTCACAGTGTCACTACCATGCTCAGCTCACCTTCCACAGACCTTGTCAGTGACACTTAACTGGTGGTGATAAGTGCTATAAAATGTCAGGGATGTTGTCTAGAGCCAAATCCTGATGGTGTTGCATTAGTTTAATTACGTGAATACGCATTCTCTTAGAAACAGTTCTGATACTGAAAATAATCTTTCGTGCACCACCATTTGGCTAGAAGGTACATAGATCTCAGTAACAACACAGACGGCTTTATTTGCTTTTGGAAGGTTTTGCTGTCTGGGTTCATGCTCCTTCCCTGCCTTTCTCCACCCTGATTTTTTTTCTGAAGTAGAACTAGATCAAGGAACAGCAGGTTTTGCAAGAAACCTAATGCTTTTTGGTATCTCAGTGACAAAATGGATAAGGAAGTCAAGTGACTTTTCCTGGCGTACAAACATTTACTGACTGGAAGAAACTGTATGTCGGGAGTATCCAAACATTTACAGAAAGAAGGATGGCTGTGGCAGCTGTGCTATATTTTATAGCTGTGCTAAAGATAAAATCGTTCTGGTTCTTCTTTGAACCCAAGGAAATGATTTAGTTAAGAAGAAAAGTCATTTTCTAGTGTGTATGAAGAAACCCACATGCACGCTAAACTTAAATTCTAATGTAATAATTTCAGCAAGTTTAAGAGGTGGGATTGGTTTTGTGTTATGACATTTCCTGGGAACATGTAGAGAAGACCCTTGTGGCCCATCCAAGGAATAACATGTTCTGTGGGATCCTTAAGCCTTATGATGGTATTACCCCTATTTTCTCTTCTATTTCCATGTGCACTCTTTTAATGTAATGCTTGTAATGCTTTTAAGGGAGTATAAGGCAATCTGATTTCCAGGTGGGGATACATAGCCATAGGCCAGCTCCTTTCTTTGAAACCTTTGCAGTGTTTGAAACACTGGGGTAACTTCATGGCTGGAAGTGCTATGCTCATCTTGGTGGCCTGTTTAAAGTATTGAAAGATGCCAGATGGATGATATGATGTTGTTGGCAGATCACAGGGGCTATGACTGAGGTTTGTGGAAATCCAGTTGTGATGAAGACCGCTAATAACAGATGATGTATAATTTTCAAGTGCAAATGTGAGGAAGAGTAACTCAGAGCTCTAACATCCTATTACCTAGGCAGATGATTCTGGAAATCACCAGATGAAGGCACGACCCACCTGTTGTGTATGCTAGTCTTTGCTGGTAATGATGCTTCGTTAGTCTTAGAAACAAAGCATGCATTTTCTCTTTGTTGTTTCTTTTGAAAGCCTTCTTTGTATGTGATGACTAATGTTTTTTTTGCTTGGAGTATTCATTGAGCGTTTTTTTAAACTGCTTTTAAAGATACTAAAGGTTACTAAATAGCCTGAAAAAACAATCTGTTAAGTTAAGAGATGCATTACAGGATTGTGCCTAGCCCTGAATAATGAAGAGTAATCAGAGGAGAACAAAATAGTCTATTTTTGCATCTATTCTGGGAGATAGAATAGATGGGTAACCTTCTGGTTCAGGCATAAGTCAGGGGTTTGGCTCTGCTGTAAAGTTCATGCATGGTGCTCTCGGAGGCTATTCAAAGAGCTTTCTTTAAGCATCTACAGAGCATCTCAATGGCCAGTTTTGTACATTTAGGAAGCAAAAGGCTTCAAGGTCAGTCATGGTTCTGGGAAAGTGATTTCCTGGACTGTGTACAAAGCTCTCATCACTTACAGCTTAAGTGGTACACAAATGCTGCATTTCTCAAATCCCATGCAAAGTGCTCACTTTTGGGCAATCCTATCTTTCTGGGCACTGTCGTTCTCTGTTTATAATTGTTATTGTCTAAGTACAATTATAGTCTCCATGAGGGCAGTTCAAAACGTTACCTGTGTTTCATGTGAAGTTTTTGACATGCTGAGATTTGATACGAAAACCATGTAAGCATCAGATTTGCTAGGAAGACATAAGCTGTACTTCCCGTGATTCAGGCCAATAGGAAACACTAGATGATGCAATTCTTATTTTCATTAGAGAACTTCATAGAAAAAAGTAATTTTTGTTATACCCAAATATTCTTCTGTTCAGACTAAAGAATTTTTGACGTCTGAAGAGCTGAGCCAGAGAACAGGAGAGATCAAGAAACTTTCAGTGCTCGATACTCTTGAAATGATGGAGAACTTATTAGATATGATTCTATGAGTTCATTGAAAAAAAAATTTTCATAGCACCGTTTTTCTTACTTTATGCTTTACTTCTGCTTGATCTCTGATGTTGTAGATGTTGTTAAATACAGTCCTTTCCTTTTCTGCCTTTGGAATGACTCTAGATAGCTGCAAAGGAGGGAGACGTGTTGTTTCTGACATCAGTGCATGATTTTGGAAGCCCTAAAATATGAGATTTCAGTAAAAAATGATTTTCTTAAAGGAGAACAGAAATAATTCTGACTCTTTTGGGGGAGAGAAAAGAAATGCCGTTTTCCTGTAACCTGTGGAGGAAAAGAGATGATTAGGCAGAGGGTTTGGAGTTTGTTTACTTTGTAGTCTTTCTGGCCCTGAAAGTCAAAACACCATCTTTCCTGTCCAGTCCACCAAAGCTCATTAACTGCAGAAAATTTCTCTAAGAATCTGCAGGGGAAAAAAATGAAAAAGAAGAAAAGATCTATATTCTAGAAGAATAGCATAATTTTCTTTTAGACTTCAAGCAATGCGGAGTCCCATGGTAAAACATTTCAATTTGATTTTCCCAGCTGCGAAAGTAATCAAAAGCTTCTTTCAAGGTTTAACTTGCTAATGAGATCCAGTGACTGAAAGTTAGTTATGCCATTGTCTGCATGATTAACTATTTCCATTCTGGTATTACGTAGCTTTTATGTGTGAAAATACCTGTGCATGGTGATGAAGTCATTCCTTAACCTCCCCTTTGATGATCTGAATATGTTCCGTTTCTGAGGCCTCACCTCGTAAATCATGGTTTCTAGGCTTGAGTCATTTTTGTGGCCCTTCTTTGAATGATTTCCAGTACTTCCACATGTTTCTTAAATTGTGGACGCTACATTGACATCTGTCAGAGGTCTCACAAATGATACAAAAAAAAAAAAAAAAGCTAATTTCAGTTTGCCTGACTTTTACTTGAGGTTTTTTGTCCCCACTTAGAAAATCTTTCAGGATTTCTCCATTCCATTGAAGTTCTCTGAGTTCCCAAAGTGAGTGGTTGTGACAGCAGTGATGAAATGATAGCCTTCAGGCACCCGGTTCTGGAAGTCTCTCTCTTTTCTATAATTCTGTAGGAAACTTAAGCTCTTATTTTAAAAACTTTAACAAGCTTCTAAACTAAATTTCTTAAGAAGACAAGTCAAGTACCATCCTAAGTACCATTAGGCACATAAAACATCCGTTCTTAATTCCCTTTGTTACACCTTTAATTTGGTTCTATTGAATGAATGCCATTAGATTCTCCTTGTAGCCAGCAGCTTGGATCACTTCTCAGACACTACATTTTCTTCACTAATCTTTGAGATGCTATCTCACCTAATCATGTATTTTTAGATAAAAATAACTTTAGATGAAGAATTAATCCCTCATTGCTCCACTAAATGAGGAGTTGTCAGTATCAAGAACGTTTCAAGACCTGTGAGTACACTACAGCTTAATCCAACTGAAGTAGACTCTGTTAATTCCACATCATCATTTTTTAATTGAGATGTCATGTAATACTAAGTCAAATGCCATGGAGAAATCAACTACAGTATAGCATACAATTGCCTTTGTCAACCAGACCTGTTATCTCTTCACAAAAAGACAATACGTTTGTTTTACAAGACCAACCTTCCATTACACTAACTGATTGACATTAATTAGATTTTTAGCTTCTAATTCTTTGTTGATGAAATTCCAAATTAATCACTCCTGTTACTGAATGTAAAATAACTATCCTGGAGGTCTGTGGCCCATCTCTTTTATCCTTATTTAAATATTGGATGTCCTTTGGCAGTCCTTTATTCCTTTGGAATTTCCCCAGTTTTCAACAGTTTGTTTTAAAATTGATTTTAGCAATTCAGGGAAGCTCCTCAGCATGTCCTTTTAACACTCAGGGGTATATGTTATCCAGGCTGCTGATTTGAATGTTGTTTAATTTTAGCAGATGCTGCCTAACATCCTTCTTTATCGCATATGGCAAACTTTGTGTTCCATCCACAACTTTGCATGAGATAATGCATCCTCCGGCTTTGTTCTGAATATGGATCACAAAAACCCATGTGAGCATTTCGGTGTACTTTACATTATCCTTTGCAGTTCTACTGCTCAGCCCTTGCAGAACTTCTGCAGCTTTTCTTCCCACTGCTATCTTCTATATGTTGTCATTCACTTACATTTCTTTGTCCTTAGACATCCATACACACTCTGTCTCTTTTCCTGTGAGCGTTTTATATACTCCAATTTCTCTTCTGTTTGTGTCGCAAACTCCATGTCTCCTTTTAGAAATATATCTCCTCTGCCTTTTTGTGTGTTTTTGGATAACGATGACTTCTTGGGAATTTAGGATACTTGTAAAGGCACAAACATACATTGTTAAAACTTTCAACTTAGTTTGTTGTTTTTTAATCTTTATGCCAACAGTTGCTTTACTTTCTGAAAAAGCTATCCTCCAAAATTTTCAAATTTCCTGCAAAATGAGTGTTTGTGGTTTTAGATAGAATTATGATGTGTTTTTTTTTTTTTTTTGGCATAGATGTGTTTTGCACGAGGTAAGCACGGTGAAGTCACAATCAGGAGTATCCCAGTCTGACATGAGGCATTGTTTTTAAAGCAGTGTTTCACATTTGATATCTGAAATAGCTCATGGGTGATGAACCTGGAGTTTTGGGGGTTCTATCATGTTGATCTTTGCAACAGATGAAAAGAATTATTTGTCTCTGCTAGAATTTACTTGGCTTTTCTTGGTGGAGCTATGCACGTCAGCTGGTGCAGGGCCTGTGGAGAGCTGTGCTGTGCTGCCAGCGTGGGGGCTCTGCGCCATCAGTGAATTACAGCAGCTGGTGTCTGCAAATACGACATCGTTTTAATGATACTTGCTGGTATTTACACAATATTATGGTCAAAAGCATTCATTCAGGCCCTCTTGTGTGTGAGCTGTTAATGCAACATGCTAGATCTCCTGCTTGCTGTCCCTCCTATGGCACAACTGCAGACAGCAGAATTAATATTACTTCCCACTCTCCCAGTGATCAGGGAGGTATAACGCGGGTCTGATTAAGCTGTATTGACATCTTCGTGTACCAGCCTGGTGTCTACTTCGGATGCAGGATCGCTGTGGTTAGGAGTCCCTCCCCTCAGCGTTCAGTCTGTTGGGCAGCAAACAGGTCTGTAGCCCCCTGGGTTTAGATTTACGTTTAGGAAATGCCACAGAGGGAAGGCAAATACCCTGGAGTGACTGATGTCTGGTGTGAACCCAAGACATCCTGTGACAGAAAATCTGCTCGTGGCTGCTCCTTTTTCCATCTCCTCCACTGAGCCCACGTAGGCTCAGATGCTGCCACGGTGGGAAGGGGCTGGGTGCAGGGAGATTTGTGGGGCTGGTTGGGAAGTCTGCTCCTCAGAGAAAGGATGTCCGCGGAGATTTTGTAAGAAACAGGTGGGACCAGAGAAAGGGAAGCCAAGAGCTGAGTTTGGTGATCATGTCTGAACGAGGGGAACATGCTTGCATGCAGCAGCTTGGTCTCACAAATCTTTCTGTAACTCCGGGTGGCTTCCAGTGGCTGAACTGTGGGTACTGATTTGTGGTACCTATTGCATGTAGGAGTGGCTCAGCTGCCTATATGCTGTTCCTAGCCCCGAGAGAATGGTTCGGTTTATGTCCTGGAGTTTAAAGAGTACATTAACTGCAAATTAAGAGAGACTTAAGCCACTGCAGACTTGATGTTCTAAGGGTAATTGCCTCCTTGAAAATCTGACATGTTTCCCAAAATATTTTCTATACGTCCCACCCACCTCTTTGGATTTCAGCTCTGAGTCCTGTGCTTTCCTCCCTTTCTCATTAGTATTCCTGCAGATCCCAGTACATCCTCTGTTGCTCTGAGTGTTGTGGTAAAGATGACTTTATTATGAATACAATTACAAATGCTCTTTATGGTTTGTTTGACCCTTTTTAATCACTTCCCTTCCCTGAGTCGTTGGCTGCTGACAGACGGACTTTGTTTTCTGGCTGTCACCGAGTGTGTGGAGACTGAATAACCTTGGACTTCAACAGCGTGTTCAATGCTTACTTCCCTAATAGAAAATTGATTGATTAGCTAATTGATAAAATCAGGCTAGGAACTTACTAAAGTGCTTGTGGGCACCAAAGAGATGAGGGAAAAAATGGAAAACCTCTTTATTCTAATTAACTCAGAAAAATAATTTAGGAAACAATGCCTGCCTCTGTGGTGTGGAAGCCTACAGATACATGCAAAACAGCTTCATATATTATTCCCCATTTAATTAGGAGGGAGTTTCTGCTTCATATATTATTCCCCATTTTATTAGGAGGGAGTTTCTGGTTTGTTGGAGGGGCTCACTTTGCAGTATTTTTGCTATACAAGTCTCTGTTTGCTCTTGCAATGTTTCCCACTACAGCTAAAACAATCAGAACAAATAAAGTAGAAGAAGAAAATTTAAAATAGAGTCCTGGCAGCTTGAATGTAAAGTGTGCTCACCACAGTGATCTTTATTCTTTTTGCATCCTCAAGCAAAGAAAAATTTCCCTTGCTGTTTTATTTCTTGCCTCAATACATATATTTGCAGTAAGGCAGAGTCAAAGTCAGTGGTAAAATTCAGGGCATGAGACATTGGAGTGAAATGGAAAGGAGCTGCAAGAAATTAGACACATGATTCTAAAACTCATTGATTTTACCTGCTTCTTCCTGTGCTGGAGTTTGGAAGAAGCTTTTGACCTTGCATCCCGCTGCCTCCCCAGGAGTGACAGAAAGGTTGCTTTGACCTGTAAGTGTTCAGGAGTCTGAGTGAACATGCATGCATGGATAGCTGAGGAACTTTCTGCAACTTTCTGTGCAACACAGAATATGCTGCAGTTGATTCTTTGGGAAAAAAATCTGATGCCATAGCAAAACATTTATTAAAAAAAAAAACCACACCAACAACAAAGTAAAGCAAACCCACAAAAAAAATCCAAGCTCATCTTTCTTAAGTATATTCTTCCACTTGTTAGAAGAGTAAACTAACAAATCTTTGCTTGTCTGATTTTTAAGGCTTGACTGTATGAATAGCCTTTAAAGGGTGCAAGCATTTATTTCCCTGGGATGTCAACCTTTGAAAAAAATCAAATGATACCAGTGTGAATAGCAGCTCTTTCATGCCCAGTTTAGGCGATGAAATAATTAACTAAGTAATATGCTTGTTTTCCCAACTCAGATGGCTTCCTCAGGTATCAAAACCTTCCAGTATTTCCTCTCCATGGATCAAAATTTCTGCTTTCCTGGTGCCTTTCCTAATGGGTATTTATAATGTCCTTGTGCATTTTCAGCACAAAAGTTTCTCTGTTGCTGTTTAAATCTTCAAAGCCAAAGTCAGTCAAATGTAGTATAAAATTAAATATAGCAGTAAAATGCTGACCTGATTATTTAATACACGGTTCACTTTGTTTTCAAGTGTGCTGCAAATGCACATTTCCCTACATTGCAGTAAATGCTAGATTCTTCCATTGAATTCCAGTATTTCTCACATTGGCCCTTGAGCTTGCATGCAGCAAGGTCATTCCCCACCTGCAAGGCTGTGTGGGACAGCAGGGCAAGCCACTGACACGAGCTGCGATTCACATCTAGCCCTAGCAGGGTCAGCGTTACCTCACTTCTCTGTGTGGTAGACGTAATTTTTAGATCTGACATAAAAGGTGTACCTTTGTGGGGACAGGACATTTTCTTCCTGAAATCTTTGATTCCTCCTCCCCTTTATGAATAGCACAGAGCTAGTGCTGTTACTGTTTGTGGATTGGCAAAGAAACTCACACAATACAGCTGCTTTCCTTCAAAAATGACTTCAGTGAGCCCCCCTGGCTGCTTTGGGTACATCTTGTTACTGGAAAGCCAGGAAAGCAATGTGGTACTGCTTTGACAAACCTTAGTGTATAAAAGAAGGAAAATTTTTAATTAAGAAAGAATATTTTTCTCCCACAGTGTCTTGGTTTTTCTAGAAGCAGCATTACTATATTTTATAGCTATGTTACAAGTGTGACATGAAATTACGTTTAATATGGGAAGAATATGATCTCTTCAAAGAGTTTGTCTCCTGTTTCTGTGTACCACGAGCTATATATTGCTGGTAAGTACATTGTGTCAAGTAAGTTACAAGTTTGGTTCAGGATGACTTAGCTCAAATTGCCTCAAACTAAAGATCTTATAAGCTCCTCAAGTCTGAAAGTCCTAGCTCAAGATATTTATATCTTCTGCCTGCGAAGGCCAGGCTAGTTTGTTTGTTCTGCAAGAAGAGCAGCCTGAGACTTCTGTTCCTTTTTTTTTTTCTGTTTATTTCTTAACTTGTTTATTTGTTTGCTTTTCCTTGTCTCTAGGTTTTTCTCACTTCTGAGCACTGATGATACTGCTAAATAAGCAAGTCACACGCTCATGGCTTGTGTTAAGTAAGGGCGAAAAAGAACATACACAAACATCAAGAAGCTGAAACTAAAACTTGAGTATCCAACTCTAATTCAACCCAAGTTGTATTTATAATTAGATAATGTGGCATTTTGTAGCATTGGCTATTTACCATACAATAAAATCAATCGTGCTATAAAAAGTAGAAATTGTCAGATCCATCATACACGATCCATCACAGGCATTGAGGGCAGTGCAAAATTCCATTTACAGACAGGAAAAAAGGGTCTGTTCAAGAATATAAAAAAAAGTAAACATTTATATTTAAATGCTTCAGACTTTGGCCCTTTAAAATAGCATTAATTTCTTACAATTTAAACCCAAGCTGATATGAATATTTAATACAGGAAATTAGTGTATGGAATGCATTAGCAGTTACTGATTGCTTTGCTAAGAATATTTGAGGCAATGTTCAGGTTAACCTTGGAGAGCTGGCGTGATGTGACAGTCAGAGTCAGCTGAAAGCCTGCATTCAGGAGATGTGAGAGCCCTGTGAGGCTGCACGTCCTGAGGCTGCAGACGTGCTGTGCTGGGCTCTATAGGCACTGTAGGTCCTCTGCAGTCCCCACAGAAGCCCTGTGGCGTGGCACCCAGGATGTGAATTCCCTGCGCCCTGGCAGGGATAACCCAGGGCTAACACTGGGCAGGCTGCCGGTTCCTCTTGCTGCCTTTATCAGTCTGCTGGTGTGAATGGGTGAAACCACTAAAACGTGCCTTGACTCACTGCAGCTATGTGCAGAGACCAAGCAAGCAAGAGAAAATGATTTTGCCAGGTACCTATGGGAAAGCAGAGGGACAAGGGGAGGAAGCGTGGCTGCTGGACACGCTAATGCAAGGGCTGCTTAGACAGAGCCTTAGTCAGAAACCTGTTCCTAGAACGTTCTGTTTCCCTAGTGTGGAGGTTGGGCTCCTGCATATCTGTGATTTCCTGGAAAAATCTGGTTTTTCTGTTTCGAATTTCAGCCTTGTTGGTGTCTGTTACTTCGGTTCGTGTCTGAGATTCCTGCTTGACCGATGGTGCAGGCACGAGCCCCTGCCCTGCGTTCAGAGCGTGTTCAGCTCAGAGGAGGGGATGCTCTGTGCAGTTCTAGCTCTAACTCCTGCTGCAGAAACCAGTGGCCAAATACAGCACCCAAAATATGATGTCACTGTAGGAACTTTATCTGGCTTTGCATTAATGAGACAAGGAAAACAGCATATTTTATGTACTTCGTTATTTTCCAAAGCTGTCTGTGTGTGTGGAGGAGACCTGACGTCTTTTGTCCTTCACTTTAACATTAATTAATATTTTAGGTAAGCGGTTAGCTTTTCCATTACAGTTTTTTGCCAGTAAAGATATTGAGCTGAACACCCTCTCCTCACATCCATTGGCTACTTTTGCTGTCAAAGGGTCTGACATTGATTTATTTTCCAAATACTAGATTGTTGGTAACTAGCTTTAAACAGGTAATGTACCTCCAAAAACTGGAATTTTGTTCATCAGCTTACATGCATAACACAGCACTAATGGTGAAAATGGGAACTGGTCTTGTACGTGTATACTTATGCCCTAAACAAATCCTTGTTATAATTGTCTTCTACAACTTATCATTTTTTTCCCCCTTACTTATTTGGGCATTATTATATAGCTTCATTTATATATATTTATGTGAATAAGTTTATTGATTAAAGTTGATATTTTCTCTCATGTTAGTTTTCTGATACTGCTTTTCCCTTTTTCTCCCTACTCCATTAATAAAAATAATTTTCGTAGAATTTAGACCTTAAATGATAAAGATTGTATCATACCTTGCACACTATCATTATATCTATGTCCATATATATGGATATATCCATCTACATTCACATATGGATATAGGCACAGATTTTTATTATGAGCAAATCTTTCTGGTGCTCCAGAATTGCCACTGAGACCCTTTGGTTAAAAAGGAAATAAAAGGGAAGTGAAAACAGAAAGACAGAAGCTGAGCTTTGTCTTTTTGATATCCTACAAACAGGAGGTATAAATCTGGAAAATTGTTGCCTTCTAAGGCCTCCCTCTGATTCACCTAATCTTTTTAAATTGGTGCTCACTTTTGCTCAAATCTAGAAATAAAATGTGTTCTAACGGTGACCTATGAGCTGCTTCTGGTTTTCAATCTTTTTCTGCTTCCTCCCCTTCACATAAAGCCTGCTGGTAATGGGAAAAAATGGTCAACCTGCTCTACGCATCTAATTTAAAAAAAAAAATATATAGCTATATGAAAATTAATTCAATTTGAGCAAGCTTATTAAGTTCCTATATTTCTTTGTTAATTCCATGCCAATAACTTATGTGCAAGCCCTCGATCTAGCTGAGGGTCGTCCATGATTTTTTTTTTTTTGATCTTAAGTTTGTGGGTTGGAAAGGTACATGAAAGATCTAGTACAGACACATGTAGTCTGCCTACTAATATGTGAACTGGACACAGAGTAAGTTACTGATTTGACAAATTTGTGCTTTATTGTACCTGAACTGGGCACAATTCTGAGGTGCGCACAAGTGTGCAAACATGGATCCTAAACTTTATTTTCCGATAATTTTTATTTCTTCGAAGTCTAGTTGCATGGTTTTGGAATACTTTAGGTGACAAAATTAGTTGCTGTGTAATTCAGTTAATGAAGGGATTAGCATTATTCTTTCAGTAAGTGTCATATTAATGGTAAAGAGACTATAAAAAGACTAAAAATACCCTCCAGTGTATCCCACAATCTGCGTGTGAGTGGTGCTGAAGGATTCCCTTTTACTGGTTTAAGTATAACCAAACTAATGTTGAAATAAGTCAAACAGGGAATGGAAAGCTTTGGGTTTTAATGTACAACCAAGATGCAAAGGGTGTTTTGAACTTCATAGAATTTAACGCCACCCGTAGTCCAAATGAAGTTACCTCTTACGAAGCCAGTGTACAAATGCTGAAACAGTTGAGTGGAAGATGAAATGCTTTTGTCTAGCCTTCCCATTGGGGCAGGCAGGCGCTCAGTGTAACCTTTCACGAAAACGAAGCCTGTTTTTGCATTACTCAGAAGCAGCAACCTTTGGTAGCATCTGCTGAAGCAAGCAGAACACGAGGGAGAAAGACGCGAGGGAGGATGGAAGCACTGTGTCCCTGAATTCCAGGAGAGATGATAATGCTTATGGGTGGAGCTTGGCATGCGAGAGCACGGGATGAGCTGGGTTGTGAACAGATGCTCTCACATCTAAGAGATGTTTGAGTCGCTTTGTTTGAGTGGTAGCCACGTATGGATGTCAGCTCTGCTGCACTGCGCGTTCTCTGGGAAGGCAGGGTACTGATGCAATCAGTTGGAAAATTTAGACAGATATTAAGCTGAACAGGAGTCAGATGACAATCGTGAACAGTTGCTTGTAGATGGAGAGATGGAGTTTTTGGCCTGTTATTTAGTGTCTTCATTTGAACACATAGCACTTAACATCATAACGTTTTCATCTCTCAGTGGTTTAGATGCTGCAGTCTTTATGCAGATAATGATACCCACAGAGCAAGTAGTTTCTGCATTCCAGCAATCACTGTTGCATCCCAAGATAACCTTTTCCTGGGGGGGGGGGAAGCAACCGCACATTCATAATCAGGAGAAACTCACTCTCAGAGTGAGTTAGCTATGTGTCTAGTGCTACTCTTGTAGCAGGTAATATTGTATACCTGTAGATGTGATTACAACCCTGTCACTTTTCCTGAAAGGTTTTTTAGGTTCTTCTCAGTGATTTTTCTTGATCGAACTGTTGTTCCCCATAACAGAAGTGTGTTATCCTCGTGACACTGTCCCTCAATGATGTTGATACCTAATAGCAGAAATTGAGCTGGGGACACTTCAGTGCCAACAGTTTGCAAGATAATTGCAGTCTTTGCATCATGCCCAATTTCACAGGAAGTTCATTTTTACCAAACTAATTCAACACAGTCGCAAGTGATTTAAGAAACCTTAATCCTTGTAAAAACTGGAAAATGTTTGGAACAAGGGTTTTTGAGGCCCAGTGTTCTTTCACAAGCAATGCCCAACAGCAGATATTTAGGAAACTGTGAAAATAACATAGGTTATACATTCAGAGAGATCCTGCCTCTGCCGATAGTCAACATTTTAGACTTGCTGAACCAGAGACTGCATGAGGATTACTGAAGCCATTCTCGAATCCTCCTCTAGTGATACGATACAAAGGAATACCTATAAGAGAACCAGTAGGGTTGAAGTCTGTCCTTTGCAATTCCATGATTACACCATAGGCATAGAAATTTGCTGCTTCTGCTACGAACACATCTTTTGGAAAGCTGTCCAACTTTTTCTATAACCTACTTTGTTATCAACCTTCTAGTATGCCATATGCATACCAGAAGGTTTACCTATACTACCTCTGAAAAACCTCATTTTGCAAATCATATTTTTTTAAGAGGATATATCTTTTCTTTAAAGATAAAGGTTTGACTTGCTCAGCATTTATCCCAAGTACTTCCTTCCCAGCTCTGCCCGTGACTCACTTTGGTTTTGGACAGTACTGTTAATCCACATTGTGGAAGCAGAGGTAATATTATTTTCTGATTGAAGAGATGTGTTTAAAGTTTCTTAATATTTAAAGATACTAGGACCACATTAAATCAAAGTATTTTTTTCATGAACTGGACAGTGAGTAAAGCTTACAGTAATCATGAGATATTGTTTGGGAGCCAGCTTAAATTTACCTAGTGGCGAAAATTCGGTACGCAGCTAAATAGCTCTGGCTTATCAGAAATATGCATCTGAAATAAACTGAGCTTTTTCCTTAAACACTACTTTGATTTTTTTTATAAAATTTATTTTTTAATTGAATTCATTTCAGTTATTTAGGTCATATCTGTACTTACAAAGAACTTGACTCCTATGGAATAATGCTTCATGTACTCTAAAATTTCTTATGTGGTGTTAAACACCTCTTCTTTCAGGCTTTGCTCTCATTTTTTAAATGTAAAAAGCCCTTTGGTCCCAAAAGCTTGAACTGTCCATATTTAGCTGCATACCCAACCTGACCTGCTGAAGTCAGTTTGCTGATTCAAGCTCTTCTAGAAACTGTTGAAAGAACCAGGCTATATCTTTGGTTTGTAATGTGTCAGAAATAGTGGTTTATTGCATTTGTTTCCAACTTGAAGCATGGTGCAAGAACCTGGATCTCACCATGATTTCTTCTGGTCTAAAGCACATGCTAAAATGGGTGCATGCTTGCTATGAACAGGGAAAATTATTGCCATTGACTGGTATAAGTGGCTAGTTGCATGTGGACAATGCTGAGCAAATGTGCCTAAAATTAACTACTGAAATGTAGTAAGAAAAACCTCTATGGCACTATAAAATTCCTGTAGGAATCCATTCTCCCTGAAGTGAGATGTGGAAAGGATATTTCCTTACAGACTCTGCTGCATTCACCTCCTGCATCACTGGGGCATCACTGGGTGTTCCTTTTTTATGATGGGGACATTTTTAGAAGTTCGGGAAAATGTACATTGCGTTGAAATGAAAGATCACTCCCTTCTCTGACTGTTTTTAGATGGATATTTTTCCTATGTAGTGGTGTAAATTAACTGAAAACAACTGTACTACAAATACATATGTACTGTTTTGGTAAATGAGTCAAAAATGTACTCTTGTTCTTGCAGTATTCTAAATGATGCATTCTATCGTATCGTATTTCCTGAAATGTTACTACCTTCCTTAAATAATAATTGAGTTTAAGTGCAGCAAACACTGTAGTAAGGAATTGCACAAAGATGCTGCTGTGCCAGTTTCCCTGTGCCAGCTCACGACTGAACTACGCTGAACTGAACAGCCTCTGCTTTAAAGTTCTCTATGTACAAAACTGAGGAATGTTTTAATTGTTGACCTCCAGAGTGAAAAAGCTGATGCATTAACTTATGATGTCTTCTACTACACTGTTCTTATTGATTCTTGGAGACAGAAGTGTTGCGTCTTAACATCAGTTTATTGTAATAACTAGTAATGATTGTTTGATTGCACCTCTTCTCCTCTTGTTCATTCCCTCCTGCAATATTGTCATATGCTATGTCTTTGCATCCTCTCCCTTAAACTGTTGGTTTATCTGACCTCTTTACTAGCGTATGTAATTAGTGCATGGATTTTTAGTCCTTCATTAGATATCCAAAGAATTCTGTATTCACTGGGAAAAAACACAGTTGTTCATAGTAAGTTTTGTAGTTTTTCTCTTGGTCCAGTTCAACAGGAAAAAAGAATATTTACTGGAGACCTCATTTTGAAAATTGTTTTGTCTTCAAAGAAGTACAAATACTGTTTTGCTAAGAATTGAATAAAAGAGCTGTTTCAGACTGAATTGTATTTGTGCTAAACTACATGGCTAGAACTGAGCTAAAAACCAGCCATGTGCCAGAAGTCACAGGTAGGGTTTCTGGAAATACTCTTTTAGAAAGGATGCAAAACTCTTAAAGCCACTGTCAGCAGTCTGCCTCTGTCCTGTTGTGATCAAACTTTTCAGCCATGCAGAAAAGTGATTTTCTACAGCTGTGCAGTTTATCTTTTGCTTGATCTCTTTCTTTCCTCAATCCCATAAAGAACATGGCAGCTCTATGAGGAGGGGCTGATTCTGTTACTGACCTGACTGCTGATCAATACTGCTCCTCATAAAAGACAAGAGGAGAAGTCCATTGTCTCAGCAGTTGGTCACTGAGCTGCCAATGGGTCTTTTGGTCACCGATGTTAAAATTTAAAACTGGGAGTAATTGTAGGCTATCTCTTACCATATTGAAAGATCTCAGTTTAAAGATTTGTGGTACAAATCCAATCAGATTATTATTATTATTATTAATGCATTTTTTAACATCAGAGAATCGAAATTAAATGATTAAGATTGATGAAAGCTTTATTCCTTTCAAGTACATTATTGCAATTTCCTTTTCAGCTGCCTAGGCTACTCTCTTTTTTCTTTGTCTTTCTTTTTGTGCATCTTTGCTCCTGATTTTGGTCTGGGCCTGCTGAGAGCTCTGCAGGGAAAACTCTGTTAAATGCTTTACAAATCTTTAGTAAGTTAGGCTGTAAGTTATATCGAAGTAACTTTTGATCTCATTATCTAGAAAAAGAATGGCTTGCTGAAGAATTTAATGGTGGTTGCTGAAGTGGTTGATTTTTTTATTTTTATTTTTTTATTTTATTATTATTATTTTTTAAACTGGCTACTATAATCTCTGGTGATATAGCTGGATAAGCCATTGTCCAAGAGGACATGCATCTTATGGAGAAATACAGTAAATAGTTCAAACTGGGACAGAAAAGTGCTGAAGATGTTAAAAAAAGAAAAAAAAAAAAAGAATATGTTCAGTGAATACTCATTTTTGATGCATTTGATCATTCTCACAACACACGTATTAAATCAATCTGACAGGTTTTATTTTGTAGATATGGTGTTTAAAGAGGAAAATGAATTATACATTTAAGTATGAATGGTCTGAATTCTCATCAACAGGAACCACGAATGCTTGTGTCTTAGGAACTAAACCCTTGAATACACAGACTGTAGGCAGGTAGTGACTGCAGCTGCTGTTGGTGACTAAGGCACAGTAGGGAGCTACTGTAATTGTTTATTTTTGTCATTTCTGTAAATTTTTGAGTCTTTCCAACTAATGATCAACCTAAGTTTTGAGTATTTTTTTCCAGTGTGGACAAATGTTTCCTTGTCTGCATTTGAAGTCAAGGCAGTGAGTCCTCCTTACCAATAGATTAAAAAAAAAAAAATGCAAATAGTTCCTCCTTCATTCTTAGTCCTCTGTAAGAAAAGATAATGAAAAAAAAGCTTCCATAGATGTGATTGATAGACTTTTAAAATAATTTTAAAGAGTGGTGAATTCCATGTAGTTTCCCAGAAAACATGGCTTTCTGTATGTGTGACCTTTAGGTGAAATTTTACATACAATTTTAGACATCAGACTATAATGATAGGTTCAAGCAGAATTTTATCCTGATACTAAGGACAGCATTAGACTGTGAATTAACAAACTGCTGATTGTTCGTATTCCAGTATTACAAAGAAGGATTCTCTGAAGCTCTGCAATGAAGAGAATGAAGGCAGAATGTCTTGTTAAAGTATGACCACTGGTGACTTCTGGTGCACACGGTTGAGGTCAGAGTGGAACCTATAATGACAACTGTGTGTCAGAAGAGATGGGTAATAAAGGCATTGGTAGGTGAAATATTTTCCATTACCTGCAAGGGCCCTAGTGAAAGCTCACTGGCAGTATATGGATTGTGCTTTTAGTGCTGTGTAGCGTGGCTATGAATTGATTTGTCGTGGGTCTGCATCACTTGTACTCCAGGTACAGGGTTAGTCTGATGTGGCTTCTGGATCAGTTATTTTGCAGTTGTGTTTTTGGTTTTTGAGCTGTGCAATGCATTGGCTAATACACCTTCAGAAGATCTTAGTTTGTCATACATTACTGAAAGAGAAGGTAATATTTTAGTGCAACTGCACTGCCTACTAAATCCCTCGATGCAAGATGTAAAATAGTTATGCCTAGGGCATAGGCATAAGTCCTAATGATGGTTGCAAAACATTTATATTCTGATTCCTCCTTTCCAAGACTTATCTACAAAGGCTCTAATTGTCCATGCTTGGTCTCTGCCCAGGAGCAAAAGTTTTGTTTGTGTGTGGGTTAGGGGGTGGAGTGGGTCTTTTTCTGTTTTTAAACTCAAACCAAAATGGTTTAGTCATTATGCAGAGACATGAGAAAACTAAATAGAGCAATTGTCCCTGCTTTCATTGTACAGACCCAGAAAAAATTGAAAAGTCTAAATAAGAAATGAGAGATAAAATTTGGGACTGAGAAATCCTTGCCTCGGAACATAGTGGGGTGTTTTGATTAGGTTGAGCGGACAGAAAATATTCATTTTTATGAAGAGTAGAAATATTTCTCCTTTGAAATATTCTTAGGTGCTGCCCATGGCAGCAGGACCCCCCCAGTGCAAGGAGCTGGGAAGGTGAGCCCTGGAACGTTTCCGTTCCTGGGAACCTTTCAGAAGGGTCTGGCCACAGAGGTTCGAACAACTTCTGTAGGACAGCAACATACTAGGACTGAAGACTGTGATTCTGCAATGGCAGGTTTCCTAGAAATTTATCTTGAGATTTACAATTTTTTTTTTTTTTGTGGTTCACTAAAGACAATTCCCTTCTTCAGTAAAGGCAGTCCCCTTCCCTAAAGAGGATCAAAACATAAGCAGGCTTTGCCTGCTTTGTGTTTTCCTAATACAGAGCTTTGATTTTGGTTGGCATGGATGGGGCGGCAGGGAGAGGCAGGCACATTTTTTCTTTTGATAACTGTTGCTTGAACTTGGTTTGAGAACAGTCTAAATTCTTGACTGATAGTTTGAGACAATTTAGTCTTAAAGCAACCTAAGAAGCCAAGTGATCATAAACAATAATTGCCTAGTTTCTTATATAAATCTATTCACATAGCTCTTTTAAAGATGTAATTTAAGTCTTCATGATATTATGCTTGTTAGTTCTCAAAATAATTATAATTTACATTTATAATTCAAGTGAGCGATTCTTACACTATAGCAGTATGCTCTGGATAGTATTTATTCAATGTTTTTATATGGAGAAATTTAAAGCATTTCACAAAGCATTAATAATCCTTGCAATTGCCATCTTAAAGGAAGTATTAATAGCCCCCGTTTACTTATAAAAGAAGACAAAGACATTGAGTCATTTGTCCTAGGTTATAGAACAAATCAGGGCGGAGTGAAAATATAACCTATGGGTCCTGATCTCTGAAAAGCAAAATAAATCTGACAGGAAGAGATTTTTCACTGCATGGGATTTCCTTTATATGAACGGGGGAATAGGGAATAGGATAGACTAGTAGGTTTAATGAGTAAGTGCTTGTGGAATTATGTACTAATTTTGTTGAACTCTTTTCCATACCTCTTTAAAAAAAAAAAATATATATATATATGGTTCTTTTTGAAAAGACAGACTATAAGTAAAATTTACTGATAGGATGATATAAGAATGGTTATCTTCTGCATCTTTTTTTCACTGTGGTATTACAAAAACAAATGTATGTGCAGTGTTTTTTTTGAGCATTTGAATTGTAGATAAGTATTTAACTGTTCAATGGCAATGACATGAAGCAGTACCAATCAGGGTTGACACGAGCAGTATGGAAATACACAACAATGCAATTTTTGCATCTCTGAAGAGAATCCTTAGCGTATGTAGAAAAGTATATTTGAACAGATATCAGCCATATGAGAATAGATGCTTTTAATTGGGTCAGTCTAAGTCCTTGAATATAAAAATGCTTTATTTCCACAGCCAAGATTATACTATTGTAGCATTTTTTTTTCTGTATTTGATTTTTTTCTGAATTTAGAGCTACAAAATGTGAATGTTCAAATTAGTGATATGAGTTTAATAATAATTAAAATCCTGATGTAAATCAAGTATTTAGCTTTGTTTTTATATGTTTCACAAGAAGTATAAAACTTAAAAATTAAACCTAATAGCACAAAAAGCAATGTTATATTGAAAAGAAATAACACTACCATGAAAAGATTATGTATTGAAACCAAGATTTCTTTCTTCATCTAGCACAAAGCTTTTTATCTAATTTTCAGTGATGAATGAATCACTGGAGTTGAATATACCTGATCTAGTGACCACTGATCTTTATAAGCATCTGGTTTGGAGACTGAGTTTTCTGCTGCTGACTCATGTCTGAAAACCATCTGTTCTTCCATAGTCAAAAGACCAAATCATCAACACCAAAAAATCCTTTTTTGAGAGAGATACCATGGAAATCAAGTACTTAAGAGTAACAAATACAAGATTGGGGCTAGGTATAAGAAAAGAAAGGGAAAAGGAGAAATGGAATATTTTGTAACAGTACAATTACACTTTCAAGTAACCTACCTAATTACTTTTCTTGCTGATACAAGAAAATGTTGATCTTTGAGCATCTCGTGGTTTCTCGGTGACCAATGACCAGCTTGTCCAGTTAATAACATCTGAGTACCAAATGCTCAAGAAAAAGTTCGTAATCTGTTAGAGGTCTCTTTTGGTATTTAAACTCTCTGAGACCCTGAAGAATTGGCTTCAGTAAGGTTTCCAAAATGTGCTGCAAGACTTGACAGCAACTCTAGAAATCATTATTTCTCTAAATACCATGCCATGATCTAAATAACTTTCGTATGCATTCTTAGTCTTTCTCTGCTTGATTTCTCTATGTGACAGTAAAATCCATGGATTCATTGTTAGAGAAAGATTGTTTTGTTTTATCAAGTTTGATTTGATAGATTATTTCATTAAGTATACCTTTGTCGCTGTGCTGCATTAAAAAAGTGTCAGGTCAGCCCTCTGTAGCCTGTGATTTTGCTATACGGTATGCTTATCATCTTCCCTCTAATGTTATCTTTGTAAAATAAACTATTTCAGTCTCTGAAATCACTCCTTGTGAGGGAGTGCTGCTATCACTCTATAATTAATCTTATAACCCCCCCATAAAGCCCCATTCAGCTCTCTAATTAATGGATTTAGCAATTTGGATTAAGCATAAAGCAGACTCATTCTGCAACTAGAAATGGATTTAAATTTGTACTTTAATGTTTTGCTGAGCCCTGGCCTGAATGAATACATTGGTTAAATCATAAGTGTTTCTTAATTAGTAGGCAGACATTGGTGAATGAATGTTATTAATTTCCTATTAGCTATTTTGGGATCGAGTTAATAAAATTACTGAGCATATCATAAATAAATATTTTTAATATTTTCCTGTTGTGCACTCCCGCCTTAATATGTGAGTTTTTTTTCAGTTCTTAAGTTTTCTTTTGCTCCCTAATGCCTCAACACCACATTTTAGAAGCAAACTTGCTATTACTATATGGTTTAAATGATACAGTGCTAAATTTTGGCATACAAATAATATGAGAAAGTAAATCTTCCACTTATCAAAGGTTATAAAAGAAACCTGGGCTGACCTTTAGCTATAATGTCATAATGGTGACTATATAGCATAAAACACCATATTGGATTTCAGGTGAAAAACTTAATTTATTTTAAAACAGTTTAGGACATTGGAACAAATCTGTTCTCTTTGGTTCTAACAAGCCTTATGCTGTAGTAGCCTTGTTAATCTTCCAATATACGTAAACCACACCACAGTTTAAATCTTTGCAAGGGATAGGTACACATACACAAACAATAAAATGATTGTATGAATTACGTGAAAAATCATTTTATAATGTGGATTTGTTAGGATTACCTTCTTTCAAGGTCTGAACTGTTTGTGAAGTGGGAGCGCGCTGGGAAATGTAATATGGTTTGGCTGCCGGTTCGCAGTCTCGCCCCCTCTCCCTCCCCTTTTTTCTTCAGTTCCCAGTCCGAAACCTGAAGCTTTCCCAAATCCACTTCCAATCCACAGGGATAAGTTGCTGGTAGTGGTTAGCCTTCCAGTGAGAAGTGTCTGTTCTGGGGTACTGACATCTGTGGCCGTGACCTTCCTGTGAACTCCCTAACAACTCTATTGCATTTCTTCTGCATTTCATTCAATATACGTGGCAAAGATTCACTAATTGCATTTGCTATGCTATGCTACCCTTAAAACATTGCTTTTATAGTGTCCCTTCTCCTTATCCACTGTTTTTTGTTGTTGTTGTTGTTGTTTTTTTTTCTTCTCTTCTGCAGTATCTGGAGAGTATCAAGCTGATAGTTGCCAACTGAGTAGGAGCTTTTGAAGTCCAGACATTTGGAATATTGCTCAGCTTTAATGCTGAAAATGTTATTGAGAGATATTAAAGACAACTGGAGTTCTAATGACGTCAGGCCTGAAAAAATGATTATTCTATCAGTAGAACATTTAATTTCCAAAAATTAAATTATGCATCATTTCCAGATTTGTAATAAAATAATTAGTGTCTGCACTTTCTCATTATCAACTGGTTTGCTCCAATTTCTTTATATGAAAGGGGCTTTGTCGGTTAGTGAGGAGTCATATTATAGTAAAGTTTTACACATTTTATTGTCTCAAATTCAGCTCCAAGAATTACATGTCTACTTGGGAAATGAATTCACAGTACCACAGTGTCTGGCAAGCGTCCAGATTTTAATTGCTTACCAGCGAGGTTCAGGGCAGACTGTTCTTCCTAGGGTGGGAAAACGAAAAAAGAAACAAACCTCAGTTGTGCTAAATAAAATGAAAACCACCTTCTTGAAAAGAGTGTTCACTGATATGTGGAACAAAGGACTGCATCATATTTATCGTTGCATAGTGGGCCCTGAGGCTGAATTAACAATGTTGGGAAACTATAAGCAAGGTAGAAGCTGGCGTGGTATTTAGCCAAGTCTTATGGCTTTTTGTTACTAACTTCTCTGACGCAGGTTGAAGTAGCTGATGGGGGAAAAAAGGGGAGTTAAGATCAAAGTACGTGGGAAAAGTTGAGAGGAAGGATGGGCTAAAAAGCTCTGTAGTAGCAAAACAGAGAAGTAGCCCAGAACATGTCAACTGCAATTTAAAGATACCACACGAGGAGGTCGGAGGTCAAGTGATGAGATCCTGCTACGAGCAGCCAAGAAACGTGGATTTCTGTCTCTGGCTCCACAAGTGACTCCTCTCAGGGCCTGTCGTGCTGTGATTTGGGTGTTCTCTATCTGCAAATAGGGCAAGCTTTTCTACCTTTCACCTGAAGATACCTTGCTCTCTCTCTTTTAAAGCATCATTTCCATTGTGTAACTTCAGATCATCGCTTTCAAGTCTCCAACTTGCAGTGCCCAGCCATCGTGATACAGAAAAAGTAGTGGGAATAACAGAGTAAAGGACTGGTGAAGGACAAATGTCTGAAGTGAAATAGCAACTGTAGGTGTAGGAACTCCTGCGCAATTTATTGCCGTCATCCAGGCTATTTATTTACTGCAGCCTTCAAAAGGGATCATAGGTGCTTTGAGAAGGAGAACGAGGTTGTGTTTCACCCACTGAGACTACTGCAGCAGCTGCATAAGACTACAAAAGGGAAACAAGGGGTAGAGGACAATGTTGAACAGGATCAAGTCTAGGCTCTTTGAGAAAAAGTGATACCACAGAGTTAAGTATTTAATAGAAAAATAAAAGAATAGAAGAAGAATAGAAGAATAATAAAAAAGTGAATTTTGTTTGCTACAACAATGGGTAGAGAACCAGTGGAGCTCTACTAGCAAGTGTATATATTGCACTTTCCATGAATAGATGAAAAATGACATGCTTAGATTTGGATATGAGCAGCTTGGGATATTGTGGAGGAGATCAACAGCTGTAGGCAAGCCTGGCAGCTGGAAGGGTGGCTGGGTTAGTGCAGGGGGGTGGAGGGGTCTCTGTTCCAGAACTTGTTTACTTGGAGCATGGACAGCTTGACATCTGGTTGTCTTGCAGTGGAACTCAGCTTCACTGCCTCTCCTGGGCTTTCCTTTCATACCTGTTAACCAGCTTGTACTAACATTTGAGCAACCCTCATATTTTTCATTCTTCTTTTCATTGCCAGTCTGGTAAATGACAAGAAAGAGATCAGCGCTGTTTAGCCAAGGGAAAAATATTTTCGAGTAGTGCAACATGGATACTAAAATATATCCACGGAACAAGAGGAAACATACTGCTTACATGAGTTAAGATCGCTTTACCTGTCAACAATTATGTGCTTCGATAGGTACTGTTTAATCTCAAGGTACTTAATAATACACATGCTAAAAAGAGCTCTAGTTAGGTTTGTCAGATCCCAAACTTTATAAGCCCAACTACTCATTCACTAATGTTCACACTCACCGATGTTCATGCTCGTTAAATGTAATATTCATTAATAATATATAATCCATATTAATCATTTCAGTTATCTATCACTAAATCAGATTAATAGATCACTGTACAATTTTACATTCTTTTTACAACTTAATGGAAATGGTACATTATTCAAATACCGAGCATTGCCCATGTGCACATTTCTTTTTTATTTTTTCCCACAGTTGAATCACCCATTGCTGAGTGACAAAAAGAGTGACGCTGACAAATGTATACGGAAATCTTAAAGATGTTGTTGCTAAGACCACTTACAGGGCTTGGTCAGCCTTCTGAGTCATTACTCTGTGCTTCTGGCTTCTTCTGCATCCCCAGATGGGGTAATCCTGTTTTGGCAACGCCTCTGAAGGATGGGATCTCTGTGGTTGGATTAATGGTTTTTCTTATTATGTCTGATGACTTTTCATATTTCCCATTTGAATCCATCTTTTAAAAAAGGCCTCGTGCTGGTAGCCTTGTTCCTCTGAGAGGAGGTCTGTTTTGATCAAAACGTTTTATTGAAGGGATATTTTTAAGTAAATATCTCATCCTTTTTGCTAGCGTTGCCATGTAAATACCACATAACATTGTCTTGTATTTTAAAATTATGTGTATCTGAGATAGGCAGGGCAAGTTTCTATTCAAGTTAATGGTTTCTGAGCACACTAAGGGGGCAAAAGGCGATGTGATATCATAGCTAACTTTATTAATCAAAACAATAAATGACTGCAAGCATATTTCTCTCTGATTTGTTTCATCTGGTTTTAGCTGAAGCAAAACCTTCACTCTGAAAGATTTCTCTCTCAAGATTTCCCTGCCTGTGTCACCTACTCATTCTGTTTGTCCTGAGCAACATCTCCAGAGAAGATGGCTACTGAAAACCGGTGTTTAGCAGTTGGTCCTTAAAGGACAGTCTGTTCCCTGCCTCCATCCCGAAGATGCGTCACCATGAGGCTTGGGAATAGATTCTGAAACCTAAAAGTTTGTGCAGCCACAGGTGATGCTAAATGATGCAAGTATGGGAGAATCTGTTGGCAATCTGTTCTTGTGTTCAGAGTCGGTGGTGAAGTAGCAGATATGCTGTGTGTGTGTGTTGAATTCCTTTGGCCAAGCTGTGCATGTAGTATCTCGTAAAAATATCATTTAGTTAGTCCAGCATTTTCCCTTTTATTCTTTTGTCCTCCTTTACCCTTCATTGCCCCCGCACTTCTTTCTCTTTATCCGTACCAGAGATCTGCTTGTCGAGGCTAGTGGCGGCAGGGATGCCAGGCAGGTGCCGTGCTGCGGGTGCAGCGGGGACATCCTTTGATTCTTGTGTTCCCTCACAACCTGCTCCTGACTGTGCTGACAGTCTCAATTGGCTGTGCACCGAGCCAGGTCATCACTTTTTGAACCTGCTCTTTTTCTTCTGCTTTTTTTCTCTTTGTTTTTACCTCGTTTCCTATGCCTGCCCTCTGCCTTCCCTCCCCAGAGCTGCTGTGGGGGGGAGCGGGTGCAGGCCGGACGTGCTGGCTGTGAAAGGTTTCCACAGGGCGGCCTTGTGGGAGGCTGGAGAGGTGAGAATTGTTTTCTCTTTCCTCAGTAAACACTTAAAAAAGCAGCCTTCACAATGAAATAAACCTTCAGAAGTGGTACTAGAAGTAAAAGTGAAAATTTTCCACAGCGTGGAAAATGTATCAGGCAAAGCGTATTTTAATTACAGTTATAGAAAAGCACACAAAGAAACCTGTGAAGTCCCCAGTTTTTAGATTCGATAATAGTAGCTTTGTGAATTGCTCAGAGAGAAGTGTTTCCATGCTGGGAAATCATCAGATTCCCCCACGCTTGCCCTGTATCTGTAAAGCAAAACCAGCTCCACTTCATGTGTTTATCTGAAGCTTACTCTCTCCGCTCCTGTAAGCTTCTCACAAACCGAGAGTGGAGCTGAGTTATTGATCACTCCAAAGTAAGGCACTTCAATAACAGAAAAAGAAGAAAACAGCACTAGATCCTATATCAGTATTTTAAACATTCAGCAAACGTATTTCACAGACTATCTGGCAATCCCTTCCTAGTCATGCATTTGGCAGTAGATTTTTTCTGTGCAGCTCCAGTGATGCAGTGAGTTGGTTTTTTTATATGTTGTGCAACCACACGTGACTTCACCTAAATGCTTCTAACTCGAGAGACAGTGATGAGGTAACCTGTACAAGAGGATGTGAGCTTTGTCCTGTAGCTAAAGCATGATGAGCCAATTTGTATTGACCTTTGGAAGTGTTTGGACAAGCTCTTACACTGTGAACATTTTGTTTTAACATTCAGGGATTTGCTGAGATTGCTATTTGCATTTCCCATTCTCATCTCCCTGCCTGCTCTGCCTTCACACTTCCTTCCCAAATACAGTATCTTTTTTTTCTCTGTTTCCTTGTGTCTTTTTCTATGCCTTTTTTCCCCAGTCCTTTTCTAGTCTGAATTCCTTTGTTCACTTTCAGCATCAAAAAACCTCACCCCATATCCTTACCCTGACTCTATAAGGCTTTTCAGAAGCAGTCCTCCTCTGAGACTCCCTAATGTCAGAAATGTAACAAAACAACAAAAGAAGGAGGCCAAATTAATGATAAATGCATCTTTCCGAGTTTCAGTATTTAGCCTGCATTGTTTTTGTTGGGGCTATGTGCTGTACTAAGCCCTTTGTTTATGTGGTAGAGACGCTTCCCTGGAGAACTTACAAGCTGAAAAGCACCACTGGAGAAAGCAATCAGTTGAAGAGGTTACCACATACCAGCACAGTATTTGGACAAACAAACATAAAAAAGCCCCCTACTAGAAAGGGCTTTTTTTATTTTATTTTATAATCTAAATGGCACTAGTGTGTCTTTAGGAAGGATGTGAGCAATGAGAAATCTGTAGAGAAATCGTTCGCTTAAGAGAGTTTCTCATGTGTGAGGGGCATGGGAAGGAGGGGAAGGAATTTGCATTGTTGGTGGAGGAAGGAGGCAGGGGAGTAATTTTACAAGAGATCAAGACAGTTTCCTGGACTTACTGCTCCAAGTTCAATGGAGCCTCAAACTGGAACAAAGAATTTTGGATGACAGTCTGGCCTTTTCAAAAGATGAAGGCATTTGTATCTTCCTTAAATATTTAAAGAACACAGTGAGCACGCTGAAAAGACTAAAGCATAAGACTAGGCAATTAAGAGAGAAGATTCTGCTGAAACTTTGTTTTTGAAGATGTACTGGAGAGGTTAAAAAGAAAAAAAAAAAAAGGCAGGCTGGTCTAAATGCTTAGTGCACTGAACATACCAGACAGTAATTGCTTAAGCAAATGTGTGTCACAGAAAAAAAAGTGAACTATGCAAAAAAGGTCGGTGTTCCTAATTTGCTGTTGAGAACCTGAGCAGTGTTGCACTCAGTTTGCATTAGAAATCTGTGCATGTGCGTGTGTAGTACCCCCCTGTACTAATGAAATGATGAGCTTTCCTCCATAGTTCTGCGTGGACAAAATTATTTCAGCTTCTGTCCATCCTGTCACTGAGAACTGATGGGAAACCCAAGATTTATTGTGCTCTGTAAGCTTTTGAATGCTCACAATTTTTTCATGGCTGATGATCTATCCAAAGGAGTTAATCATAAGATTTATCAATCACCAAAAGTGTCCACCCCCAAACCCTGTTAATGCAAGGATTTCTGTCCTGAATTAGGAGATCTTTGATATAGGTAGTAGTACCTGTAATGTGCTTCAGAGATGTGTAAGTGGGGAAGGCATAGGTCATTCAGTAGTAGATATTCACAATTGAGAGAAGTCTAGAAAAATAATTGGCTTCAGAAGACTTTTGATTTGTGATTAATTATTCACAGCACAATTTCTCTAGCCCATCTTGGTCTTACAGTTTAATCTCTTCAATTTGTCTGGCCTTCATTGGTTTTATTTGTAAGTTCATTAAAATTAATCTTTCTGAAAAAGAAGTCTGACTTTGAATATAATCTTGCTTGTGCGATGAATGTGGACATTTTGCTTTGTTACGTGCATATATATCTGGGGGAGCTGCATATGAAAGGGTAGTCACGTGGATTAGATGAATGTGCAATCAGTTATCTCTGGATGTAATATGTTACACGGCTCCCTTGTACAAGATAATGGAGCATCTGTGTGGACACATTCCCCACAGCAGCACTGTCTTCATATAACTGTAAACTGTCTGAAAAAGATAAAAAGCACTGCTACGAATGGCTTCAAATTATTTCGAAGTGGGAATGCAAGTGCAAAGCTGGGGTATGCTTTAGGTGCTGTGTTTGGTTTCTTAGTGCTCAATACATCCCATGTGCTTTCTGCTGGCTTTGATATATCAGGGCTGGGGTTGTGCCATCATTTTAATGACCAGAAGTCCCTCTGGCACATAAAGAGGGCAGCTTATGCCTACCTCCTTCCCCACTTACAGACCACACGTACCTGGTGCTGGTGCTTGCGCTGGTGCAGCTCAGTGATGGGCAGGGCAGAGCGTGGCTCTGGCTGACAGCCTTGGGAAGGGGATCAGCCTGCAGCCAGATGGGTTTCTTGCTGTTGCTCACTTGTCTCGCCACAGGTTTTGGTACAAAGGAGGGACCGGTGGCCTGTGGCAGGAAAGCATGGCTCCGAGCAGCCTGTGTTTCTGCTTCGGGAAGTAATAGCTTCATGTATATCAGTGCTTCATGTATAGGCGCAGGTTAGCATTGTGATATACCAAAAGTAGCTCAAGGGATAGATAAGAAAGGATGTTCAGGACAGCAGTACTGGTGCTAATGAATTTAGGTACTGATCAAGGCTGATACATGGTTTCCTATGGCGCTATTTTAAAATATTGGTTGACATAAAAAAGTGAAATACTATTTTTGGCTATTTTAATATTCTTACTTCTGCACCCCATCTGCTGTATTTCACTGGGAAGTGGCGTAGGTTCCCTCTGATTTGGGATTTGCTAGGTATTCTGGTATTTGCTTGAGTTTCATGCACCTTCTTTTGATCTCTTCAAAAATATCTCTGTACCCATCTGCAGATACATTCTTGATTAGGTATCAGTGTTTCATCTGAGCCTTTTTCAAAAATTATAATGATGCTCTGCTAGTTCATATTCCAGGAGGAATACATTTTACCTTGCTTTAGTTCCTATGAAACCGTTACTTTGTTTTCTGCCTCTACAGGCTTTAAATGTGTTTTATGACTCAGCAAAATATAGTTAAATTTACCTTTTTTTGAACAAAATAATAAACCTGAATTAATATTTTTTAATTAGCATATTCTAGTATTTGCTGATAAAAGTCACTTTGAAAATGAATCCAACCAAGACTCCATAGTGCTAGAAGTAGTCATTAGATTTTTCTGTACATAATACTGTTCCAGATGTTCCCCTAGGTTTTTGTGCTAGTATTGGGATGGCTGGCAGCAGATGGGGGAGGAGTTTGGGGCTTAAGTCCTCAAAACAGTAGCAGATCCGCAATTTTGCATTGCCCAGTATGGAGCTGAAGCAAGGGAAAATAGGATGGAAATGTGTAACCAGTATGAAGAGAGATTATATCACGCTGGGAGTCATGCTGTCGTTTAGGCACGCTGTTCACAGCCAACTCAGCCAAGGGTCAGTTTGCTTTATTCTTAAGTTTCTAAACCTGTCATGAGGGAAGAAGGGAAAGTGTAATACTTCCAGGGTCTTGTGATAATGCTTTAATCCATCACATGTCTTAGTGGAGCCTTTCAGAATTGCACAAACGCTGGCTTTTAGTCTCAAGTCTTAAAATGGGAAAGGATCAGTCAAAGCCTTACCACAGGTGTGATGAAATGGCCCTGAGGTAAGGGAATGTCTTGCAAATGAAAGAGAGAAGTTGGAATTATCTGAGAGCTTCCAGTGGTAGGCTGTAACTGAATAAGGGGCAAGTGAGGCATCACAAAGAGATATGAGCGATATGAGGTGCTCACTAAATTTTGCTGTCAAATAACATTTGGAGCTTTACATAGAATCTAGCATATCATTACATACCTTTCTCTTCTTCCCAATATTTAATATTAAAGTTTGTAGCACTGAGAGGGGAGTAAAAAAAACCTCCTTAAACCCACATGAATTAGCCCAGTATCTATCTCAATATCAGTTTCTTGGGAATTACAGGTATCTCCACAATCGTATGCATTAATCCTTAACATGTTTTTAATTTTGGTATTTATTTTGGTATGAGGTAGTACCCAGTGATTGCGTAAATACCTCTACTTAGATGGCTGTTGCTCTTAGCATGCTATGTTTTAACATGGGTTTTAGAAATGGAGCATCAAATGCACTCCCTTAAGCTTGATCAGAGTCAATGTGATTTGGTATGTTTTATTCCCACAATGTAGGTTTTGAAGCTCAAAGCTTTCACAGCCTAACTAAATGGAATGAAAAAATCTGCCGCTTAGTTTAGATGTGTTTCAGTGGGAATCCATTTTATTCTCAGCTGAATATTCACTCGTAGGTATTTAGATGGAACTTGCTTTTCAGGTGAATTTTCCAGATGGTATAGCCTACACACACAAAAATAAACTAGCAGAGACTACTGTCTTAGAACAGAATTATCACTGTAGATAAAGTTGAGAACTGCTTTTAGTTTGAAGGCTCACCATCCAAAGTACTCTAAAATGTGTATGCACACTCATTTATGTATTTGGGGCTATGTGTGTGGATATGGCATTAACATGACTGATTTGGGATCTCTCAAGGAATGCAGTTCTGGAATATATACCTTACCTGTAGATGCTAGAGCTGTTTATTTCCCTCAGTTCTTGAACAAAGCATATTGCAAAAGTGAATTTTGGTTTGGTTGGCCCTTCAGTGCTCTGAATGACATGGTATTTTCAACCAAGCTGGTAGAAACTATGCTGAATTATAATTAAAGTGATATTTAGTATCAAAGTTGAGTGATCTGAGTATGTGTGATTATGGGTCCTAAAAACCAAATGATTCACACTATTCATGTGGTTCAAATACTTCTAGCTTGTTAGTTTTCATGCAGGTGTAAGCTGAAGTCATCACTGAACCTTTCCTAAAACCGCTGTCCTCTGGTATCATACCAAACATAATGAAATCATAAATAAAAGCAAACAATTCTTGTAGCATGCCTTTGTCAAAATATTTTTGTTCCTTTGGGAAAGATGAATACAGTAGAAATTTCAGAAAATGCTTGCTCCTTTGGTGACCCCAGGGGTCGGTGTAATGGCTTTCCTTAAGCACTGAACTGATCTTAGATTGCTCCCTATTTTCAGTACTGCACTACCAACCTGCGCTAGCTGATCCTAAAATACTGAATATATCTGGAATGCTGCAGATTATTCCTGATGTTCAGCTTTATTAGGAATTGTAGAATTTAACTTTTCAGAGGTTTGCCTTAAGTTTTTAGCTTCCAGAAACTTTGCTAAACTTGAGATTCAGGAAGAAGACATGATATTATCAGGCAATGATTTGTTTTGTTACACAATACTGTCTTCAGCTCAGCCATTTACACATTACCAATGTAGAGTTAAGCAAATGCTTAACTTCAACTTGCATTGACTTAGTGGACAAAATTTTCAGCTGGTATGTTTAGAATTTCTCAAATTTAAAGACCTACCGATGGCTACTTGAAGGAGTTTTTAATTTTTATGTTGCTTGTATGACTGAATTTCAGGGATAGGCTACTGTTAACCTCATAGGCAGGGTCTAGAGAGTTATATCTTCTTTGTGTGTGTGAATATGTTAGCAAAATTTTCTTATAATATGGCATGTTTGGAAAAAAAAAAAAAAAAAAGAAAAGAAAAGAAAATTGGAAATAGCCGTACATTAATATTCCTCACAGAAACTTTGGTACTTTGGCCTTCAAGTAGTGCGTGGTGGAAGGATGGTCATTGTTACTGTTCTGGTCTTTTGCTCCATCTATATTCACTGAGTTTCTCTCACTGCAAACTCACTGCATGTGAATTTCTACTGACCATTTGTCCCAACTGATCCAGCCAATATTGTCTCCTTTTTCCAAATGGAATGAAATTGGGCAGTCAGATGGAAACTCCTATTCACAGTTCGAGATGAAAAAACTAATGAAATGCTCCATTAATCATTTAGTTTAACCTTCATTCTGACCATAATGAAGAATGAGAGGCAACATTAGGCCACCTGGAAGGTTTAAGCATTTGGGATTGATCTTGAATGGGATAATGATGTGATATGATACAGGATTACTGAAGGCTGAAATAAATAACTCATGTCTTATTGTTGTGTTAATAATCTGCAATACATAGTACTTCTAGGTACTGTATTTAAATTTCATTATTGAAATATCTCTCACTGCTGGGAGTTTTGTCCGTTTGCTGAGAAACTTGTGAAGGATGCTGTTTTGGCTATCCAGTATTTAACCACACTCTTTATAATGCTGTGAATGTTAGCAATGCTAACTGATGTAAGAATTATTTTTAACATCTGTAAAGTAAAAATACTGCTGCTTTGTGAGATTTCGTTAGTTGATATCAGCAGCATTCTTCCCTTAGTGTGACATGATCTGACATGCAAATCCCAGCTGGAGACATGGACATCTATCAATTGTCTTAACATCTTGACGTGGTGTCTAGTGCTTAAGTGAGAAGTTGAGCCATATTCAGGCTTGAAGTGTGAATTCTGACATTACAGGCACACTTTATGAAAAATGTAGAGGAATTTAGGATGCAATGTAATTTACATTTTTCTTCTGTAATGATAGCTTTCCAATCTTTATAATTAGGACAGAGCCTCTACGGAAACAAGCATTGGTATTCAAAGGGTTTTCCATTATAAGTGTCTCCATTAAGTAAATAGATGTAGGAGTCATAGCAAAGCAATTTGTTGTTTAGTTGTATAAAACGGCAGTGATTTGTGTTTATTGAATTTTAAAATAATGCAGAAAAAGTTAGAGCAAAATTTAGGAAATCGCTATGCAGTTCTTGTTCACTGTTACAAAAAGTTGAGTGATGCATACAAATAGCACTAATTAATTTTTCAGGAGCAAACCCAACACTTCATGCATACTGATTCTTCCAACACCGGCATGAAATTGGTTACACTAGTTCTGTACTAGGAGTAAGAGGCATTACTGAAGAGAATTATAATGTATGTAGATAGGTGTTAAGTCATCAGTACTTCTTGGATCTACAGTATCATTGGCCAAAAGTATTAAAAATGGAGAAATGTAGCATTCTGTTTTTACTTGTTTTACTTACTTGGAAAACATATGAAGTTTGAAATACAATTTTCCGATTTTTGCTTTAAGTAAATCAAAAAATGTTCGGTCTGTAACAAATGGAAGGCATACTGTAGTGCTTGAGTCAGGGTAGACAGCAAACTATGGGCCATGACGCTCACTGAAAGAACTGAACTTGTGATTTATCAAACAATATTTGTTTATAGAGCAAGTTTAATACTAGATTTTTAAAAACAACAAGACTTTTATAGAATTCTATTTAAAGAACTGTAGCGTTCCTTTCTTCCTAATAATGAAAGAAGAATAAGATTTTAATTTATTTTATCAGACTGAAGTATATTAGAAATCATTAAGTAGTTAAGAACTGCAGCTGGTAATGCCACTTCTTTGCAACCACCTTTTTTCAAATGCAATAGAAAGCAGAAAAGTGTGATAAATTTCTGTATTGCAAGGGGCTGAATTTGATCGTGCTGACAATATGGAGAGTAAATTTTCTGTAATGTTTTTACAGCAGAAAAATGTGTTATAATAACAAATGAGTCATGATAACTAAAACTTCAGGTCATTGAAGCGATGCCTTTTCACATCCACTATGGATTTAGTCCATTATATATTTCTCACCTTTGGATGACAAAGTGGAAAAGCACCGTTACTTATAGAGGATAGATTATAAAAAATTTGGTACAGGAGTTCTCACAGCCACTGTTACTTTCCACTTCCCTTTGATTTGGCTGCACATACTTTTTGTGGGATAAAAGTATACAGCGTACAAAATTAGCAGCTGATGAGGTTCCCATCTTTCACCAAATAAAGCCTTTCTGTAGCTTTTGTTAAAATAACATGGAACTAATTCATAGTCGGCGTGTTTGTGATTTTATGAGTTGAAAAACTGTGTTTTATGTCTGCAAAATGTCTAAATTATGGTCCAGGCCTTGGCTGCAGCCTCTGGGATGATTGTCCAGTCTCAGAACAATTAGAAAGTCTTTCATCTTCCCCTGCCTGTGTCAAAGTGCTTACTCTGCAAGCTGCTATGGGAATCTCCTGTTGTTTCCTGAGAATGGGGTGCCTGGCTATTGATATATATAACAGCAGACATTTGGCTCAAAGACTTGATGATGCTGAACAGCCTGACCTCAGAACGTAACAACAGAAGCGTAACATTCAAGGTGTTAGTGAAAAAAATACTATTGACTTCATTGGATGCAAGATCAGATGTTAGATATGTAGAGCATGATACAAATTTCAGTGTTAACATTACTACTGTGCTCTAAGAAAGAGTGATTTTTCACTCATTTACAGGCTTTTCTTTATGCTTCCTTTAGAAAGCTCTCCTGTAGCTTAATTGACTGATAAGGAATGTTTCAGAATATTTCTGAAATTTCTTTTGTAGTTCTGTGACAATTGCAATTCATCCTGCCAGGCAAAGGACTCGAACATTTTTCACCAAGCTGATGTATCAGGTCCATTCTCAAGTACCAGCATACATGGTTGCTGTGTCAAGCTCTGGGAACAGCAAGGAATTTCATGTCACAGCTCTGGTGCTCTAATGCATAGCCATAGCCTTTTTAGTAGGCCAGTCCTTTCCCCAGCTGGAAAATTTGAGCCAAACTGAGAATTAGCTAAGTGTTTCTGATGATTTTTCAGGCCTGTACTTTGTAACAAAATACCCAGCTGAACAGTCCTACTACATAATATTATCTTTCTTGATCTGTACTATCAAATTGGGGGTGCGTTAAGTGACTAAATGAGTCATTTGATCTGTATACTACTCAGAATGCATGGTACTTGCTGATGGTAGTGCAGAATTTCTCCTCATGTAAATTAGTTTAGTGTGGAGAACAAGATTTAAATCCGGTTCTTTGAAGAGATAATAGAAGTTGTGCTTGTGGACTGTATAAATATTGGAATGATAGCATCTCAGAGTAGAACAATTTCTATGTGAAAGAGGAAAAGGAAAGCCCACCAGCCAAGCCAAACAAAATTTGTTGCCAGATGGTAAGGGTGGGGTTAGGTAAAACTGCTGAAAGTGGTATCTTACTGGTAATACTACAGCATTAATAGAGGCATTGAGCTTGCTATAAAACATCATCTAAGAGTTCAGACCTGTTTATGAATTCAATTTCATTTGCATCCAAATGCTTTTGATGACAGCCATTATTATAGTCAAGTAAACCGGGGTACAGTCTGTGACGCAGAGGAAGGTGTTGTCACCTGCTTTGTTCACTAGATCCTGTACATATTGGAAAAGTGCATGGAAGAAAAGACCTTTTATGGAAGAAATACATCCACAGCCTTGAAAAGTTTGCTCCCCTCCCTGGCCCTCCATTATTCAGCTATATTCCTGGTTTTATGCTACGGCATTTTTTTTCAGATACTACATTTTAAACCCCTATATGAGATCCTATAGCTGCCTGACAGTTTCTTCTATATGTTGTATGGGCAAGGCTTTGCGTAGAAGGAATCCTTACATTTTGTTTTGTGGCCAGTTTGTTCCCTCCATGGGAAATGGAGACAACGTCTCCTTTTATTTTGAGTATGACACTGATTCAAACTGTCTGATCTCCTTTTAGACTTTTGTCTCTTAGTTTTTTATCCTCAGTATATTGTAACAGATGATTACAAAGGTTATTATTATTTAAATCTAATCTGGGCTTTGTAGCTTGCATATTTCTGTAGACTATTGTAGAATAGCTGAAATACTAATCTGCCCATGTCTCTGTGTTCCCAGGTCATTAACAATATTATTACTGCTACTCTTTCTATTAACTGTTGGTTTAAATTATCCGTATTTTTAACCTGTTTACTTATTTGTGAGTCTTTGATTAATTTTAATATAGACCACTTTTAGATTCAAGCTATTACTCACTTATTTTAATTCTCTCTTCTACCATTGTAACTAATCCCTTATGAAAAAGGTATTATTCTTAAAAGGTGTGCTCTCACCTTTCCCTCAAGATATAAACGACGTGTTCTCATTCCCTCACCTCTGGCCTTTATCTTTACAACACTTTCATTGTTTTGCTTGCCTCCTTTAGATTCTCTCTAATTTATTAATGTCCTTTTTGTAATAAGTGCCCAAAATGGCATGCAGTACTTTAAAGCACAGGTGCTAAATAATTTATTTTCTATGAATAATTCAGTCCATATGCTGTTAATGAACTGATCCAGCCTCCACAAAAGCATCCAATGCTCTTACGTGTGTGCCAAATAGTTTGTGCAAACAAATTTCAGGTGATGTGGTCTTGAATAGTTCAACTGTATTTTTGTTTTTGTTTTGTTTTGTTTTTGTGGTATATGACATGTGGTATATAGTCTTGTCTTATGACAATTTTCCTTAGTTATATTGGTGCAGAGGGCTTAAGCCTTAAGAGGACTTTGACGTGCTGTTGATTTTTACAAGTTTAGAAGTTCTGCTCATCAGCTCATTTTCATCAATTTTATCCATGCTCTTAGTCCATGACAAATAGGACATGAGGTGGGATTTTACCTGTCTTTGAGATAAAGAGGTTTAATCTAAGACTAATACTATTGCTCATGAGTTTTCAGCATTTATATCTGTATTCTTGATCACATGTCTAAACTTAATTTACCCTAAATGTTTCTTAAGCAACTTTGGCTAAGTTGAAACAAATATGGTTGAAATGGTGTAAGCTGAAATGAGAGCACATACAAACACCTTTCAGAATGTCAATGTAACTCCAATCCATTTCTGTCCACGCGCCAGGATTGCGGGAGTGAAATTTGTCAGTAAAAAAAGAGGGATTATAGAGAGACATTTGTTGAAAACAAACCAAGGAATGCCTGCTAAACAGGCAGATATGGCAGTTATTACGTGAATCCTATTCCATATCTATTCCATCCTATTCCACATCTAACAACACGAGCATAGTCAAAGCACAATCTTTCAGAGATGAAATGTCAAGAGTAAAATCTGGAGTGGTTTCATTCATGACTTTATTGCTTCTAAAAAGCAAGATTTAAAAAAGCATTTAGCTGGGGCCACACATTTGGCTGTTAGTCAATGAAAGATAACAGTGCTTTACTTTTCCTGCTATTAATTGGCTTGCCACAGTTTGTGGGACTAGTGACATTGAATTTTGACAGAGACATTGAATCTTCTAATAAGCTACTAGAAGAATATACTATAGAAAATATCACTTAAAATTATTTAACAAGCAATTTGTTCTTTTGACTTCATATTCAATTTCTTAATAGCCTAGTCTGTAAGACATTGTGTCAAGACCCTCTTCTTCTGTGCTTTGCTGTCTGCCTCAGATTGAGTGATACAGATAACATAGTCCTAGTGGAATTCTATGTTAGTTTAGCCCTGTAGATTCTCTGCATTTTATTTTTTATTCATTGCTGTAAATAAAGGAAATTCAAAATATCAAACTATAGATTTAAAACAGTCCTGTAGCATGTGATGCATCAGAATTTAGAGATCAAATATCTCTGACATTATATTCTGAAGGGAAACTTCAACAGACTTTGGTCCTGAATGTTCTCATCTAGTCAAAACTATTGTAATTCCTCTTTCCTGTCTCTTATTTATCTACAAAGTGAAAAGTCATTCTGGTCTTGGTTACTACCTGTGATTTTAGGATTTCTCAATTAGGGAAGCCATTTTATAATGTGTTTTGAAAGTAGTAGAAAAATTCTATCCCATCTCTCATGAATGGTTATAGAAGATGGTATTTCTTTGACTGATGGGCTGGTTTTGACTTCTAGTAGAAAAATGAATTGCAGCCATAACTATGAAAGCTCTATTTCCAATTCCCCTAAGTGCTCTTCTATTGTATATTAAGGAACTGAGATCTGAAAGAAGATTTAGGAAGGAGCCCTATAATTCAGAATTAATAGAATATCTGGAGTTATATAAAGGTATTTGGTTGGCTAGTGTACAGCTTATTACTTCTTCTTTAGAGTTCATTTAAAACACATTGCTTCAAAATAGCCTTATGTCTATCACATTTAATTATTTTTTTTATAACAGCAGTAAAATGACTACTAGTCACTTCTGTGGAATCATTTGTCAACAAAGGTTAAAAGTCCCAAGAAATATGTTGCATCTCAATCACTTTTCCAACCTTAATGATTCTATGATTCACTGCAGCTGAAAGAGGTGTGGATAGTTGAAAAACTTGGAAAAGTGCTGGCAAGTACACAGAAGTCTGTTCTAAAGCATAAGATGAGAAACCATATCAAAAGTAAGATGTGCGAAGGAGTATAAAGAGGTATTTGCATTTGGACCAAGAGGAATTTAAATAACTGAGAGCTATTCTACAAATAGTTTCCTGAGAAACTTCAGTTCAGTGCAGCAAAAATCAAGCATGTCACACTGAATTTTAGTATAAAAGAGTAGCTTGGCTTTATTATGATTTGACAAATAGAGAAAAGCAAAGAAAATTGCAGAAGAAAAAAGGTGGAACTTTAAAGTACTCAGAAATGGCAGAAATAAAATAGAGAGCAACTTCTGAATCATTTTATAGTTATTTGAGATTTTTAAAACACTTCAAAGATTTGCTTAAAGCATATCCATGGTAGCATGCAGCTCCCAGCACACTAGAACTCAGCTTTTTTCAAATTCTTTGTGTTTGAAGATAAAAAATATTTGCTGTTAATGCACAGATTTGTGAAAGAGATTATACGGCAAACTGGTATAAGTAGGTGGCAGAAAATTGGCTAATGTACTTGTGGCAAAGCCATTTTCCACTTTTTTGTCCACTGGTCCTAATTTCGTCGTCCCTGTAGAGCATTATGGATTCAGTGCCATTTGGAGACTCTTTTAATAACGGTTAAGCAGCAAATTTCAAATGTGGAATGACACTAATGCAAGACTTTTCCCCAGACTACCAATAATATTTAGTTAATACCCCATGATTATCTTTTAAAGACACCTGATATTATGTGGATTATTTTCACAGTCTTTAAAATTTTGTAGTGATTATGTTATCTAATCTTGAATTAAGCATAAAATAGTAGGATATTTTGCAGAAAAACACATATATCCTTTTTCTATTTCTAAAATAAAATAATATATTCTAAAAGCAAAACAAATCCACTAGATTAGAGCGAAGTGCTGTTGAAATTGTGAAGACCTCCATTCAGGAAAGCATTCAGGACAGTTTAAGCATAATCTCCTCTGTTTGCAGTGTTTCGAAAAACAAAGTCAAAAAGATAACAAAAAACATTCAATCCTTCTAGAATCCTCAGGGCCCTGCTGAAGGCACTGATGGGCCTTAATGACCTTGAACAACCTCTCTCATCCCCTGCTTGTGGTCCCAGGAGCTTGGGTTCAGTTCAGCCTTGGACTTCCAGCCCCTGTTTGAGCGATGCTATACCATAGCTGTGCCTGCTTCCAGCTTTGGCACTGTGTGCCCCTTCCTGGCCATGGGCTGTGATGATCTGGACCCCAACATGCAGGTTGACTTGGCTTGAACTCAGACCTGCCTCTACATGTGATGTTGCCTTATGATCTGGACTCATGGTTGGACCTGGCCACTATCCCTGGGGCTGTCCAACTCACTTCACTTGGTGCAGTGGGACGTGGCCCCGGTTGGTGAGGTCCTCGCCTTTTCTCCTTGGCCCTCCGGGAGCAGTCATCCCTTGTTGCTTCCTGACAAATTAAAGATAATTCCATGTATTTATAGCAGTAAGAATTACTTCTGAATGAATTTGAACACTGCAATCCAGTCTACACTGCATTCTTGTATCTCCCCCAGTATTTCAGTAGTTGCTTTAGGTTCATTTTATTATAAATCTTGATAAGGGAGGAAAGTAGGCAAAATACACAAACTGCATGCTCTGTTTCCTGCTTCTGCAAAACAATTTAAAGGGAATGTTCTGTCTGAAAATGGAAGTCTGAAAGACTACTTTTCCTTATCGTGGTAATTAACCTCCTGCTGGGAAATGTGCCATGTCGGCCTAGAGTCTGGAACACAGACCGGAGAACGAAGAGAGATCAACCCATCCTGTGAGAGGGAATAGATTGCGTTGATTCAGAAGATCACAGGCAAAGACTTATTTTCTGATATTTAAACTGTGGTAACTACAAAATTGCATCTGTTAATGTGAATACAGTGCCAGGGGTGGCTGAACTTCTTTCTATACAGGGTATCTTGCCTCTGTAATATTCTGCTATTTTGTTATGTGACTCCTTAAACCCATTGGGATGTTGCCTTTGATTTTGTTTCTGGGAAGAAAAAAAAAAAAAGGTTGTTTTTGTTATGAAAGAAGAGCAAATGATTAACCTGTTTTGCAAAGAAAGCCTGCCCATCAACAGTGACAATTTAGGCTGGTTTGCAGTAGAAGATGCAGCATCCTTTCTAATTCAGGTAAACACAGATAAACTCTTAGCCAAATACATGGAAATTTTGAAAGGTTAACGTGTAAAGGCCAATATAATGAGCTGCAGACATCCTTGGTGTGTTATTTGTTTTAACTCTTTATTCTTATATTCTTATATTCTTATATTATTGTTATATTCTTATTCTTATATTCTTATGTTATTCTTATATTATTCTTATATTCTTCCTCTTAAAACAAGAATGGAAAATTCTGCATCTTGGACACTGACACACGATTGTCAGCTTTTCAGGAATGTGTGGCAACTGTTCTTCATTGGACGTAGCTGCTGAAGAGCTTTGTGGTAGCAGCATGATTTAATCAGTTCCTTCTCTGGGCTGTCTCTGTGTGCTGCCTTGGCCCTGGTAATAACAATCACTGTTATTTTTCTAATGGAGTTGTTTTACAGCTTGACCACTTTCCCCATTCTATGCATCAGTCACACAAACACCTGCTGGAGCACAGTACTGTGGCCACGCAAGAGCAGGAGTAAGTGGCTGGGACTGAGGATGTGATTACTTAAGCTGCTATAAGCAGTACTGCTGGTGAATGTGTAATTGCAGCCTAACTCCCATTGACTTTCAGCCTCTGTCACTTGTGCTTATGGAAATCTGAATCATTGTTTATGACCCAGCAATATTTCCTGTTGTAGACTTCAAGCGTATTTAATCTGGCTACTTGGTGTTTTCAGACTGAAATACCTGACCTTTTTTTGGTTTATCTGTCTTTATATGACCCCCTGAGTAGACAGTGACTTATTTGCTCTACAATACTGAGACTTAGCTGTAATTATGGGCTCATTCAACCATTCTGGAGGATCTGATCTGCCGTAAACAATTGCATTAGGTGAGCAGTCCCCTGCTAGTGAAACCACTTGCAGTCACTTATCACAGCCTGCTCTCGTTCCTCCACCTTGGAAGAACTGAGTTTTTGCAGATTGCTGCTGCTTAGCAATTCTCCATCTTCTTTCAGCTCTTTTGCCCCCCTTCCAGAGGGGCCATGATCCATGGTGTAAGGCTGCATTCATATTCATAAAGTGAATGAATGAAACGTGTAACGTGAAGTGAAATTGAAAAGAGGGACGTGGATTTTGGAAGAAGGAAAACAAAAGCCTTTCAGAACCACTTAATCTCTTTTTGAGCTTCATCGTAATAAAAGTATACCTAGCAGAATCTGTCTTTTATTAACTTGAAGACCATGTTGCTTGCATCATATATTAAGTCATCCTGCTGCTTTCGTTGGGGCTATTTAGGAGTGTAAGACGTGAATCAGTATAGCATTTGAATGTGGCTGTAAGCAGTGCTTGAAATTATACTTTCAAAGTGTTTCCTTTTTAATCTTGGGCTGCCTTATGAACACTTTTTTTTTTTTAATAAAAGCTATTTATTTATTTATCTATTTTTACACTGGAAATCATCAGTTAATATAGCTTCCTGAACCATCTGTGGAAACTTGCCATTTTTGTGTCATGGATCCATAAGCAGGCTGGAGACTGCATTCTGAGAGCCCAGGATAAATATAATGATACGTAAGAGTTTGAGGAGATTTCATGGTCTCTTCTGAAAGTCAAAGTGGGTAAAAATAACAGTATTCTTGTCCTCTAGTTTGCTTTATGATCTGAGAACACTAAGAAGCAGTATTTCAGTGTTCTGAGACAAAGATTGTGTTTAATTCAGAGTTTGTTTGTTAGTGTATAGACTGCCTCTCCCTCACTCTCTCAGCCCAAGGTGTTGTTAAGCTCTTATCAGCCACTAACAATTAGCTCTTGGCTTCTACTAGTCCAATGTATATGCATTTGAAGGTGTATAATTCTCTAGTTTTCTCTCCGGTCTATTTTAAATTGTAAAAGTCAGATGGGATACACTTAGTTTAGAGATGTCTTGAGCTTGAGGGATCTAGCAAGTTTTTAATGTGCTCTTTCATTACTCTGTATGCCACTGAAATACATCACCTGTCAAACCTTTCTTTTCATCTTCTTTTCTTTTAAATCTAAAGTTACACTCCTTAATATAGCATGGAGAGTTTCTTATGAGTCTGATCAATCTGTGATGGCTCCCTTTTGGCTAGTGCAGGAGATGGTGATAAAAATCTTCATGCTTTTGTCTTGAGCTTAAACCAGGGTCTTCAGCCGTAGCAGCCGTGAACTGGGCCAATGCACAATGACCAGTGGGTTAAACGAGTACCATAAAACGAGATAAGAATCTTTCCAAAATTCAGTAAGGTTTGGTCTTGATCCTGAATAAAATTAAATGTTTTGAAAGGGACATAGTCACACGATGTGTGTTATATTTATGAGCTGTAGATTTTCACGTGTACCAGGAATAGGTTTTGATGAATGAAATGGCAGCAGTTCAGCTGGTGCTGCTAAGAAGTACACTGATTGCATGTAAGCAAATAGAGACTTGACTAATGTGTGTTTTAGCAGCCACATAGTGTCATTCTAGGCTTACGTAAGTTATTGATAATGAAATGTTTCATGCCTCCAGTATACTTTTGCACTTCAATTGAAAGCATATTTTTTGTACTCGTGATCTGGAAATTAGCTCTATTGAAGTTTGCACGTATATTTTGCTATTTTGAGGGGACATAATGTGTGTTCAAAGCAAACATCACATTACAGTGTAGTAGAGAGGTAGATGAGTTTAATTTCTAAAATATTTTATGGGGCTTGCAGCTGAAATCCAGTCTCAACCTACTGTGGAGTGATTGTTGCTCTATAATAAACTTATGACGCTGTCATAGGATAAAATATATAGATGTAGGCACACAGTTGTGTTATAAATATTTGTTTCTTTGTTTTTACAAAGACTTACAGCTTGAATCATGTGCTTTTGTTGATTTGCTTTATAGATCACGTAAGGGTAAGTTGATTCCACATTGTACAAAAAATACCTTTGGAGGGGAAAAGAGAGATATTGAATATCAAGCACAAGAAGGTTAAAAACAACAACAACAACAACAACAAAACACAGTAGCAGGAAGACAAGCAGAAAAAAGGAGAAATTAAGATACAGAGCTTGTGAGAGTTACTCCATCAAGCAGTGAAATAGACTTGTTCTTCTTCAATGTGCCATGCTTAGTCTATATTGTTTCAGGCTGCTGAATCCTGTAGTCTGCCATTTTTCCCAGTTCTTTGGCTTGTCTGTTCATTTTTTTGTTGTTGTTCACAGCAAAGAAGTCTTCTCCAGAGGACTGCAGTGATAAATGCACAGAATGCAGGACATCCGTCTTAGTTATAATTATGACCTTGCAACTTTTAAGGAGTATTGGAGGGATTTCTTGCACAAAAACTCCCTAGAAATTGCTCACTCATAATAATAGCGTTTCAAATGAAACTGGCAGCAAACTGTTCATAACACAAGGTCAGTGAATCATCAATGCTAGTTACTTGTGGAAAAAGGTGTACTCTAATTCAGATGATGTTAGCGTCAGAGTAGTTTATATCTGTAAACATGGCATTGAATGCCCAGTATTCTCTGTGAATTATTATTTAGCTTAGATACATGGGGGAAAAAACAACAACAGAAAACACAACCAAACCAAGCAAACAAAAAAACAAACCTTACATCTAATCACATTTCTGTCTTTATGTTAGTCACAGTTAACAGTTAGTCAGCCTACATGGAGTCCGAGTAAACTGTGCAATATTGAAAGACAGTGTATTCTTTAATAGTGCCTGTAGGTTGCAAAAATTTTTTCTTTGGAAGTATATGATACCACTTCTACAGCAGGGAGCATTTGTACATGCAGGTTGCATCCTTCCTGCTGTGCAGGAGCAGCCTCCAGGCCAGACTTGAGGCTAGATTCATTACCTGTATACTTAACTTTCTCAAATGCCTTCAGGGTTGCTTCTGCGTTGACCCAGCAGTGTTTCTGGGACCCCCTAGGTTTCAGCACACATTTATTTGTATACAGCCTGGTAGTCTCGTGTGGCACTGGCACACATGTAACAGACATTTATGCAGTACTACTTACATGTCCACCACGTTTATATGCCAAAAAGGTAGACAGAATTCTGTAGGTAGCAGGATTTCAGGCTGTGCACAAAGAAAATGTGGAAAGATGATACAACCCTAAGCAAGTGTAGGCATGGCCAGAGCACCTCTAGTGGGACTAGAATCTTTGATGAAACAGAAACAACAATAATAAAGAAGGAATCTGTGGTGTGTGCTGTCCAGGTTTAGGAGTATAGAGGAAATACGAAAAGGTTCAAGCTAGGCTATTGCTTCTTATTCCTCATCTTTCATTTTTTCATTTTCAATATGATGTCTCCTGTGGCTTTCCACATCCACCTTCTCTCTGCCTTTGTAGAGCCTCCCCAGGTGTATTGTCTCCAATAGTTTTGCTCTCTGTTCTTTTCTGTAGTTTTTCTTGCTGCTTCTATTCTTTGAACTACTTTTGGCCAAATATATCGGTCCAGATAAGGGAATTACTTCATGCCTCAAACCCTAAAATAATAATAAAAAAGGAGTACTGGAGAGGGAAATCAATTTTTTCCCTTAATCATATCTTTTAACTTTTCTCCAAACCATCTTTTGTTTGCAGGCACAGCTCTACATTGGAGTCGTGCTGCCAGCAGGAAAAAAAGGTCCCCAGAATTAATAACACAAACCAAAACACAACACTTTATAGATACCTCCAAATATATGGTGTGTCCGCCTAAATGGCACAATATAAACAGTAGCAGAAGGGGTAAGAAAGCAAAATGTTTCAGTAGCAGCATCTTTCACTGAAGCAACCAGGAGTCCCATTACATTCCCTGTGGTCATCACAGTAGCAGAAGGACTGGCTTGGTTAGTCAGGCAGCTATCCCTAAGTATGAGAAATGAGATATGGGAACAGGAAAACTGTGTGCGAAGAAAACACATTTCTTAATTGAGCTGGGACTGAAAGTGAAGGAGTCTTTATAAGAACACCTTTTATTATCTCTCTCTGCATCAGGTACAAGAAGTGACCTGGAGCACTTTGTTAGAAATATTTTCCCCTGTTAGGATAAGCATAGCAAACAATGTAGCCTAGCAGTAAAGCTAACAATGTAGCACAGCACAAATATGCATTGGCAATTTATGCAAATGTTCCAAAAAGAAAATTTCATTTATTTATATACACAATGTTATCAGCGCAGTCAGAATTGAAAATAATAATGTCTGAATTGTTTAGCTGTTTTCTAGATAAAGTGTCAAATGTAGGAACCAAATAGTACATGCATTAGTTTTTTAGATGGGATCATTTAAAAATTGTTTTTATATATCATTGTGTCCTGGAAGGTGCTTTACAGCTGAAGAGACTTACTCTGTTCTCTGAAGAATTGCCATGCTAAATGAGGCTCTATTTATTGAGGTGTTATCACATTTCTGCTTGAAAATGGGACGTTCCTTTTCTAGCTACTTGGAAGTTTATTCTCTAAGGAAAGGTGCCCATTACTCAGGCTAGTTGTCGCAATTCCAGCACCGTTTTCTTAATTCAAGAACAAGTCTTGAATTTGCAGGACAGAAAAAAAAGGAAGAGGATTGATGTAGCTCAAGCTAGACAAGAAGAAATTAAAGCTTGACTGCTTTGAAAGATGGATGCCTCCCAGCAGGAGCTCAGAGAAGAATTGCATGTAAGAATAGAAAGTGGGGACAGGTTGCTGGGAAACGGATTAATGAGCTGGAAGATAAATTGAGAGAAAAAATTAAACAGCAGATAGACCCTGCCTTTAGTGTCACAAAGACTGATGTCCATTTCCCAGTAAGTGAAGAAGCTGTGAGTAAAACTTCCATTTTAAATTCTCGTGCTCCTGGTTTTCAGACCAAACTATGTTCTGTAATCACATCTGGTGGCAGGGGAGGTTGGTGGGCTTTCCATGATGCTTGTGTTCTCCTGCCTGCTCATGGTGGTATCAAAACATTCTGTGGTGCCTGCATTAATAATGCTCTGATAGCATTATAGGGAAGAAAGGAAGAACCGTATCTTAAACTAACCAGAAGAACATCTAATAATATGCTGTGGTAAGTCATATTTGGATGCATTTACCTTAGTTGCATTAAGCAGATGGGAAACAGTAACGTTTTCTGACATGTTTTAAGGGGAAAATTGCTTTCTTAATTCATTTAAAGGTTAATCTTTAAAAATGACTGGAATACTTAAGAATTTTATTTAGGAAATAAACTATTAAGATGCTATGCATGATGTACAATCATTGGTACAGTATCAATCTGTTGTCATTTTACAATCTACACATTTGGGATTAAGGTTAAGTTGACCTCATATCACTAGGGAAACCTCTGACTCACAAGCTTTAGTTTGTCTGAATGATGGTGCTAGTACGTCACTACGAGTGAGACAATGATGAAACTTGTAAACAAGAAGATTTTGGATATGCATGAGAGATCTACAGATTCTCAGAGAAAAGGAGAACATGTCCCATTTGGAGAGACAGCAGTGGAAAAAGCAGATTATGGAAATGGGTCATGCTCTGCAATGCCTGAGGGAGTGACCAAGAAGTGCCTAAGAGCTGGAAATGTAATGACATGGTTATGGATGGAGCAACTCTGCTCATCCATTGGAGCAGAAAGCAAATACATCCCTTTTCAAGAGCAAGAGAAGACAGGTGCAACAAGAACTGAAGGGAATCAAGAGTTACATACTGAGTAAATATTTCCTGTGCTAAGGCCTTGGTATTGAGGCCTTTTGTACATGTTTCCCAAAATAGAAGTTGTAGTGTGTTTTTTTCCTCCCCAGTAAAATCTTAGATACCTTAATTATGGTTTCATGTAGCCTGGTGTAAATTTAAAGTCAATCCATTTACTTCACTATTTGCTATTACTTTATTTACTTTACTATTTGCTGTTTCTGCTAAGGCAACTCCAAGCAACATCTGACACCTATGGATGTTATAAATTTGAATGCTGAAGAGAACAGTTTGAAATGATGATCTTGTCAGAGCATGAGATCAAGAACGTTAACAGGAAAGAGGTCACCCTTCTAAATTTATAAAATTGCATTAAATTAAGTTTTCTGAACGTCTGGCCTTTAATCCAAGCAAGGGCAAGCATGGGACAGAATCTCATAGGATGGGTAAAATGAGAAAATGAAGAAAGCAGTCCAGCAGAAAAACAGGCTGAGATGATAGGGTAGAGAATTATATCATTAACGGTTTTCTGGTCTAAGTCTGATCCTGTTGATCTCACTGGTTTAGGCAATAGCAGGCAAGGAATGGAAATATTATGGAAAGGTTGGGCAAAAGCTAGGTGGTAGACTAGTTAGAATGGAAACTAATAAGACCATATGGATCTACTAACCAAAGAAAAACGAAAGAAAGGAAGGGAAGAAACAACTGAAATATAGTACTTTTAGACAACCCTGAATTTTTATTTCTGTTTACTTATCTTCCAGGCAGGGAGAGGGAAAACATGGGGAGTTTATTTTGTTTAATTACACTACGTACAAAGGTAGCTTGAATAATTTTAGTTTTTGTGCCATTTTGCCACTTGTCAAAATATACAGATGTGCCCTCTTTGTCCTGATAATTGATGTACTGCACAAATTGCAGTCAGAGCTGGATGATGCTAGAAAGGTTGGCTTTGAAAATACAAATATCTTCTTTGCTATTTGAGTTCCCCGGCCTCTTTCTTTAGTCCAGCAAAAGAATGGAGGCAGTGTCAGCTTTACAGGGTACTCTTAGACTTGTTCTTATTGTCTGCTAAGTTATGAACAGTCATATGCCTGGTGAAGCAGCTGGCTAATCTTTAATTCTGTACTGAATAAGTTCTCCTGCCTTCAGCACTGATGTGAAATAATGGGTCTGACCTTTAATTTCAGACCCTAGTGTTAGGGGATAAAGTGAAGCATAATGCTTTTTTGGAGCTCCAGGAGGTTCCCTGTTTAATATTGGCAAATGTACAATGAGATCTCATGTCTAATTATCACTGGGAAGTTTTAGGGATTTTATTCAAAGTATTTAGGAAAATAACAAGAGATGCCCTTTGCAGAAGCTTATGTATAGCAAGTATCCTGATGAAGCTTTTCAGCAGGGCCATCCTATGAAGCATATCAAGGTGTATTATTAGGAAGACACATCTCTAGTGAAATAATCGTACCACTTTTTCCTTATTCTATCATATATCAAAATCCTAAGAACTGCTCCTGTCCTTCAACTGTTTTTTTTCCCCCCAGTATAGTCCTATGACTAATAAAATCATTCACCTTGAATCATATGTAAAAAAGAAGTTAAGATGAAGATAAATTTCCAGGCATATTTCAGAGTTCCAAATTCTCTGATCACTGATTATGAAAATAAAATTCCTCCAGTGCAGACATTGGAAACTTGTAATGTTAAGAATAACTTGTAGGCAGAAACGTTCCAATCCTACTAATCTGTACAGAATTTTTTCTGATTTTTCTCTTCACAGTGATTTGTTTATGCATCACATTTCTGTTAATTTATTACCTGTTTAAAAATGCAGTTGTTTTCAGTAATGCTGATACTGGTATAGTAAATCTCAACTGTGTAGACTAATATAGAGATGCTGAAGCATCTTTATGTCTATGTCTCTGCTGTTAAGAAATCACATTATAATTATGCCGGTGCTTAATAATGTTTTTGAAGGTTTCTTTTGTTTTGTGAAATGCAATTCTAGGCATCAAATTAAGTAACAAATGACAATGCCTAACCATGACAGCTCTGCACTCAGTATTCAAACACAGTGGCTATGGGAGAAGACCAGTTTCTTTGATTCGTACTTTTAAGCATAACTTATTTTTATGTCGTGCATAAAATATACCCTTCAACCAGTTTTAATTTCAGTTCATGTTGTCAAATATATTTTACTTAGGCATATATCAGCCCTGTTGCTTTCAGAGCCAAGATTTCACATGCTTGTAAAAGCTATTGAAGCTAAGAGAGACAGTTATCATAAACTAATTGTTTTCTTTTCTTCTGATTTAAATTGTTGATAAATAGAATTTTCTAGAGGATGGAAATCTGAATAGAAAACAAAACAGTGGAAGCTTCTCTTCCCTGCAAACTAGACCTATAGTCTATCACTGGGGATAGAGAAGTGTATGGCCTCTTTCATAATCCCCCAAATGTTATGTTTAATATTGGCAAAATTGTTGAGCTTATAAGGACATGGCTGTTATAATTTAGTAAGAAACATTGATATTTCCCATTAGTTTGACTGGAATTTCAAGAGACAGTAAGTTTCCATCAGTTGGTATATTGCAGAGACTTTGATATTTGATTAATTTGTTTCCAATTAGAGTTCTCATTTATGGATGTTTCCATTTGTTTGACTGCCAAAACTCTGGTGAGATGCAATTTGTTCCTAAAATGCCTCAAAATCTATAACATGTTTGTCATCTAAAGATGTCAGAAATCAATGGAGAGAGTCTTCATTAATTTCAATAAGATTTGGGTTGATACAAAAAATATTTTGCTTTTAGACTTATTTCTACTTTCTCTTTACCAGCACATATTGTGGGTTACACATTTTTTCCATACCTCTCTCTTATTAAAAAAACATGTTATTTGTAGAGATAAACTTATAAGCATTGTGTGGTTGGAAGACAAGCGTTCTGCTTTTTAGTGTTTTTTTTTGTTTTGTTTTGTTTTTGTGAGGAGACTCATTTTTCACCTATGAAGGCATTTCAACTTTGTCATGATCAACAATTGTAATTAATGTTGTTCATTCTATTTATTACTTCTTTTCAAATAAGAACAGATAACCATTTCCTAAAATTATGAGAAAGCAAAGAACTGGGAAGACGGAGAGTCTTAAGAAAGGGTTGAGGGGGAGTTAGAATGTTCAGTCCTTTCTAAAATCTATAAACAGATTACTGACTTCTACGTGCATAGTTTCTCAATGGAAAAAACAATCTTGCTCTACAGGAGTTGGCTTGTTGTAATCTAATCTGTGCAAGAGTTTAGAGGCATAACACTCAAGTTTAAAATGAATCCATAAATTGAAAAAAAAAAATCATATCACTCTGCTAAACAATGGAAGTATAAACTACAGTCTTTCTGTCTTGGAGAGAAGGGAGAATTCTGTGAAATGTGGGTGGTCCGTAGTCTGTGCAACAGACAAGCTGTAATTTACACAGGGCTCGTGATTTTAGAGGATAAATGTTTATAATCCCAGATGGAAAAAGGTATTAGGAAATACCTTTACAGTCTTGGGGTTGCTACTCAGAGAAGAATTACCTTCTTCTGGGTGTAGCTTCAGTTAAATATGTGTATATACACCAATAATAATTTAACACCTTCCTCCTGTTGTGCCTAACTAGGCTGGAGAAGGGCTTTAATTCTTCAGCAAACCTTCTGTCTCTGTTTTCCTCTTCCATTGATTCTTCCATATATCTGTAATAGATGCCATGAAATGATAAAAACGATGAATGCTTTAAGCCATCTGGTGATGTAAGACTTCCTAGCATTAAAAATCCTAATTACTCAGCATGGTATACATTTTCAAGGCTACCTTTATTTAATTTTCAGTACCTTCCTGGTAGGGTGTCTTAAAGCATAGATCTACCTTTTTGCCCATATTACAGTACAAATATTCAATACCTTGATTATTTGCCTGCCTTCTGTTAGTATTTTAACTTACTGAAATGTCCTTGCAAATACTGGCATATTCCTCCTATATTTTTGTTTCTTTATTTTGGTTGTGAAGCATATGTATTTATGTTTATTGGTTGTATTGTATATGTATATTGTATTTATGTTTATGATCTGGGTTCCTTTACAGCTTTTTAAGTAATCTGCTTTTTACTGAAAAAAATCTAAGGTCCCGATGTTTTAATTGCATCCTTTTGAGGATCTGGGCAAGGTCTGTAGAGTTCATGCAATACATTGTGATGGAAATGAAATGGGAATTAAGCTTCTTACTCTAGTACTTCATGTAGTTGCTTTAATAAGAAAAAGGCTCTCAGTTATAAATGAAGCAAGCAGCTCACCAATGGCTGAGAATTGTAACTGTAAAATTATCCAGTCCTTCGGAGTGGAGAGGATCTTCTTTGCAAGTACTTCAAAGAAAAAAAAGCATCTGCGGATTGACTCTGGAGACTTTATGAATGTGTACCATGTTTCTAGGGCTGCACTGAAAATGCCAAGGCAACTGCTTTCACCCTATTTACAGGAGGGAATGATATCCCCTGGGTTGTAGTAGTGCAGGAAAACATTGAAGTCACAGGAATTTTCTGAACATAACATGTTAAAAATTATTCAAGGCCATGTTTTGGTGTTTTATCCCAACCAAGTAATTTAAGCAATTAACAATAAATTGGCATTATTTGGAAAGAAAAAAAAAATAAGATATTGGAATCAGATACTTAGTGGCCTAATTTAAATGTCACTGATGTCCGTGTTTGTTGTCTATATTTCTGGTTCAGACAGATTTGCATAAATCTAATTTGTAAATTTATATGCGCTATTAACTTAATTTTAAAGCAGCTTTCCAGAACAGAGCCTTGGTATGCCCTTTCCTCTTTGCTGGTGATGAAGCAAGACCAGATGACTGACTCAGATGCTGGCACTTATACTGTAGAGGTGTAACATTTGGCAAGATGAGTCCCACCATTGGCATTGCAAAGTTAGAAAACCCCAAATCTTACTTGATTGCTGATTTTAGTATGCAAGCTCTCTTCTCAGTTGACAAGGCTATGTAAAGGCCATGCAGAATACAAATTGAGAAGTAATTTATTTCAGTGCCATGTTGCGCTTGTGTTGAAATGAGCTGCACCTCACAACACGTTTTACAGAAGAATAACTTGGAGTTCTGTCACTTAATGCTCTAAACAGTAAGAAACCACTTCTGCACAAGAACTCATCAAAGCAGCTAGGGATGCGAGAACCACTGACCGCAGTGCTGTGTGAGTGAAAGCTGCTGAGATCCATATCCATAAGGAACATTACCAGCAGCAAATCGATGAAAGTTGTCAAAACTCTAACGGAAAGACTCCAACACTTAGAGTTTCCATGTTGAAATGCTAATCATACCCTTTCATAACTGAAATGGGATTTGACTGAATGAAATTTTACCTGCAGCTGAAATTTCCAAATTGAAGAACAACATTGTGGGTAAAATCCAGATATTGATGAGGTTCTGGCTGACCTTTATAAAATAAATTACTGATAGATGTTCCTTGGTTTACGACAACCTGTTAAACGTGTAATATCAGTTGTTGTATTCTATACTTAGAATACATCTTACTTTTTCTTAAAACTGATAAAGTCCTACCCTGAGGCATCTGAAGTCAGTCAAAGTAAATTTTCATCCCCTCTTTTAAAATTCAACGGAAACTATCCTGTCAGATACATGAAAATCTTTCCACCATTATTAATGAACGTCAACCAGGTTTTGTTTGGGGAAAACTGACTTTTTCTAATCTAAGTTGACTGTTCAATATCTTTTCCTACCCTAAGGATTTTAATCAAAAGGCTGTGTTCTCATTTTAGGCTTTAGGATACCATTCATTCATAATGACACAGGATATCTCTCTGCTATATTTAGGAAAAACAGAGCTTTGGGCTTGGATTTATATTCAACCCCCAGGTGACTGTCAAAACCAATCCATAGACATTTTGTAATCCCTACCCTTTGGGAGAGGAAAAATGTTTAAAGCACCCTTTTACACCTCTTCTCTTCATCACTTCAGTAGTTTCTCAAGTCTTAAGACTTAACAGTAATCCCAAAAAGGAAGGGATAGTTCTGGCATAGGACATGCTAATCATTTGAATTTGCTTTAGCACAGAGACATCAGAAAATATGTTTTAGAAAACTATACTGCAAATATGAATGACATCATTTTTTTTTTTCAGTTTTTAACTTGTATGATTTTGTAGCCTATATCGTTTGTTTTCTCAAACTCTATTTTATGGCTGGAGAATTTGTGTGCAATTTTAACAGTAAACTGGGATAGAGCTCTGTATCTGTTTCTCTTGGACTCAGGTTTGCTTTTCTTTGACGTAACTCTACTTTATGATGATTTATAAAATTGCTTACACTTTTCAGTATAATTGCAAGATGGCTAGCAAAGGCATTGTCCAGTTCATCCTTTCCCTTCTAGTAAATCTGAAAATCTGAAGTTTAACAACCTCTAAGTGGCATTCTCTCCAGAATGCCTTATCTTTTTATGTTCAGGATGTCCTATTTTTGCTCAGGAAAGAACATAAGAACTGCGACTCTGGTCAGGTCACAGGTCTTGCCAGCCCAGTTTTCTTTCCCCGTGAAAGACCAGTATGAGGTGCTTAGTGGGCAATAATAAAAATAGGGCTTCAAAAATAAACTTCAAAATATACTGAAAAGACCTTTTGTTGAATTTATTGCAGCCATTGATCCAAACAATATACATTTCAATATACATACATGATGGAGTTAAATTCACCTGGCGGCCGGTCTCCAGGGGTCAGTGTTGGGGCACATCCTCTTTAATATCTTTATTGATGATTTAGATGAGGGGATTGAGTGCACCCTCAGTAAGTTTGCAGATGACACCAAGTTGGGGGGAAGTGTCAATCTGCTGGAGGGTAGGAAGGCCCTGCAGAGGCACCTGGATGGGATGGGTCGATGGGCAGAGGCCAATGGGATGAGGTTCAACATGGGTAAGTGCCAGGTCCTGCACTTCGGTCACAACAACCCCGTGCAACACTACAGGCTTGGGGGAGAGTGACTGGAGTTGTGCAGAAGAAAAGGATCTGAGGGTGCTGACTGATGCTCGACAGAACATGAGCCAGCAGTGTGCCAAGGTGGCCAAAAAGGCCAAAGGCATCCTGGCTTGTATCAGGAATAGTGTAGCCTAGCAGGAATAGTGTAGCCTAGCAGGACCAGGGAGGTGATCGTCCCCTTTTACTCGACTCTGGTGAGTTTGCACCTTGAGTACCATGTTCAGTTTTGGGCCCCTCAGTAGAAGGAGGGACATTGAAGCCCTGGAACATGTCCAGAGAAGGGCTACAAAGCTGGGGAAGGGCCTTGAACACAAATTCTGTGAGGAGAAGCTGAGGGAACTGGGGTTGTTTAGTTTGGAGAAGAGGAGGCTCAGGGGAGACCTTACTGCTTGCTACAACTACCTGAAAGGAAGGTGTGGGGAGCTGGGGGTTGGCCTCTTCTCGCAGATAACTAGCGATAGGACTAGAGGGAATGGCCTCAAGTTGCGCCAGGGAGGTTGAGGTTGGAAATTAGGAGAAATTTCTTCTCAGAAAGAGCAGTCAGGCATTGGAATGGGTTGCCCAGGGAGGTGGTAGAGTTGCTGTCCCTGTGAGTGTTTTAAGGAAAGGTTGGATGTGGTGCTTAGAGAAAAGGTTTAATGAGTGATATTGGTGGTAGGGTGATGATTGGGCCAGATGATCTTGAAGGTCTTTTCCAACCTTAGTGATTCCGTAATTGTATGATTTCCCTTAGCAATAGTGCACTCGTACAATAGTCTATGAAAATTTCTTTCATAGTTTTAGCAGCCTTACACAATCTTTAGTTTTGTTTTATACCAAAGTATAATCAGTGCTTACTATTTTTCTTTCTAGACTCATATAAATTGCCTTATGAAATACAGAAGTTTAATAAAAATGGAGATATAGCACCTACACTCCTCTGTAGAAAGTTTTTAACATGTAAGGTCCACATACAATAAATCTTTATCTGCTCTAGTTTGCTACATACAGAACTGTTCTCCAGATATGAAAACAGGCATAAATAATGCTGGAGAAAGCAGAAGCTGAGATAGATTAAGTGACCTTTCTAATAAAACGAACAACAATTGTAAATTAAAGTTTCAATTACCCAGCATAACAATGGATCAATATCTTCAGATGAGTCTTCTGTTGTGGCCATAAATACTAATGGAAAGATCCTATATTCAAGAATAGCTTTTTTTAAGCTCTCTTCCTTGAGTCTCTGGGATTTTTATTTTTATTTTTATTGCGTTTTTTCACCTGTAATTTCTTGAGAGGGAATTACATTTGTCCCCAAACCTAGAACTTCTTATCTTCATTTCTGTTGACTTTGCCTTGCCCTCTTTACTTGCCCTCACAACTACTCACTTTCTTTTTCCTTGGATCTCTCTACCAGGCTTGCCCTTTGCTAGCAAAACTAATGTATAATCCATTTATATTCTGCTCTCTGCTTCTGTTTACATTTCTGATTTTCTCACTTTCTGCTTCTGTGGCATACTCTTCATATAAAATTGTCTCTGTTTTATTTTTCCACTCTGAACTTTGATTTCTTATTTACACCTGGAATTTTTTCCCCATTCAGTGGGGAAATAAGCTCTCTTCATTCATACCCATTTGAAGAACTCATCTCCTGTGTATATGTGATACCAACATGCCAAGCAAATTTTTTTATTTTAGTTATTCTTAAAATGATTTATAGTTTGAGATAAAGCCATCTTCAGCTCTGTAATGTCTTATGTGTCTGTCTTGTATGGCTTACCTTTTCTGATTATAGCCTTCTTGGGACAGAGTTCCTATCTTCATTTCTTTTTGTATGCAGAATTGAGCATGATACCATCACCAAAGAAATCATGTTACTGTTGACTAATATATGGGGTATTTTACTTCTCTGTTTCTTAATTTGGACTTGTGTGAAAGGTGATTCCTATTTTTAACTACTTAAAATGAATCTTACAGCTACTGTTATTCTCAACCTAATGGAAGTAAACAAGGTATTTTATTGGTAGAAGAATTTTAGGTAAAATCATTGGGATGGCTCCTGAATCACATTTTAGAAGATTTTAGAACAGACATTAGAATGATTTTTAAATGAAATACACTGAATGGTATGCTGTGCTCACTTCAGAGAATGACTGACAGGCAATCTAGGATTTCTTCACAGTTGTATAGTTACTACTTTTGATTTTAATGTGAAATTCAAGCCACCACTATCAATTTGATTAATGGGGTAATACAACTTGTGACATGAAAAAAAGTTAAATGTTGATACAGACAGCATTTGCCTAGAAAGCTGAAAATATATTACAAATATTGCTGAAGAGTTATGAAGCCTGGTTTGTTGAAAATGTTAGCATGATTCTTAACGTTACAACTTTAAATAATACTTGTCATCTGAATATTTGTGTAATTCTCCATTCTGGAAGACTTAACTGTGAAATCTTAATCTCTGCAAGGGCAAAGAACTTTGTTACATAAACTAATTGGCAGTGAAGAAAGGAAAAGGGCATAAAATTGACAAAAGAATAAGCAGTAATGCCACTCTTTGAAATCCACTGTTTAAAATAGTTCTGAAAAAAATTACATCTGTAATGTGAATATGCAAGAAAGCATGCTGGCCTTTTTAATTTTAACATTTCATTTTCTGTGCAATATGTAGTATTTTTATTATATTTAACTATTGCAGTAGAACAAAATATCATTCAGTTTAAGGAAATACACAATTTTCTGTATGGGTAAAGCAAAAGAATGCAATTACAGATAGAGACAGCAGTAGTCAGTACAAATGTAGTTTAACATGCACTCTGTTCCAAGAAGTGACATTCTTTCAACTGTGTGGTTGAAACAGGGAAGAAGAAATAAGGTTTAGCAGGAGATTGGTGTGTAAGGGTAGATGAAAGTAGGGTATTTAACAGGAGGACTGGAAGAACTGAACCCTTCAATATCTGTCTGTTTTAAATCTGTTTTTCTAGAGATAGTGCTAATAGCACCAGTGAAGAGACCTGCTCAGTGTTACAGTCTCTATATGGTCTTTCTGTAACATCCTCTTAAGCATTCCACCAGTGTTCTTTTAAAACACAGCCTCTCTTCCTTCCGAGGAAGATTATTCTGCCCATTATTACACTGTAGTCATTCAAAATAGTGTATTTTCACAGGTGAGGCAAAGCAGTATTGGTGGAAGAGATCACCAAACTAGGCGCTCATCTCAAGAGGAAAAAATATGGCTATACACATAATTAATTTAGTATTCTCTTGATTTCATAATAGAGCTATATTCAGAGAAAAATAGTTTTATTTGCTGTGAAAAGTGTTGATTCCTACAGGCTGTACTGTGAAGTCGATGCACATTAGTTAGCATTTCTTAGTATGTATGAAGTATTTCTTAGTATGTAGTTAGGTGTTTTCCTGAGGGAGAGAGTCCTTTATGCCATAGGGTGTAGGTATGTGCAAGTGTGTGATACAGTTGGTATCCAAAAGACCTCACATTGTAATCAGGCAAGAGGAACTGTGTGTGATTGGAAAACAAACAAACAAAAAAAACCCTTATAATATTATCCCAATTTACACCTACAAAACTGAAGCACAGAGAAATTACGGAATTTGACTGAGGCCACAGTACAAAAGCCTTGAATGGCATTAAATGCATGTTTTAACATCAGTTTTCTCCAAATAAATTGACAGTTTTGGAGATTTAAATACTTATAGTCCCACTCTCTGTTGAGACTGTAAGCAGGCTCAACTGAATTCATGACTGTTTGAAAAATAAGAAATTGCAAAGTGAATGAAAATAGCAAATGCCAGTCCCGTGCTATTAATAAAATGATGCAGCAGAGACATACAAAGTTATGCCTAGGGAAAAAAAAAAAGGCTTTAAAAGGAAAATAGAATATAGACAACTATGAATGAAGATTTAAAGTACAATGAAGATTACCTGAAAGCAGAATAGATTTAAGAAACACCTTGCAGAACGAAAATTACATCTCTTCTCTTCTCCCCGCTGATATTTTGCTCATAAGATTTTAAAAAACAGCACTGACAAGTTAATGCTTTACACCAATTAACATTTTCTCTATGATAGACTTTGAAGTTTCTGCATTCTTGGTGAAATCTAAATTACATGGTAAAATACTAAAATCGTGTTGTTTAAATTCTGTCATCTTCTTATGCTTGTGACAGATGAGAACCTATTTGCCTTTATTTTCACTCATTTCATTCAGTGGTTGCTACAATATTGACTTTAGGTTCCTATGCTTGGTAGGCTTAGAGGACTTTTGTGTGATGTCTGAGTGTGTAATGGTGCTATCAGGCCCTAAATCCAAAACATTTTCCAAGGCTGAAGCACAGATGTTGCATTCATTTCACTGAATGTTTGTTTCCTCTGTAGAAATCTAATTCAAACTCCCATGGGGCGGGTTTCCATCTTCTTGGTTCTGTATAAGAACCTCTCTTAGACTGTTGAATCTAGTATCTGTCTCCAAACAAAATCTATTCTTCATAAAAGCTGTCAATGTGCTGGCACTGAATTGACTGATGCCATCTGTATGTTGATTTCCACATTCTCTATGCACTTATGGCCTGAAATATGAAAGTTTTCTTTATTATACAGATAAAATCAGAAGCAGAAATATGTGGAATTATATTGCTTTTCTTGGTGTATGGTATTGAAGAGTAATGAGTCCTTGTTTTTGGGTTTTTAATCACTAGCTACTGATATGGTGAACTCAAAAATAAAGTTGAGCACCAGTATGTTTTAATGTAGCTGTGCATCAGGTTTTATTATTGTATCTTTATATCCAAATGATTTCTTCTTCCTATTTCTGTCCATGGTGTTCTACAGTTTTATGTCTAGATGAAGCAGTTTTATGGTTGAGAAGTTTTTTTCTAAAGCAAATGATGAATGTAACTTTACATATGAAATTGAATGCAACAGATGCATTCACTTATAATAGAACCTCAAAGATGCCTTGAGAGCAAAATGAAAATACATTAGTATGTCATTAAAGGAATTTTGACATTGTTACTAACTTAGATGAATGTAACAAAGTACATTTTTGACATCTCATTAGTTAAGTTGATTTCAGTGGAGTTGTACATTGGTAAATATTATAAAACATGACATTAGACCCTTGACTACAAGAGATGACTGGGAAATATAGTACGTAACAATTTGGAATTGATTTGTGAATTATTTTCTGAACCCACTTTTTGCATATGATCAACATGTTTTTATGTTAATCTTACATCAATCTTACATAGGTATTACAAAAATATGAATTTTGCCCCGTTCTTTTATTTATTTTTTCTTTTAAGTGCAAATACAACTATGTGACCTAGATACAAAACTACTTTATATTTAGGAAAGAGGTTGGTACATACACTCCCAGCTTGCCCATACCACTGGGGGTGATACAGTTTTCTAAAGAGCTGCTGTTTAATGATTGGTGTTATCTCTTGGGAACTGGCTTTGTGCAGGGACAGCTGAGAGCAATCAAAGTTTAGGATTCAGGAGCACATTGCACAAATGCATCTGTACGCTTTTTTAGGGGGGGTCCTGTTCAGTCTGTCACCAGCTTGGGTCAAAGATTGGTTGCAGACTCCAGCTTAATCTTGATCACATGGACCAGATGGAGCCCTTGCCTTTGCCCCGCACCTCCACAAAGGCTCTGGGGGGGCTTTGGTAGCGCATCATCTTGCAGTTCATAAGCTCTCCCTTTGGGATGTGTCAGGCAAACATCATGAAGCTGATATTTAACCAGGTCTTGCTGGGATGTCTTTGAGTACATTCCCATGCTCCCGTTTCTAGGAGGATTTATTCCATGTACCACACTCATTTAATATGCTGACTACATGACACTATGCTTATGGTAATGTAGTGCAAACGCCTCAGCCAAGCTGTAGTACCCAAGGTACTACAGACAGCTGCATTTAGTACAGGAACAAGTCAAACCTCTTCTGATTATTTGGGGCTTTGCCCTTCTTGGGAGTGTGCCAGTCTCCTTCCTTGCCTTAGATGATAATTGCCTCTTTTTTGAGGATCTACTAAAATGACAGTCTAGGGACTCTTTCAAAGGTGATAAAATTTAAATGATTATCAGTGCTGGTAGTTATTCGTATTTTCCTTTACAACCTTAAGAAATGTGGAACAGGACCTAGGAAGGATTTTGTTGAGTGTACTTTTAGAGTCATCTGATTTTCACTTTCATGAGAAATATATGAGGGACAAAACATGGTATTGAGACATTATTTGACAATATTCAGTCTTTCCAATGCAGACAAGATTGAATGGTGCTTCAAGTATGTTGTTGAATCTTTGCAAGATGTCATAATGTATAGCCTGCCTCATTCCTTATGTAAAGTCAGAAAATGTACAAAATTACTGAAAAGTTCATTGCTGAAATATAGAACAAGGTTCAGGGGCACGAATAAAACACAGATCAATCTAAACTACACAGAAATAACAGATTTGTTTTTACTGTTGTGTTTTGATCCCACAGTATAGTTAATGATAAGTGCAGGAGCTTGGATGTAACTTCCTGTAATATGATTTAATGATTGTATAGCATGGCTTCATCATTTCTGTATGTATCTGTTTCTAGAAATAAGCAGAAAAAGTCAAGAACTTCAAAATGGCTCAGTCAACAAATTGGCTAAAAGAAAGGAAGAAATTGAGCAAGGAAGAGAGACACGGCATTTTCACAATACTGCTAAAAGGCAGGGTGAACATCATTATAGGAGTGACCAGTTTATGGAAAGAGAGGCATTGTAATGATAAGGTGGGAAAGAGTACATATAAAAAGAATGGTGCAAAAAGAAAGTATGCTGGTTGGTGAGAGAGAAATTATATGATGATCTATGAAATGAGAGAGGAAAGAAGGATATGATGAAATGAAATTGCATTTAATGAGGTAGAAGAAAGGTGATTAGGGACAGAAGAAAAATAGAATTTAGTGATGAGAAAATCCTATTAAATTATCCAATAAATCTTCTTGCCACTTAAGGATTTCCCTTCTTTATTCTCCTTCACCTGAGGATATTTTCCGGCGTATTGTCTTAATAGTCAACCATATGAGAATGCCATTTTCCTTAGGAAGAACTTCCACATACAAGACTAGGAAAGCGATACAAGTATACTCCTGACACTTAGTCATACCTTCAGGCTTGCAGTCTACATAGTGTGTAGTGCTTTGTCAAGACAGTGTTTAAGATACTGGCATAACTTTATTCCTTTATCTAAGGGCTCTTCTTGTTGGCGCTGGTGAGTTTTGTGTGTGTTTTTACAGGGGGAGGGGTGTGTTATATTTGTTATTTATATCAGATACTACATATGAAACAGCTGTCCTTCCAATTTTCCAGTAATCTCCATTGCATAAGTTAAATCTCTGGACTTTGTGCAGTTCACTTGCTTTTAACATTGTTCAGTTACATATTACAGCTTTTAAAAACCCAAACAAAGCAGATAGAAGCAGCGATAGAATGCACGTAGCAGATGGCATTCCATTAGGAAATGATCGGTTTAGCCTACTGTAGTCTTGTCTGAATTATACTCAAAAGGTAAAGTGCACAGTATTTGTGCAGACTGTCTCTTTGCTTTCTCTTTTTGATGGATAAACAGTAAAATTCAACACTTTATGCCATAAAAACCTACTCATAAGACAATCTATCAAAACAACAATTACAATACAGCTGCTACTGCATTCTCAATGTGCGACCTTTCTTCCTTGATGTCATGTCATTGAGACCTAACTTGGCAAGAGCTTGCCTATTAGTTAAAATTTGATATGTTTGGACAGTAGGATGGAAATGCCAGCAAAATTACACATGGGAACCCATTCTGATTTTACACAAAAAGTATTTTAACAAAACGTCTGGAGAGACTTAAAGGCAATTCATGTTTTGGTCTGAGGCAGGGCTCTCTTTAAGTCAATGAGATAACAGAGATGGAGGAGTGTGGTGGAGGGTTGTCCTGAAAAAGTAGCACAGCTACACAAAGTTTTAATTTAATTTGCATATAGAAAGCTTTCCTGTGGTGTTACAGTAGATTCAATGCATCAACTAAACCATCAGTCCTAAACTGGTATGTTTTATACAGCTAATTGACCAGCTAATTGACCTGGAGATCTTCCTGGTCCTAATGACTAGTCACTGCTTGTTAATTTTTTATTTTTTTTTTCCATTTATTTCTTTTTGCAATAGTTTTAGAACTTCTACAACGCTTTTTAGAAGACTATTTTGCAGGAACAAAGAAATCCAGGTTAGTGTCATAAAAGAAATGTGGTGGTTCGGTCAAATCTTAATACTTACTCGAATATATTTTTATCCTTATCCTACAAACTGGGAGCAGAAATAAATGTGTGTTAAACATATCTTCCACCTCTGCGTCCTTCATGGGAAAACATTTTGAGGGTTACAGTTGCTCAAGTCTGTTTGTTCAGCTTGAAGCATGTTTCACAACTGTTCTGGTCAATTAGATAAGACTGATGTTGGTCAGCAAAGTTCTTGATTTTGCGTGCTATAATGTTGCAAGGAAGTTCCTGTAAGCAGTCATCCCCATCACACAGAAGTTGCTGAAATAAAAAACGAGCAAGCTGCTTTCCTCTCCTGTACTCTCAGGCTGATAACACTGTCTCCTGTATTCAAGTTAAGCCACCCATTGTCATACTGAAGATGCAATTGGCAGCATCTTAGAGAAATAGAAGTCTTCAATTATTTTAACAAGAGAACCAATATCTAAATAAAGCCCATATACCAGGATTTTGGAAATGTGTGTGAGTATGGAGAAAAGCATTCGTAACGACTGTGAAAAAGAAAAAATGCTGAAGTAATAGCACAGTTTAAAGAGAGAAAGAAACACATACTTTTAGCTCTGTGCTGTATCTGTTTCTTAAATATGTGGCATTAACAGCAAGGACTCTGCAGTAGTCCTAAAACCTCTCTTTACTGAGAAGATGATGTACAGAGCCTGGTATGCCAGCTGTTTTTCCAGCCAACGAGTATGGTCTGTTTTTTAGTTATTCACCAAATGCCCATTCTTTTAGTGGTGATTCTTGCATCAGGTTCTGGGCAGGTTTCAGCTGCATGTTTGCACCAAAGAGTCAAATTATATGTGAAGTAAAATTTGAAAAGAAGACAGCAAGAAAGATTTTTTTTAAAGAATATAAAATAAAACGTGATAGCAGTAGAAAGCTAAAGGAAGCTTGAATTGGCAAGAAGAGACAGGAAGTATTTTAAATTTATAATGAAAATTAATTATGCATTCACTGCATTTGAAGAGGTCAGACATGATGAATTTAAATAGTACATGAGAATGAAGGCCATCTTTTATGTTAAAGGCATTACAACAGGGCAATGTGAGGAGAGGCAGAGAAATAAAGGAAGCAAAGGGGGAAAATTGCAACATTGAGGCAATGAGTAACAAGAACATTAAATCTAACAGATTTGCTTTGTGACTAAATTGATTCACGATTTTCAAGCAATTCAAAATAATGATAATTTATTAGCCATAAAATTAGACTGGAAAAATGTTTAAAGCTGCTGAGGAAGTTAATAAAAGAAGGAATTTCATAGTGGATTCTCACCAGCTCGCAGCAACCTTTAGAAGTTCTGTACAATAGGGTAATTCTTTGTTCAAATTTTGTTCCTTTCTTCAGTGTAGTTGCTATGTATGCTCGTTGATGTGAAGTGGAAAATACTTTTATTTTTTCTTCTTTTTCCTGCTATCTCCTGTCAAATCTGTCCTGTTTTCACTACCCCATTTCATTTGTGAGTATAGTATATGAACAAAGCAATTAAAAACAAGTTTGTGGAAATGCCGTATGATATAAGTAGCTGTAGGGCTAAAACAGAATATTTTGAGCAACCTGGTCTAGTGGGAGGTGTCCCAGCCCATGGCAGGAGGGTTGGAATTAGATGATCTTTAAGGTCCCTTCCAACCCAAACCATTCTATGATTTTGCCCCACTTTCTGGAATACTGGAGTGCAGTTTTTGTTTGTAGGGACAGACCATACTGAATAACATGAGTAGAAGTACAGCACAGACTCTCTGCTTAGCACTATTTAAAGACATGTATGTTCTGAATGCATATATTCTGGGGTATTCTGAATTGTGCTATTCTGAAGATACCTCGTTACTCTGTCACCTTTCTGTTCAGAAACTTAGATACTTTGGAGCTGGGAATATCTTCTTGTGGAGTTGGGCAATACTTACTATGTCGCCTATGTGTTGCTGTCAGACCCAATAGTTTATTCTGACTCAAGGTATTGCTATGGAGCCTGAGGAGACACAAGGAGTGTGTGCACAGTAGCATGGTTAGGAAATCAGAAACTCACACTTTCCTAGTGAAAGGTGTACATTTAGTTACAAAAATTCCAGGTGAAGGGAGTCCTTCAAGAATTGTATTTCTGTGGCCCTGAGCTAAGGATTGTTAACAGAAAGTTAAATCTGAGAGGCTTAGTGGTTAAGAAGGGGAAAAAAAAGCTAGAACAGCAAATAGTAAATTGTCACCTTAGGCTTTTACAAAATAGCACATAAGAGAAATGGAGACTTTTTTTCCCCCCCTCAAGGGTGGTTTCGTGTACCAAGTTGTCCATGGGGTGCAAGGTTACCAGAACAGGATACTGTACCAGATAATTCCCCTATGACAGCTGTTATGATTCACTGGTTTTAATATTATCCTCGAGTTCACTTGAGGGAATTCTCCAGGCAAGCTTCTAAAGCATAACATGTAACCTAATAGCATTATTGTTTTTATTTTTATATTATACGCATGTTCTTCATTTACTTACGATCAATCTCTATGATGAAAATGGCACCATAATGCCTGTAGCCACAATTAGATAACCACGGTTAGGTTGAATCAATACCCATTCTTCTGAAGAATGTTATAGTGAAATTGTGGAGTATGGCTCTCATCTTTCTCCTGACAAATGCAATTATCACTAGAACCTGGTTCCAAGGCCCACCTAGTTCATGTAATAAGTTATTTACCAATTAAATAAGCCATCAGTAAAGGATAAGTAAGCATTTAACATATTTATGCAGTCCTCATATTTTAGAATGTTAAGTGTTTGGTGTGGTTTTATATTGATAAGTAGTTATTGCACAATGTTTGATGAAAAGTCTAGCAAGTTTAACAGCTGACAAGGGGATTGCTAGGCTTCTAGCACATGGGAGTTTTGATACCTGTTAAGGAGTGAGGGCTTTTCACGTTACATTTCCTTTTCTCTTTTGTTTGCCTTATTCTTCACCCTAGAGATGAGGGTAATTGTTATTCTGAGGGTAGAAAACTTGTATGATATGCCTCCTTACCCCCAAAGCTCTCGATGTTAATTCCCTCTCAAGTCTTCCACTGCATTCTGAACTGACAAATGGCTGGGTTAGTGCTAGTGCAGTTCTACTAAAATCATCAACACTGAAAGCTTTCTTATTAATTTGTCTTTTTTTTTTTTTTTTTCTTTGAGGACTTCACAATTCCCTCCCCTAGCACTGAAAATAAAGTCTAGCGTTACAGGTACTGATTTACAGTGATTTGCCGTTAGGTTGGCATGTTGGAGGGCACTTCTGCACAACTGCATGTTAGCCTGCTAGCACTCATCTACGTTCCTAATTTGCCTTTGATTTCATGGAGCCTAAATATTATCACCACACTTGGTGTGTTCCTTTAGATGATGTCTGAGAGTTCTCAATGGGATTATTAGTTTCACTGGGATTAGTCAGTTTCCATTGCGCAGCAATCTATGTGGTATATAGAGTGCTATAATATACAAGGAGATGTACCAAAGATAGGCTTACCTATCACTTGTCAAATGCACACGTCAAGTTCAAGCACATTGTTACAAAACACAAAATCCCTTTCTGATTCAGTTATGTTAGTGATTTTGCAGTATCAGTCGGGCCCATCAGCTTTTCATTTGCCCCATGAATAAGGTTCTGTGCGCTGGATAACAAAATGGAGATAATACACTCCCTAGATAGGTAAAGATTTGGCTGGGTACAGCTGGCAACGTGCGTATTTCCTAGCTGTGGCTTCTCTTTCATGGCTTAGTTGTGCCAGATGCAATTGTAGTTAGCTTTTCACCTATATCTAGTATAAGGAATATGGGGTGTGCAGAGATTTTGTGGCAAGGAGATGAGGGGGCAGGAGGCAAAGGAGCAAGTTGCAGGCAGAAGGCTAGATATTAGATTGTTCTGGGCAAAGAAGTTATAGATTTCCATGAGAGAGAAATACTAACCATAGTATGGTAGGGAATCAGCAGACCGTGTCAGACATCAGTTTGCATCTTAGAGAGGCAATGTATAAAATGGGACCATCATCTCCTGGTTTCAACTTCAGTTGAAATTCAGTTCCAATCGTGATTTTAATTTAAAATAAAACCCTATTCTTTTTCAACTTTGGGGGATTTAAAAATGTTTCTACATATTTACTGTTATTATTTTTATTTTATTACTCTTTCCTCAAACAGAAGTAGATTTTTTTTTCCTTTTAAAAAAGCAAAACAGGGAAAAAACCTTCCTTACTAGAAACCAATCAAATTTTCCTCATCGGTTAGGTTGACAGTAGGTTTAGCACATTCATTAATTATGACCGTGATTTGTTAGAACAAACAAGATTCTAAACCTTTAAGAGGCCTGGCATAATTATAAATAATAAAGAACCTTTAAAAATGCTTCAAGGCAAGAACTCAGTAAAGAAAAAGAAGGGAATATACTTTGAGACTATGCCACTAAAGGGGAGAGTACTTTTCTCTTCCCCTTTTGAAGACTTATGCAGGGTATGATAGCAATACATAAATGGTCTACAAGTATAGACGTTTTTGTTTGTTTGCTAGAGATTCATCAGAACAAAAATGCTATGAACTTTCACCTTCAGGACTGGAGGTATTTCTGCCCTCTTTCTTACGTGTCTGAACATATTTCCAGCTTTGGGGCATCTGTCTTTGCCACTCACTAGATAAAATTCTACAACAGCATTGATTAAACGGGGAAGTTGGCTCTGTCAAGTGATTTTCTTCTTTTTGCTCTTCAGGCCCTTACAAGGATCTGTGGAGGTCATCTCTCTAGACAAAGTCCCCACGAAAAAATGGGCAACCACCTTTTTCAGAATTATCATCTCACGATAATTAACCAAAAGGGTTCACGTTGCTTTTGTTGCCTACCAGCCTACTTACTGACCAGAACCAAAATATTAATGCTGTGGAAATCAGTTGCCATAAATCACTACAGAGCTGCTTTTTGTATGCAAACTAATCAACTGGCACAGTCAACTACTGCATTTAGGGACCCAACTATTCTGTGTTACAGGCAGACAGTGTGGTGATTTAGTAGGACAGTGCGAAGTTTATTGATCTCAGATCTTGAGAGACTTGCTATTGTATACAAGAACATACATATATATATATGTATATATATATATGCACTACAACATATTACGATATATTGTAAAGGTCAGCGTTCATTTATTTTTTTATGAACAGACATCTACACTGAAACAATGAAAGTGGAGTGTGCAGTGGTGTGAATAAACCTCATGGCAATGTTTTCAGATGAAGCAAATACCTGTTTGTAACAGGTACAATTCTGTTTGTCCTGATCTGCCCTGTGTCTCCATATTTACGATTATTTATTTACAAATATAAATTTCCATTTTTATATACCTCATCCTGTCAGCATGTGCCTTTTAGTGCTGTAGCTACTCATTTCTGTGATAGATCACCAGTATAAACAGTAGTGTCTTGTCTTACTGTCTCAGGATTAGTTCATATCTGTATTTTCTGCAGGGGATTTGCATCCACCAGTTGCTACACCTCTATCTCACTGCTATAAGCATGACCATGAGAATCGGAAAAAAAAAAGTAATGCAACCAAATAATCTGCTCATCACTTAACAGTAGAACTTCAGAAATGATATTTTTTTCCTTCTCTAACCTTGAGAACTCCTTTATCAAGGAAATACAAAAGTGCATATGCAGAGATCTGTATTCACCTCTTTGTAAAACTCATGTTAAGAAGGGCTCCGTGGCTGCATTTCTGGGGCAGTTCCAATTAAATTAAAGGAGCTACTTCAGCTGAATTTGACTTACTAACATGTCTTTCTTAATATGTAAGATTTGATGTTGTGAATGTACTAATTTAGTGTGTTTATTTTGTAACTACATCAGTTTATTGGAAGTTACATCTATGATAAAATGGTGTACGGTCAAGGTAGAACAGACCCACTGGACTGTGTCAGTCAAGAAGAGAATATTGTGGACCGTGAGAGCGTCTGTGACCCAGAAAGTAGCACAGAAATGCATTTGCTCTGTGTGCTGATGACATACACTCACTTTGTTTTTTGAAGAACTTGGTCACTCATTTTCCCACTCTGTTATGTTTATTGGACAAGTTCCATGTAGCTCATGATCAGCAGAAAACTAAGGTCGTCATACCATTAAAATTTTTGGCATTCACAGTTAGGCACATTTTTCCCCTTTAAACAGAACACAGCTTTGAAATACATACATTTTAAAACTCTAAAGCCAACTGTAGTACTTTGTATTAGGCAGGTAGGTTAATGACTGGATTTTTCAAAAAATGCTGGTGCCGACAACTTGAATTGGCAGTTGCTCAGCTATTCCAAAACTCAAGGTATCTACTTAGGTACATAAGTGTAAATACCTCTGACTGACTTAAGAATTATGCATTACCTTTTTGTCATGATCTCTTTGTGGCTTGGAGGGTGGTCTTCCTATTTTTCACTTGACAAAGAATTAATGGCCACAGAAAACAGACTTGGATCGAAGTGTCTGAGTATAAACCAGCAGAGAAGTGAAGGAATTGGTGTCTGAGTCTCAGATTTTGTATGTTTAATATCTGAACAGTTCATCCTTGTATGTGAAGTTGCTGCATTGACCTGATGGTCTATGACATCAGTTGAAAGGCAGATATTTGTGTCCTAGAGCTTTTTTCAAAACTGAAATATGAGTTTTTAATTCTCTGGTACTCAGAGAGATGTTGTCCTATTGCATTAGGTATTCTAGAGAATGCATATATTATATCGCATAATGTGCATATATCTAATGTTCTTACAAAGGTAATTGTATTATGATTAAAATGGCCAACATAAGGAAAGAGATGTCTTAGGAACTTCAAGATTAATTCAATATTGAGAAGGCTGGTTCTTCATCTGAAAACTTTGTGCTCCGCCTGGTGTTTGTCCTGTGGAGTTCTCTTCTATTTCAGTCCTTTTTTTCCTGTCATTATCCTTGGTGGCTCTGCACTGCCTGGGGTTTCTCCTGTGGCCTTTTTTTGCTCTCCCTATCATTGGGAAGGAGACTATTGTGCATTTTGGGGAATTAGAGCTTTCATCCAAGGTGTGCAGACCAGACGTGATGCTTCTCATTTGCAGATTATTTTTTCCCTCTTTCCCCCACTGTCACCCACACCACATGTGGTTTGTGCTGCAGGGTGACTGCTGTTTGTACCAGGAGGTGGTCTTGTTCATTCCCTATGTGGTTCTCATTCTGCCTTGAAGCCAGAAAGGCACAATTTCAGCTGCTGCCTGTCCTGTGGTTCAGGCAGTACAGAACCAGGAAGGTTTCACAGGACTTGTCTGTGCACAGCTGTGTTTCATGATGCTCTTCTGTGGATTTTGGAAGATCCTGTATTTAAAATGATCAAAATTCAGTTTTAACAAATGCTTTTGTGCACATTTCATAGCTGTGCCCAGCCTGCTCTCCACGTTTTGTGCAGAGAAGGCAAGACGATTTCAAAAGGAAACGTTCTGTGCCTTTCTGGATAGCATCCTGCTGCTTTGCAACCTTTTTTTGTTGTTCCTCTTTTATTTTTTCTCCCTCCATCATATATTAATTCTGTCTCTTCTTCCTTCTGAGACAGATGGTGAGCTGGTGATACTAATGAGCTCCCTGCTGCCCAGGGAAGGCAGAGTGAAATGGTTTGTGTTCTGAGAGTTAACAGGCTGAGCACCCTCACTATGGATGTAACATGTACGTGATGGAGGGTTTGATGCACCACATACTGTAGCAGACTTTCTTCACATCAACCTATGAACTGTGTTTCCCCAAGAGAACAAATTCCCAAAACAGCCTACCTAATAGTCCAAACCTTACTGTGTTTATGGGGGTATTGTTGTGAAAGGTGCAATAATCTCCTGCTTTTATCGAGATGGAGAGAGCATTAGGTTGTGGACACATGGAAATTGAATGCCCTGCTTCTCTGGCATTAGCACATTGAGAAATAAAAACAAAGAGCACCTGCTGTTCCTCAGAATGGTTCTTTGAACATTATAAACACTTTCTCGGCAGAAGGCCATTCTTTTCTGGGCTAACTTAAAAAAAGAATGCAATTAATTATAGGCAGTGCAGACCTCTAAGGTAACAAAATGCAATTATCCAGGGATTCATGATGGATTCAGTTATATCTTGTTTAAAATATGTCAGAAAGTGACAATAAGTCAAAACTGACTTGTACTAAGTATGCAATTAAAGATAGGTCCAGTTGGCCTGCAAATCTAGCAGTTGCAATCTTGTGGCTAGTTCAAGGGTAACTACAAAGTTCCCAAATGGTGGTAGTTATGTGAATCTAGCATAATGAGGAATTTTTCAAAACCTAATATATTGGTTACGATGCTGAGAACTTTCTTAATGGACTCATTAAATGTTCTCTCTCCAGCAGAGATCACAAAGAGAGATGTATCCATTTCTCTACAGTCAGCAGAAAAACGGCAGTGACACAAGATGTCTAATTGAGTGAATGCAAACCATTCACTTTTTATGTTTAAAAACAAATAAATACTAGTATCAGAATATGTGTCTCTTAATGTGAGGTCTTTTGATCAAGAATACAGCATTTTGGCACTGGAATGGAGAATGTTAAAAAAAACTCAGATGTTTGCTTGCAATTACCACACAGAGAGATATCAGGTAAGTTTAAGGTATAGGTGATAGTTAATTTAACCTGATTAACTGTTATAGCTGATAAAGAGGTGTTGGTCTCTTATCAAAGCAGGTACTTTGATGTCTGCTGATATAGAATAGTACCCAGTCCACATTTAAGTTAATTACTGAATACTAGCAAGTAACAGATGTGCTGCAGATGGCTAGGGTGATTAAAATAAAAAAGATCACAAATAAAGATTTTACAGGTTTGGAAGCTAACAATAAATAAACAGGTTAAAAAGCGCTATATTAAAAAACTTAAATATTTTAGTAATTGAACTGAAAATGGGTTTGATTCTTTATTATCAGTCTGTTGCTCTGAATAGGTTTAAAACAAAGTAATGAGTTACAGACTTAAATAGAGATGGTTTTCACATCCGAACTTACTAGTACTACACCGGCAGTTACTTTGCAAAACTGTGTGTGTACTCTCTTCTTGGGTCTGTGCTTTCACCAGATTTCAGTAAGGACATAAAATGAGGGGTCAGTATGAAAGTGGCTGATGGTCGTTTTTTTTTTTTAGAATGTACATTTACTGGAAGGAAAGTTTTTTTACAGAAATGAACTGGTTTCGCAAAAAATGCTTTTACAAGTATTTGTGCTTTATGACTGGAAATCCCACCCTGAAAAGAGAGGGAGCCATGTATAGATATGCAAACACCTATCTTGGAAGAAGTGAGTTGGTCCTGTAGCCAGTGTAACATCTGGAAGCTGAACCAAAAATTCTATAGGACTAGTGGGTATCTCCACTACAAAGCTGTTGTTTTTTTTTTAAATTTTATTTTATTATTTTTATATTTTTTTTTTCCAGTGGGGGGCTGATTGAGAAAAAACCTTGGCAGGTCTTATTTCATCTTTCTTTTCATCCTAACTCAAACCATGGCAATTTATGGAGTCTCAAAACTTTCATGTGACAAGAAAATGGTTTCCTGCCCAGCTATAAGAGGCATCATTGTAAGATGAGAAAGATTACGAAATGTTAGTAAAGGAAATGATACAATCCCAGTAATTTAATCATGTATTCGCAGGTTGACCCAATTTCTAAATTAATAATAAAAATGTAAACCACCTTGCCGTGAGATCTGACCTCTTAAATAGGTAAGTGGTGTGACATTGAATTAGCCTAAAGGGGCTTAGCATATGCAGTATACCACACTAAGTAACCTGTGCAGAAGACCTGTCATAGCATAGTATTCTGGGCAGAATGTAAAGAAAAATAAGTAAATAAATATTAGTTCATAATGACATGTTTTTTCTTTTCTTTCTTCTTTATTTATTTATATATATTTCTTTTCTGGTGGAATTAAAAAATCAATGAGAAAATGTATGACCTTTGCTTTAAGAAGGTATTTTTATTATTAGGGGAAATAACTTCTTTTTAAAAGACATTACGGAATGTAGGTAGACTGTTTTTTTTTTTTTTTTTTTTTTCAGGATTATCTTGTAGGTATTTTCGCAACCAATTGTTAAGGGGGAGGTTATCAATAAAGAGGTGAATGATCAGCTTCTACTGTTTATTGTAACAGACTGCACTGTAGGAATGTGACTGATAACCCCAGTCACTGTATAGAAAGGCCATAGAAATTTCTCCCTATATGTTAAGACATTGTGCTTTTTGTCCTAGTAAACTTCTGTACTGTACAAGTCATTTAAAATTTATTCTTGTGGAAGTAGCTCTGGTGGTAGAATCACAGAACACCCTGCTTGTGGGATTTTCTTCTATCCACTGTAGCAAGAAACTTCATTGCTGTGCTCCCCTGACCTTTCTCTTCGACTCCTGCAGCACTCTTTGACTCTGCAGTTGTCTCCGTGCCCTTTTTGGAAGGGGAAGACTTTCACAGTGCGTTCTGTGGCTGGTTGCAAGTGACATGACGGCATGCAAGCCAGGTGGCTGCTGCATGCCAGGCCCCATAATGGCCTCTTCCATTTGTCTTTCCCTCAGCAGAGACGCTAATTGGGTCTGTATTCTTTATCCAACTATTACTATTCAAGAAACTTGCAGGAGTTTGGGAGTTTGGGGGTTTCTCATCCTCTGAAATCTGGGCCCAAAAGCTACTTTGGAGGAGGGAAGGAAATGAAGGAGAAAACAAATGATCGTGTAAGTCTTATTTTCTTAGGAAGCCAGACTAAAAATGTGTATCTAAGACTTGTCTCACACATTATATATCAAGCAGAAGGCATCCTCTGGTGTATAGGCAGAGTGGGGAAATTTAATTACAGGGGTGACCAAGAATTTAAAACTGACTAAAGGCTGTTGCCATGTGATAGCTCTGGGGTTTATTAGTTCAAAAATGGAGTTGCCATTTGTTAAGTCTGTAACATCACTGATTTTACAGCATTATGCTTTTCTTTCATGTATGTTATAGGTAGTTATTATCTATTTCCAGCTGTTTCCTCTCAGGTCATAGACAGCAATGGCATGATTACATGCATTAAATATATATTTATATATATTTTATATTGTATTATATATTATATATAATATACACATATAATATATCATATATATTATATATATATACATATATATATAATATGCATATATATTCTGTTTGCCAAAACGTGTTGTATTTTTTCGTGGTCTTTCTTGTGAGAAAGTACACACTAGATGCACTGCAGAAATTTCCTTGCACTGTTCTCTCATTTTTTAAATTTGGTTTCTATTAATGCTTTCTGTTAGTTCTCATTTCTGGATGTGGTGGAACATTATGAAATATAATGTAATTGGGTTCTTTCTTCAGAGTAGTTTTAAGTTTGCATTGTCTCAGACACCGCCTTAAAGAATTAAATGAGAAGGAAAAAGAGGAATGTTGACTTTCCCTGAACTTGGATCACAAAGCACCTTCTTAGAAATTGTTTCAAATTTCCCTCATGTCATACAAAAAAGTCCTTCCTTTCCCTTTAGTTGTGAGACAAATTCCCCCTACCCCGAGAGGCACAGAATGATGGAGGCTGAAGGAGTATTTTGAAATTTTTAAGCTTTTTAGTTGGAACATGTGCTGGTGTTACTGTGGAAACCTGGGAAATACTTTCCCAGTAAAAATGAAGTGAGAGAAAATGCCTTTTCAATGCTGAATAAACCGCCTCTGCTTTAAATATGGAGAAGCTTTGGTATTTTGGATTTAACGAGGCCTAAATATGTCAACATTGGAGGCTGTTTGCTTCTGTTAAATAGTTGGCACGCTATACTAGCTGGCATTGTTGTATTTGGTGTGTTAAAATCCTATTCAACTCATCGTTTTGTAAACTATATGGATTTAGCTCTTTGGCCTGACTTCATATTAGGTTGATCTTTCTAGTTTTAGGGTGAACCACATCTGCTCTTTATTTCATTTTTGTCCAAATGTCTTGCTATTTCTTCTCTTATGCATTAATATGCATATTACAAATTAATATGAATAATTCTTTTGAATAAAGCCAACCCAAGAAAATGATGCATCAAGTGATGCATTTGAATTGTGAACTGAGGAAGTGTAGCTCATTAGGACTCTCTAAAGCAGCCCATTGGTGTTTCAAATTGTTTTCTGACCTTCTTAGCCAGGGACACAAGTCTCAAAAGTATGGAGTGGGTAGGTGTGCAGCGCCATATCTGAAATCTGAACTCCCAAAGGAATTATACGTTACAAGTGACTGTTCTATAATCTACTATCAGATTCTCCACCAAAAATAGTTCTAGTCACAAAGTCAACTTATGTTAGTGTATAGAACACATTTTTCCTCCAGTGCTGCTACATTTTTTTTCCTTCTCCTGTGGATGGTGTGAAATGACTACAATAAATTATTTCCTTTGTTGTAGCGCATATCTCTCGTGAGTACAATGCTAGAATTATAACGTAAATTTTTAATATCCAATCCTGAGCACTGAAGTCAATGGAAACTTGGCACATAGGATGATGAGATTATCAGTTTAAATTCAGCAAAAAGCGTGTAAATGCTATTGCTTTACTTGGTCATTTTCCATGAAGTAGTTTAGGAATATCGAGTTCTTTATTTTTCTCCAAAGATTTTGATAGCCTGCTTAAAAAGAAAAAGTTAAAAAAATAAAAAATAAAAAAATCTAGGGGATCATAAAAGAAACTCCTACAGAGTAGATGCAGAACTGGTCTGAGAACTTTCTTAGCAAGAGTCATTACTGCTTCACTGGGAAAACAGAGAAGTGAAATGAATAGGATTCTCTAGAGATCTGCTTGTGTTCAGGGTCAATCAATTTTTATTAGTGACCTGGCTGATGGAATAGGCATCATATATATGTCAAGGAGTCTGAAGGGCTTGTAAGTATCTTGGAAGGCAAAATTAGAATTCAAAATGATCTTGACAAACTGAGGAAATGATCTGGGTAAAGAGAGGGGATTAATTAGTGGGTATAAGTGTAAACTATTGCATTTCAACAGGAATTGCCAACTTTACAGGTACTAATGTTGTGGACAACTTACAGGAATAAAAATTGGGTATTACAGAAACACAAATTGAACTGCAGTCGTGTCCTAGTGATGCACAAAAGCCAAACTTCATGCTGGAAATATACATATCTGAGTTTAAATGCAGAAAATGTGAAGATGTCCTTTTGGTCAGTTCAGCTTCAAATTTCCCCGAGTGGGTCTGGAGAAGAGCATTGGGAATGATGGAGGATCTAAAATGTGTTCTGTGACAAAGACCAAAAAAAAATGTGACTTATGTGTTTTAAAGAAGAGTAGTAAATGAGAGATTTGGTAACAGCCCTCAAATATGTTAAAAAAAAAATCAGCAAAAAGGATACAGTCTCCACATGCATAGTGCTAGATGATGCAATTTAGAAATTAGGGAAGACTTTACAGAATAATATGCTGTTTGGATTATTTGCCTGAGGAGGTTATAAAATCCTCATTACCAGAGGTTAATAAATATATAAACCAACATCTGTTAGGGATGACAGAGATATGATTCACCAGCCTTGGCTGCAGTGGAAGTAGAGTAGTCTTCTTTTGGAGAAACTTGCAATTCTGTTTTTTGGTTTTCTAAGAGGTTTTGTTTGTTTGTTTTGTGATTATAAGGACAAACTGCTTTTATCTGATTTTATCTGCTCTGATATCTTGATGGTAAATAAAATATAATGTTAGTGTTATGACACTTTTTTTAAGTGTTAGATTTATTTTGATTACTACTGTGACCTCCTGAAAGCAGTAATTTGGAAAACACAAAACTGTTAATGGGCTGCATAGGCACATTAGTCTATTTGGGATTAGACTTTATTTCTAGCTTCAGCAGAAGTTCTTACAATAAAGCAGAATTTGGCTCTTTGTCTTTGGTCTTATTCATACAGATGCGGTGTTACAAGTGGTATGAAACTTGTATGGAAAGTAGCATAAAATAATACTGGAAAGTAGCATAACATCACAGAGAGGAATAACTTTAGTAGCATCTGATGAGGATTTGGGATCCTGTTGATGAGGATTCTGTTTCTTTTGTTCTCGCTTTCCCATCCAGAGATGGACATAGCACAACAGGCAGGGCTCCAGGTGTTGTTTAATGTAGGACATCTGAGTTAATCCTTTGTAGAGGTGAGCGGTCACCAGAAATCCCACAGACTGAAAGCCATTCTGCTTGCTCCCAGTACCTTTCATCCTATGATTTTAGAAAAACAAAACAAAAATGCAATCAACTAACCAACAAGTAATTTCGAGTTGGGGTGAGTATACATAGAACAGAATCAGCTCAGGAGCCTGGACCCAGCCAAAGCCTGATGTTGCATTGCTAAGAATAAATTCCAGAGCTCTGGAAGACCATCCTTCAGCATGGACTGTGCCCCAGTAAGTGTGTACAAACCATGCTCTGCATCCAGGTACCTTAGTAAGGACACCATAAAACACTTACTTGCTAGAGAAAGCAAGTTTTTGATCCTCAGAGGTGTGGATCACATCATTGTGGATTACAAGTGTGCTGGAAACTGGTGTTTCAGTCCATAAAATAGATCCATAATTAAGTAATGGAAGGATAAAGAGCTAAAACATTTTTACTGAGAAAAAAAAATAGAAAAAAGATATTTTCCCATCAGTTGTATACAACAGTGAAATATTTATAGGCACTGTGATAGAAAATTGGAATCCTAACAGCAAACTGCAACTTATACTTGAATCGAGAAGCTGCTTTTTTATTTTTCATGCTTTGCATGTGTTCACATTTCTGTCCAAATGTATTTTCAATTCCTTTTGTTACCTTAAATATCATCCATCTTTTAGATTTTGAAGAACAGACACAAGGCTCTTTTGTTCTGAATTGCCACATTGCTTCATGGTTTTATCCTGTCACATAGCAGCAAACACTTAGCTGCATTAGCTGGCTTAGAGCATCGTGCAAAGTTCTACAGGAATTTGATACTGTACACAGATGTCAGCTCCACTGTAAAGGTAAAGCACTGAAACCTGATCCCATTATAACTGAACTCAATCTCAATGCTTGCTGTCATTTAAAAATAAAAAAAAAAATCTGTCAATGGCTGTAGTAATAACAGCAGCCCACTGCAGCTCCTCAAGGTTGTGAGCATTGCCAGATGAGAGTTGGAATTTGGTTTATATGATTGTTGTATGATTGTTGTGTTGTACAATGATTACCACTTGAAAACACTTTCATATATGAACACTCTCCATATGTATGTGAAGAAGAGGAGCCAAGATGTGTTTGTGGTACTGACTGATGACATTGGTAATTTTCTGTAGTGAAATCAAATTTTTATGAAAGCTGGAGCATTCCAAACTACATTAGAACATGAAATTCCAAGGTTAAGACTGAATTCAGGATGTTTCTGAGTGGTGAAACATTGCCAAAAAGGCACAAGTGTGCACCAGATGAAGAAACCCTTGTTCTGTAGACCTTGAACTGCTCTGCCTGCACTCTTCTGCTGAGTTTGACTCGAGTTTCTGAGAAGAAACAAATGCGCTTCAATTATGACAATAACTTTTAGTTTAGCATGGAATAACTTCTCAGTTAAATGATTCTTAACAACTTGGATAAGTAGAGTTTAGGAGGAAAGTTATTTTTATGAATGCTCTACATATTGAATACAATAGGAAAGTAACAGTTACAGGATACACTTTTTTGAAGTGCTCTTTAGAGCATTAATTGTTATTTATAAAGTATGTTATTCCCTATTGGCATGGTTAGTGGTAGCTAGTAGACAAATAGGACAACACTGGAATATCTGCTTGGCTCTGGAGGAGCAAGTGGCTTTTCTCTGGAACGCACAGTGGCTCTGGCTCCTGTGATAACTCAAGAAGGGCTGCTGTCAGTAGGTCTTCTCTGCTGCAAGTTCTTCCAAGCTCCTACATGCACTGAGTGGGGCATTTAACAGAATCAGTACTGCTAGTAGTTGTTACTACAGGCTTTATGGAATGTAATGCAAATTCCAGGTTTTGTACTGCTGGTTTTTGAAACCAATTTCGGGCAATATTCCCTGCAATGCAGAACCTGTTAGCAAAACCAAGGGCAGGAATGGTAGCATTCCTCTCATACTGAGGTTTAAATGAAAAGCCAAATAATACCATTGTGGAATCAGAGGAGTCTCTATGGCCATTAATTTTCCTTGGAAATCTTCCCTATATTTCAGCGTGTTTGAGGTTGTGATTGAATTTGGTTTCAAACAGGAAGCATATGGCAGTGGGCTGGGGAACTGGGACATTGCTGAGATACAGAACACGCAAAAGAAGCCACACAAGTAATTGAATCACTTGTTATGGTTGAGTAGAGCAGCAGAAAATTGCGAGTTTTCTGTGAATATTAGCTCACATTTGAAAATTATTTCATTTCAATCCTGTCTAGACCTATCTTGTGTTCATTTCCTACAAATAGGCTTCAGCAAATGGTAGGATTTGCCAAATCAATACACTTAAAGTATGCATTCCAGAATACTCCAGGATGGTAACTGGAGTTTATAATCACAAATGCTCAGAAGGGAAGCCTGATTCTGTAAGTCACAGCCGATCAGGCAAAAACTAACTCAGCATGTTACCTTATGTTCTATCAGAGCTCATGTATCTTCATCAAACACAGCTAAGAAGCTACAGATCAAGAATTCCTTTACAAATAATGACACGTATTGTTTATTTTTCACATAATTTACAAACAGAAAAGACATTTTTTTTGAATAAATACTAGAATGCAACATTCAGTAATATTCTTGTGTATTGGGAAGTATTTAGTGCTCATATGCATAGAAAACACAAGTCTCGATTCCAAGCATTTTACTTTTTATTACAGGCTTGGAGGGTGGATTGTCTTCTACCACTCAGCATCTCTTCCTTTCTTGTGTACATCTTTGTAGAATATTTACCATATTCAGAAAAGGCAATTTGCCTGACCGTTCTCAGGGCTTTTCCTTTTCTCTCTTATAATAGAAACTAGGGTGGTGAGGGTGGTAAGTGAATTTGGAGAGGATAGGCTAAATCCAGAGTAAGTAAATGGAGATAACACAGTAAAATAAGCAGACTACTGTAGATTTAAATGAACAATTTTCCAGCCATCTGTCATGTTTTTCTCTGCAGAATTGATGGCAGGGTACCAAAACTGTAGAGTAGTTAGTGATAGCTGTTAGAGGTATCTGTACAATGCCTTTATGTAGTGGTTCACAAATAGTGAGGATAGATCGCTGGTGATCTCTAAGTTTGTGGGCAATGCATCACAGATAATCTGTGGAAATACATTGCAGGTATGCTATTTTCAATTGGAAATGTAAAGCATAGTGGTATTTGAAATATTCTGACAGATGCACTTATCCGAAGTTTTTGGAACCACTTGCCAAAAGACAAATGGACTTAAGGCACTTTTCTTCTCTTCCCTGAGATGGGACAGTAAATTGAAATCAAGCACTGATATGCTAAAATAGCACATAATAGAAAATTCCAAAGCAATTACAAATAGGTCTTCTCATCCATGTGCCAAGGATGCCTGACTTTGCTATCAATACTGTCAGTGATGCTCTACCTGCAATTTAGATGAAATCTGTGCTTAGCATGCCCAGCTTTCAAAATAAGGAATAATGCATTTTTCTTCCCTTGCTGACACTATACACAGAGTCTTCTGTAATCACAGTGAAAAGATAAGAATAAAATGGGGGAGAAAAAAAAGAACAGTAGCAAAAACCAATGCTATTCTGATGGGGAAAAGGCAAAGAAAAGATAGGTATAAAAGGAAGATTGTATGTGTAATTGGTGCTGTGATGTTAATTTGAAAAGCAATTACTAAAGGTCAGCTATCTCCAAAGGCAAACTTTGCTCTGCTGCTCATGGACTTGTAGGATGCGGGGAGAGGAGGGGGACCAAAAGCAAGAGGCTTACAGGAAGTTACAAGTAGGAATGGGGTGGGAAACAGAAGGTAGCTGATAATATTTTTCCCCTAGAGAGACATTAGGTCTTTTAATAATGAAATCACATACGCTTCTAGTTATCGTGTACCTAACAGTATGGCTTATTTACTACATCTTCAAGGCACAGAATGCTCCGTTCCTGTTTTGTTATACCTCTGCCTTTGTGTAACCACTGTGCTAGCAATGGAGGAACAGTGCAACTAATTCCCTCCCACGTTATTCTGTGGCATTTGGCACATTTACTAACAAACACAACATCTTATTTTTTCCCTCAATTCTATACCTAAAAACTTGAAGAGGCAATTGTAAAGCATGAAATTGAAGCCTGAATATCTACATTCAGTATGCGTAACTCGAGCTGTATTTTCTTTCAGATACTGCATTAAAATATGACATAAATATTCTTCTTTTGTTTCCTTTTGCACTTGACAGAATGTGCATTTAAATCTGAGAGTCTGAATGTGGTGTTATTTATTATTGTAGTTGTTGTTATTTAGTAAAGCCACAGAAATGAAATTGTGAGTAAACAAAGCATCATAATAGGCACAACTCATAGTTTGCTCATAAAGTATTTGTTGCATTAGTTCAACTCTATTGTTTGGTTTGAAATTAATTACATTTTGAATACCAGTGTGAATAACTTATTGGTTTGGAATCACTTGAAATTTCTTATCAATACATTAGCTAATATCCCTTACTTATAATTTGCATTCTTAACAGAATAAGAGACTCAAAGCAACATCTTATTCAACCTTTTAATAATCATTTACAACTTCCTATGATCATACGGTAGTTACCTTCACTTTTATGTCCTTCAGTGTCTTAGAGGCAACAGGTATCAATATGGTTCTATTTTTTATGCTTTGTGGCAAAAGCAGAAGCTTCAACGTCTTACAAAGTTTGAAGGCTTTTGAGGAATCTGAAGCTCAGTTGTGTTAAATGTACATCTATCTATGTAAATAAGTGAAATGTTAGAAGAATCTGAGGTAGATGCAAAAACTAAACCCAGGAAAAAAAATGGAATCTGTAAGTGCTAATCAAAATGCTGTCCACACATAGCTGCTGAATAGGCCATATATGGCCAATACAAATACAGGTGTGACGTGACTGTTCATTGTTTCACCAGATTAGTCAGTTCCTGAAGACAAAGCATTAATGTTTGAGGACAATTTCTCTATTTCTCTGGGATTTCATGGGTCACCTGATTATCATATTTTGTATTATTTTTGTATTATTCTTACTAATCTCATGCTGTACAGTAGATGAAATTGTGAGAAAGTAAACGCGAGGAGTGCAACTATATTGGAGAGAGTTGGAACTAAAGAACACTTTTCCTCCTGAGATACTTATGCAGCAAAGCAAAGGGTCTTTAACAAATACAAGAAAAAGAAATTGCTTTTTTTTTTTTTGTGTGTGTGTGTGTAATATTGCTAAGTAAAATGAGAAAGATTTCCTTCCTCCCTCCTTAAACCAATCTGTCTCATTTTCATGCATCTGAACTGCAGGAATAGAGTCCCCAGTGTTAGTGACAGAGGAACAAATAGCCCCCTTTTTATGCATTGGACATAATGATGAAATAATACGTCATCAGATAGGCTGCTTCTCAAATTTTCCCAAAATTTGCTCAATAACAAGTGACTCAGCTTTTTGGGTTCTGTAGATGTTTCTGGAAAGGGTTTTGTATTTCTTAAGTCCTCTGTCTGTTAGTATAGCTTTTTTCTTGTTACATAATGTGGTCTGTGTTTGGCCTCAAAAAATAATGTTCTTCAATAACAAAAAGAAAACCCACAAAGAATAAAAAGTGGCTTAAGAATTGCTGTACTTGTCCTTAATCATAAAGTGGAATAATGAAGTTTGTCTTGCTTAAAGTACATTACAGATGACCCTACTGTCCTAACTCGTTTACTATTATTAGATCTTTTCAAACCTGAAAAGTGCTGACATCTTGTCATTAATACTCTTGTAAATTCTGAAGTAAACAGATTTCAAAGACACTCAACTGTTAGTGTGAAGACAAGGTCAAAGAGTTGAATGACAAGTCCTCCTGGTACAATAAGACTACCCATCAATCAGTTTTACTAGCAACTTCTTAATAAAGAAAAGAGAACTGAACGTGACGAAATAATATCTTTAAAAATGTATGTGCATGATGTCCATTTTGGTATCCTTGGACTAGTAGTTAATGAAGAACTAATGTCAACTGTTACATATGATCTAGAAATATGGCAGTCTATTGTAGAAGAACCCTTTCTGCAGTTGAAAACTGCTCAAAGGGATCTTGTCAAAGTCTTAAAGTGAAATTCATAAATAGAAAAAATCTATTGTGTCAAATCTTTCTTTTCTATTGTATTGCTGCTAGAAGATATATTAAAGTAACTAAAATAAGTAAGATGGGTAGATTTTATCTAAGAATTATCAAATTTTAGTAGTGGTCACTCAAGGATGGTAATTTACCTCCTTAAAAGTAATTTTCTTTCAGTTATTAAATATGCTTTTGTATGAGCATGCAAGCTATGCTGTCAAGGCATATGGCAAATACATAGCTCAGAAGTTAGGTCATTTTCCAATAACTTTCTGTTGAAAGTTTTTAGAACTTTTTAGCCTGCTCAGTGGTGCAACTGTGTTTCCTCTCCCTAAATTTTCAATGGCATTGATTCTGTAGGATTAGATATTGCAGATAGTGATAAGTGATAATGTTAACTACAGCCAATCTACCAGTTTAACAGTAGGACAATATCTAAATTTAGACAGATGACCCTAGAAGAAGGAATTCCCCTTTTCAATAAGTAAATGTATAGGAACAACAAAATTATGATTCAGATCTCTCATTTTTATTAGCATAGGATAATAAAAATTAGACAAAATACAAAGTGCCTACATGTGAAATGACTTCAGAAGCATTCAACATGAAGGTATTATGTCTTTAAGATGTGTTGCAAAGCTTTTTCAGCTGGTCATTATCTCAATGGTGATGATAAGAGTTTGTCTCAATAAAAAGAAAAGAATAGGAAGTTCATATCTGGAGATTCAGTCTGATTCAGGAGAAGAGAAAAAAAAACACCCTCTGTCCTTGAAATTAAACACTGGAAGAGATCTTTGGTAAACATGGTGCAATTCTGTGGGTCTGCTGCAGATTTCCTGCATGACATTAAGCTTTTTCCTCTTATGCTAACCCCTCTGGTTCCCCAAAGGCTTAACAGTATTTATCTTTCATTAGATTACTTGGTAAGCTTTTCAAGATATAGTGTAGTCTTTCCCACATCTATACAGGGCCTTCCAAGTGAGAGCCCATCTCTGAACTGGAGGCTCTTCAGACAATGAATGAAAAAGTAATGAATAGTAAGTGAAAATTACTGGGAATCCTAAGTGATTCCTTTCATTAAAATGAAAATGAAGTACTTTGCCTGCTCAGTGGAAAGAATGGATATATAACATTTCTGCAGACATACAGATTTTCCCCAGTTTCATTTTTGTGTTCTGTAACCGTATAATTTTGGTTCTGGTGTACATGTAGACCAGTGTCGAACATCCTTGCTGCCCTCCTTTCTTGTCTTATAATTAACTGCAAGGCTCGACGGTTGTTGTCTGCTTTTAATTAGCTCAAGATCTGCTGTTATAGTTAGTGCTTGGAAAATACCATGAAGATTGGAAGTGGTCATGTGAAGAGACTAATTACAGGAATTAAAATGCCCCTCAGGCACGTTTCCTGACATAAATGACTGAGCAAAGTAATTGTCGCTTCCAGTTTTGGTAAACATTTGGGGCAGCTGTGAAGCCATTGTACTTTTTTTGTTTGTTTGTTTTAAAGTATTGAAGAGTTTGGTTGTGAAAGATGCCTCTTGTTTTAACTGAGTGATATCTTGAAGTTTTCATATTGATAATCTGGATCGGTACGGCCAATTTGTTTTAATAGTATTTAACAAGATCGCAAGTCAACAAGTAGAAATACATATGATTTCTGTGCATAATGCTCATAACATCACTTTCTTCTCAAAAAGAGTAAAGTGCAGTTCTGTGGTCCAGAGGGAATTCTCACATAAGGATCTGTTTTATTTCCTATAAGATCTCAGTAACATTCACTACAAGTGCTATACAGGTTTACAGAATGTCAGAGGTGGGGCTAGAGTATTTTTTTGATTTCTTTCTGACCAGTGTTACTTCAGTGAAAATCCAAGACTTTTCAAGAAGTTTATTTATTTATTTATTTTTTATTTACACTGCACTTACAAATATTACTTGTAAAATAGAATACTAATTTACTGATTTGGTGTTGGTGCTCACTTATATCATGGCAGCATTTGAGCTACCATTTCTGTTGGAAATGCAAATATACAGTTTTTGCCCCAGGTCTTCTGCTGTGAAGTTGGAGGTAGATGCTCAGGCTAGAAGAGGAACCCAGCAAGCTGAACGGGTCTCCATGTAGAGCAAAAGCATTTACTTCCCTGCAACTGAAGGCTCAGTACCTAACATTATTTAAACAGATGACGAATTTATATGGAAAATTCACTTGACGTTATAAAGCTGAGTGAAGGTCAGCAGACTTGTCTGCTGTGTTCCATGGGATTACTCAGAAATGTGGGGCAATCGGCATAATATTGTGTAACCCCCCTCCTGTTGCTCTCTCCACGAAGAGAGCTGGAATCTTGATTTCTTTGAAAAAGATTGCCTTGAAGTGGATGTGATTTGGAAGTAAGAACAGCAAATGTATCTTACTCTCCCCAAACATTTGCACATTAGATTTCAATTTTATTGCTTTCCAAGTGATGTATAAAAAGTACTTAATAAATATGCCTGGTGGGACTAGTGGCTAGCATTTGCGATCTGTACATACATTTGTAGATGAGTAGCATTGTGCTGAACTTTCACTGCTTTACCACGTTAAAAGAAAAAAAAAAAATCTTTCATTGGGCAAAAACACTTTTTTTTGGGTAAGCTCTTCTTACCAGGCCAGACAGCCTGTAGGCAAAGATATTTTTGTCCCACTTGGTCAGGTTGTTCTCATCTCTTTCTAGTAGTCCTTGATCACTGGAGAGGATCAAGATATTATTTCATCCATGAGAAAGAGCAGCAGGGATTAATAAGTGGAAAAACAAACAACAACAAAACACCTCAGCACCATATCTGCCACATCCCAGATCCAAGGCCTGACAAGCAGCAAAACGCCCTAGACAGTAGCTCAGTGAAGCAGATGGGGGCCCCCAGCCACTGCAGTGGGGAGTCTTCAACTACTTTCACCTGCCACTTCCTCCTGGAGCTGCTGCGTGCTGAGACACAGGCAGCAAAATGCGTTAATGGATGCTGCTTCCAGGGCACTGAAGGTGTTCTGTGGTCATAGCCCTGTAAATGGAGGTAGAGCTGTCCTCCATGTTGTGCCAGGACTCACCAGCTTCCAACCTTCGTCATCATAGGAGGAGGATTCAGGCTCTTGTACCTGCAGTGTCTCAGGATCCCATGGATCTCCTTCCCATCACTGTGGATGCTGTGAAGGCTGCTGACTTACATCTGCGGCTCTTCACTTGATGACCCAGAACCTCCACCAACACAGAGCTCCTGCAGGGAAGGAGGCCATCTGCTGCCCCCAGCCCCAGTGAGAGACCCCAGACACCCCTGCAGCCCTCGACCAGCAGAGCTGCATTACCTCCCAGCAGCTTCATCTGACCTTGAGTGGTAGATGCTAGGGGAAGCAGGGCAACACGTAATAATCCTCACTCCTTCAAAAAGAGCTTATTTTTACATGCAGGGTCACTTTTTTTTTTTTCTCTTCCTGATCTCCCTGAATGTCAGACAAGAGTGTGATTGAAGTTTTCAGCTCCTTGAGTGCTTTGTGTTTAAAGGTAGAGAGTTAATCTTATTCTGTGGGGGTTGTTTTCACTTGCATTTGAAATTACATGGCAACAGTTTATAGTGGACTGAGCTTCTGTTAAGAGCAGTTAGTCATCATCAAGTGAACAAATGTATTAGCGTGTCACCCTGGCATGTATCAACCCACTCTCCTGTAAAGCACCACGTCAGCTGTGAATGCACTCTTAGCGCGACTTTCTTTTTACAAAATAGATCCAACATGGCATGTATGCAGAACGCAACCTCTGCCAAGGATCGTCTCCTTTCTGTTTTATTTTTAGAACATTAATTATCATGGTATGGAAGCACGGTAGATTCATCTGAAAGTGTTAATGGCCGTAAAATCGCCTGCTTCCTGTACTTGTTGCTATGAAGTGTAATCTTCTCAGTTTGGAAACTCCTATGTAAATGCGTCTATTTGTCTTCGGGTTCTGTTTCCTAGCAAACTGTGATGCAGTGCAAAATGTGCTGCATTTGCTGTGGCTAGCCCTTGTAATCTGTCTGCATAATTTATGGGAACACTTCACTGCACCTTCTGCTGCTAATGGTCTCTTGGAGTCCTGCAGAAAAGGTTGGTTCTGCCTTCTAATTTTAAGAGCCATGATGGTGGCACTGTTTGTGACTTTTCTGGATCTATTTTGGATTTATGTCTGGCCAAGGCTTTGGAAGAGCTGCTATAAAAGCAGAAACATCTGCTGGGGTTTTATGTTCTGCTGGCTTGCCAAGTTCAACAGCAGGCCAAACTACAGCTGATGGGCCCGGCCCTCCCCAGGTGTCACTGCAGTTACAGGAGAATGACTGCAGGGGAAATCTGGCTGCTGAAAAACTCTACACAAAATAAATATAGAAAGGCTTCAGCAATTGTAGAAAGCAATTAGGAGATTACGACTGGGCTCATTAGCAAGTAAAAGAAACAAATCCTACCGAAGTGGTAGTGAGCATCCAAATTCCCCCGGTCGCCCCGGTGAGTGACTGCGGCCTCCCAAGGTGCGCTCCTCTGTCAGTAACTGCACATGTAAGCACTGCGCTCAGCAAAGCAGTTCAGGTGGCACAGACACACCGTGATTTTAATGGCTGTTAAGAAAACTTCATCTTGCTTAACTGTCTGGACATTTTTGTGACTTCATGTACATCACCGCAGCCATTGGGCCTACGTGGGTGAGGCAGGCGGTGCTTTTGATACAGGCAGTGAACTCCTATGGTAGGAGAGGGATTCAAAATGATGCCTTAAAATTTCTTGTAGAGGTTTTGTTCCTGCAGCAATTTTAATAACTTACAATAATCACTCCTTTAACAATGGAGACGTAGGAACTGATATCCTACATGAACTTGTGCTCCATCTGGACACTGTCCAGCCTCGATTCACGATGTGTGCAAGCAGATTCAGAGCAGCATGCCAGATAAACCCACAAGAGATGACTGTGTGGGACTTGGTAAGTCTTTAATACACTCATCATAAGGCGTGACACCTTACAGTGTCTATTTATCTGTATTTACTGACTGGTTGAGGATATTTTCATTCTGTTCATAAACATGCCCAGTTACTCCCTGTGTTCTGCCAGGCATTTGGCTTCAGCGGCAGAGTAACAGTCAAATCCCTGACAAAACATTGACTTATTTACCTTTTTATAAAGTGCTACAACCTGTTTGTGTAAAGTGCTCACTGCTCCCCTCACTGAGAGCAATCATAAAGCCGAGGTCAGCACATTAGCAGGAAAAGTCAAAACTTCTATAAATTGAGTCAAAGAAGAGTTCCACATACAGAAGATTCAGTAGCCAACCATTATAGTTGGCAGAGCCCATTACTAGAGGAATACGTAATCACATGCAAGTATGCACATACAATTATTAAAAGATTATCAGTTCTTTTTTAATTTCCTAAGTGTTCTTGTTGCAGCTGGATCTCTCCAGCGATTACAAGAAATTTTGTATTCTGGTCTGAAAGCACAAAGCCAAATTCTGTCGTCTCATACATCCCAACCTCCTTATTGCCTTCCAAGGAGCTGCCTTGCCTGACTCATATTAGGAGAATAAAGTTGTTTCAGAAATATTTCAGCTGTGTGTACTGGTTTAAATAAAAGCCCTGGACTGTGGGAAATACCTAGTATTTTTCCATGATGGAGAACTGTAATGTTTCTTGCAAACCTCGAGAAAATGTTCTTAAACCAACCTAAGTTTGCCCAAAGAACATAAGTATGTCAGATGAGAAATTTTCCTTGGTAATTACTTTTTTTTTTTTTTTTTTCAATCACAGCAGTCATAAAAGAGGAATTGTACTGAAAATGATATAAGGATGTTTCTGCTTTTGGCAATCTTGGTAGTAAACATGATTTTCAAAAATTGTGCTTTAGCACCAATGGCTTTTATTTCTTGTTTCCTTTCTCTAAATTGTCAACAAACATTATTTTTTTCAAAATCGGTGGAAGAAATTTAATAATATATAGGAAGTAATGTATTCATTTCTTTTTTAGGTAGTAACGTAATAGTTAAGTGAAGCCACTTTTTTCAATACAGTACCCTCAGAAATAATAAACTGAGGTTGTAAAGGAAAGCCTTTTTATTAAAAAATATATACCTAATAGTAAAATTCTTCCTGTGTTCTAATCCAGGCAGTATTTTTATGATATGAAAGAAAATAAATTAATATTAATAATTTTTGTATCGCTGTATTGAGTTATCAGCTCTGCTTTTTTATTTATGTTTCTAATATGCCAGAGCTGTTTCTCAGCAGCAACCCCCTCAAACCCTCTCTTAAGTACTCCACTCCTTGCTGAGACCTGCTAATGCAATGCTGGATTTGCAGCTACTGAAACTAAATCTACACAGGACTGTTTCTTAGAATAAATGTTTGTTCACTAACAGTTAGTTACATGATATGCTGAATTCAGTGAAGAAGGTGTGGTAAGAAAGCTTTCTGTATTTTCCACCATTTCATTCTCATTTTCCACTTACATATTTAGGCAACTACAAGTATTTGAGGGAGTGAGTTGTTAACAGGATTATTGAAATGAACCAGGTTAAAAATAAACGTTCAAAAACTATAATTTGGATGTGGATCATTTCAGTTGCCTTGTTTCTAGCAGGACAAAATGGCTGGGGGTAGATTGGTGGGGATTTTTAAGGTGTCCCCCAAAGATGTCTGCATTCTCCAGTGACTGCATCACGAGGGCTGTGTGTGCTCCTGCTGGCCCCAGCCCAGCTTGGGTTGCAAAGGTAGAAAGGAAGAAGTAATGAGATTTTACTTTTGTGATTTGTATCCTTGTATCCCTGTTTTCCTGGATGTGTCTCGTCTCCTTTGTCACTGCAACACTACATGTTATATGTTTGAGTGGATTCCTCACAAATATGATGTACGGTGAGTGTGGCTACAGAGTATATCCCCTAATACGTGCCCATCAATGGCTTCTGTGCCTTGGTGATTGAATTGATACACCAAGGCAGTAGTTTCAAAATAGATGTCCTACTTAAACTAACAATTTCTGGGAGAAAAGGTGGTGATTGCAGCTAATAGAAGCTAATGCAGTGTTGTGGAGGCCAGTAAAATATGAAGTCTAATTATTGGAGCTGTGCAGCAAAGTAATGAGGAGCTTAGAAATGTAACTGATAAGGAGCTCGATAATAGGCTAATGAGCAGGGTGTTTGTGGTATATTGAAGGACTAATGAAGGGCTACAAAAGATAACTATGGTGGTGTACAATGAGTGTATGCAAAGCAGGAATATTTAAATACAGCCCTAAAAGATACGTAGTATATATTGAAGACACAGTTCTGCTTACTACTGGAGTTTAAGTGTGTGCAAATGTTTACATTGTACAGAACAAGTAGGTTGGTTGTAACTAATAATCAAATAAAAATACATGGATAAATGCAATGACAGAAGATACCAGTAAGAGAAAACCTGATGCAATATGTAAATAAAGAAGAATCGGTGCTTAAATTTCTGTGCCAGATTTCTCTGCCAAATAACACCCCATACATACACGGTTTACTTGCGACCTTCCATGTTCCCTCATAAGAACCTGTCAGTGATTCTTGTACTGTGGTAAGCTTTGTGTCTGGGTAACTGAGACAGAATAGTTCCTGGAAAGGGTGGGCTTGGAAATACTTTCTGCAGAGGTAAGTATTGCAGCATCACGGTGGAAAGTTGTAGCCTGACATGCCAGTATGGGTAAGCCAGACCAGGTCTGCATCGTGGAGCACACTGTCAGCCCCTTAGGGGTGAAGCTAATGTGTCACGTTGTTTAGAGTTTGTCTTTGATTTTTAAGCGCATTGCAAAACAAGGCAGCATCCTATTCCTCATTTTGAAGTTAGTAACTATAGTCCCTGGGGAAGGACATGTCTTGCTAAAGTGACCCAGCAGGCTAATCCTTACTTTTATTACTGGCTACAGAGGACTTTTTCCCTCTCAGAGCAGATGGTTGAGTAAGGTGTATTTTAAACATTGAGTACAAGTCCAGTGCTAGAAGTAATGACTGTTTGATCCTCCTTGAGTTCTCACTGCATATGAATGCAGTTGTTCAGTGTTTTGTTTTATTCTGCGGCTTTTTTGGAGGCAGTGTTTTACAGTCAAATATGAATATATATTTACAGATTGCTGAAAAGCCTCTGCAAATAGCTGCTTGTCTTTTATTGTGCTTGCATGTAGTGACTGGGACTGTAGGACTGTTCTTGTGCATGTAATATTTGTAATAATGGGAGGGAATCTCTGTAAGTATATAAATGCTGGGTTGCACCATCTTCTCATCAGAGCACTACAGAGGAGTTCACTTTAGCCAAAAAGGCTGTTGTGATAATCCACATTTCTTTAAAATCTGGCTACTGTTATCAATAAAGGATTGATAAATAAAACCAGGATAAGTTCATCTTCACAGTGCATATGAAAAAATAAAAATAAAAAAGTAAACTATATATTGCCTAAATTTGAAGTGGGTGAACTGTTTATCTGTTAGCTCTTGACTGTACTGTTGATTGTTTAGTGTAAAACTGGATTAAGTCAAAGAAACATTTCTATAACTTCTCTATTTCTGAGAGGAAAAATATCATGTAACTTCATAAAGGCTCAACTTTTCTGGAAAGCCTCAGAGTGAAATACTTACACAGAGCTGGTAGCTGATGAGTAATCTGCTAATTGGATTGCTAGCATTCATACTCTTATATAGCTGTTGAAGAAACTTTCATCTGCATGAATTCCTAAATAGGTGAGTCAGGTATTGGAACTCAACCATTACAATGTGTTTCTACTGTGAAGAAAGGTGTTTTTTTTTTGGTGTGTGTGCGTGTGTGTGTGAATGATGTAAATACTGGATTGTTCTTGTGACCAAAGCAAGGGGAAGGAAAGAAGATGTGCAGTACAATCTGGAAAAGATTTAGGTGGGAAGAAGTCTAGTGAGTGTTATGAACAGATCCACTCGTCCTTGATACTGTAATGTGTATCTCAACTGAATCTTTTTTTTTCCAAAAATTTATCAATAATCTACAGCAGCAGATCTTTCCTATGCATTTTTTTTTTTTTAACAAGTGCTTTCTTTTTATTTGGCTAGTTAACTAATTCGTGAATTATCTGAAACTTCTTTATTGTTGTATTCCAGGATTTTCAAATAATAGAGATTGTACAGTATATCTCATTTGGCTAAAATAGTTTTTGAGTTAATCTTCAAGGAGGAAAAGTAGAGGAAATCTGATCCACGTATGTGCTAACTGTTCCAGCCATAGTCCCTCTCTTCAATTCACTAAAAGGAGGAGAGGAGAGGAAAGGAGAGGAAAGGAAAGGAGAGGAGAGGAAAGGAAAGGAAAGGAAAGGAAAGGAAAGGAAAGGAAAGGAAAGGAGCATTTTCAGTTGGCGTTTTCTTTTACTATTAAATTTTACTTGGAATTTTGCAATTTTGACCTCTCAAAATTTTTTCCTTAACATCTAACTATCTACATTTTAATATGTTTGTTATAGCTATTTTTCTATATACTTGTAAATACCATCTGGAAAACAACTAACACTAGCAGTAATACTGAATCGTAGGTGTGAGTCATCAGTGGAGAGCTCTATAATGATAGTGAAGTTTAGACAGGCAAACATTTGTTTTGTGTCTCTTTTGGTATCTGTTAAATTTCTTCTTCTTTCTCAATACTTCTGTTAAAAGATGTCAAGACTCAGAGTTTAGGTACAGTTCCAAATTATATTAGGCATAGATTTATTTCAGCTCAAGTATAAGAAAGATACATTTTTAAAGACAAGATCCAAATTTCTCCACAGTTTAGGCAGTTTTGAGTGTTCCCCCCCATCATTTCTCTACCAGTTGGAAGCTTTCCCAACTATAGTCTGAACTCACAGCATTAAAACATGATAAAAAGCCATCATTCTGTCTGTGCTGTAATATCGTTTGATTTTGACGATTGCTATTTCAACACACTGTTATTAGAGTGGCAAGTGACTTTTCCTTAAAAAAAAAAAAAAAAAAAAAGAAAAAAAAGAGAAAAAAAGAAAAAAAAAGAAGAAGAATGGCACGTATTTCAGCAGAGGCATACTTTCAAAGAAGCTGTTACCTAGCAGTAGGGCCTGTCAGGCTGTGTGATGTCTGCATCTGTACGTGAATAATCACATAGTTTCAGCACCTGATGGTTCTGCCTGTCAGGAATGGCCCATCACCAAAGTACAGAAAGATGTTTTTCTTATGAGTCCTCCACTTTACTGAGTTTTGCTGTACTAAGAAACATCCACACAATCTGTAGCCCTTAGTGTACACGCGGATAAGGAAGAAGCACATGTGGATAGCTTGCTGCATCCGCTGGAATGTCTCACAGAAGAGAAAATAGTCACTAGCTGGATCCAGATCACTCGGAGCTGCAGTCAGGCCCATGTTTAAGAATTCAACCTTTACGCTTCTTGCTCAGGTTTATGGAGTTCTGCTGTTGTGCTTCCAATGCAAATAAACCATGCTATGGAAGGATTTTTCTTTTTACTCTTCTTATCAGTTGCATGTGTATCCTCTTTGCATTTTACTTTGAAAATATCTTTTCATGAATTTTCAGGAAGGAAAGAGAATACTTTTTTTTTCTTTTTTTTCTGATAAACACAGATTTGTGTTTTGTTTACTTTCTCTACTTTACACTTACCACAAGCTTGGTTTTTAGCGCACACAAAACAAAGTCATTCTATGACTGGAAGAGAGTAAAGGGCTCCTCCTCTCCTGAATTTGGTACAAAACATGTTTTGTATTGCTGCTTATTATATTTCCAAAGCAGGCATACTCTGAGATCCCAGAATTTATCCTCCCCAACCCTATAGCCGACTTATTACAGGGACTTTGTTAATAAAATGTTAACTCTTTATATATTCACAGGCAGGAACTTGGAACTTATATCTAAAATAAAAATTTGTGGTGACCTGTGTTCTCTGGATTAAAGCAAAATTGGAAGACCAACTGATTTTTTTGGAAAGAGCTTCCCTTGAACGATGTCCTTGAGCTATGTCCTCTTGTACGTAGATGTCTCAAGGAGTAGCTGGCATTCCTGGGTTCCCTCAAGGCAAGGTTACAGTAAAAAAACAGTCTGAATAAATTTCTCTATTGATCCACAGATCTTCTGCCAATCTGAGTCTTCCTGCTTGGGCATGGTGTACCTGTATGGATATACATTAGCTTGTTTTAGCATGTTGAAATTGGAATTCCTTTTATTTTTTCCTGATTTTTTCCCCTTGAGATAGCTAATTTGTATGAGAAAATAATTTTGACTAGAGTTGTTCTACCTTTATCTGAAAATACTTTTGTTAATTTAGTGTACTCTTTTTGTCACAACTTTATTATTTCTTTGTAGTAACTTTTATAAGTCATAATAGTTAGAACAGGAAGTTTTAGACTGGATTTTTTAATCTTTAAAATGGCTTATCCTCTTCAGGCTTCCTGCCTGTACTGCTCTCATACCTTGATACGGTTGCTGTCACCATCACTCCTGTGGTGTCACTCTCCAGTGGTCCCATTGTATTAATCCTGGAATTGCCTCTTCAAAGTAAATTGGATCATCTCTGAGGTTCAGAGAATTATTTCAGGATTTTATTACTGGGCAAGCTGCTGACCTGATATTCTTTCCTTAAAGAGAATATACCAGGCTCTGTTTCCAGCATAGATACTTGTTGTGTGTGATTTCAGTACATCTGGCTGAAGTCAGTATTTTGGTCTTTCCTTTAATTTCTTTTCTGTCAAACACCTCTGGCAAAATCAGTTTAGCACCATCCATCCTATTCTCCTGAGAATTTTAATTAGCTCCGTGCTGAATACCCACTGCAGTGCAATTGTGTGTGTTTGATTTCTACATAATTATTTGTCAAAACTGAATTGCTATGATTATGTTAACTTCTGTAATGCATTGTTGTGTATCTGCAGACCAAACAACATTATGGGGAAAAAAAAAAAAAAAAAAGGATTGCATTTGTTCAGACATCACTATAAAAGAGGTATGATCTCAACCTTGGGCTGTGGGTATGGTCTGTGTGTCACAGTCATTTTTTTGACTGGTAGAGAGGAAAGAAAAATAAGGTAAATATGATCTGCTCTTTACTTGATGTGCCTTTGGGACTGATCCAGACATACCATTCTGTGCCTCATGTTTGATGATGCCAGAGACATAAAAACTAATCCAAGACCACAGCTACAGGTTCTTGCAACATGTGGGCAGCTGGATGTGTGATAGTAAAATAGCCATCTCTGGCTTCATATCATGTGTACTCTGACTTAAGTGATGTTCTTGGTGGGATGGGGACGCAGGGAGATGGAGGCCAGGTGCACTTCTGCAGGCAGGTGGCCCCTTGGGGACCATTCTGCTTTATGTAGCTTGAAGGAGATCTTCGGCTCTGAGCCACCTGTCAAGGACATGGTTAGCCAGGGATTTGTTATCTCCCTTTTCACTCTTGCTGTATGCAGTCATGCCTTTGAATTTCAGCAATAACTCACCTGGGCAGGGGATATGCAACAACAGAGCCTGCTGAGGAGCAATGAAAATGTGAGAATGGTGACGTGGGGCAGAAATCAGTTATAGGCAGTCCTCAGTGTCACGCTGGGAAGGACCAAGGTTTCATTGTGATTCCCTTGGATAACCTGGATAAGAGAGTTGTTGCATGTTCCCACATGTTGGAATAACCCAGGGGTACCTGACAGGGCACCTTCACTCCTGGCTTTTGACAAAGAGTGTTATTCCACTGAAGCAAAGGGAACATGGAGTGGGAATCCACCCAGCAACTCTCTGTCCTAGGGAAGGCTTCTTAGTAGAGAAAGGGACAGGTGCCTTAGATGAGTCTCCTTCCAAATGAGAAGGGAAAATATGGAGAGACCATATGGTGCAATTTGATCCTGTACAGAACAAATGAAGGTTCATCCACAGTGATTTAATTTTGGATGCGACTTGCTTTGAGTTTTGCTTATTAACATTTTGCTAAACTAATGTTGTTGTTTTTATACTAGACTTCGCAGTTGCAGGTACCTAAAACAGATTCCATTTCTTGCTGTCAGTTTTTCAGGAATACAAGGCAATTTCTGCTTGTGCTTGCATTTGTTACATTCATAGCTTTGTGTGGAAGACATATTGATGGTCAAGAACTTACTTTGTTTTTACTTATTCAGAACTGTAATGATCCTCTGAAAAAGAGCTTGAGGAGTGGATACCTTTGTCAAGTCTAATGCCTTCCAGATCTCAGGCCAAATTGTTCTTTTATGCAACACCAGGCACTGAAATTAGCTTTTCTTTTTCCACATAGCTGAGCAGGTGCTGTTAGTACTCACATACAAGCCTTTGCTCTGCCTAGCAGTTTTTTTGCGACTTGTGGGTGGTGATGGAAAGGTATATATTTTGTGCTTCTCTTACTGCACAGGGTAGTGTCAGGATGAAAGCTAGCACTGCACAGACCTGTGAAATACAGGCAAGACTAGCAATGTTTTTTCAGACCTCGAAAAATATTCTTACAGAGGCAGGTTTCTTTTAGTATCTAATGAGCAATGAAAAGAACAAAAGGATGGCAGAGAAGAATTGAAAATGGATAGTTAGTGCTACAAACCATGCATGTATGTTTTTGTTTGTTTGTTGTGTTTGTTTTTTGCTTTCCTAAAGAGTTTCCATGCTGAAGCCTTTAGAGGAAAGCACTTACAGGTGTTTGATTTCTTTCAGGTCCTCAGATTTTGGGACGTTATACACAAAGTTGAATCTGCAGCCTGGGATTGCCACTGTTATTGACAATTTCTACATTTGTCCCACCAACAAAAAGAAGGTATGTGGTAAAAAAAAAATGACATTTTATAATGCAATGGAGACTCTACGACTATGTGAAGTGTGTTTTATTAGCTTGTAAAATATAGGGGAATGTTTTTCACAAAGTTGCTGGTCACCTTAGGTACATTTGTGACATATGCAAGTGGGATATTTATTCTTGCTGAATAGTATAGAAGGGGAAAAGGCCTTGAAGGACTATGAAAACTTTTGAGGCCGTTGACTTCTGGAAATGAAGCTTCCATGGAATTTTCCCCAGGAAGAGAAAAGCAACCTCTGTAGGTTTTCACACATCCACACAAATTCTGGGACTAGCATTCAACCTCTTTATCCTTTATACACAATTTAAAAGTCCTTTTGGATGTTTCTGAGTATAAAGTATAGGGATTGGACAGGCTGTCATTGAGAATGATGTTTACCCTGTGCAAAACCTTAATTAAAAAACAAACCCCACCTCTCCTTGGACCTATTTTTTAAAAAACATGTTCCTACATCATTACTGAACCAAAAAGCTTTTCAATGTACCTAGGAAGATTAAGTGGACTTTATAAGTGAGAGTGAAATCGACCCATTGAGTGTATTTAGAATGGATGTTATATTAGAAGTGGCAAGAAGAATGATTATGAGAAAAAAAACAATAACAAGCCTTCTAAGTCTGCAAAATGCTTGTGATTTAAACTGCAGGAATTGTGAAATATGTTGTGAATAGCACAAGCACAGTAGGTCTTTCATGAAATAAGAACTTTCTCTTGATAGGGACCTATTAGCTACAGTGTAATACAGAAGAATTGATTTCATGCAGAGGCCACGATTGGAAGGACAATTTTAGTTGTGTTTATCTGTCTGTTCTGTTTAATCAAAAATCAGTAGAATTTGTTGAGACTGCCTGGATGATTAAGTACATATTTTATTTCTCTCGCAATTGTGACTGGAGTTTTTGTGACCAAGCTATGCTATTCCCTGGTAATATATTTTTAATCTGCTACAAAGTCAGATTTTTTTTTTTTATTTTTTCTTGGAGTGGAACTACTACCAAGCACAAAATTTCTGTGCACTGTCTGTGTTGGAGCTAAAATTTGCTGATGATTTCAGGTCCAAAAAGAATCAACAAAGCTTCATCCATTTTCAGTTTCCGGATTGGAAGCTGAAAGTATGAGAAAGATGACAGCTCTGTGGAGAATTTTTCCCAGTATAAAAGCCTACAGAAGCATGTCAGTGCCTGTGTGATTGTGCCAGTTGTCTGGCAAAATGGTAAGATGACTGCTGAATTTCAAGCCTGAAGATGGATGTTTACAAAAAATCTCATGTTAACCCGGTCTTAAAAAAAAAAAAAAACAACACTATTTTCTGCTCAAGGCAACTTGAAGTCCTTAGAGATACATATCTGGCTTAGTAAATTGATATTGTATTGCAATCCACTGGTTATAGAGAATGCTTTTGTTGTTAGTCATTAAATACACTATTTTTATGCTGTTTTGTTTTTCCGAAGATGATGTTCGATAGTATATGAACAACAAAAACAGAAGAACAGAAGGATTTCTAGGGACTGTAAATTATGCCAGAAGAAGATATATGTATACGTGCAGATGTACACACATACATGGTACAAAAAAACGTGAAAGCACTGGAGTCAAACAGTGTAGCCAACATCTTCAAACTTGGCTTGGAGGTGGTGTGGTCACACATATCAAGTAAGCAGAAAGTCTCCGTGTCATAAGAACTTTGTCAGTTGAAATGGCAACTTTTCTGGTGTTGGACATATGATTAGGATAAAATGACTAATGTCTGATTTCACAGAAATCATTTGGAAAGATGGAAGAAAATTTCTCCCTACCGTCCATTTCAGGACAAATGCACTAGGGTGTAAGAAAACATTTACATCTCAGACTTTCTTTTCTGAGCTGAGAAAAAGTTTCAAGTTTTGACTTTTTACTGATATTACTAGACTTCAGATCACCGTGGTGTGGGTTTTCTTCAGCAAGTTCACATCTTTTGAAATGTGCTGAAAATGGGAGCTGTGCTGGAGTGCTGACTGTGCTTACTGGCATTGAGCGTGCACTTAAATTTACGGGATAAGTAGTCCCATGCTACCAGTTAGCATTTAGGGACCGGGAATATGCATGAAAGCAAAGATAAAAGACATTGATGGGGATATTTTGAATACTTTGCATATTAAGCACTATTCCGTGCTTTCATTTTGTTTACCTATTGTAGATCTCATCTGTGGAAGAACTGATACTGCATATATAATGCTCATCTTTTACAACTCAATGTCATCAGTGCTTTAATCTCACCTGAATTTAGGCGTTCTGTCAAGTCCCCTCCCTCTGTAGTCAATAGAAAAGCTTGGATACCTCCAGGCAATTCATCCTGTTAAAGTCATAGATTATTATACATATGAGAATAAGACTGAATGGTCTTGTGGAGGTTGCTGTAAAAGATTTTGTGACTCTAATGGGTCTGCAGTGAGTCTCACTGCAGCTTCCTACAAAGAGAAATGAAGAGATGGAAAATAGTTTTTGGTTTGGAATGTTATTAAATGAAATATTTGCTAGAAGGCTCCAGTCTAGTTCTTGGATTGACATTATTTCTTCAGTTTATCTCTGCCTATATACCAGCTCCTGGAAGGCCTTAGAATTTCACTCAATGGGGCTGCAGTCTGTGAGGTGTAATTTTATACCATAAAGACTAATGGACTTGTAAGTGAGCTTTATACAGAAAATGTGAAATTATACTGGAAATTTTTGGATCCTGTGAATTGCTCATTTGTACTTTCTTAAGATGAAAAAAACACCTTAATTCTTATCTTCCCAACACCATTGTTTAAGAAGTTAAAATTCCACAGAATCATAATGCTGTTTATGATGAAGTGCATTCGCAAGTTCAGAGGTTAGAACCACATCCTTTTCACGCAGTGCTCCATGGAGAAGTGATTGTATTTCTAAATAAAAATATAATAATTTTACAAGGTAAGCTATAGGAATGCTGGGGACTTTCAAGTAGCTGGTGGAAGGAAGGAAGTCAATTTACAAACCCCACTGAATGCATCCAAAGAAGTGACGTGTTCCTTTTCTATGTTACTCTTCTGTGAGTGGGTTGTGATTAATACTGTTCATAGGTCTGCAAGAAGAATCAGTATAGAATCGTATCAAGGTTATGTCTACACAGTCTTTTGTAGGTGGTTCTTGTTCTGCCTGAATGCAGCAGAACTCTGATGTAAAAATTGTGTTGCTGTGGTTATCACAGGACTCAACCTATGAAACCCAGTTTTGACAAGAAACGATGACAAACATCTGAGGGTAGAGCTTTAGGGTGTTTTGCATTACTCTGAATGAACCTTTCTGATGAAATCATGGCATCGGGGTGTGAGCTGTGACTCTTCTGGTTGTGAATCAGAACTGAACTGCAGTCAGCCAGCAGCACAAGAAGACATTCACACCTACATGCAAAAGCTTCTGTAGGCTCACCCTGAATAGCTGTGAAACAATGGAGTAATAGGAGAGGTCACACTAATTAAAAGTTCACACTTCCTGAGGATGCATTATTTGCTTTGTATTCTGGCTGCTTTTAGCATAGTAGTAATCTGCAACCAAAGACAGGGAAACTATTAATCACATTTTTCTGCCATGGTTTTGGAAAGTTATAAGGTAATGTGGGTGAGATCTCTTACGCGTTCTCTCTGACAGTAACTTCTGCATATAAACTAATTTTTCATTGATCTGTGACATAAAATACCCTTAGTTTATGCAGGCCTTGAAGTGCTGTGCATTGATAAGGGATGTTCTTGCACTTGAAACAACAGAAACAACTTTGCAGTAATTACTCTATGCTGATAGCATCAAACATTGCAGGCTTTCTAGAATGTACCATGTGGAGAAAACAATTTGATCTGTATCCTCTGATTTTTTATTTTTATTTTTTCAACAGACCAGAATGATAATTATGCTTATGAAGTGATGCACACAGTTCACGGAATACAGAATTATGTTTTCCATAGTGTCATTCTGGAGTCAGATAAACAAAGTAAATTTTTTTTCCTATAGAAGACAAAAATTAGCAGAAGTCACATTCACTGAGCTAAATTAACAACAGAACATATAACATTTTTATAGGTCGTACATGTTGTTGGGTGTAGAAGTTACATATTTATTTTAAATCTGCTTTTATAATATTGCTGGACAGGAGTTGAATGAAAATGCTGTTCTTTTCCCACCTTGAGCACATATTTTAATTTTCATTGATGCACATGAGTCTGACGCATCCATCCTCTGTTTACACACTTCTGGAAAAGAAGCAGCTAAGCAGTTTATATTCAGTATTTTCATGTTAATAGAAAATAAATGTCGATTGTGTCTATGCTGACTTAATAGTTAAATGGGCTGAACACTTACATTCTTCAGCTGTCGCAATAACCAATAGCTGCATGTTTTCCCAAGCTAAAAGGCAAAATGACAGACATGTACTCTTGCTTGACAAACCTTGCAGAACATGTAAAATAGTAGTAAGGATATAGGCTATCCTCTACAATATTTTAACTCCGGGTGCCTTAAAAAATAGTATAATTTACGCATGATAGCAAAATGGTATTTGCCACAGCTATAAAAGCATTTCCCAAGATGCAACTGGGTTGAGCAATGTTTGTAATCACTAACAGGTAAATGCAGTCCTACAGCATTTTGACATTTGTCTTTGAGAGCAAAACAATTGGTAGTGGAAGTTGTCAAAATGCAGCATGGCTACATTTACTTGTAAGGAATAATTCTGCTCGAGTTTCAATTTCCTTAGAGACCATACTAGAATGTCTTGAAATGTACTGAGCAGAATTATCTTACACTTTTATTAGTAGTTGTTGTCAACTAAGAAATATTTCTTTCAATAACCCAAGTAGTTTCTTCAGGAAGGTTTGACTGTGAAATTGCAGAATATGATCTGTATCTTGTGATGCATCATCATGATGTATTATTTCCTTATAAATAGTGTCAACATTCAGTTTTATTCTAGTGATGCACCACCAAAATGTAGCCTGGCTGTGTCACTTTGCTTCAAACTTCTGTCCATCACTGTTCAGTTCAGCCTCAGATATTCCAGATCCTCCCAGAAGTATGCCCAGTAATTAAAAATTGATTCCACCCATAGTTTGCTACTAAGTGGATTGCTGTGAGAATCAATCCTATGCAGAAATTCCAGATGTATTCACACGCAACTGATGAGTAGTTGCATCAGTTGATGGCCTGTCTGGGAAGCTCTTGTATGGAAGCAGAACAAAATAGGTTAAAACAGTCAGAGCTTTCCCTGAGCTGTTTATTAGGGGTCACCATCCGCAACAGAGGTTCATGTAGCACCACTGAAACATATCCATTTGGGTAGAAGATTTGATGGATGCTATTTGATATACATAGTTGTGGAAAAAGTGTAATAAAGGTTTGAAAAGCTGAGAGTGAAGTAGCTGAAAATTAAGAACATATATGGAACACTTACTAGGAATACGGCTATTAGAAAAGTATTGAGCTAAGTACTGGCAGAATGGAGGCTAGGAACTACAGCTTCCTCTGTCTGACCGATTCCAGCTATGTTTGAGAAACCAGGGATTTTTCAGGCTTCATATGTAAACAGGACTGCATCAGAAATACATAACTCTAGTAAGATTTTTGCATTCTAACTCTTCAGAACACCTCCAATAAGTCAAATATAACAGCAGTATTGCAGTATTACAGTATTTAAATAGGCCATGTCTTTTAAATAGACTTTGAATACATTTTTTCTATATAGTGTGATGGAGAAAGGTTTGGTTTGGTTTCTGTAACAAGATTTGCAGACACTTTCTGTGCTTTTCTTCATCCTGGCCTTCTACATGTGGAGCTTTACAGGAATCCCTTCTATTGTCGACAAAGATGAATTGTTGTCTGCATGCATTTCTACTAGAACACTGAACCGTGCTGTCTGAAGCTGCTTTTATACTTTCTTGTTTCAGTTTTGCTCTCTGACCTCCAAATGTTCTATAGTCAAGCACATGAAGTAGACCATGGTCAAAGGCTTCACCTCATTAAAAAACAAAACGGAACAAAACAAACCTGGCAAACAGTACAAGTCTAGTCATGACTAGTCTGTAGGTTTGCCACAACATGTAGGACAATTACTCGTTAAGGTAGAGGGTATGTTAAGGTAGAGGGTATGTGGGCTAAATGGGTGAACACTTGAACAGACATTCTATATTATTATTGTATCCTATAATTTATTTGATGTTTAATGTGGAGATCTCAATTGAAGTTTTTGAAATTGACCTTCAGCTGTGATTTTATGTCCTAATGTGTAACTTCTGCACTCTTTTGTGCTTAGACATACAATTATTCTAAGGAAAAATACTCTTGTCTTTACCACATACTTATTATAGATTCTTTTGTTCTGTTTTTATGAATTTCCTGACTAAAACTCATTAATCACAAATGCAGACCAACAACTACAAAAAGCCCTAATGTTAAATTGTGTTTACTGTAGTGAAGCCAAAAATAAAAAAGACTAGTTTGTGGGAGTACAACATAAAAAAAAAAAGATTTATGTGAAAATGGAAAAGACCTGTGAGCAAGCGTTGAGACCATTACGCATGTGATTCTGCATGTAAAAGACATCTATTTCCCTTCCAGTAATTCTGGGAAGAGAAGGAATCCAAGCATCACATTTTCAGCAAGGTTTGATTTCCTGTTAGGATGAGCAGGGCATTGCCCGGAGAAATAGAAATAGTCAATCAAGAGCATGCAGTAGAAAGCATATCTGAAGCTACCTTCTACAACTGTGGCACTGTGTGCTACTGAAGGGGTGTCTGGTCGGAGAGGAGCCCTAAACCAGAAAGCTTAATGTTCCACACGAGAGAGATTTTAAGATCTGGGATTTTGATTTGTTATGTTTAAAAATAAGGTGAATTTTGCAGAATTTAGACCAGGCTGTCATTTCAAAGCTCCTTATCTTAAAATGTAGATTCTTGTATTTAGGCCCAAATCCAAATCTGAGTCATATCACAGAATCACAGAATGGCTGAGGTTGGAAGGGACCTCTGAAGATCCTCCTGTGCTTCAGTTTGTGCCTGATGCCTCTTGTCCTGTTGCTGGGCACAACTGAAAAGAGACTGACTCCATTCTCTCGACACCCTCCCCTCAGATAGTTATACACATTGATGACATCTCCCCTCAATCTGCTGTTTTCCAGGCTAAACAGGAGCAGCTCTCAGCCTGTTCTCATACGACAGGTGCTCCAGTCCTCTAACTATCTTAGAAGCCCTCCTCTGGACTCTCTCCAGTAGTTCTATGTCCCTCTTGTATGCCAGAGAAAAATCTAAGATTTGTTGATAGATACACTGGGCAGATGATGTGTTTCCTTGTTTAGTCTGCCCATGAACTCATTGGCCTGAAAGGAGTTAATTCCTTTTTTGCTTCAGAAGAGAACTGAAAAGGAAACCAAAATCAACTCTCCAACCAAAATCAACACACCAACCAAAATTGTCCTCGAGGAAGACCTTGGCTTTTCTCTGGCACACAAGCAGCAACGTTTTGCATCCTAGCTACAGCTACAACTGCAGTCGTCTGGTCAATAGCTATTGAGAATCACATAGTTTTTGAATGCTGTATGTTCCTATGAGGACATAATCTCGGTAGATTTTCTCATGCAATATGAAGCTCACAGATTTACATACAACAAAGAGGCAAATGGTAATATATATTGTCCAAAAGAGAAGGTATCCATATGAAGTCTGCTATGGGTAAAAGAACCAGAATAGAAGAGGCTATTACATCAGCAGTGCTCAAACTTTGCGAAAGGAAAGAGGAGAAAAAAGAGAGAAGGTAATTGTAAAGGGGGAGCGGTTAAGGGTTAGTAGCAGGCATCCTACAGTACTGAGTAAGTAATTGGCTGCCCTGTGTGCTAGAATGAAATGGATGCAGTTGTGCCCATAGAACAGATTTCTGCTAAAACCAGTGTGTAAAAAGGCCTTTCTGTGATGAATTCTATTTATATCCATTGCAATTATTCTGAGATGTGTCGAGATGACTTCTGTGCAATTTTTTGAGCATCACAACGTGCCTTGGGGTTCCTCTGTTGCAGAAGGGAACAAATTGGGAACTCTTTCATCTCGACTCAGTCTAACCACAGCAGCAACTAAGCACCAAGACAATCTTTAGGAGATAACATGAAAACTTCTAAACACTATTTGAAGAAAGATGAGTAACACTGTTCAGCAGATCTGCAAGGACAATGTACAGTAGGCAGATTCCCCAGACAGCCTGGAAATGACGGTGTAGCGAGTTTGAAACATATTCATCATGCTTGCTGATGAATCTTCTGCATCTCCTGGGGACCTGTGCGTTTCCTCCTCATTTCCCCAATGATGGAACAGCAGCACGAGTCCCAGCTTCCACGCTTCATGCTCTGTTAGCATTTTCCAATCTACTGATGTGTCAGATTCTGCTTCTCTTCACTGCAACTGTTCGAGTTCCCCCCACTCGTGCTGACCACACAAACTTCTCTTGCTCTCTCAGGAGCAGAGATGAAGGAGGATTTTTTTCCCCGAGGTTGGCATGGAAGCACAGTGGAAATGAGCAGGGTTTAAACTGCTGGCAGCGTGCTCACCCCATTTTGCAGGGCTGGCGGTGTGCTTACCCCACTGAGAATCCCTGGGGTTGCTGCCCCCATCCTTGCTATGAATACACCTGCTGCTTCCACTGGTCAGCTGCTGCAATCTCACATTTGGCACAAATATTTATAAAATTGAAAGGACTCCTAAACTTACTGGAATCTCACAGTTATATTCCCATGATTTTGTTTATTCCAACCTCTAAAACAGTGCATTGTGGCATTTAATAGAAGGGATGAATGTAGCTGTTTCTTTACTTGTGTCTATTTCTGGAATTAGTACTGATTCTTGGTAGCCTCAGCACTCTGCAGCAGCAAACTTCTACTAAAAAGGCAGGGCCAGTGTGACAAACACATTTTAATCATGTCTTTCTCACGCAGCCTGTACCATTTACTTGAATATAGTCATCAAAAATTCATGCAAACATAGAAAAGGATTTTTTTTTCATTTCACGCTATGCGCTTCTGTCAGGCAGGGAAAGATTCTTACTCATGGAAACTGCGATCTCATATGTTTAACTAAGCCATCTCTGAAGCCTTCTTGACAGTCGCCTCTTTCACACTCTCACTCTAGAGACAGATTTTTTCCATTTGTGAGAGTAATGCACCAGGCTGCTATAGACCCTTCATACCAAAGATTACTGTCAGGTGAATGGTGGATTATTCATTATTCCTGATTATTTTATTTATTTATTTATTTATCTGTCTACCTACCTATCTAGCTTCTCCTGCAAGCTTGTTTTGTGCTGTGCCTAACCGGTATTTTTCCCTCCCCATTTTTTCCATAATTGTTTTTCACAACCTTTCATTACCTCTTTCTGTCCATCCAACATTTAATCTCTTCTAACTCTTTCTTGTATTCCTGCTTTTCTTTCTTCCATTGCTGAGCATTACTCCTTTTTATACCTTTCATGTGGTTTCTGGACTGAACTAAATCTTTTTATTTCACAGTTACAATCATTGAAGAAAGATATTACTGAGAAAAATATAACTGATAGTCTACATTTCTATTCAAAATCATAAATTTGTTGGGATAATAAAAAACGCTGACAAATTACTAACCATAATTCATAAAATGAACCTCTTCAACAGCAATAGCAGCCTGATTCGATCAGGGAGCTGTTAGCCAGGAGACCTGACTTCAGTCTCTATGACCTTGAATAGTCCTGAACTGCTCTGAAGCCTGACTTCCCATTGCCTCACACCTCGCAATATCATTTGCCTTGTGCTAAAACGTTATGCCATGCCATTATTTGACAGTCTACCTTGAGGTCAGATTACAAGGTTTTACAAAAATATAGAAAAAGTCCGGTTTCATTTCCTTATGTATAAACTTAAGAAAATAATACTGAAATGCAACACACCTGTGATCCTTAAATAAAGGCTGAGTATTTTTATGATTCCATTTTGAGAAGAACGCATATTTATAAGGTATTTTTTATGTCATATTCCTGCATTACTGAACAGCATTTTAAGATTTGCAACATGCTGAAAATAATTGTTATAAATAAGTTCATGTGTTTCTCAGTATTGCTTAGTATTTATCAGGCATGGCTCTTTCAGGACATAGGTAATAATTTGAATATGATGGTAGCATTTCTGCTCTCACATAAATGAGGAAATTAAACTGCTTGCCCCAAACAGAACAGGATTAATTTCTGCTATGATTGCTGGAACTACAATTTATGGATTTACAGTCCTGTTCTCAGTCCTCTAAACAATATTACCACTCTGGGCATTGAAATGACATTTAGATTTGACTTTAAAATGCTCTTATTCTTTTCCAGAAGACTCTAAGCCTATGCAAGGAGATCTTGTGGAAAGGTCTGGCAGGAGAAGTGCCTCAGGTAGCACTGAGGGATTGTGGAGTGTTTATCTTGTGAAGCTTGGTGCCAAAAACCAGCGACTGCTAGTTGCGTAAAAAGCTCTGCTTTCAGGGTAACTATGACTACAGGAATTGGACCAGCATCACTGGGAATAAGCAAACATCTCGTGTCCACTTAAGGTATTAAATGCACTGGAGTTGGTCATCTTTAATATGCTAGTATATGTTCTGTTTATTTAATTCAGTCATACCTGAGAAGTAAATTTTTTTCCACATTGCATCACTTCATAGGATTTTCTGTGTTTAAATGCTTTTACAGTTTGTTTGTGATGCAGTGCAGGCAAACATAAACAAGGGCGTTTTTGGCTAAATGTTCGAGTCTGTCCGTGAGAATAATAGCATGCAGCAACTTGTGCTTTCTGTGGGCTCCAGCAAAGACAACAGCTCTGTTACGTGCTGCAGGGGAAGGTTAGAGAAATGCTTTCTTTTGGCTCTGCACAGTGCTGTAGCTCAGGAGCAGGAGATCTGGGCCTCCACTGCCAGGCAGAGCCCCGGAGTACAGAGTATCTGCCGTGCTTTGGGACTGCAAAGCAGAAAGGCTCCTCGGAAACTCTCCCACAATGTATATTATTGCAAGGGCCAGCCATAACTTCTTGCTTGAGTTAGGCAGACAAACTCTATAAAGCTGTCCTTTCTGGGATAAAATGCTGTTCCGAAGGTACTAATGTTCCATTCTAATATTGTTTGGTATATTGTAAGACCATATTAAATCCACTTGTGAGTTGTACTCTGCCATAAGATCTCAGAATTTTATATGCTTGTAGATGATTTTGTGTCTCCTGTTAATAGCTTTGGGAATTCTGAGGAGGTTATATGATTTCCATTTTACAGACATGGAAACAGAAAGATGTAAATGACTTGCCTGGGAAATAAATGAGAGAAATTTAATAATAGGCTGTGAGTCTAAGCCAGCCTCTCAGCTTCAAGCACAAAGAAACCCTTCTGCCCCTCAAGAAAATAATAGATTGTTTAAATCTAATGCATTTCTACCAGTTCAAAGGAGAGTATGGGTTTGTGGAAGATCTACTGATACTGTAAATATTATCACCAGTCAAATATGAAAGCTTATTTCTGAAAAAAAAAACAACAAAAAAAACAACACACAGAATAGATAATGTTTGTAGAATAAAGTACTGAAATCTATATATATATTTTTTGGTGTTATGAATCAACAAGATTAAATAGACAAATACAGTGAATTTGATAAAATGTTCAGAAAAACCTCTTTTAAGACTAAAGATGTGACTTTTGAGCCAAATTTCTCTAAGAAAGCAAGCTAATTTGTGAAAATAACAAGAGAAGTTTAAAAACTGGTAGAGGCAATTTGAGCTGCATCTTTAAAAATTTATATTCAAAAAGAAAGGAGGGAGATAAATTCACATCTAGAACCATAATTTTAGGTACTTTATTGAAAAACATTAGCCCTCTTTCTGCACTATTTTTAAAATTCACTTTATTTTAATATTCATGTACTATAACTCAGTTACCATGTAAAATATGTGTAGATTAGGATAAGGTCAGAAATGATTTTCAATCCTTTGAGAAGTTCTGAAAAGAAATGTATCTGGACTTACAGATGAAAACAAAAAAATGGAAAAGAGTTGATCTATCTGAGATAAGGAAAAATAGATGTGATTGATATTTTTGTTTAAATTGTGACTCTCTTAAATGTAGTGTCTTAAAAGTATCTTGAGGTTTACTTATAAAAATCATAAATACTCAAAATTAATATTTGAACTGGGAAAATTGTCAAAATCAAAACATGCACTGGAAAACATTGACTTTGCCACATCAGCATTTTCTGACCAAAATTTATTTTTTTCAGAAAGTGCCTTGGCATCTTTAATAGCTAGCGAAGTGCCAGGATCTTATACATTTTTTTTTTCTCTGATATCTGGTACATTTTTGACTAGCATAATATTAATGACTCTGAGTTTACCTCAAAGCATTAATGTATTCTGTTTTGCTTATATATTTTTCTTTCCATGGGATTCTTTGATTCATGAGGAGGCAAATTCATCAGACTGATACTCATAGACTGCATGTAACACTGCTATATTTTATTTTATTTTATTTTCCTTTGTACTCAGTGGTCCATGATATAGGTAATTATCAGTCATTTATCTTTGAATATTTTGATAGCACATTTCTTTTTTCTTCTTTTCTTCTTTTTTTTTCCCTTTTTTAATATTTTTTTTTCTTTTTTTCTTTTTTTTCTTTTTCTTTTTTCTTTTGTCTTTTTTTTTCTCCTCTCTCTCATCAGCCCTCTCTGTCTGGAGAAGCTAATGCACCTTGTCAGTGGCTGAGGTTGGACACTTCTTTGTTCCTTAATACTACTGTGTCGCCTGCCATTGCATTTAAGCCATGTTAACAAATGTAAGCTAAATATTGCTCAGTTAAAACCCAGAGAGAGGCAAAATCTCTAAATGCTCATGACAGCAAATAAGTTTATTTAAAAGTCACTGTGTGAGTCCCCCCTTTCTGCCTTCCTTGGAGGTTAGTTTATAAGCTTGAGCTCACACAATTACCCACAGAGAACACTGTGATTGTAAACTGTCACTGACATCCACCGTGGCAGGGGGCTGTAGGCTGTTACCCAAAATCTCAAAACCAGATCTATTCCTAAAGCTGTGGTTATTTTTAGCAGATCATCGAAAGGTGAAAGAATGACATAAGAATGCACGATAATTTGTCAGCCCACTTTTTAATCCAGTAAATATTTGTGGTGGCTGGGCAGTAAGATATTATTGTGCTTTTTCCCTGAAGGATTTGAGTTTGCAACTTATTTTTATTCTTAAGGATCTGCAGGAATCAGGAGGAAACCGCCCATTTAGGCTTGCCCATCTCTGTTGCACTATATTATATGGTAATCAAGCACACTTCAGATTGATGACCTTTCATCTAGGGCTGTTGTTTAACAGCATCCAGTGCTGCAATCTGGGCTTTCGTGTGTTTTGAGTATTGATTTTCCAGATAGAGCGAACTGCAATAATAACCTGGGGAGGTCTGGCAGCACTGTGACCTGGTTTGCTTTTATTCTTTATGGCTCTAGGCAAAACAGTCAGTTCCCAGGAGCTGCGGGCTGTAACCAGCTCTCCCTCCAGCTTTCCTTTCCGGCTTCTTTCCATTCCACTTCTCTTCTCTTCCCAACCTGCCTGTTGCAGATCTGCCCACTGGGGCCTTTCCCAGCACCCCAGGAGCAGCAGTGTTCAACCCAGCCTGCATTGCTAAGCAGCCTTGCACTGGCACTACTAATGGCAGAGTGTCAGAAGCCGAGCTGCATATCAGGTGCACAATTGCATATCAAATTCAATTTTGGTCAAGAATCGCTTCAAAATGGTGCTGTGCTTTGATAACATGTTGTCTCTTTCCTTCAGATAAAGAAATGTGCTGGCACTGTCTGGTTCAAAATTCTGTGTAAGTTTCCTTCTTCCCTTCCTAAAGCTCTAGGGTATGAATCCCATTCACACGGGGGTACCATGGTGATAGGTGGCTTACGAATACCAAAGACAGGAAGTGTGGTGATGGTTGCCGTGGTATGCTTAATCCCCTTGTGATCCTCTTTATGGGACACTAATTCTGTGTGAGGCATCTATGATCCAAACTAAATGCTCTCCATGTCAATTAGATGAGAATATGAGGAGCAGTGGTGTCTCGTGGGATTGAGCTGGTGACTGATATCAATACTCTGTTTCTAAAGCTGTGGCACCAGATGCCTTTGTAATCTTTCATACATTTACTTGATCTAAAAGACTCTGGAAATGGGGTTCTCTTACCTGAATGAGGTTACTTACCGCTATTTCAGAATACAATATGCTGCCAATATTTGTTCATCACATGTAATGGTGAGTATGCAATATTTATAGGGTCTTTCCCTTAGGATTACCACTGGGAATAGCAGAGTCACAGCCAATTGCCACAGCTGCTACTTGTAAAAGCTAGCTCAGTTACCATACCTTGGTTGGAGTAGTCTAGCCATAAGTGTATTACCCAGAAAATACAATGCAGTTGATACCTCTTTGAAGAGACTCACTCATTTCAAAAATCTCAGGAGACAAAATAAGTTATCTGTGTGGCTGAATCACTGAACAAAAGAGAAGCCATTTGTTATCTGAAGGAACAGGACAGCATATGTTTCACTGCGGTGTGGCTGGCAGCCTAGAGCCTTGAAAAATATGTTCTTGTCTTCAGGGGAGCACAGACATCAACTTTGTGCATCTCAAGAGGTGTTAAAACAACATCTGATGAGTCAAGTTGCAGTCAAATTAGCCTTGCTAGGGAAGAGCAAGCAACATATTCAAAATTTTGGCAACTGCCTTTTTACCTTTGCCTTTTTTAAGCACAGAAAATCCACTGTGGTTTCTCACAAGTTTTCTTGAGCTTAACAATAAAGAAAGATGCCCTGAGCAATTATGTCTCTCACCCAACCATCTTGAAATCTTAACTTTAGAAGTGAAAATAAAAAGTTAAAAAAGAGGCAGTATTCTTGGTTCTGTTTTCTCACCTATTAAAAATTACCGAGTTTGTCACCCAAGATTTGCTGAGTTAGTTAGTAAATCAGAAGGGAGACCCATGGAGCTTGTCTCTAATCTGGAAAAAGTAAATTGTCAATTTTTATTTTTATAATTTCAAAGAACACTTTGACTGCCAAACAAATACCCCAAGGAGTCAATTCTGCAGATGTACGTAGTCCTAAATTTGTCATGTTCAGATATCCATGCCATCTGTCTTCGTGATTTCTAAAAGAACTGTTACTTGTGACCCTTCAGGTTTGTATTTTGCAGTAGAACATGTCAATGATGCCCACGCTTTTAGCACCCTCACACTGATAAAGAAGAGATGGTAATGACTAGAGACTTTTTATGCCTGGCGGCTTGAAAACACTATGGAGAGTAGACAGTCCTTGCACAAAATAAACATGAAAGGTGTGTGAAATGGTTTTTAAAGTCCATATGGTTTCTACAAGGCTGAGCAATTTCATGAGGGACTTCATTTGTTGCTGGTGAAAGTGGCTTGGTCAAAAGAGGTAACATACATAAAAGCATGTTGAGGGGTTATTTGCTTTGGTTAGACCTGTAATTCCATTATTCTGTCTGAGTAAAAGGTGCGTGGTAAAGAAGTTTAACAGCAGAGCCCGAACCACAGAAGCAGAGGATTAGGCAGAGAAACCATATTCTGCCTAGACTGAGCTGGCTGAGGGTGGAAGCAGAGGCTGCTTTCACAACACCTAACTGTGGATGATTTAGTGGAAGAGCTTCAGCTGGGGCTATGACCCATTCATTAATGGAAAATACGTAACTATGTTGGTATCAAAGGCTCAGACTTTTCCAGTCTTCTGGAGTAATTAACAGCTTCATTGCTTGAACACATCTACTAGTGCTATTGCAAACCAATTGTTAGCATGGAGTAATGCAGTACTTTTGTCAAATCCACTTAGAAGCAATTGCAACAACCCGTAAAAAGGTAGATAACTTAGAGACCTGAACCTGTTTATGTTTTGCTTCACCTGAATCAAAACTGCCGTGCTTACTTTCTTAACCCATCCATCTAGTACAATGTGCTGAACAGGGTGTAGGCAAATGAGAAGAGATGCCTTAGGTGTGAGGCTTTTCATTTCTGATATATATTTTTTTTAACCTCAGAATACCTTTTAACCTCACAGAAATCATGTTTATAATGGAAATTAAGCATTAAAGAAAACCCTTTCATCTTCTGTCTTCTTCCTGTGGAAGGTAATTAGTAGTGGAAAGTAGAAAGACTGACCTGTTCTATATACAGAAATAATAAAGAAAAATGAAATCAATCAATATAGAATATCTCAATACATGTTGGATGAAACCACTTAGTTGTGCCTGATTTATCATGAAGAAATTTTTATATTAGGATGGCTAATAATTGCCTGAATGAATGACCTCCTATTTCATCAGCATACCTCTGTGGTTCTGTGTTAATTAAAATGATCAAGGTAATAGAGTGGTTTGTACATGTGAGATTGCATTCTGTTGACATCATCGTATCAATACTTGGTCACAGGATGAGTGGTTCAGGTGGCTTGTGGGTGGCAGTGATCAGTAGGTGAGACAGCAGGTAGACAACACTCTTAAATATTTTTACTTTTTTCACTTTTGGCTTTTCCATGGCTGTGAACAACATAGAAGAACATAACAGGCAGGTTTTTTTTTTGTTGCTTGCTTCTTTTTTTTTTTTTTTTAAGTAAATTAGGTGGATTTACTTTTTCACATCTGAGCAAAGGGGCGTTTAGTGAGAAGTTGTACAAAACTTCTGCTATGTTTATTTGTGTCCCTATAATTTCGTTTACATGTCATCACAAGCCTAAACCTTTTGTCCGTCACTAGAACTTGAGTGTTGAAAATAGTTTCTTAATTATTTTGGGCACTGTGAACATTTCTTAAAATCAGATTATTTCCTCCCAGCATAGAATATAGCTAGACATGTATAATATGCAATATAAATATGATAAGCAGTGTCATTAGAGCTCATCTTTGATTAAGAATTTATTTTACTCTCCTCTTAACAAGGATTGACTGGATCACAGGCCATTTCATTTAGGAGGCTGTATGTGAGAGCTTTGTTGATTTTTAATTTTCCTCCATTGATTTTCTGCATCCAGAGAGCACTTGTTCTCTAATGGCTCTCTGTGTTGGTGTTTGCTTGCAAATTGAAGTAAAAGATAAATGGCTTTCAGGGTAATACCTCTCCAAGGGCTTCCACTTGAGGGTTGGTGGCTGTTAGCAGAGCTGCAGTGTGTTCAGAAAAGTTCTGTGCTCAAAGAAAGACATTCCTGAGTCTCAACGCGGTAAAATTAGTTTATTCCTTGGCCTGGTGTGACAACAGTATCGAGGTGATTGATAATTCTTTAAAAGAAATAAGCCTGATTTGCCCATGTTTTTGTATGAAAGTGAAATGCTCTGCACTTTTCTCAGTAGGGATTCAAATGTTTTCCTTATACATGTTTCCTCAACAACAACAACAAAAGATTTTTCAGTAAAAGAAAGGGAGAAGAGGTGCTGGTATTTGGTTAGTTACGGACAAGTCTTTGAGCTGAAATGTGGTAAAGTTATGCTTCTGCTAAGACTGAAAGATTTGGTCTATCTATTGGAAAACAATATTTGGAAAATACTTTAATTTTCAAAATCTTTGCTAGCTTATGAATCTTAAGCTCATATTAAGTGTGAATTGACTTACATTTGGATATTTCAGACCTGCTTAAATGCTGCTGCTGTGACACCTTATTGCGTTGTGTCACTGCACATTGTGTCTTGAAGCTGCTGCTAAAGAAAGGGTCCTGTTTCATGCTCCTTATACCTGCTCAGGCCAGGTTTCACTATTTGGAAAAGGCATATGCTCTCCCTAGTTCTGGAGCATAAAACCATGGAAAAAGGCGTGTCAGTCTCTTGGAGCTCCAGGGAGATGATGCTGTGGATAGTGAGCCTCATCTCCCACAGGTGCTGGGCATCTCCTTCCATGGACTCTGCTGGGAATGATTGCTACTCATTGTCTCAGTTGTATTTGCATGTCAAGTAGCTTTATACAAGTGCATATGCAGTATGCATTTTCATACGTTTACATGTTAAAGTTAGGCGAACACATTTTTAAAAGTGTTCAGTTATTAAAGATAAACTGCTTGTCCATGTATGTTGTTTCTTTGTTAGGTTTTCAACTTTTCAAGAGTGTCCTGTAAAAATCAGTAAGAAATTGGCCTAAGGAACCTCTGATACATTTCTGGTACTCTGTTTCTCATGACGCTTACATTGGGCTTAATTCAAGCAGCTTCCACAAAGGTCTGGAGCAAGATATAAATTCACATGTACTGAAGCAGCTTAACAAACGACTCTATTACCAAGCAGGTCTAAGAAACTAAAGACTTAGTCTGGAATGAAGAGGAGCTGCAGGTCCTGGGCTCCTTTCTCAGTTCTTTGTTCAGTCACTCTGTCTCCCAGATGGATGTTAAGGACAGCATTCCTTATAGTCCCCTAGCCGTGCAGTGCCTGGCATCAGTAGGAATTCAAGAACTGGAAGACTGGAGATCTGAATTTCAGGTTGGTTTCTATGTTCTGGTTCGGTAAAAAGTTTAAGCTGTTCATGTTTGGCATTAAGTATGTGCATGATGCCATTGACTTCAGTTCAGCGCATAAGGTTAAGCATTTGCACAATTGCATTTGGGAACTGGGGAATAAAATGGAATGCACAAAAATCAGTCATTACCAGAGGAGCGGGAGAGCAACCTCTCCATGTCTTAATTTATAAATGAGAAGAGTAGATATTTTCCAAGCAAATGAAGTCACAGTTTTACAGCAAAATGCAGTTTATCTGAAGCCTTCCATTAGCTCTTTTTTTTTTTTTTTTTTAAAGCCATAAATTGCTGCTGGCTGTATGTGCCACAGGGCACACAGAAATCTTTTGCTGAAGACTTTGTTTCAAGGTTTTGGGGCTTTTCCTTCTAAATAGCTAGGCTTATTACATCATGTTCTGTTTTGTTTCCTCAGTGCAGCTTTCAGGGTGACCTCTGCTGAGATAAAAGGACTAAAACCACTGTGAATTTTCCTGTTCTTGAAGCAACATCTTCAGCAATGATGGGCAGGCAATTCAGTGCTCTGAAAGCAATTGCACACTCCTGAAAATAATCCAAAACAGTCCTGACTAGGCCTGGCAGAGTTCTTAGTTTTCTCTGTCCTTCCTGTATTGCTTATGAATCAGAGCGGCAATCTTAAATTGTAAAATGCAGTAATATATATAATGACTGTATTAATTTTACAGCCTGAGAAAAGGTGCCTTATTTTTTTCTAGAGGAATTAAAGGAGTATTGTAATGTGTTTACATTCCTGGTCGGCTGTTCAGTGGGGGCTCTTCCAGAAGAGCTTGAATTCGGGTCTCTGTTTCTTCACTGCCTTTCTTAGTGTCATTTAGACATGGAAAGTAGTTTAAAGTGCTGCCAATAGTGAGGGCTGGTTTTAAGCTTCTGTTATGAGAAGCAGTAGGAAAAGGTTGTAAGCAAAATTAGACTGTTTCACAATACACAGGTTAATCCATGTGCTTTGAAATGAGTGTGTTGTTTGTGTGTCTGTTTATCAGCAAGGGATTGATTCTGTAGGAGAGTTTTCATGGAAATGAGCAAGGGTACTATTAGGGAATGGTCCTGGAATAAGAAACAGGTAGATAAAATAATGAATGTTTTCCGCAATAGTTCTTTTTAATAAGATGCCTAACAAGGGAGTTGAGGGAGGGCATTGGAGTGGTCTGAAACTGAAAATCAAGCATTTTTATGGAAATAGCCTCATTAAAGCTGCCTGTTAAAGAAGTGCAACTGTTTTTCTGTGAACGTGAACATGATATTCATTCAGTGATTTAAATATGGTTCTTAAAAAATATATCCTGTCAGATTTATTTTTTTTTTGGTCTAAGTGTTTCATGAATGCTATTTATAAGCGGACTAGAAATATTGGCCCAGAAAGCCTGGAGCATATTTACCTGCTTCGTACTAGTCCGGTGATATAATCAACCCACAAAATAAAGGTTTAGTTTATTACCTTTGGGTATATTACTAATACAAATCAGTAAATAGATAAGTGGTTGTACATTGCAGCATGTATTGTCTAATGGTGATGAACCAGACACAAGCTGGTTTAAGTTCTCTGCATTATTCAAAAGATGTTACATGAACTAATGACTTATTTTACAGTATATTTTACAATTTATTTTTAAAGAGCAGTTCTAATCATTACCTCTGCCCCCAGCCTGGTCTGCTTGAGCAGAAACCAGGACTGGCGACCTCCTGAGGTCTGCTGGGCTTCTGGGGTTAGTGAGTGACACACACATTCAGAATTCAGTTCCATGGTTCTTTCAGTCAGAGGTTATGATTTACTTAATGTATTTTTATTTTATATGTCCATTTGTTTAACTTGAATTCAAGACTGCTTATGAGTTTTTTTCAGATAAGACGAGCAGTATGAATTGCACCATTTATGTTTACAATCCGGTTATATATTGTAGAGTTAAAAACACCATGAGAAAGGAAAATGCTATGAAGCATGCAGTATAAATCCTTGAAATAGATCCTCTGAGTCTTGAAGTTAACAATTTCTTACTGCTCGTGGTATGAAAAAATGTTGGTCCAATTCTCCATTTGGTCACAGGCCCCATTTTAATTATTTATTTCTCGTTTCCTTGATATCCATTCCCCTTTGTAAGTATCTGAACTAGACTTTTTGCAAAACTGTAGCATTTCCTTCCTCCCCTTCCCCTGATGGGGCAAAGCCTTGTTAGATTGAGAGCATCCTGATTTCTCAAGGGATGGAAAACCACGCTGTTGTAAGCAAGATGACCCAAGTTCACTTGGTTTTGTTGCATTATGTATATTGATATTGGTTCTTTTGTCGCTTGGCTGACTTGTCACTTAACAACCTCCCTGATTTGAAGTCTAAGTGGCACGCTGGAGACAAGTTGAACCAGAGAGGCACTGGTGATCTGTTGTGTGGGAGTTAAAGATGTATGGAGCTGTGCTTTGCAATTCAGTGAATGCTGCACAGTTCTTGTTGCAGATGCCATTAGTTATGGTTTCCCTTCAAGCAAAAGGTTTGCAAGTGACTTTGTACCAAGTTCATTGGTAAAACAGCAAGCTGTAGTATGCAAATGGAGTATTCACTCCATTACAGAGCAGTGCCTTCTCCTGCGTATTTTTTCCTTTTGCATAACATTACATACTTTGCTGTTTATTGACAGGGTCTTCCCTCCCTCCCTCCAGGTTGTTCAAATAAAGATATCAAAACATGCTAAAGATTTGTATCCAACCCCTGGCAAAAGTGAGGGTCAGGTGCTGGCAAGCAATTTTTCATGGAAAAGGAGACACAGAGAAAGGTAGAGGGAATTGAGGCAGGTCACACACCATGTGTGACTGAATCATGGATGGCTTGCAGAGTGCTGATTGCATTCCAGTTAATAGACCTGGCTCTCAACCTTTAGTTCCTTAGTTACTTAGGCATATATTCTCACTGTTCAGTGTACGAACTGCTGGGTCTTTCGCTGTTGACACAGAGTATTGAAGGTAGACTTGTACAGATCTTCCTTTTTCTTCCTTTCTTCGTTTTTTTTTTTTTTTCCTTTTTCTTCCTTTCTTTTTCTTTTTGAAGTCTTTTTAGTGGAGGCAAATTGTGAGAATCTCTAATGTGCCTACAGGTGAAGTGCATTCTGTACAGCACATTTGGGTGACCCCTTTCAGTTCTCCCAGTAAACAGCAGAACATGTATTGATGGGCTTTGTGTTGGCATTTTCATCAGGTTTCTGAAGAGGCAACATTGCTGTCTAGATCAATAAAACTCAGATTTACTGATTACACTATTCCCTTTTCCCGAGACAAACAGCAAGTTAGTAATTGCACAGCGTACTATATTTTCTACCAGCTATACCCAGCCACACCTGTCAGTTTGCATGTATTGTAAGGCAGGGTTTGGATCACTTCAGATCTCTTTCTTCTCTTATACTGCTGTGAGTTGATGGACTTTCTTTAGTGGAGAAGGAGAAACATGCTTTTCACAATCTGAGCCCACCACTACAGTCTTCAGAGCAGTGACCACAATATGAAACAAATCTTTTGAGATTATAAGAGGTTAGGTTGTGACAGCTGAGTGAGGTATCTTAAAAGAGGTGGACTATTTCAGTATAGCATACTAATGCAGCAAATTTATAGTAAAAAAATTAAGATACTGTAGTATGTTCAACGGACCTACACTATCACAGTTTTTATTTTATTTTATTTTATGGAACGCAAATAGACTTTTTGTTATTGCCAAGACTTTGCTAGGAATGATAGATGCATTATATGTTGTTATCTCATACCTGCTGTTTTCTTCTATATTGTTAGGCATGTCGGTTTTAAGTTTGTGAAGTAGTAGGTCTCCAGCATGCATAAAAGCTCTGGACTTAATACTAAGTGTTGGACCTCTTGAGCAAACTAAATGCCAGTCAAGAAAACCTGATGTTAAAGTCTTTGTGATGAGAGTAATTAATTCATTTAATCAAGCCGATCTGTATATCTGCAAACTGCTGTGCTACATGTTAATGGACAAGTCTCTCCAACCGTCTGTTTCTCCCTAGGTTTGGTAAAGCAGGTACATCTCCTCTTTGAAAATTCAGGTCATGTACGACTCTTGAGGAAAATACGTGCTAAATAACGCAAAATAGGTAGATGAGAACTTCCATTCCCATAATCACATTTTCTCCAGAATTGCTGTTGCTTTTTAGTAATCTATTTACTGTTATAAGAATGCTGCAATTACTGGACTAAAGTGTACTTACTAACTATCTCTGAAGTATGTCCTCCTTTAATTTGACTACCTACTAGGGAGTTACAGATACTCCCTCCCTATTTCCTTAGTTCTGGAGCAGAGATTCTCAGTTGACACATAGACAAAGTTTCACTGATAACACTACAGATTTTGAGCCCTGTCTTTGCCATGCCCTCTCCTGCACTTCTTTTGCTGCTGCTGGAAGAGACTCTTCTCACCAGCCTTCAAAATTTCTTTTGGTAAATATAATCACTTTACCCTCCCTCTTGCTGGGTGTGCAGATATCATATAATGAGAGAATCTGTGGGAAAAGCAGGGAAGGATTCAGTGGTGCTGAATTGCCCCCTTTTAGGAGGTTGTGTCCCTTTAAAAAATAATTTTGGTAGTCTTGGGTCATGATTCTCCACTGTCCTCAAAGCTGTTTAATGACCTCTAAAACTGAGAGGTAAAGCTCCAAATTCCCTCTTACTCTTCTAACTCAGTGACAATGCAAAATGAAGGCATCAGAGAAACAGGCCTGTTTTTATGTTGCAGAGAGAAATGATTTGAGGGTCCTAATGCTAGGCTTAATAAATTTTCTCAAGGGTACAAGCAGCCTGAATTTCCTAATGAGTATTTTATTAAATTTCAGGCAACCATTTCTCCAAAATTATCATCTTTGTTTTCTTTGAAACAGAATGACCTGCAGCTGAACTGTGCTAAGGCACAGGTTTAACAGAATTATCCCAGCTGCTAACAGAGAGTTAGAAAAAAAAACAGGTGCTAGATTCACTGCTGGTATAAATTGATGCAATTAGATTGTATTGAGGGGAGTGTTGCTCGTTATAGGAACCTGAGGATCTGGTGGTTGGGGCTTTTCTGAGACTGATGGGTAGCCTGTAGCTGCTATTTTCACATGTGCTTTGTTGTTTTGCTTACAGTGAGATAGTGCAAATAGCTGTTTTTAAGTCTTAGAGATTATTTTCTTCGAGTTTGAAGTGTCTCCTGAATTTGACCTATTGCAGCCACTAATGCTTCCTAGCTCTTGAAGAGCACGATGGGCTGTCTCCCTGGCTGGTTACGCACCAGCCTCTCAGAGATACTGAACCTCCCTAAGGTAGGCATCAATACATGGGATATCTTTTTTCACTTAACAGTGTAGATGTGCTTAAGAGGATGTTCTATTTTCAAGGAAAAGCTGTGTTGTTGCTTTGAAGATATTTATGTGTGAGCAGTATCTGTATATCTGCATTGTGGTCTTAGCCACTGCTCTGGAGGTAGGTGGAAATAAGGGAAAGAAATTGGTAGGCTCATGTTTTCCAGTTTGTTTGCTGCTTAGGGAGACTATACCTTTGGCTTTCTTCATTAGACAAATCCATCTTCTCTAGAAATTATTATTATTTTAATATTAGAAGTTGTCAATGAACAGCTTAATCTCATTATTTTCATGTGGTTTTCTTGTAGTGCTCTTAAATTATAAAATCCATGGGAGGTGGCTGCAAAAGAAGAGAGTCAATATCTAAGTCTAGAGGGATCTTGAAAGAAATGCTAGGCTACCTTTGTCCAAAGCTGCATTTTTCAGTATTTGTCTACAATAGTGCAATGTCTGTGATAAGTTGAGACTTTTCCTTGTTTTTTGACACTGAAGCAGTAGCTGTATGTTAAAGGTGTTAGTAACCCTTGCTTACTCCTGTATGCAGAACTAAAAGTCTTCAAAAGAAATAGAGGCAAATATGCTAAAGATATTTTGAACGTCTTTACTACTTTGGATATCTGAACGGACGTGATTATTGCCTGCTGTTTTCTAAAGTAGGGATTGTCTCCAAGTTGATATTCTAGATTGAGATATCAAGTCCTTTATTTGAGTCTGCCTTTTAGGTAGCATATTGTAGCTAGAGGGAAGGGCTGAAAATGTTAAATGATCCATCCAGGGACATAGATATTAATTTCAGAGACAGCATATTAGGATTTGGAAAAACTAGTACCCTTCCTTGGATTTACACCTTTTGGGGAAAAAATCTTGGACTCTTTAAATTTCCTTGCAATAGTTTTAATTTTTTTCTTTAAAGATTTGTGTATGTGTCCATATGCTTCTCTTAAATTTATGTTTGTCTAAGTTACTTCCCTCTCCCAATATATACTATTCCTTATGACCAAGGGGACCAATCCTTTATTTGTAAGGTAGGACGGTATGTATTTCTAGCCTGTTTTGGCCTGGTTTAGCAGGTGGAAGTGGGAACTGAATTCCTGCCAGTTGTGCACACTCTGCAGCACCAGCAGGTGAACTGCTGGCCTCTAGTGGTAAATGGGGAGCAATCTGAGAGTCTGAATGTGTCTTGCCCAGAGACATCTTATGATGTTACTTCATGTAAGATACAGCAAAATTTGAAGCATGAGTGAGACTATGGCTGTTATTTATTTTGTTACGTGAATTATGTTCAGTGTGGTTCAGATAATCGTGAAATGAAATGCTCTTCATTTTTACGGGTGTAAATAAAGCTCAAGCTGTGTGTGAGCACTGGAATAAAGCAATTCTTGCAGTGAGAGCAGAGGGAATATGCAGTTAGTGTCTTATTTCTGTAATGAGGAAATGGTGCTGTCAGGTTGCTTTTGGTGGAGAAATAATGTCATTATAAAACATGTAATCCTCTGAAGAGATTTTTTTTAATTTTTTTTTTTTATTTTTTTAAGTGCTTTTATAAAGAGATAGGGCTCTCCCTGGGCTGCCTGGGTAGCTCTCTTGTTCTGCAGTTAATAAGGAAAATAGTATAAAGGCCAGTTTGGTGGCCTACAGGTACATGCTGTGTGACAGGGCTGATGGCAGACGCTGCTGCTATGATGAGCTGCTGCATTCCCCTTATTAGCGTATCACTGAGCTGCCGTTCAGTCCGTCAAGTTTTGTAGTGGTGCTCATGTGAACTCTCCTGATTAAAATCTAGTTGTTGTCACCTGAAAATTATACCCAAAGCATGCTCGATCTGTCCAGCAGCCTCTAGGACAGATGATCATTGTAGCAGTGCTGTAGAGAAATTCAAAGGGAGGACAAAGCAAACATTCAGGACAGTTAAGAAGAAGAAAAACCCTTCATTAGCCCGAGATGCAATTAGCATGGAAGCAAGACATTTACTAATTTGTGTATCTTCAGATGTTTTTACATTGTTTTAATTTACTATGATAAATATGAATTAAAACTTTTCCATTGCTCAACTTGTACTAATACCCAATGTAGTTACTTTCAGCTCAGTTCAGTCCTTTTTTAAAGGGCAAAAATAATCTGAGCCCTGCTCATTGAAAATAATGCAACTCAAAGGCAGAATCAAAGGATTTGTGCTAAGGCAAAACCAGAATGGAATCAGATTAACTTGCTTTGAGTTGAGTTTGACTGCTCTAGCATTTTTGGGTTAGCTCAGACTAGCTGCCATTCCTGCAAGGAGGATATTCCCTTCTGTAAGCCCTCCTTCATCCTCTTTTTGCTCCCTCTTCTCAGTCACTGGAGTGACAGAAAGGATCTGCTTACGCTTACATGGACCTCAATAACAGTCTTTGCCAAACATTCTTTGGCAGGACATTTTGTGGTGACTGGAAGTTTCTCTTTTTGTATCCATTTACTCCACTTTTTTTTTTTTGCCTATTTGGGGACATCTAAGGCATCTTCTGGATTTCTGGATGCATTTTATCCAGCAGAGGAAGGCATAACAGACTGGGAAATTCTAGGAATATTATATACTTCTCTCCATGAAAGATAGTTTTCAGCATAGGCTGCTCAGCAACAGACCGATGGCTGAATTGTGCAGAGCCCAGCTTGTCCCGCTGTGGGCTGACTGCATGCAAAGTGTTAGGACCTGAAGGAAGAAAATGGAAAAAGCAAATTAAAAAGCCAAAACCTGCAAGAAGCTTGAATGGCTAGGTGTTGTTTACCTTGTATTCTTTCTCTGAGTCTTTTGCAGTAGAAGTTTTAAGTTGTAAGATTTGCCTCTGAAAACTTCTGTATTTCAGCAGCTCTGAAGTCTCTCAGAGCTTTCCCCCAGTGTCCACACCTTTGAAGAATGTGTGGCTGTACTGTAGCTGCTGGAAATCAGTCTTTGTGTTTGTTTCTTAGTGCTGTTCTCCTCATTCACAGGGAGCAGTGGCTTGGAAGAAAAGACCGATGCCCCTCCTGGCATTCATAATAGGATTTCCTTCCATTTACAGGCCCTTAACATTACTTACTCAGCTGTGCAGGGGTTGATGTCAGTGAATAGCTGGCTGAGTCATTTTTGAGTTATTTAATGTGTTGAAAATAAGCCTGCAGCTGTCAGACAAGTAACATCGACATAGGCTTTTTCTAGCTGCAGCCATTCTTAATTTCTATGCTATATTAAAGCTAAGCTAATAATAGTACTTTGGGTGATACATTGATGGGAAGCCTTTATAATGTGTTTGTGAGGACTAAAGAGGCCTTGGTAGTGTCATTGCACCTCTAACATTTCTGTTAAACTGGAGACTGAATGAATAGATGGTGCAGCTTGTTGTTTTGCCAGAGATACAATATCTGCTTATAGGTCTTTGCAGCGAATTAGCTGTTGAATAGGCACCATAGCTGCATTGTCATAGCTGGATTCACTTCTTTTCTTCCTCTTTGACCATGGTTGCTTAGTGTTTCAAGTAGAAACTGGATTGTTAAGTGAGCCAAATTTTTAAGACTTAAGGTACAGATGCTGAGTTCCTTGTAACACATTAGTACTCATCATTAGCACTCGTTCCCATCGTGGTGTTGTGTTTTTTTTTTCTTCCCCATACATAACCTAGCTTTTAGCCAAAGTTAATCAGAAAGGAGGAGAGTGGTACATCTATTTCTGCTGCTGGTAGTCAATGTACAAATGGCACCCATACCTGGACTACTGTGCAGCAAAATAAATAGGGTCACCCCTGAACTATTTGGTGACTTGAGAATGTTAAGAAGAATGACAGCAATGAGCTGTATCTGAGAAGAGCAGGTAGTCATGGTACTGGAGAGATTGATAAGGCCACCATTGTAGCAGAGCTATCTGTCAAATATACCTGTGCCTGGAGAACCAAATCCCTATTGCTTGCTGTGACAGAGTCAGTGAAGCTATGGTGACTTGCCACATGTGAGAATTTATCTCAAATGCTATGTCATCTTACTAACACTTTTTGTTTAATGGTATGGAATGGCTGATGTCTACCACTGTCTAACCTGTGTGAAGAACCTGTACTGTCGTGGTCAAGAAAGTAAGATTAGAAAGTTAACAGTAAATACAACAGTCGTCATAAGACTGTAATCCTTTAGATGTCATACTGATTTTTGTCTTAAAATTATGTTCAGTTAGATGTTAACTGGACATCAGATCTTTCTTTAAATGAATAATTGTATATTTATTATCAATAAACTAACAGATACCAAATAATATGTTGATTTCCATGGATATCTTTTTTTTTTTTATATGTGCAGGTGGAGTTGCAGTGTGAGAACTAAATATGTTAGAAAGTATTTTGTCAGGGATTATTTTGTTTGCTTTCTTGCTTTTACTTGCCCCTTGGGGTCTCTCTGTGGAGCAACTTTTCTGTATTAGGTAAATTCTATTCCTTGTATAGAATTGTATAGATAAGCTTGAAAACCATTTTGAAAGAAAACGCTCCGTGGATTGGGTTTTATTTCCTTTGGTCATACTGAATAAGGCCATAGTGGAAGAATTACATTATATGGCATTGTTTAGTATCAGTAATTGTGGCAGAAAAACACTTTATGTATTTGAGTAATTTCTTTGTCCAAGTCTGTGAAAACATCAAGGGAACTGCAAAGAAACAGGCCAGGGTAGCCTGAAAATGCTCTGAAATGACTGAAATGCTCTGGACTACTGAAAAAGATGATGAAAAAATAAAATATATAGCAGTGCGAAGAAACCAAGCTTCAGGTAGCCTCTTGTTGCCTTTCCACAAATCTCCATGTTTAAGGGGGTAAGCTAGCATTTGAAGTGCCGTGGCAGGAGACTTAGTACATGTTTACATGTTATTGACCCACTGTCAGCTTCTCTGTAGCGCTTTCCATGCAAGCATTTACCCCAAGAGTTAAACAAGTTAATCTGGTGTCTGTGTCTTAACTATAGCGAAGCTGTAGCCCAGGCAGGTTAAGAGACGGGTCTGGGGCTGCCCAGTGACAGGAGGCAGATGCAGAATGCAGCTGGTGCAAGGCTTGCTTCTGCCGTTTCCACACTGAGGTATGCAGGACATATGGTGGTGGTAATCACCGCACCTTCTTCCTTTGGGTTTTTGTTGTCTTCTGATTACAGTATATTGCTCAGTGTAGAGTCACAAAACATGTCCTTCACATTACTTCTTCACAAGGAACATTGTGGAGACCACGTTTGCATGTTATCCTGTGGAAGATATTGTCTGTAATCTATATATGATATACAGAGGGTACCTAGCAGTGGCAATTCTCTGTCCACATCTGCTCCTCTTTTTGAAGGGAGAAAGGCATTGGGGTCAATGCTTTGTATTCCTTGTGACCCTATTTGTCCAGAGTGTTATGCTAGGAGATAACCTTCTCTCTCATATTCTCTTTCCGATTTCCTTGCATGTTTTGCTTCTTTTTTCCCCTCTTTGTGCATTAGCCAGTTGATAAACCTTGAAAGCAATGTGCAAGAATAAACAGATTGTCCACTCTCTGTATCCCTTACAGGCAACAGACGTTGAAATGTTGCCTTTTTTTTTTTTTTCTTGCGGCTAGAAATGTCAAAATAGTCAGTGACTGGAAAGCTACTGCTCTGTGTTACTGGAAAATGTTGACACAGTTTTTACTAGCATCAAGGCTCTTAACGAGCAACTGTTAAGGGACAGAAGACCAAAACAAGTAATTGTATTGTTCATTGCGATTACCCTGTCAGCTACAGTCCTCCTTTTCTGAAAAGTAGAACCTTATCTTTATGATAATTAGAGATGTAAGATCTGATAGTCTCTTCCTACACCTGAAATTTGAAATTACCAATCATTCTGAAAACCTGAATAGACATTTTGGCCACAGCGTGTTGAGAGCAAACTTGCAAATGTGGCTCAGAGCCATTAATGAGTCATTGGTCGATCGGTGTCCTAACCTTGTCTTGGCCTCCATGCCATTCACAGTTAGTGTGAATACCTTCGGAGGATATAACTGAATAGGATGCCCCTTCTGGAGATTTCTAACGCTGGAATAGCTGCAGCCGTTTGTCTAGTACAGTGATATTTGCAGTGGCAGTGAAACAGGCACATTTTTAGTAGTTAAAACAGTGAATAATGGAAGCTGAGGGAAATAGTCTCACTTCTCTTTGTGGGATTTAAGTGTGTAAAGTCTATTAATGCAAATGGTGGTAATTAGTTTAAACTCTGCTAGTACTCACATGTAAGAAATATGCAAAATCAGCTAAAATATGTACCTTTTTTCACCAGGATTGTCTGAAAATTAGCAAACTGCTGTTCTAGATTTTACGGAGGTGGGTTTTGTTTTTAATGAAAAAATAGAGCTATCATAAGTTTCATTAAAAGGACACCATGGTTTATGTACTGTACAGCTGTGGTGCTTTGTGCTTTCTCTGCTGATTCCACTGTCATCCCAGGTATAAAGGCTGTTCATGCAAGATCTCTACACAATAAAAAGTGTTTTTTTGTTGGTTTTTTTTTTTTTTAAATGCATAGACCTTTAAAGATAGCTCTATGCAAGAATTGATTAAATTTTGGGATGGAGTCAGAAGGGAATGCCGGAGTCCAAATTCATGTTCTCCAAACATTAAAACTTTTGGTTGATGAAGGAACTTCAAGATGTCCTTGTTTCAATGAGAAAAATATTATGTGTTTGAGTGTGTGTGTGTGTATGTATATATATATATATATTGTTAGTATAGAAGCAGATCTTTGTGTTGCAACTAGTGTTAACAATATTTTAAGTAACACAGGAAAAAAAAGTCAGGAGATGGATTAAAAACAAACAAAAATAACAACAAAAAACCACAAATTACTTTCTCTCTACACTCATTACTTTTTCTGTTCGCTAAAGGGTAGTACCTGCTTAATTTCTTGATTGTGTGATGATTTAGAAGAACTACCAACTTGACAAAGGTTTGGAAATAGGAGTTGCCTATACGCATCCAGAGTATTTAGGTTTTTCTTTTGGGTTTATTTTGTGACTATTATTGCTGAAGGCCTGATTCTAATGGATACCACCTCTGTTGGTTTTATATTTTCATTACAGCTTCACCTGTAGAAATTAGATTAGAGTCAAACCTCATAGCAGTAACAAGGACTGACTTGTTTGCTCCTGAATTCTTCGGTTGTACGTCCTTATCTCTCAAAAGGTCACACGTTCTGTCTGTCCCTCAGGTTTTTGAACAAAGTGAGAACCTTTAGATGCATTTTGTGTATCAGCCTAACAAATAATATTTGGTTATGTACTTAATGAAAAGGATTGCTTGTGGATGCTCTTGCTTTACTTTCAGTTATCTGTGCTCATCGATCCATGAGAGCAGTTTAATTGCACTAAAAATGAATGTCTATGGATGTAGAAAAAATAAATCTTTAATCTCTCTCGTGTATGGCACTGACACAGCTGACTTCATAGAGTACCTTAGGAAAGGTTAAAATGGAGATACAATGTTCCATGTGGCTGCTTCCTTCAAAACTCATATTTAACCTGCCACTATTTTCAAAATCAAGAGCTGTGACAATGAGTTGATTTGTAGGTGAGAGTTCTGGAGGCTTCAGGTAATCTGTCTCTGTGTACATATATTGCTTTGATTTACTTTGAATTTATTTCAGCCACACTTAAGACAGCAAGAATTAGCCATGAAAGGATAAGAAACGGCCTTAAATCTTACGGAAAAAAACACAGAGTTATTGACTGAGCTTATCTCTGTCTCTTAAATAGCTAAGTGGCAACACTTGAGTCGGAAATGTAGACTTTGTTCTGTTTTGCTACCAGGAAGTGGGTTCTGATTTTTTTCTTGAATGTAATGTATTGTTGAATAATCAGAATCACCAGCTGTGTTTTCCAAATCCTGGAATTCAAGACATCTATTTGTATACATGTAGGGCAGAAGGGTAATTGATGTTTAGGTCAGTACCTTTAATAGTCTCTCAAAATAACATAGTAATAGTGTGATCTGATTGTTGCTAATCTCATTTCCTGGTTTAAAAAGTGTTTGAGATTTTTGGCTGTGTTTTCTGGCAGTCTGCTGAATTGCTGGGTGAAAATACAGTAATTTAGAACAACTCACATTTCTTTAACTCAATTTATAAGTGAATTTCTTAAAAGGCTTGATAAAGCCTTTAATTACAGGGTAGCTCAAAAAAACTATCCACAGGACAATGCAGATACCATTTCAGTCTCAGCTATATCACCTTTATGGCAATCATTCTTAATGTCAGCTAATGAGTATAGTGTTGAGGAGAGAGCAGGTATTGGCAGTATAACACAGCTGTTGCTGCAACTATAAAAGGTCATTGGATTTTTAAGCTTTGGGTTAGCAAACAGCTACTTAAATGGAACTGGGAGTGATGTTTCAGCCATACAACCCAACAACAAAGCCTTCTATTAAACAGTAATCAAATCACATTTAGGATTGATTTTTTTTTTTTTTGGCCCTTCTCTAAGTGTGTTATGGTGCTTACTTTTGAAGCTGAGACTGAAACAATCACTCTGAAGTCAGACAGGAGCTGGGTTGAAGAGTTGGAAATCATAACTTGGGTCTCCTGGTGTTGGTTTGACATCTTGTCCGTTGGCTTGTGCTTTCCCCATCAGTGGTGCATGTCCAGTGTTTTTAGCTTGCTCGTGCTGTTGGTATTATAGTCAAAGTAACGAGTATTGCCCATCTTGCTTCCTGCTAGACCACGCATTATATTAAAATCTGTTTTTCTATGTTATCCTTAACTTGAACTTGAGAGTTGTTATAATATAGTTCAGTGTTTCTGGCTTATTTAACTTTGTATTTTTTAAACACAGTTATTTGTATTCCTCTGTTCTTTATTTGCAATCACTGAAAGGAGACAGTAGTCTTGTCTGACCAAGTGCATTGGACAGAGAAGTAATTTACAAAATATGGAAGAAAAGATGAATGGGAAGGAGGAAACACTGCTTGTTAAACAGGACCTTTAGTTTCCTATCATTTAGGAACAGGAGAAATTATTCAACTAAGTTTGTTTGTTATTTAAAGAATGTCATGTCCTGATGTAATTCTTTGATTCAATGATGTGTAAAAATGAAAACTTAAAATGTTTGCTACTGTAGTTTTGTGATCTTGTAAATAGTAGGCCAGATCCAGAAAGAAAATGTTAATCTTAATTACACGCTACTTATCTAGGAGAGAAATTCACTTCTAAATAATAATGTGAATCTCTCTCTTCAGCTTTAGCCATCCATAAAGTTAGGCATTTAACGTACGTTAATTGTCAAAATTAATTGACAGGACAGTAGTATCTCAACATGATGCATTGTAAAATTGGAGTGAGAGACAGCTGAAATGTATCATTGAATGTGGAAAGAGCTGAGATGACCAGCTTTGTGTAGAGACTGGGCATATTATCACCGAGAGGCCGGTTTTTAGAAATAACAAGAGGAGAAGATTTTAGAAACTGGCCTTTCATTGTCATTATTGACTTCTGCTTTGTGTGTGATCACTGTTAAAACCTTAAGCATCTAATCCTGTGTTAAGTTTGCATTTATAAATCAATACTACCAGAGGAGAATTTTGCTTGCAGAGTTTATTCCATGTTTGACAAATGAAAACTATTAATGAGGAATTCCTAATTTCCATCTACATTTCTGCTATGCGTCTAGCTTAAATGATTGGTTGATATTATTGTGCTTAGTCATTCATCTTCCTTTCTTCTGATAGAAATTACCATTATTATTATTACTTAGAATATGCTAAGTGGACATTTTTTGTCACTGTTGATCTGTTGATATTTCTTGGTGCACCAACAGGCATGTTGAACACCTCTCAAAGCAGTAAAATATGACTTCTGAACCTGGGGAACTGTGATGCAAATTGGTGTAATGAGGGCGTAGCAGTGAAGATAGTAAAACCAGAAGTGTTCCTATATTCAGCAAGATTATAGCATGCCTGGAGGTGAATGAAGTGAACTGGGGATATTGTTTTACTTTTGTTAGTTGCTGGTTTCCTTGCAATGCAGGTCTTATGTCTTTGGAAAAGCTATGGCCTTTCTCAATTGTGTGTGTGTTCAGCAATAAATTACTTGAAAAAAAATCATAATTGTGTACACACCCGTGAAAAATTAGTCTTGAACTCCATCTCTACTCAAGTGACTTCACTCCTAAAAGTAACTTGTTGCTGCTTTTTGAAAAATGTAATAGAAAATGTGCAGCAAGATGATGTGACACCATTTTAAATAGTCTTTATTGTCCATGGCCATTTCCTGTTGATTTAGAAGGGTATACATGTTTGCTGCATGTTCCTCTCAAAAGGGCCCTGTCCCTCTTTCAAGACTGTGGTGATATTAATGTTAAGAAGGTATTCCTGCAGACATGACAAATAGAAGACAATAACGGTTCTGTCTAAGGTTAATCAAAGATCTTAAAAATAAATAGGTGGCCTCTTGATGAAGGTAATTCTGTATTTGTAGATCAAGAGCATCTGCAGGTCATTTTGAGTATGTAAGGATTTGCAATAGGCATTGTCATTGTTTTAATAGGGTATCGCAGTACATTGTCTGAGGGTCAACAAGGTATGACTGAAGTAATTCCTTGACAATTAACCCTCAATAAAAAAATCTCAATGTGATTAATGAAGAAGGGAGATCAGTCATAAAGGATATCTTTTTATATTATTAACACCTATGAAAAATTGAAAAATACTTTGATATATTTGTAGAGCTTGAGGGTCTTCCTCAGCTGCATAACAGTACATGGCTTCTGAAGTACACAATAGACAGACTACATTAGTGTGGTACACACCAGATTGGCAGCAGGCATGAGTGATGCTCGTCTCCCTTCTGAAGCAACTTGTCCGTCAGTTTAACATATAGGTGTGTTCCACTGATGGTGGAAATACCAATGTGGTACCAGGTTGATGAGGATATTTAGAAACCATGGCTCTTTTAGCAAAGTTTTTTTTTTTTTTTTAATTTCCCTGTCACGAAGATTGTAATCTGCTGAAGTCTGTAATTGCTAGGCACGTTCTTTAGCTGTCAGCTGTCGCTGTATTGCAGAAGCTGGAGATTTTCATTGGCACTGTACATGACTTTGAAATCTTCTGGGGTGAGCAGAACTGCTGTGTTAAAGTATTGCTAATAAAAATGTAAATACCAAAAGACACATTATCCAGGGAAATTCAGATCTGCAGAATGTGCAGATCTGTGCTGCGAACCTTTGCGAGGAGGAGCAGCAATAGAGATTTGGGTATTGAGATGAGCAGCACTGGCTTTTGACTCTTCAAAGTGTTACAGATGGCAGGGAAGCAAATTAACAATTCTTTGAGAAAACAGTTGTGTGTGTTACCAGGCTTCTGACAGATGGGTTTCTGCAATTAGGCCTGCAAGCTATAGTTTCCGCTGCTGCTGTTGACTTACGAATTCAGGGGAGTTAGTGCTGGATCAATAGGGATTTCAGAAGGCTTCAAGGCTTATACTCGGAGGTGAGTAAGTGATATCCTTGGACATTCAAGAGGTTACTCAGTAAGAAATCAGGCAAAGATATGAATTTATGCCACAGTAGCGATATTAAAGAATGAACTATGTAGCTTGGAAGGTACTGTTCTGCCCCCCCCCCCCCCCCACGTCTTTAGCAAATGCACATATGACCAAGATTTAGTTAATTCAGTTTGGTAATTGGATCAGCAGTTTCTGTGGCAAAGCCTGACTTCTGGTAGTGCTGATGACAAGAGTGCAGATCTGTTACCCCTCTGAAGAGCTGAAAGGCTAATTCTTCCTGTCCTGTCTTCTGAGGTGCCATCGCTGATGGTCCTCTGCTTTGGTGGGAACAGCATCCTGGGGTTCTGCCACATCTCTGTCCTGTGGCGCATGCATTGAACCACCCTTGTTCCCGGAGGGGGGAGGGAGAAAAGGCTTCCAGGAAATGACAGTACTCCAAACTGCTACTCTTTGATTATGAAAGAAATTGGAGGGGGATCTAAATCCTTTCTCTAAAGACTTGATTTAAAAAAAAAAAAAAAAAAGATGGAGACCAGGAAAGGGTCTCTGGTGTACATGTGGATGCGTACGAGATCCTCTTACAGGAAGAAGAGAAGGCAAGTGCATACTGATGTTCTAATTTCTTTCTCTCAAGTTTCTTTTTTTTCTGGATGTATTCAGTTATATGATAAAGAAAAAAAGTTTGGATTAAACTAACCTCAGATCTCTTACAGAATGTCATATCAAATGCAGAGAGAGAGAGTACCTCTTAAGAGAATTGTGACTTGTTATCTGAATGGTTATAGAAATTCCTGTCATATTAAAAAAAGGCAATGTGCAGAAATGCAGAATTAGGAAGCAATTGAAACATGTAAATAAGAGCACTAGGATTTATTGGTGTCAGTAAAAGGTTTGCCTCACTTCAAGAGGCATGGAGAGGGTTGCATGGTGGGGTATTTAATGGACAATCACAGGATGGTTTGGGTTGGAAGGGACCTTAAAGATCATCTAATTCCAACCTCCCTGCCATGGGCAGGGACACCTCCCATTAAACCAGGTTGCCCAAAGCCCCATCCAACCTGACCTTGAACACCTCCAGGGGTGGACCATCCACAGCTTCTCTGGGCAACCTGTGCCAGTGCCTCACCACCCTCATAAAATTTGCATTTCATTTTGGATTCAAAATCAGAGGTGCAATACAATACAACCTACTGAAATTTCCACCTGCAGAACAAAAATCCTCTTACAGAGGCAGGGGAGCAAATAGGGGCACACCAGATATTGTATCACCCTTGGTATACCCTTGTCCATGATCTGGGTCAAGTAAGCCCCCACGTGCCTTTCCTAGATGACTTGTTAATGGCCAGAACCTCTCATTACTTGAACGAATAACCCAGTGTTGCCCTTGAGGAAGTCCTCCTTAGATCCTCTGGAGCACAAGTTGGGAATGTAAATCTATGGAGAAACAGTGGTTTTGCACATTAATGAATGAGCCTTTTGGATTCAGTGGTCCCCAACATCAAACTTTGAGTAAATGCCTAGCAGAGGGGAATCCTGATTGCACCTGGACCACTAAGCACCAAAATACAGATGTATTAATTAAAATTATAATAAAAGCAGCAACTACAGATAGCATTAACATATTCACGAAAAAAAAATACTGTAGATGAATGTTGTTATTCTAAAATCATTGAACTTTTAAGTAATTCAGTTTCCAAACACTTGTAATTCTTCTAATTCTTCTAATTGCACTGTATCAGTCAGCAGAATGCCTAGTACCAGGGAGGGAATGTTTCATACAGATAGGGTAAAGGAGAGAGGGGAATCTTAATTTTTCTTCAGAGATAGAAGCAATACAATTCATTGATGATGGTGTCTTAGGAAATGTTAGGAACAGCCTGTCAGGTTCATTGGTGAGAGCATCTTCTGGGTAGACTGATAGACAAGAATAATAAAGCTAGGTCTTAAGAGTGTGAAAGAGCAAGCTCTTGGCAGGAAGCCATAGGCAAAAAGTTCATCTCTGTTTTTAGAAATGAGTAAAATTCCAACAGAAAGGAGGTGGAAATAAGCAAAGCTAGATGGGTAGAAGGGTAACCAGAGCGCTGATGCTATTTGCAAAGGAAAGAGAGCTGCATATTGCATGGGGACTCATCACAGACTCATCCTTATTTCAGTGTCTGAGAATAGAAAAGGGGCAAATGAAATCATGCAAAATTCAGACTTCCTGTTGAATTTTGAGTGGTGGTGTACTGAGAGCAAGACATCTGCTGAAACCAGTTCTACCCCAAAGCACTCCCTGCTGCAAACAAACAGAAAGCTCACGCATGACCAGTGCCTGAAACCTCAGCAGTGGCAGAAGACAGTATTTGCTCCTGGCCTGTGCTGAGCACTTTCAACTGAACAGTTCTCTGTCAGTATGGAGTAGGGTATGATCCCTTCCCAGTTCTAAAACTAACATGAACATAAAGGAGATGAAACCATGAACTTAAACAATATTTGCCAAGTTGTCATGTATTTTTATTTCTGCTTTCATCTATGATATTCATATGCTATGATATTCATACATGCATATGTAGTAAAAAAAAAAAAAAAAGAGTATTTCTCCTCTATTCCATATCTTTACCCGAAGTACCAATGAATGTTGTTATTCTAAAATTACTGAACTTTTAAGTAATTCAGTTTCCAAGCATTTGTATTTCTTCTTATTGCGCTGTATCAATCAGCAGAATGCCTAGTACCAGGGAGGGAATGCTTCAGGGTGAAGTAGTTTGCTCTTGATACCAGATTGAGCTCTGGAGACTGTCCATTGTAAAACTGACTTTTCATCCCTTTGAACATTTCATTTTTATTTTTATTTTTTACAGTTCCAACAACTTTATCACACTTTATATGCCCCCTGCTTTATACTCTGTGTTGTGGGTTTTTTTTTTTTTTTTTTTTGTCACCTACAAATGCTACAAAGAAAAAATCTGTATTGTCAATGATGGTGGCTGGTTGGGATTGAGGGGGAAAAAAACCCTGAACACTGCTGAACTGTGTATGCTGCAACTGGGACAGCTGAGTATTTCTTGAACTTGTCACAAAATATGTAACTGCAATTGTGATGTTGGCCTAGATCTGTTCCTGCTGGAGACCATAGTAAACTTCTTTTTCTATCCAGTGGGAGCTAAGTTAGTCAGGCAATGAGATCTCTAGAAAATCCCACCCTACAATTACAACCAAAAATAATTTTATAGCAAATGGTTGTCTCTGGTTTCTTTCTTTAAAGCTAAGCCACCCACTGGGAGTTTGATTCTATAGAACTGTGAAGATGATTTGAGGGGGGAAATATCAACCTAAAAATAACTTGTTGAGGCATAAAAGAGCTTCTCTAAAGTCACAGTGGTAGGCCTGTTATTTCTGGACCTCTAGGGCTGAGAAATAAGTGGTGGATGCTTTGGAAAGAGAATGTGTGTGCGTGCATGTGCCTGTGTTCTTTGAATGTATACACAGAATTTTTTTCAATTTTTGCCATCCTTGGAATGAATTAGAAACATTTATTCAAGACCCTTGATTGCTCCCTTCTTCAACATTCTCATTACATTTGTTATAGTTAATGCTCAAAGTACCGCAGTTCTTAAGAATCTTAATTATTAGAAAAGTTGTTGAAAATCTTTTAGTTATGGTTTATAAAAGTGAGTCTGTTGATACAGGCAAGTGAATCGTCAGGTGTTTTTTTTTTTTTTTTTTTAGCAAGAATCTGAGGAGCTTCTTTGTAAGTATAACAATAGGCAGGGGACCCTTTTCTGCTCAGAACACTCACCAGAGTCGATCCAGATTTGGTAACTTCAACAAATCTGTGCTAACTTCCTAGTGTGTTCTCACAAGAACAGAATATGCCCTGTGGTGTTCTGCTGCTTTGTACAGAAAGCAGGGCTGATTACCAAGGCTTGGTGCTCTGGCTGTTGCCAACTTGTGACTACCACTACCGCACCTCCCCTTTGCTGCACACCTGGCTGTAGCATCATTGGAGGCTGCTGAAGATGTTGCTTGGGAATGAGGTGGCTAATTCCTGTGCGTAAAAGGCACCTACTTTTTTTGCTCCTAAGAGACCCAAGTGTGTTGGTTGCTTTCAGTTTTCAGAGGATTTGGCAGGTGTGCAGACTTTTTTTTTTTTTTTTCTCTTGTTTATTTGAGTTGAATGACTTGGGAATAGTCTTCCTGCCTTTCAGGGTGGATGTCATTGGTCATGCAGTGTAAATGCATGAGGCTATCTGCAATTCTCTGCTGCAGTTCTGCTGGCAGAGCTGGCTGTATGGTGTAAGGTGAAGTTAAAGCCAGAAGTGGAACAAATCCTACTTGAATTCTGTAGTTCTTCCACGAAGAGTTAATGTTCATGTATTTGTTTTAAAGCATGTTTTTGTGTATTTATTTTTTCTTTGAGCCTTCAGTAACACACATCAGCCTGATATATGAAGGATTTGCAGTCAGATGCTGCTTGGGAGGAAGCAAGGATGTAAACATTGCTGCTTGCTTCATAAAGAAGCATATTAATCTCACTCTACCAGGCCTTTGTAAATGTTTGCAGTGGATAAATGATATTACAGTTCTTCAAGCATGTAGAAAAGGGAAAGCTGGTTCCTTCACTTGTGCTGTCAGCTATCATTGGCAACATAAAGTCTGTGTTCCTACAGCTGCTGACAGTTTGTAGAAATCATGAATAGAAATATGCATTTTTAGTCAAATTGTGCTGTCTAACCCCAGTATGCTGTTAGCATGATATCCTATTTCTGGGAGGAATATAATAATTTGATTGAATAATTCTGTTTTGAATTAGTATTTCATTTTTATGCGTGTATTCTCAAGGCTATAAATATATTCATGTGATCATTCCGACATATAATAAAGAGCTATGATAATTCCTGAATAACATATAAGAATTCATCTGCAATTTAGTTCAAATGTTATATATATATATATATATAAACATATCTCAATGATTATGCAACATTATATTTTTGTCATCATTTTACAAAAACTTATAATTGCGCTCTTTTAAGACTATAATTTCAAGAAAAATTCCATGTGGTAGTCGAAGTGTTGATTGGTGCTAGAAAAGGTAGATTACAGAAGGGATTCCAGTCTGTCTTCCAGAGGTCATAAATAGAATTGCACATAGCACAGTAATATGAATTTTAATTTATATTTCTGTTCAGTTATAGAAAACATTCGCAGTTACTTGTCCGCTGTAATTTGCCGACTGTTTTGTGTAAATGCCAGCTGTACCATTTTTCTATATATTTTCCATTTCTTAGCTGAACAAAAATGTCATTTCCCAATAGACCAAGTCCTCTGTAAATAAAGTAAAAACACAAATGTAAAATGTCAGCAACTGTTTTCTTTTAAAGAAGGCCATTTTGTTTGTGTGTTTGCATGCAGTGGGAAGGGAAAAGGAGTTGTATTTTTTTTCCCATTTTTGCCAATAAGTGTGGTATTTCAAGCAGCATCTTTAATTTAATTCTTCTCTAGGGACTGGCTGGTAAGAAATGATGATAATGAATTATTAACAGTTTTTAACAGAGATGCTGTTAGTTCAGTGCGCCTGTAATTCACAGTCAGGTCCTGTCCTCCTCAGAGGAATAGCACTTTGTTCTGTGAAATCAGTGGGATTTCAGCTGTGGTCAGATGATCTTTGAGAAACAGCTCTAGTGGCCTGAGGTGTTACCATCCCTGAACTGCTCACCTTTGTGTCGTAGTTTGGGCTGGAGGATGGTTCTGCTAGTGGACAAGTTGTGCTCATCAGCAGCTTTGATATCAAATCGACTGTTGGTGTTTAATCAGGTCTCACTTGAAGTTAAGCCGACTGACTCTGTGCTGAAGAGGAGGAACGTTCATATGATCAGCTCATCAGTGGACAGTGGAGGGAGTTGTCTCCAGCTGAAGAGTTAGCAAATGGCTTATACAAGTGAAAGGCTTACACCATATAGAAACAGCTAGCTTTGGGAAATATCAGCCTTCAGGTTTTCTTAGCTTATTTGAAACATGGAGAACAAAGTTGTGGAGGGTAACACCTGCGCATTAGAGCCCAGATTCATTCCAAGAACTGAGTAGATGGCAGGTTAGGAAGGTAAATTGTAGTCCTCATAGAAGAGAGAGAGCCATTTTGAGGTTATGTTTCCTTCCATCTAGGTTTTAAGTAGTCCTGTGCTTGACCTTCTCATTTTTCTGTAGAAGGACCACATGCCATTTTATACACATAAAGTATTATCCTTTGCTTATCTTACACATCCCTAGGTAAGATGAATGTGGTGTTAACAGCTCAAACTCAGAGTTACTGTGCTAACAAATTGCCTCTGATAAAGTCATGCAAGTTATCTTGCATGTGTATCTCTCACTGTGTATTAAGTTGTAGTGCATTAATTTGCAGTTAACGTCTAAAACTGTGCACAGTGATGGCTGCCAGGGGTAAGCTGATATTTTGCAGGTGAATAAACCATAGTAACTGGTTTTGGAATCGAAGCCCAAGCTGAATGTGCATATAAAGAGTATTGACATGACTTAACTCCTTTAGTAGTGCAGTTGTGTACTAAGAAACTAGGAATTACAGTAATAGGTTCAGTCTAAGGTAGGTAAATGTGATCAGCTTAGTTTAGTACCCTACATCTAGCAGAAATTTGTTCGAGGAAAAGTCAATAACTTAGAACAAAGAGTGAAAGGGAAAGAGGCTTTTTATTTTGTTTTGTTTTCCTTATTTTTTAATAAATATACCACTACTCGATTTCATTGAATGACCTATACTCTTCTGTCAGGAGACAGAGAACCAAAGCTCCCTCTTAATATATCATTATTTTAGCTACATTAATTGTGCATTTTCTTATTTCCCTTCTGGGATAAGTACTATCAATGTTTTCAAATCCTACTTCAAAGGAAGAAGTTCTGTTTACAAGGAATTTCTGAAAATAGGGTTAATCTTAGAAGTGTGTTCAAGATAAACTTTATCTAATAAATGTAACATTACTGTTACAACACAATACTGTTTCCATTATTGTGGAAAACATGGAGTCAGAAAATAATGTCCTATCTGTTCATTCACCTTGTACTGGTACCTTTAGACTGAGCCTGACAGCTAGCATGAGAAAATCTATCTGGTTATGTTTGAGGATAAAGAAAGAGCAACATATTTCTCATAAAACCAGCTATTAGTGAGTCAGGGTTTTTAATGGAGTTGCTGGATTGCCCAGCTCCCCAGCAGTGTGTTAGAATGGCTTAACAAAGAGAAGCATAAACCAGACAACACAGTCACCAGAGAAACAAAGATAATCTACATATTTATGAGAATAAATAAAGACAACATTTGTACTACTTCTTCTTGCTGTCTCAGTTGCTTCTTCCAATTATAGCATCCTTTCTTTAATCTTTCTTCATCTTTTTCTTAATACTGGTAAACTCATCTTCATCTATGTTGTCTAGACATCTTTTTCTTGCTTAAATATTTATATTTTTAATTTGTTTTAATTTATGATCACAACACTCTCTGAGTGAGAGAGTATGAATACCCCTAGTTTGCCCTAGGCTACTTTTATGGTGTATTTATGACGTTTAAGGTGGAGTTAGAGAGAGAAAGCCTGTCTTTTACATAACCAGTGGTGACAGGTATGATACCTTGAGGGTAGGTGAGGATGTATATATCGGGAATTTGAACAGATACGTCTCCTTTTTTTCTTTACAAAAAAAAAAAAAACACCTTTTTCACATCTTAAGACTTCTAATTGAAATGTTATGGTATTCTTACAATGGCCATCTTTTAGATAAGTGTGTTGTTTTTGTTTATTTTTAACAACCTGGGCACTGGTGCTAAGTTTATTACAGATGAGAGAGAGTATTCAAGAGCATTGGAATGCGTGTTAGTACGCTCTTCAAATCAGAAGACTTGTTTGGTTTGCTGTTGCACAGATACAATGGTAATCTGAAAGGACCAAGGCATTAGAGACATTTTAATTTAGGTTTTACAGTTTAATGTATTTTCTTACATAATGATAGATGCCTTGTTTTACAATACAAATAAATTAATTTGAATTAGTTATGGAGGATAAAATTAAACATAAACTTGCTGAGCCCCTGCCGAATTGTGATCTAGTAATTATTTCCAATTTTCAAATTCTGTGTAATGAAGTCTTAGTAAAAAAAAAAAAAAAAAATTGGTAACTGTTGTGAAAAGATAGGTCAAAAAAGGTCATCTCACAACTGGTCAAAGGGTTGTTGGTACATCCACCTGTATCATGCTTTTTAGCATTAGAGAAGAGCACTAAAGGGGAAGAAGCTACAAGCGGAATGTATCTTATAACTAGTGTCTGTGCTGGCTAACCATGACTGTGATGACTGTGCATAGCAGGAACTGCGCATACCTTGTTTAAGTGTAGTCTTTATGTAGTAAAGAAGAGAGCTAAGAAGGACTTAATCCTTACTAAATGCTTTAGAGTATACATTCCCACCACAAGCCTGAATAGCTTGTTGCTGCTGTAGAACAACAATAGAGAAGCCCGAATTTTGCACTAAATCAGGGTGATTCAGATAAAATGGATCTGAATCAGAGGGTATTCCAATTTGTGTTATATAAATGTAATTTGATGTTTTAATATGCATTTATGTAGACTTTTTATCATGGTTGTGTTTATTTGGTATTGTTTTGCTGCAAGAAAATAATTCTTGAAGTATAACTAAGATTAAGATTTTTCTCTTCTGTTAGGAAAAATAAAAACACAAAGTTAATCTGGGAAAATAAAAACCAGGTGTCTACTCCATTTTATGCATAAAGGCTAGATAAATGCCAATCTTACTTATTTTCTAATTAAGCTTAGCAAAGGTTCCTTGACTAACTCTTGCACTTCTTTTGCTCACTGATATTATATTAGGTGATATACCTTCTTTATTCAGTCCACATAATTGTACAGATAAATTAAACCATAATAGCAGTGAAGCTGTTTCTTATTTGGGAAAGAAATCATGGTGGTCAGCTCCAATACTGGTACATGTATTTGGGCCCAGGACTTAGGATGATGTAGTCTGTGTCTGTCTACTACTTAAATTGAATAATCACTGTTCAATTTCTGCTATGTAAGCTTTAAATGCTGTAAAGGTCCCAGGGATGATACTGGTGCTTCTCGTGGGTAGTAGGTATCTCCTTTTATTGTCGGAGAAATCATTGTGACTTCAAATGTTTCCCAAGGTAGTCTATTTTGAACAGTTCTAATAATTAAATATTATTTTTAAAAGTACTGAAGATATATGGAAATATTCAAGGAATTATGTAATCTATTCAGTGTAAGTGTTAAATGTAATGTATTTGATATAATTAAGAATAACAGTAATTGAGATATCTAAGAAAGTAATCCTTTTTCTTTCTTTTAAAACTTCTCTACTGTTAGGTAGTAGCTAAAAGAATTGAAACTTTTTGACAATCTAAATTATCTTTGGAATTCTCATATATAGAAAAAACAAAGGAAAAAAAACTAAAAAAGGAAAAAGGCAACGGCAATTAATTAAGTTGTAGAACTTTTCTCCATGGCTGGATGATTTTTTGTCTGAAGGAGTTTCTCTTAGCAGTGGCCAGTACAGGAGAGACTAATCACAGTTCATATGATATGAGTAGCAAAGGCCTAAACTCGGAGTTTAAAGTCAACAGTGCTTCCTAAACACAACAAATTGTTCCTGTGTGTTACTCTGCTTAATGTATTTCATGTTTATATAAAGTATTTTTGTGTGTGTGTCAAAATTCTCCATTATAAGAACAAATACACTTAATTCATGTTGATAACATTTGGGGAGCTCCTTTTCCCCTTTTTCTGTGATTCCTTTTTGGTTGCATTTTTCAATTTTTCTGCTGCTCTAGCTGATGCATGTGAAGACTCCTGTGCTGCTGAACAACAAGCTATTTGTGATTGCAACAGATGTTTTTGGCATTTTGCTGAGCATATTTTGCTATTTGTTCTACTCCAGGAGTAAATGCAGGCATGGTTCCCTGAAATCAACATTTGGCAACTAGGGCTAATTGTGGGAAAAATCTGTTTCCAGAAGAAGTGCTTGAACCATCTCGTCTGTGATGGCTGATTCAGACTTTTGAGGCAGAGAAGATTTGTATCTGTTGTGCAAGTACTTGACTGAAGGCAGCCTTTCAGAACTGGAAACTTGAATGGGTGGTGTGCTTGCCTGGTGCTTTCAGTTATCTAAAGGTGTTATATCACGGACTATAAATCTGACTAAGGACTGTACCATCATGATTGTAGTATAACATCATATAACTGCATCTGGAAAAATGTTTGTCTGCCATTAAACAAACATTTCAACGCTTTAAGACAGCAGCACACATACAACAGTTTCAGATCATTCATCTGTCCAGCTTTTGATCTACTGTGAAAAGAAATGACAAAGTTTATGTACTTGGTCACACTGCTGACAGATTCCTCAAGATGCTTTGAAGAAATCTGGCGGCTCCAATTTCAGTTTACTAATATGAGAAAGTGTTTTTTAAAGGGAATAAATATTTTATGTGGGGAGTTTCAGTCTTGCCAGGGAAAGTGTTTGGCTTTACAAAAACATAAAGCAAACAAACTCTCTATCCATAAAAATGATAGGGCTTTTCAGTAATACTGTTAGACAAAAGTATATCGTTAAATCTGCAGAAAGTTTGCTGAAAAAGAGAAGGATCCCATAGACCATGGGATTTCTAGGGAAAAAAAAAAAGAAAGTTGAGAAACATTCTAACAGACAGAAAGTTAAACTGCATGATTAAAAAAAAAAAATCCTGCGTTCTTTTCAGTTTTTTTTATTCTAAATTTAACATGAAATATTGGCCTAAATATGATTCTTTAGGGAAATACCTTTACAAAGGATAAATCCAGATGTTCAGTATTTTAAGATAATTCTTGTGTTTATGGACTAACCTGAAACTTTGTATTTAAGCTCTCAAAGCTGCTGATGTATCCAAACCACATACTTTGGTTTAGGACTGTCTCAAGTTTTACAACAGAGTAACTGGTTGAAGGTATTTCTTCAGTCATTTTATACATCTGGAAACAGAGGGAGAGTGCAGTTAGGGTAATTGTTTTATCCAAACATACAGAGCAAGAAACAGTTCAGGAGAAAAGGCTGCCACAACACAAGTTTGGGCACTGCAGTGTCTCCTATACAAATTGAGAGCAAAGAATAAGAAAACTGATCTCTTCCTTCCTATTCAAATTGGATCCATTTCCTTAGTGCTTTTTAAAACAGTATAAATGGAATAGATTTTAACCTGAGCTTGTAGAAGAACTTAATTGCTGTTCAGGACAATTACTTGTTTTCTGCTGTACTGTAATATATAATACCACCCCCACCCCCAAGATAGCGTCTCATCTTAGGTTGAAAACACTTAATGGTAGTTACTCTGCTTTTAAGCTATGTACACCCATGGAAAGGTAAGTATTATATTATTCCAGATGTGAAAGGAACATAGAGATGAAAAACTGGGCCTTTTAACCTCTTAATGATATCTGTTGCATCACCAGAGTGCTAAAAGGTCTCAAATATACCTCAAAATTGAGGGAGGGGGGGTGATCTGTAGAACTACTCAGTAAGCCCAATACCCATAAATAATTGTTTAAAAAATAAAAAATTACAAATAAAAATAAAGGATAAAATTGAAATAATATAGAAAGGATTCTATATGAAACTGAATGTCTCAAAAATCTGTTGGAGGTTTTTGGTGGAACTGACCAAATATATGAACAGGTGAAATTTGGTTGTTTTAGTCTACCTGGATTTTTCAACAAAACACCCTAGCAAATCCTTTAAAGTAATTGAGCTGCTGTAGCTTGAGAAGTCCTACTTTCCTACATCTACTGCTGATTTGAGTGTTTCATTATTGGCATAGGATTCTGTGGATGCTAAAAATTTGCATTGGTTTAAAAAGGGATTAAGAAATTCGTGGAAGAAAAGTACATCCAGACTATTAAGCACAAAGCTTTCATTCTTGGCTTGGAAGCTACCAAACCATGAGTTTACTTTCCTATTACGGTTTTCCTCAGAAATCTATTCCTTTCTGGTCTGGGAGAAAAGACATTGATATGCACCCTCTGTCTGCTCCAGTGTGGCTAATCTTATAAATATTTGAAGAGTATACCTGCAAAAGCCCCTACACAGCCTCTGCACCTTGCACTGGCCAGTGCTCTCTGTAGCTATATTTTTGTGTGAGGTAATAAAAGTACTCAAAATAAATTTTTAAATTAAATATGGTTGTTCTCTGAATAGATTATTATTGAATGCTTACCCTCCTACAGCTGAAAATACTTGATTTAAAACCATTAAAACTTGATTTAAAACCAGTACCATTGTGCAGTATATGATTCTCTTCAGAAGGATGTACCAAAATACACCTGGATACACCTGAAATGACTCCACGTGTTCTCACTCAACGTTCTGAATGGAATTCCCTTGTAACTTATTATGTGATATTTTCTATATATTTAAGTGTTGGATTCACTGAATGAGCTAGTTATTGGGTGCTGAACTTTCTCATAGCTTTCTAAATCTTCTCATTTCTTTCAGGAGATAGATATGGATATGGTCTTCTGTGTAAATATAGCACGTCTCCCTACTTACTCACTTCTTTGTTGATTCTTATAGTACACTCATTGTTTTTCTCTTAAGACTAGCTCAACATTTAGCATCTAAATACGGGGTTTAGTTGGAATTAGAGTGCAATGTCACTGGGCAAGTCAGAATCCCTGGAAGTCCAACTTCTTTCTACTAGTGGAGTTATTAAAGTGCCTAGGATTTTACTGCCAAGCAAGCCTAGGGGTGAGTCCGTCTTCGTCTTGGCACCTGTCTTGTGCCTGAGGCAGTCAGTGTGTGTGATTATCAAAGCAGGCATCTCAGTGCTTGATCCCTCAAGCCAACAATGTAGTAGGTATATTTAGCACATGTCTAGCTGACACTCAAAGTGTTGCAAAGGTATGGCTATTACAATTGCTACAAGTGGTTGTTATACCTACAGAACTGTAGGTAATTCATAAGGGTGTCTATCCAGGGAATGCAAAATCAGGATCATGGGACTTTGAATAAAGTCAATTAAACCAGAGCTTGCACTTTTCAGAGGTGTATCCTAAATATCAGTTTGTGTTTTACAGTAAATAATCAGTGTATATATATAATACACCCCCGTAAGCAAGGGCCAAATCCTGGACATTGCCTTCCCAGATGATTCCCAGAGGAATTAGACAGGATCCTGCTGCTACTTTGCCCTTTGTGCCTCCTTAAATCTCTTGCTGATGCGATGGCCAAGCATTAGTGTGCGAGTTGGATCAAGACCTTGTTCAGTTTGGCTGAAAGCTGGTTGGTGGCATAATCTTTAACCTTGTGAGTAGGTCACCAAAGATAGTAAATATCAATTATTTTACCCTTTTGTCTGACTTTAAAATGAAAAACCTATGTCATTTCTGTCCATAAAAATGAAGCACTTAGTTTGAGGGAGAGGATTTCAAGCTGATAATGCCATCTTCTGTAAGTATCTAACTCAGGGCTTTTGCTCAGTGTGAAATCTCTAGGAAAAGGTGGCGTTTTTCATCATTTTATCTTGCTTTAGTGCACCCTCAATTCTCTGTCTTTTCAGTGTACTGACAGTAGGTAGATCCCACTCTTGCTGCCTCAGTATCAGGCTACAGAGTGGTTTAAAAAACACCAACAGTGAAAAACCTACAATTAATATAGACCCATAGAGAGAAGCCCCAAAGGCATGGCACAATATGCACACATTTACTACTTTTGTTGTTGGTGGTGGTGTGTTGTTTTTTTTTTTTCTTCTTCTCTCTCTAGGATCAATGCATATGTGTTTGTATAGAATCATGGAATGGTTTGGATTGAAAGGGACCTTAAAGATCATCTAGGTTCAACCCCACTGCCATGGGCAGGGACACCTCCCACTAGAGCAGGCTGACCAAAGCCCCATCCAACCTGGCCTTGAACACTTCCAGGAAGGGAACAACCTGTTCCTGTATGATGGGTGTTTGAGCTCAAGGGTTCTCTGCATCACATGTCTGCTTACAGGACTGGTTCAGGAAGCCCTTTTGGGGAACTTGGTTAGAGAAACTTTCATGCACCTTAAGCAGGCTTGTTAATTTGGCTTTGGTAGGTAGGTGTCTACTTCCCTTGTGGACGTGACCAAAGGACTGCATGCATACCTGTGCTGTAACTCAGCATATGTTTTCATACTCGTCTGCGTTTTTAAAATCTGCCTATATTTATTCCATAAGCACAGTAACTTAAGCTTTGGAAGTTTTATAACCAACTGCATTGAAATTGCCATATAGAATGAAGAAAATTTGAAGATGTGGTTCAATATTTTGTTTTAAATGGATTTGTAATTACATATGGGGATTCTTTGCTTCCTCAGTCCTGAATGGGACAGAAAGAGAAGAATGACAGCATGTGTGGGAGTATTGATTTTATATAACCAGACTATTAAATGATAGCAAAAAATACATCACTCAGTAGATACTGCTAGGGATGATATCACATTCATCTGTCACTGTGGAATGAAAAGAACTTTTAGACTAATACCTCAGCTTTTTATATAGATTATAAAAGAAAAAAAATCCATAAAATTGGATTAGAGTTGTTGCACTTGTAACCTTCTTAGTAACTAGTCATTCCAGTATCGACATAGATATGTTTTATTAGCATCAACCTTATTATGCGTGGGCTTATGCTACAAACAAATGGATATATGGTTCTCTAGAAATGTCTCTCAATGACCACAAATTCCAAAAAAACATATTTATAATAATATTGATTTTCATTTTTTCCCCTTCAATTTAGCAACATCTATTCAGGTCGACAGCGCTGGCTATTAAAAATCTCTTCAGGTTCAGATTAAACTGTTCTCCCTGCACAACAGTTAAATCACGTCAGTCCCTCTGAAAGGTCTTTTATAACTGTTTAATAGAGTTGGGAGGTGTTTTGTTGTTTATAATAGTTGTATCCAGTGAAAGGCACAGAACTCTGCTTAATAAAACTATTTTTAAGTTTTTGTTGAAATAATAGCGTTATTAATCAAAAAAGTGTGTGGGGGGGAAAGGTTATGATATTGTGAGATAGACATTTTTATTAAGATGACTTTCATTTTTAAGTTGTTCTAACTTAAAATAAAATGCATTAAGGTAGGTGATTAGGCTATGCAGTAGTTTTTAATCCCTTTTTCACTTTCATTCTCACTTTCAGTATCTAGAAATAAAGGAAGTGCTAGAACAATTTTTTTCATAGTAATTTCCAAATGTCTCTATAGATATAGAAACTCACAATCATGAACTAGGAATTAATAACATCACATAGATACAAAAAACATTGAACTGGAGAATAGGCATTATCGTATTTCATGTGGAAATACAACAGATACTTTCATACAATTTTCATGTAGACAGTATGTATTTGAGCTGGTGAAGTCTCAAAAGCAAATGAATACATTTAATCCAAAATGAATAACTGCTAACAGTATAATGTTGATCCAAAGAAGGCTTTTGTGATCTTAGAGTAATTTATTTTTAATGTATGCACAAGATGCAATATTTTGAAATTTTGTTGCTGTGCTCAAGACCATATAGCTGTCCTGCATTATAGCATCCTGAGGAATGAAGTTCAGTGCATTTTAGTTTTGGTAACACTGGTGGGAGATTCATGTGAGAAGGTGACTTAACACCTTCCTAATGCAGAGAAATAATGGGGAATCCACCTTTAATGGTGGTTTCAAAGCACACGCTATTAAGGCCTAATCCTGTACCTGACTTGTGAGGTGTGTCTCAAGTAGGAATATTTGTATAGGCAAGGATAGTAACATTTCCAATTCACTCTTTCCCGAAATACAGTCATCAGGAGTTAGATGATGTGCGATGCTAACAGTATGGAAGTGCTCATTTAAAGAATGTTTTTAATCTTATTTTAAGTAAAACATTTTGTATTCTTCTAAACCATATTTTTTTTTTCTGTACATTTGACTCTAAATACCTGAACTCAGCTGGGGAAATGATACCCATGTAAAGAGTCCTATTAACATCAAGGTTTGTGGCTAATCATCCTGCAGTATAACTGCACAACGGCATAGGCTTATATTCTCCTGAGAGCTCTTAAAGATAGGAAGTTCTCCCTGATTTTTTTTTTCCCCTCCATCATCTACCTAGTTCTTTTTTTTTGTCTGCTTTTTTCTTTTTCTCACCCTTAAAGAAAAGAGGTTCAGAGCTTATATACTGACTTTACACACGAGTAATTTTTTTTCAATTCATAGAGTCATAGAATCCTTCGGTTGGAAGGGACCTTAAAGATCATCTAATTCCAACCCCCTGTAGGGTAGGGACACCTCCCACCAGACCAGGTTGCCCAAAGCCCCATCTAGCGCCTTGAGCATTTCCAGGGATGGGGGTATCTACAGCTTCTCTGGGCAATTTGGTCCAGTGCCTCATGACCCTCACAGTAAAGAATTTCTTCCTTATATCTAATCTAAATTGACTCTCATTTAGTTTAAAACAATTACCCCTATCACTACACCCCCATGACAAAGAGTCCCTACACAGCTTTCCTGTAGGCCCCCCCTTAGTTACTGAAAGGCTGCTCTAAGGTCTCCCCAGAGCCTTCTTTTCTCCAGGTAGAACAACCCCAGTTCAGTGGGAACTACCTAACCACCTGTGATATTAGACTGCATATCACCTTCGTTCCTTGGAGCTGGGATTACTTCTCATCCAGTACAGTGCAATGCACATTATCAACACTGCAAACAAACTAGTACTATCTATATATAAAATATCAGGCTTAGATTTATCAGTGTTCAGAATAGTGGTTTTGGTGGTGGTCTTTGTTCTTTTTTTTTCCCCTTAAGAAAACTGCTTTGTCTTGTAAATTTATTGTGCATAAATAACTCAAAACTGGCAAAATGATCTTGTATTAACCTTTCTGAAGTATTTTCTTTCGGAATCGAGAACAGGCAAGAGCAATATCATCACAGATGCATGCGTTTTTTAGGAGCTTTACATGACAGAAAAGGCCCAGTTAGAAGTGAAAAATGTTATCTCAACTTGACCTTGAACACCCATCACCAGATGATGCTCTGTGAATAGTTCTGGTGAGGCTCACTGCAGTCTGGATCCTTATCCTCAATGTCTGATACGGTTCTGATAATACAGGCTTCAGATAGGAATATGCTAATAGAAGTTACGTTGATGATGCTAAAAATCCCTGCGGTGGTGAGAAACGTGTTGTGGTGGCTTAGTGGGGAGAGCTGTTGGTTTTCAGCTGAGAAAAGAGGCTGAGGTGTGGCCATAGTCTTTTTTTTTTTTTTGTCTTGCAAAGTACATTCCAAGTATCTTTCTGTTTGTGTTTCTAAGATGTGCATTTTTTCCGCAGGACTCTATATGTGCTGCAAACAAAACAGAAATGACCTTTCACTGAATGAAAGGCAGATTATCTCTGGAATAATCACAATCTTTACAATCTAAAAATGTGTTTTTAATCAGGTCAGGTAGGCAAGAAACAGTTATTTTCTGGATCACTAAGTGTTATCTTCCCTGTTCTCCCCTCCTTGATGCACTGTGCACAATTGGGTATAAGCTAATGTTGTGAACTTACAGCTCCTGCTTTGGGACCTTATTATGTAAGCTTGTTTGTATTTCATACAGGTGATGGAGTGGGAGCAAGCACCATCAGGATGATCCAACCTTTCCTTTCCTTCCTAGCGGCATTTCTAAATTACATATTGCAGTAGGCTCGGTAGCATTGTCTGAAGCAGCTCAGGCTAATAATTTAGGTCACTTAGGTGTTTTTTAATTTTTTTCTGGTAAATTCATTTTCAAAGTACAGAAGGTTGCTGCAGGAGGCAAATGCAGAGTCCAGTCAGAAGAGCAGCAGATGCTGCCTACTACAAAAGTGGGTTGAAAGGGATTTTGAGGACATGAAATGAGGATAAAGAGAAAAGTGAGCTGCATATACATTTTGAAAGCTTTTGAAGCCATAATCCATTTCTATCATAGGATTTGGGGGATGTTTAGAATCCCATGTAAGGGCAACTTTTTCAGGATTGGATACTTGTGTCGGCATAAGGTTAAATTTAAAAAAAAAAAAAAAAGTGAGAAGTTGTAGTAACTCCAGTATCAGGAAAAAAAAAAAAGTGAAGTCACAGGAGTGAACAAGAGCTGACATATCAAAGTGTAAAGTATGTTTTATCTTGGTTCTCAGTCCTTTTGTAAGATATTAATGGTTTATTTGAAATGCAAATGAGAAAGTACTAAATTTTATTGCAAAACCATATTCCACATCAAACTTTGATGTTTGATTATACAGCAAGAGCTTCTAATTTTTTTTTCTGTAGTTTTAAAATCAGCTCAACATATTCTTAAAGGGCCTGAATTTAAGATAAAAGAGTAAGCAAACAGCAGTTGCTGTTTTAAGTGTAATTTCCTATTCTCCAATGCGTCAAGCAGCAGAACCCTTAACTCTCCTTTGTTTAACTCAAGTGGGTAGAGGGGGCAGGAGGTGAGTAAAGACATTTGTGTTTTTTTCCACAGAGACTCTTATACAGCCTGTCTGTACCACCTGACTGTGGATCAATACCACTTTATTGGAAAACAAACAAGCAAAATGAGAACCCCAGAAAGCTCATGAACATATCTGCCTGTGTTGCCATTAGGAAATGAAAATTTTCTTCAACTTTCAGCATTTGCACAAAAGGGCAGCAATGCTGTTGGCTTTTTTTTGCTTATATTACATCATTACATTTGACTTTTTGACTTTTTTCTACAGGAATCATATTCTAATATTTTTTTTGTGTGTGTGTGGAATGTGAACCATGTATTCTCTTCTGTGCTCTCTCTCTCTCTTTTTAACCACGTTCAGCTCTATTTTCTTACTTCTTTCCCTCTTTTCTTTCTCTCCTCCCAAACCCCACTTCTATACAATGATACAATGGTGTAAATGGCAAACAAATTGCAGGGAAATGGAGAAGTATTTTCAAATGACACAGAGAAACTCTTGATCTCTTTGGTTTGCACTTTGGATGTCTTATCTATGTGCCTTCCTGTACTAAGAAAGTGCTGTCAACTGAACAAGGTAAAAGAGAAGTCAACTCTGTAATTCAAGCTGAAAAAAATGAAATGGAAGCTTGTTTCTAAAGTGAAAGAAAATAATTGTTTAAATACTTCATCAGAAAAATGTGGCAAGTCTGTGATAGTTTGTGAATGGAATGAGATTCACTTCTAAAAGTTGGCATTAAAATAAAGGCTACTGACCCAAGTTATGGCTTCTAGCCTTGAAGGAAAGTCTCCTAAAATTATAATAATTGTTTTTGTCTTCCCTATGCTTCTCTTCTCCTTCTCTTCTCCTTCTCTTCAATGGTATTGTAAAAATTAATGATGGTTAACTCTGGGGGAGGAAATCCTTTTCCTTGGACCTAAGGAGATGTCAGCATCTCAGTTTAAAGTGGGTGGAAGGAATTCCACTTTTAGGATGCAATTCAGTTCATAGAATGTACAGTCTTAACCTGTACGACAGAATTGCTTATTTCTCTTTATTGTCTAGAGAAGCTTGGGTAACTAACTAAGTTCTAGGTATTTATATAGATATCTACATTTAGAAGTTAATTTTATGCTCTAACGTGGTGACATTCAGTTAAAAATAGACTTTGGCATAAGTGTATATAGCTGAATTCAGGCTTCTGTTTATTGTGCAACAGCTGTCAAAAATAAACAAATACTTAAAGGAATGGGAGGAAGAAAACACTATTGCTAGTATTTTATTAAAAAAAAAAGTCAGTGCTATGCCATCACCTGCAATATTGCATTTCATTTTGATTGCTGTATCGGAAAGATATATTGGAAAAACAGAGTACTTGAGAGAGAAGATGGGAATGATAGGGGTATGGAGAAAATGTTCTCATATGAAAAGAAGTTGAAAAGACTAGGACTATTTAGAGAGAGAGAGAGAGTAAGAGAGAAACAATGAAACTACCCAAAGTAATGATTACTGTAAAGAAAAGTAGGATGGGAACTTGTACTGTATTTCTAAAGCATGAATAGAACAAGGAAACACTGATTGAATCTGGAAGGGGGAAATTGAAAACTAATGTAAGGAAAGACTTTATTCACACATCTCATAACTAACCCATGGCATTCATTTTCCTAAGATGGCATTGAAGCTAGTGTTTTAGCAGGATTTGAAAAAGGGGCTGGAAATACATGTGGGAACAAGCAAAACATCTACAGCAATGGTAATATGCAGCAGCCCCACTCAAAACCAAGAGAGAAGTTCTGAGTCTTTTCAAAGTATTTTCAGTGCTCCTAGAGCAGTTTGATTTTTGGGATAATTTCAGATTTCACTGCTTCTGAACCAAGAAGAAAGTAAATGGTTTTGAGGAATTTTTTTAAGAGGTAATTTGTTTATGCAAAATAAATGTACTGTTTGAAACCATCAGATTTGATATTGCTTAGTTATCATCTGTTCTCATTTATTCAACCTTATGCAAAATCCATTGTGGGCCTCTATCTGAATGAAGGCATGTTTTTGTTCGTGATATATTAAGGGCAAAATAGCAGCAATATTTCAAAAAGAGTGGACTAAATCAGTTTCAGTACATTGTCTGGCTGGGAGATGAGCTCAAAGGAATCGCAAAGCAATTCAGGGAGGTTGCAGCCTTTAAATGCTAATTGGGTTTGTCTGCTCTGTTTTTGACAGAGCCTCTGAGGAAGAGAATAAGAATTTATTATCTTTTATATGAATAACCAAAGGAAGAGGAAGTGAATTAAAGGCAGATGTACTTTTTCTTCCTAAAGTCTAGATTTATCAAACTGAATTCACTCATTTGAATCTTGTGTCTGGTGGTCAAGGTTTTAGATTTTGTTCTGTTTGAAGGTCGCTAAATATCTGCTACAAATATCAGTGCATTTTGACTTAAGCAGCTAGCAAGAATGTGATCTCTAGTTAATTGCTCCAGTTGGGTTTAAACATGGCAGTGCAACATTCCTATGTCTGCTTTGGTCTATTCCATAAGGAATACATAAAAGTCCTGTTTCTCTGAGTTAAGAAGAATTAGGAATATATATTTTATATTATATTATTATATATTAGGAATATATAGTTTTCTGAAAGCCTAAAAATTGGTGGCAGGTCCTGGTTTAAACAAACTCCCCACTCAACCCTTAAGTTCTTAAATGCCTCCTTGCCTCTTTTTTTTTTTTTTTCCCTTGGAAATTGGGAATTTCTCTTGTCTCAGCACACATTCCTTGCTGTGGCATTGGATTATGCAGTTCTCAAAGATGAATCAGCTGGGGCTGTACAGGGTTGGTGCAAGAAGGCACACAGAGGAGTTTTCTGAAATTAATTTGAGCTCCATGGAAAAAGATACAGGGACACGACTTCCAGAAACGTATGACAAAAGTGTGTGAGGTAGCACATTGATTAGAAGTAGTGTAAAGCAGCAAAAATGGAGCTGCTTGGAACTAAACTGTTGTTGTTGTTGTTGTTGTTTTAATGTTGTTGGTTTTTGTTTTTGTTTGTTTGCTTTCTTTCGCTAATCTGGAATCGTATTCTGGCTGTGTGAAATCCTCTCCCTTTTCTCAGTGGTCTAGCCCTTAACATTAATATGAACCCCAGATTTCCACTAAGCTGCTGCTGTGAGTATAGAATTGGGTTAGAATGTGACTAGGAATGAGCATGAACAGAGTAAGGAGTTTAGAACTGGGAGCAATGGGTTATATTCACTAGTGTTTAACAACTGTTCTGTCTTGATATGAAGGGTACAAAAACAATCAAATCAGGAGATTAAACTAAATTTATGGCTGTTTTATGTTACTTTCAAAGCAGCTGCCCTTCTGTACTGGTGAATCCCTGTAATTTTGAGACTGGTTCGAAAAAGGAAGGCCATTCATCTTTTAGATTTATTTTGTTAAACTGAAGGAAAATGGATGTCAGTAAGAAGACTATTGTTTTTCACAGAATTGAAGTAAAAACTAGAGATCACCTGTGAAAATGCTGGATACTGAATGAGCATACTGCAGATAGACATGCCCCAAACATCTTAAGAACCATTTTCTGAAATGATTTTTTTTCCTGTTTCAGTGACGTTCTTTCAACTCATTTCTTTTTTATTGTTGTGTAAAACAGATTTTAAACAAAGCTTGCAAGCTGTGATATTCACTGATGAAGTGTATTAATTTTTTTTAGAGTTCTTTTTTTGTTGTGGCATTGAAATAAATGTTATAATTATGCTCTCTCCTAAACCAACCCAAAAAGCATTTCTTTGTGGCTGGGCACAAGTTAGTGTGCCCTACTTCACATGTTGTGGACTCATGTACTTCTTGGCATTCTCTCTTAATCGTAAAATTTAAATCAGAACAACAATAAAAGTTGTAGTAGTACAGAATTTTGCCTGAATTTTCCTGTTTTCTTCCTTGTAATGCCTCTTTCCTGTTGCTTTTATAGGGTACTCCCAGCCATTCTCACTATATTTTTTTCTCACTTGTCTTTGTAATGTTGATATAACGAGAAGTGCCTGGGTAAAATGATCAAGCACAATAGCTCTTTGTCTTGTGGCCTTATGGGGAAGGGAGAGGGAACGGGAGGGGGCAGGAGAGGAGGAGGAGAAAGAGTCAGGGCACAGCAAATAAAACCTGGATTTGCAAGGTTCTTGAAGAGGTCTTGTTTTGTATGATGTCCATGGGATGTAATGCTGATCATCTCTTCTGAAAATCAGTCCCTGTCTTCCCAGGCCTTAACGCAAGTGTGTTGGACTTAGTGGGAGCCTCTGCTTGAAGTTTCTTAACTTTACTACCAGATGTGTCATTTCAAAAGTAACATTTTCCTCTGAACTATTTGGTTCTCACAGCAATATATACTTAATGCACTTCTGTATATTGCTCCATTATTAACTACTATGTAATTATTAAGAGAAGAGTGATAATGTAAGTAAACAATGCAAAAATGATATTTTCTCCTCTGTTCAGATATATCATCTTATATAAACATTATATAAGATAATATATTTACTTGGTAGCTGCCAAATTAAAGAAGAATGAATGCGTGTTTAAATTGAACTTGTTTTGAATTCCCAAGCACCAAATATAAACAGAGTCATTGCAGCTCTTTGTGTTATAGCTCTTGAGGAAAAAAATGTGTGTAAATGAAGGAGGGGGAGAGAGTTTGTAGGATTCTAACTGTGAAACCCAAACTCTAAAACCAGTGAGGATAATTGGCAGAGTTATTCCAGTTATATTTTAATATGTATTAATTATAGTAAATCTATTCTGCTCAAGAGGCAACTAAAAGCTCTCTGTAATCATTGTGTGAGTGTATAAGGTGTATAATAATAAAAAAAAAAAGCTTTACATCTGTAGCAGAAAGAAATGTTTCAGAAGGAAGATTTAGAAAGCATAAATTTGTAAAAGAGTCAAGTTAGAGAGAAATAAAAGAATGAACCTATGTAATAACCTGTCTTATGTAACAGACAGAGAGAACATGTTATGGCCAGTATTAAGTATTAGCAGATGATGAGTAGAATTGTTATCTTAAGTCATTATTGTTACTTCCCTATTTTACAATGACAGGCAGGCCACGGAGCACTTCCAGTTGGTCTGCTGAGACAGGGAAGCATCAGATGCTTTTTGCTAATGGCTGTTGAATTGAACCTTGGCATTAGAGTTTTTCAGAGGTTTTTTTTTTTTTTTTTCCACTTAACCATATTAATACAAATATTGCAACTTTTTGATATTATACATATGCTTACTTCATGATTGTGTTTGTTAAGTATCCTTTTGGTGCTGGTTCAATACCCAGAAAGTGATCACAACCAGTGCAGAGAAAAACAGGAAAAAAATGTCAGTGTGACGTGAGAAGTGAAAAGTGCAGTCGATAAAAAATGTGTGACTAGTGCAAATGAAGGCCAAGTTTGATTTTCAAACAGTTGGATGGAGAGCACTGTATTAGATTTAAATTTCTTTATGAGTGTTGTAAAATGTGAATGATATTGGTATAAAACAGATGTGAAATTAGAATAACAGTTTCTATTTTCCTAGTGCCTCGTATGCTGCAATGATGCAAACAGAATGGAAGTATTGGTTAGAGTGAGTTTAAAACAAGATGAATCCTGTTCCTCTGTTGTGTACACCAGTGAGGTTTTAAAAAAGGGGGGGGGGGGCGGGCGGAGGGGGAGAGAGGGCTTGGGAAAGAAAGCATTGTCTGTAAATTTGCTTACTTAAATGAGTAGTCTTGAAAATCAGCACAGTAGTCATAGATATGTTTTCTTTTTCTCCATTATATTGGTATTGCTAACAAGAACATTTCAAAACCATTTACCTTCTTTGAAATGGTGACCAAAGCTTTCCTACAACTCCTTTGCCTTGGCTTGCAGTATAATTTTTTTTCTTTGCTTTCCAAGGGGAGGTACCACAAACTGGGAACATGAACAGAAAGGTTCATTAAATGAGAATATGATGGTGTTTCAAGGCATTCCATATTAGCTGCACATACTTAAAGAGGCTATCTGCCCTCCATTATGAACCATATACCTCAATTAATTGGACTACCTTTGAGAATTTTTACAGCCATCTGGATATCTACAGAAATGGTGGTAGAGGCTTACTTTTTCTAAAAAAAAAAAAAAAAAAGTGCTAATCTTACATAAAGGCTTTAACATCTGTTGCTAGAACTAATAGTCCATAACCATCAGAATTTTGAGCATCAAATATTAAAGGCTCAAACATATCTCACTTAGCAGTATAAAAATTGCACATCTAGCTTGAGCTGATTTTCTAGTGTCTCTGTCTTGTCAATGGACAGAGGTATCTTGGAGGATCACTTGTTCTATCCTAAAGTCTAAGATGAGTAGCAGGAATTGCCATTTCAAGCTGCCTACCTCTGTGGTATGACCTTACAGAGAAACTAGGCTTTTATCTGTAGATTGCTAGGGTGAAGTCAGATTAATTCCACTCAAGATACAAAACTGCAGCTTATTTTAAAATATATATATAACGAAGTGCGAGGTGATGATGGCTATCATATAGCAGGTATAAGTCAAATGACATATTAGGAATCTTCTAAATCAGTCTGGATTTGGAAGTAGTGGTATGTAGGGATGGGACAGGATAAAAGACTGTTTAGAATTAAATAAGACATGACATTATATGAGGAACACAATACTCTTATGTTTGTTTTCACTTGGTCAACTTAGGTCTGAACCCCAAACAGTTTTGTGCAGTAGGTACTATCTTGGCTGTTAAAATATGACTACTTTTTAAGCTGTGATTTTTTTTTACAGCTACTCAAGCATAGATGCTGATGATTCTGTGCTATAAGGGTAATTACCATTTTCTCACCTTAATAGAACTTTTTCTAAGGAAATTAGAGCATTCCTATTTCCATGCTTCTTTCTCCATGATTTAGCAAATCCCTAGTGTATTCGAATTGTTCATTAACCAGATGCTACCTACATTAGAAAGAAAAAGGTAATCTACCGTGCAACATGACCCAATACTTGCTTAAAAATGAACTAAATTCATTCCAAGCCATAGCAAATAACATGGGCTTGTCTCCTGGGCTTTCCACTGAAAATTTTATTCACAGTTTATAAATGTTATGCCTGTGTTCATATGCAGTTTGTACACGTGCCATTTTTGTATAGTGAGATGTCAGTTTTGGGCAGAGTTGTAATAATCTTGGAATAATTTAAACAATCAAATAGTTCTGTAGAGGTTCTGGAATTAGATCTGGTGCCCTTCTTCATAAACCTGTTGATTTATTTAGGATTTCATGACATTTTAAGGTCATGTGAACAGACTCTAGTTAAGGTTAAAGGATGGACCTGGTGTTTAGGGACATGGTTTAGTGGGTGACATTGGTAGTAGGGAGGTGGTTGGACCAGATGATCTTGAAGGTCTTTTCCAACCTTAATGATTCTATGAAATGAGTTATATGCTGTTCATAAGGAGACTAAGGGACCATAGGAAGTTGACTTTGTGCAGGACTTGCATAAATGCTTAACACTTTGGTGATTAAAACTAAAGTTTAGCTGAACCATTGTGGGCACTACTGTAGATCATTCCAAGCACATCTTTGTATTTGAGTGCTCAAAGTAACTTGTGCGACTACAAGATCTAAAACCTCCAATAAACGTATACTACTTGTTTTGTTTTTTCTTTTAATATTCTGTATCTGCATGCAGAACACTAGAAATATTCTGAAAATGAGTGCTATAAAAGAAGCCAAGATTCTTAGTTCTTCCCACTTTTTTACTTGTACTATATTTTTAAATTCCACACAAGCCACAGGAAAGGACACAGTTCTTACCTGAGAAACCTGCAAACATGGCATATTTTTCAACAGCTTTTTCTGATTTGTTTTAGTTTCTCAAAACTAGATGCAAATCACCTGATTTTCCAGTGATTGAATGGCTACTGTTTGAAACTGGTGGGTTTTGTATAAAAATCAGAAGAGAGGACAAACCACAAATTAAAAGGTAGCCTTTAAGAGTGTGCAGTAGAGCTGGAGGCAACAAGAAAATGGAGCATAGTGAAAAAAGCAAGTTTATGATAGGTTTTGTATGATGTCATGGTAATAGTAACATAGTAACAAAGTAATGTAGACTCAAGATACCCATTTGTCATCTACTTGCTATTAAAAAAAAGTCTGTAACTTGTGTTTGTTTTGGTGTTCAATGCCAATATTCTAGCTAGGTTTAACTTAATTTTGGTTCTTTTATGTTATTGCTCAGTGTTACCCTTAATATTTTAGATATTTCCATTCTTCTTACCTCCTCTGTGAGAGAGAGGAGGAAAGTGCTGTGATGTTCAAGATCAAACCGTCATGATGGAGTTCAAATTTGGTGAAATGACTTCAGTCATTTTAGATACTGATATAAAATATACTGGTAGTTAATATTTTTTTAAAAAAAGTTATATATATTGGGCTGAATTACTCCATGATCTTATGAATCTTCAGTATTATAAAGCAATTTTTCTTCTTTTCTGGTGAAGTTCTAGTGTAAACATGCTGTAATGCAATAAGTGCGTTTTTGTTTTTGTTTTTTTTTTCCCCCGTAGAAAGCCTAACAGACTGTATTTCAATTGTTTTATTCACAAAGGTGTTAAATAATTTATATGCTACTTTGTATTCACTTCTACAACTCTTCAATGAGCAAATTAAAGCTTAAGAAGTCTGTTGGGTGTGTGGAACAGAATTGTGTTCTGCATCTCAAATCTTTTATCTTAATCCTCTCTTCTACTTCCATCTATCCTTACCAGTGCTTCTTGTGTGTGTTGCCCATACATTTCTGACCCTCTGCTTCTGTTCTCTCATATTTGTCATATCTTCTATCTACAGAATTTCCATTTCTGCAAAAACATCCACACTTCCATAACCTACTCAAAATTTGCACTTTCTATTCAGTTAATTCTGTAAGTTACAGAAAAGTATCAAATCTGAACCCGTTGCAATGGAGGGGGTGGTGAAATTAAAATTTCTGTTCACTTATTGACAGATATTCCCCCTTGAGACACCTGCTGAGTAGCTGGACTATCAGCCTTGTGTTCTCTCTGTGCTACTTGGAGCCTTAACCAAAACTTTACCCTATTTGCATGAATGTAAAATATGAAATACTTCCATTAGAATCAAAAAGGCAAACAATTAGTTTATTTATATAAAATTTATATTATCTATTTTCTCTTGCGTAACTTGACTAAATGACTCTCATATGAGTTCATGATGAAGAAATTAAGTGTCTTACAAGGCTCTAAGTCAGCTCTTTGCTGACTCCAAAATTAATGATGTAAAGACTGGAGGTAATCACTTGTCATTTAACAATCTAATTAGCATGATATATATGTAGGTTTTGAGGACAGCGAGAAAATCTGAAAGACATCTAGAAAAATTCAACTGAAACTCAATTTCCTTCTTGAACTGGGTTAGTAGGGTACTTTGATGCTAGGAGAAAACATTCATGCACTGAACACAATGGGTATCACTGCAGACCAAAAACTAGTCTTTTGCAAGGAAGGAGAGGAATTCATTCTGTTGCACGCAATATTTCACTGCATTAAAGTGTTAATAAAAATAACTTACAGTTAAGCTGTGGAAATCAGGAAGGTTACATTCATGGATAATTTCATGCTAAAATGTATGTGCTCAATCGTAATCTCCTTGTAAATGTGTTAAACATGCATGAGACACTCAACTATATCTCCGAGCAGTTAGAGATAACTTCAATAAGGTGACATTGATATTCTGTCAGGTTTTACTAATAATCAATAAGAAAAGGTTGACAGCAATGTTGCTTATTAGCACAGTTTATTTTTTTAGCACCACTTTCCATTTACTGAAAAAATTCAAATTTTGATCTAAAATCTTTACATTGTTGACATGTCCTGAATATTTTTATGACTTACAATAAATTAATAAAGCTCAGACTTGGCAGACCAGCGTTCCCAGTTAAAATCATCTTCATGTATGGCGGTTTGATTTTTTTTTTTTTTTTTTCCCCCAAAGACACAAGATAAGCTATTTGGAATTAAGTGCAGACATCTCAGCAGTTATTGAATGGTCAAAGTTGAGTTAGAGGTAGTTTAAAGACTGGAAAATGAAGCCAAGAATGCTGTAGTTCGTAGGTATAGGGAAAAAAAAAAAAAGAGAGAAAGGAGCCAGAGGAGAAAAGCAAAGAAGAGAATAAAAATGTTGTTTGAATGAGTGTCAGTGGGATAAGGCTGTATTTGCAAAGGCCAGGAAATATGAATCTGCAGGAACAGTTTGACAACGTAATATGTTGAACAAGACCGAATAATATGGTAGGAAATTTGTATCTTAGATTTGGTACAGTGCCTGCTAAATGTAGATGCATGGTAAAAAGGCACGTGAAGTGGAAATTGCCTCAATCAGGATAAATCGTCACCATCTCCTAATCCAGAAGCTCTTAAATTACTGACTATTTTTCTTTAATAAAGCATATGTTTTACCAAATAGGCCTAATTGTTATTTAAGAGTGTTTAGTTGATTTAAGCATGTATACAGTTCAGATTTATAACAAATTAATGAGATCAATTTAAAATTGATTTGAATTAAACCAGTTCAATTTTTCATGAAGATTAAATTACAGATAGGTCAACTACTGGAACAAGAGATTAGGGCAAAATTTTCTTCCACAAGGAGAATTTCTAGATATTGGACATATTGGATATTATGAAATTTAAACTTCTTATTGAGTGGCTAAATCAAATGTGGGAACTTAACTCTGCTTTCTTTTCTTCTCTTGGCCTTAGTGACTTGCCCAGGGTCACTCAGTGAGTCAACGGCAGAGCTGGAAATAAAACAAAAGAATTATTACTCCCAGTCACAGGCACTAACCACAAGACAATCTTTCTTCTCATTCTTCTCATTTCCCTTTTAATGGACAACACTTGCATTTAGCATTCCACACCAGTCAACAGAGTAAAATTATTGGCTACAGTTAGACAACTGTACTAAAGAGTACCTCAGTTTATGGATGAAAACAGTTATAAAAATGCTCAGTTTTATTATTATTATTTATTGTTTGCAAACATGAAAATTCAATAAAAGTTTACTGATAAAGGAGACTCAGCACAGGACTTAAATTTCCCATTATTTCTTTTCTGTTCCAAAAGCAATATGCATTACTTAAAACATTTAGCTGAAAGACTTTGTTGCCAACATTTTTTTGGTATTTATTCTTGGAAAAGTATATCAAAATATGGAAGAACTCATTATTACAAATTATTTTAAATAATCTTTTTCCAGTTCTTATCTTCTCTTGTTCCCCTAGTGATTATTACGCAGTTCTCTTCTAGTAATAAAAAATAGTACCTATTACTGATATTAAGAGTACCTATAGTTCTGAGTAATCTATGAAAGGTTTTGTTTCATTGCCAGATCATTTTCAATGCTCTGAATGCCAGCTCAGTTTTCCACACTAAGGACAATTCCATTTTTTTTGTTGATTTGTCTTCCTGTCTTTGCCTATTAGTATGAATGAATGGTGGGCATGAGTTGTATTATCAAGTACCATTCAACAAGTACAGCCCATAAAAATTAATGCCTCTATTTTTCTTTTGGGGATGCCGTTAATTTAAATGTGAACCACATTTGACAGCAATCATTTGCACCATGGATTGAAACAACTGGGAATTGAGATGAAAAGCTAAGTTTGGCAAGTTATTAATCTTCAGACAGTTTGACTGCACAAAATTGGCAAGGACATAACAGCATCTCCAGTCATGAGATGAAGGCTCTGTCTTCTTGGAGATCTCGTAGCCACGAAATAAAGCAAAAAGATCTGCGTATCTGGCAGAATCTGGTTGTAATGCTCCACCAAAAGCATCATCAGCTAAACAGGCAGCAAGCAGTGTTGGTTTTGAATATCAACTATCGTTCTTGCGAGCGAGATGCAGAGATATGCCATGCAACTCACCATGGAGAGCAGAGAACCTTCAGGTTATTCATGTGCAGTTGTGAGGCTTGAGGGCAGCACTTCATCATGTTTAAGAATTTCAAATTACTTCTGTAACCAAAAGACCTATCCCCATGCATTCAGTGTGTTAGAGGGGTGCTACGTATATCTAGTTGCAGAAGAGGCAATGTGGTAACATGCTGATGTTTCCAAGGACTTCAAACCTCTGCAATAAATGGTCATGCATTTTTGGATTCAGAAAAACTTATTCCATAGCTTATAGGTATGGAATAAACAACTGTGAATGAAATCAGAATGGTGAAATGCGGGATTGGTGCTGGTACTGCTATAAAAGGGTGAATACATTAGCATTAGCAAGTAGTCTAGTAGTGCTGCTGCAGAAATGAGTTGGGTGGTTTTGTATGACATGCTTGGGCAAGTAAAGTCATATACAGAAGCAAAAAATATTTGCTGATATGTCTGCTATTGCTATCTGTTGTTATCTATGCTAAACTTGAAAAATATACCAAAAATTACTTTCATGCGGGATTACAGTCAAATACATGTACATTGACGTAGCTAGTAAAAAATGTTTTTTTGTTGTTCATCATGTCCACGCTGTGCTTTTTTTTTTTTTTTTCAATTTCAGTGTCTTAAAGGACATTCAGTCTGTTTTTGTTTGTTTATTACCAAAGGATTGAGAGTGTAATCAACTTCAGTTGGCCAAGAAACAGCAGTTTTAAAGCTTCCTCCTCCTTGGACATTTATGTGACTCATATACTTAACGTTTTTCTCATTCAGTGATGCTAAATCCTAGCAGAGTGAGTGAAGGAAAAAAAGAAAGGAAGCCTCAGAACCTGACACAAACCACAGTCAACAAGTAGCAGAATCCAATAGCAAATTTCAAGCTTCACTTGACTACAAATTCATTCTGCATTCTAACTTTGCTCTTTGGGTCATTAACATTCCAGTTTCTTTTGTGTTTTCTGAGCACTGTTTAATTGTAGCACACCCCAGTTTACTTCTGCGTAACAACATTCCAGTAGCAGGCAGCCAGATCTGAGAAATACAACTTTTTTTTTTTTTTGAAACCTCCCCTCTAACGTTTTTCTCATCAAAGGTGTTTTGCCATCAGTTTCCATAAGGCAAGATTTAATGAAAGATTGAGGATAAACTGAGCAAATAATATAGTGTGAGTACATCAGTACAATTTATTTTTCTTAACTTTAAGCTGTTTGGATCTTTCCAAATGATCTTAAAGTCATCAATAACATTTTGGTATCCTTTGGTCTCATTAAAGAGACTTAAGCTATTAAATAGACTCAAGAAGGTGTGTATGTGCATGGGGAGAACCTTCCATGTTAGAAACAACACCAAATTCTTATGGCCCTCCCCACACCTCTAAGATATAATTTATAACTAGTAATACGAAAATAACGTGGAGAACTGCTTATAATGCAGAAATGAGTACAGTAAACTTAAGCGAATGTGAGATCATCATGTACTTGCTTTAAGATAAAGTACAAATGACATGAATTGTCAAGCTTTGGGTTTGCAGGTTGATCAGCTGGAGCAAGAGAAATCTCCTAATCTCCAGGTGCATGGGGTTTTATGCATTCCTCTAAAGCATTAGACCACAGCTGGAAACAGATGAGGATGATCTGTGGCATTTAGTGTAACAATTCCCAGAAAAATACGCATTTGCAGCCATGAAACAAGTACATTTATTTAATGGATTTATGTTATTTTTCCTTGGGCAAATGGTATTCCAAAAATGAAATGTTTAGCAGACTGCAATACAGTGTGAGAGATTTTTTTTTCATTATCCTCTAGTAAAAGGCTAACAATGTGATGTAACTGTTTCACTCTGTTCTGCTTAGTGCGCTTCAGTCAAGAACACTAAATGTAAGTGTGCTGTGACTTGTGTCTCTTGCACAAGCTGCTCCATAGTTAAATGTTCAGGGATTCAAATCTGAGTTTGGAGCCCTGCTCCTGGGTTTATTTATATTTTTTCAGATGGTGGTTGTTTAACACACAATGCATAAACTAAGCAGAAGATATAACCCAGATTCTCCCTCTTCCCACTGAGTACCTTGAGTATGAGGCCACAGTAGCAGCTCTCTCTGTAAGCAAATGCCTTCATGCTGTACATGCTGGGTGTGAGATGCTCCTTCCACTACATTCTCCTTTAACCTGGTGGGAAGGCACTTTGGCTTGTATTTGTCTCCCTAAATTTTAGGCACTTAATTGAAATATTAAGAGGAGATCAGTATGTTCAATAACGAACAGAAACAATGTTCAATGTTCTCCATTGAACATACTTACAGTGAAATTGCTCATGGGAGGTACATCTTTCTCTCTTGAACATAGAGATACCCAATAAATGTTCAGCAAGTTTAGGAAAACACCTAGAAATAGGTGGGATTAAGTCATGCTTCTTTGAGATGCATGGAAGATGCATTTGGGTTTCTTTTACCCAAGGGAAAACACAGAATTCCTGTCATCCATTCCTGGTTAGATGTGTTAATCTATATGGCACTTTGCAGGTGATTATTGTCACCCACCATTGGATGTGGCTTATAGATATGAGTCCTAACTGCAGCTGTGGAACCTGGATCTCAAGGGACTCACTTAGGTGCCTTCATTTCAGAGCATGGCAGGAATTTGGAGGCAGCCTTGTTGTCCAGTTGTAGGTTTCTCCTTGCTAATTTTGGGGCTTCCTATGTTGGAAGTTTTTGGTGCTGCTCTGCTGCTTTTTTATTTATTTGTTGATGTTGCCGTTTAAAGAGGGTACAGAGTACTTGGTTAAATGCAAAACAAGAGCACGTGTATTTTACTACCTGTCTCTGTGAACTGGCTTATTTAGCAGCCCCATTCGCAGTCACTAGCGTAGCCAGGCTTGGCAGGTTTCAGACAGTTCCCAACCAAACTCCTTCAGGTCTTTAGCTCTGCAAAAGCTGCTCTATCTCTGCTCAGCAGGATAAGGGGTAATATTCGTTTCACTCCTTCCTTGTGTTCTGGATGAAGCGAACATGAGTAGGGCTGACTGCAACCATAGAAGATTACTAATAATTTCTGGCAGCCTGGTATTAATATACCCATCACATGATCAAATCCTGGTGCTGTGAAAAAGAATACACATCTTAAAACTCTTAGCCTGGAAGATACAATTTAGTTATGAATAGGGATATGTCTATTGAAAATAAAATCATCTTTCCTCAGTTTTGCCCTGAAGACAGTCACCTGACTGTTTTTATTTGTGGTTATACATTTGTAGTAAACTGTATGACTTAAGCATATTATGAATCAATGCAATGCATAAATGGTCAACTGAAAATAAGTAAAATCTTTGCATATGTGAAAATGTAGCTCAGGTGAACTAAAAGATTGTGGTTTCAGTCTTTTCTCCTCTCACTGTAAGCATTGAAGAGTAAGTGAAATGCCCCTTGTCAATATGTAGTTATGCCATTTTTATATTGTTAAAACTTGCTAGTTTGGGTGGGAAAAAAAATCTAACTGGTACAGGTACTCCTGAGTTCTGTTGATTTTATTTTTTTTTTCCCTCTTCACTCTGAGAAGTGATGATCTAAGAATAGCAGAGGATGCAACAGTAACATTTTTGCCAATGCAGTATGAAGTGCCGTGCTGTAAATTAAAGTAGATCATGTTTTTGACTTGCATTTTAAATTAAACTTAACATTCTCTGTCAAGCACACAGTGAGATGGTTTGCTGAAAAAGGAAGTCCTAAAGAAGGAAAGGAAAAACTATTCCTTCTTCTTCCAGTAGAACTGTTTGTGTTTGTTTGTTGCGTAATAATAGGGAAGAAGTGAAAAAGCACAGCTTCACTGTGCTTTTTAATAACACAATTCTGCTAACATCTTTTTAGTACAGCTCCTTCTATAGATTGTGTAAATAGGGCAAGGTGAGCGTTGTCTCTCTCATGAATGATAAGGGATTACAGCTGACAGGCAATGTATATGAATTCCTGTTTAAAGTGACATTAACAATTCTTTGGTCTGCTGCAGGGCAGAAAATGCACATAATATGGCATTTCTTTAGTACTAGTACTTTCAAAGACTGCCTTGAGTTTTACAAAAATCATAATAATTAAGAACTCAATAAAATCAATCCATTAAAAAGTTCAACAAATAATTACAGTACAGTGAAATGTCACATTTTTTTTATTTATTAAGTAGGTTTTTGAGTTACACTTTTATTATGCTTAAATAAGTATTTGAATAAGGTCATTTTCTCCAACTCTTAAAATGTCACAATTGTATTTCTAAGGAAAAAAAAAAAAAACAGTTTGGCGGGATTGAGTAGCCTACGTTTTTTTTAGATTGCATGCAAATTGAATCAACTAAGCATTTGAAAATGCTCTTTGCTTTAAATTAATAGCTGTTATTTCCATTCTACATGGGACTTAAGCAATTCAGTGGGTTTTATAATCTACTTGACTTCATTTCCTGGAAAAGTACTGGAAGTCACTAAAAGTATCTGTAAGCACCTAGAAAAATGAAAGAGATGAGAAATGGTAAACAAACATTTGCCAAGAACAAAATATGTCAAACCAATTTATTTTTTTATCTATTATAGAATAATAGGCCTTTTGGGTAAAGGACAGGCAGTAGCTGTCTTATATTTTGACTTTAGCAGAAGAAATTATTGTAGGTGGATAGAAAACTGCTCAAAAACTATAATAGGAATGTTATTAATATTTCACTGTCAAAAGGAAGCATGTATCAAGAATGTGCTTATTAAATCTGGATAACACCAACCTGTGAAGTACTGTAAGCACTTGGAAAATAGTGAATAAAAATATCAGGAAAAAAGTTAAAATGTAATTACATAAGGAGAGGTACATGGAAAATGTAATGATGTTGCAGTAATGTAGGGATGCTTCAGTTTTGCAGAAGTTTAATATAAACAGTCTGAATAAAAAGCGAAGCAGATCACTACATTTACTATTTTTCTTGACTGCATTTGAAAAAGATCTGATATGATGCTTCTATCTAATGATTTGTGTGAAAGAGGTTGTATAAATGGCAAGGGACATAGTATGCTTGAGAAAAGTACATATCTTTTATATAAAAATTTACAGCTATTTTATGTCACAACTGGCTGAAACTTAAATTTCAGCATTGGAATGGATACCTCCATTCTATCCAGCCATAAGCTTTTCTTGTATTTACTGAATTTTTATCATTTAAGTAGGCAAAATACACTTTATTTGATAATTTAAAAATATAAGAAGTTCCATAATGAAGCAATTTTCATCTTTGTATAACAATGAGAAGGCAAATATTCTGTAGTAAAAGCAGCATAGCATCATATTTGAATATTGTCATTTAAAAGACGTTATCCACTTTGTTACTTATTTTTGATACTATATATCACTTCTGATAGAAGTGTATTAACATCTTAATATGAATATACCATCTATATATGTATATATGCATGTTAATGTAATGCATGCATATATGCATGTTAATAATACCTGAGAGCCTCACAGTTTTCAAAAGACTATCCTTAAACCCTGCTTTAGGAAGTTACTATTATTTTAATAAAATTATTTACTTTCATAAAAGAAATGGAGGAATGGAATTCAAATCCCAGTTCCCCTAATAGCATTGTGTTAAACTCATTAAAGAAATTCTATTAAGTGTAGGAGCACTGTGGGTTAAGTAAAGGATTGCTGAACAGTTTCTCTTCATCCCATCAAAATTATTGGGTTTAAGTGATCAAGTCCCAGCAAAATAAAGACTTCCAAAATTTGTTTCATTTCAAAATAACTATGGGAAGTAACTTTTTTTGGTATAAATCTGCTGTTTACTTACCCTGTTAACATTTAATCTGTTGTTTCTAGTCAATATGTTTTTAATATTAATCCCATTAGTATGTTTTTACCATCTTTTTTTTAGTAAGATTGTTTTATCTTCAGTGAAATCATTATATTTTCTTTAATAAGATGAACATTTACTGTGCTCTTGGCATGAATTAATTTTTAATAAACCATTAATAACTCAGATCTCTGTGGATTTCTTTCCCCTAAAAATCAAGGCTCTTCCAGCAAGGAGTTTTTGATAGATCTCAACACTTGAATTTATTGTAACATTTTCAACATTATTCATGCTAAGAAGAAAGGGAAAATTTTGTTTTGTCATAGGTTAGATGATTTTTCCCCTTTTGATACATTTTTGTGATGGTGTAAAATTTGTACAGCTAGAGAAGCTGATTACTTTAAGCTGTAGCGAAGCCTGGGTCATTATACCTTCTGTTTTATTTTCCTAGCAGCAATTGGCAAATTTGCAAATTATTCCTATTTATCTACCTGTCAGAATGTCTGTGTAGTACTAGGTTTGTGTGTGTATATGTATATATATATATTATTTTTTTTACAAGCACCAATTCACTATTTGGTTAGTTGATGAGCTACCATGATAGTTTTTGAATTGATGCTTCAAAGAGCTGAGTTGCAGAACCGACACAGTCTGAGTACAGAAACAGGAATTCTGCTTAGAACTGGAAAACCTAGTATAGTAAACTGCAAATATTGCCTTTTATCTGTTCTATTCACAACTTACAAAGCAGATAGTATTGGTGGTTGATTTGATATTTTTAATGATCAGTTTTCAACTGATAAATTAAATGTGCCTGAGTTTGCATATGAACTCCATGAAGAATGCTCATTGGGGGGCGTACATGCTGGGTTAGTTTTTGTTGCACTGACTGTAGGGATGGGAAAAGGTGGGTAGCATTTAGGGCTTTCCAGTTCATAACAGAAGCAGCAAACTTCCAAGTGAACAGGTTGTCAGAGTTTAGTTACGTTGCTGTCACGTAAATCATTTGGGAACAGGTGTTGTGTTACCTCTAGATAGAGTGGAAGAGGCTGAGTTGTGTGTGCTCTCCAAGGAGGAGGAGATCAAGACTAACGATTCCCCTGGGAAACTGCTCTTGAAGGCCTCGATGTCCACCAGTGCTGGTCATTCTTTAAACGATGCCTCCTAGAAGCACAAGATCAAGCAATTCCTAAATATCGCAAGTCAGGCAGGCGGGGCAGGAGGCCGGCGTGGCTGACCAGGAACATTCTAATGGAGATTAGGCGGAAACAGAGAGTGTTTCGCTACTGGAAGGAGGGCCAGGTGTCATGGAAAGAATACAGGGATGCCGTTCGTGTTTGTAGGCAGAAAATTCGTGTGGCCAAAGCACACCTAGAGTTGAAGCTGGCTGTGTCTGTGAGAGAAAATAAAAAGGGCTTTTTCAGATATGTGAATGGAAAAAGGAGAACTAAAGAATACATAGGGCCGCTCCTTGATAGGGAAGGTCTCCTCACAGACAATGACATAGGCAAAGCAGAGACGCTTAACGCCTTCTTCGCCTCTGTCTTCAATGCCGATGATGGGCTTCGGGACCCAGGGTGCCCTGAGCTAGAGGGCTGGGACCGTGGGGATGACAAACTCCCAACCAACCCTGAACGTGTGTGGGATTTGCTGCTCCACCTGGATCCCTACAAGTCCATGGGTCCGGATGGGATTCATCCCCGGGTGCTGAAAGAGCTGGCAGACGTCATCGCGGAACCTCTCTCAATTATTTTTCAACGATCCTGGGAATTTGGAGAGGTCCCGGTAGACTGGAAGCTGGCAAATGTTGTGCCGATTTACAAGAAGGGTCAGAAAGAAGACCCTAGCAATTACAGGCCTGTCAGTCTCACGTCAGTGCCTGGTAAAATCATGGAGAAGATGGTTCTCGAACTTATTGAGGCTCACCTGGGGGACAAAGCAGTCATTGGTCCCAGCCAGCATGGGTTTGTGAAGGGCAGGTCCTGCCTAACTAACCTGATTTCCTTTTATGATAAGATCACCTGTATGATGGACCAAGGGAAACCAGCTGATGTGATTTTTTTGGACTTCAGCAAGGCTTTTGACACGGTTTCCCATAGGATCCTACTGGACAAAATGTCCACCATACAGCTAAATAAAAACATCATACGATGGGTGAGCAATTGGCTAACGGGCAGGGCCCAAAGGGTTATGGTAAATGGGGCTGCGTCAGGCTGGCGGGCGGTCACCAGTGGGGTCCCTCAAGGCTCCATTTTAGGGCCGGTACTTTTCAATATTTTTATAAACGATTTTCAATATTTTTATAAACGATCTGGATGTAGGAATAGAAGGTATTTTGAGCAAGTTTGCTGATGACACCAAACTTGGAGGAGTTGTTGACTCGAATGAGGGTGGAAAGGCCTTGCAGAGGGATCTGGATAGGTTAGAGAGCTGGGCGATCACCAACCGCATGAAGTTCAATAAGAGCAAGTGCCGGGTCCTGCACCTGGGACGGGGAAACCCTGGCTGCACGTACAGACTGGGCGATGTGACGCTAGAGAGCAGCCTAGAAGAGAGGGATCTGGGGGTCGTGGTTGACAGCAAGTTGAATATGAGCCAGCAGTGTGCCCTGGCGGCCAGGAGGGCCAACCGTGTCCTGGGGTGCATCAAGCACGGCATCGCTAGTAGGTCAAGGGAGGTGATTGTCCCGCTCTACTCTGCGCTGGTGCGGCCTCACCTCGAGTACTGTGTGCAGTTCTGGGCACCACAGTATAAAAAGGACATGAAACTGTTGGAGAGTGTACAGAGGAGGGCTACAAAGATGGTGAAAGGCCTGGAGGGGAAGACGTACGAGGAACGGCTGAGGTCACTGGGCCTGTTCAGCCTGGAGAAGAGGAGGCTGAGGGGAGACCTCATCACAGTCTACAACTTCCTCGTAAGGGGGTGTCGAGAGGCAGGAGACCTTTTCTCCATTAACACCAGTGACAGGACCCGCGGGAACGGGGTTAAGCTGAGGCAGGGGAAATTTAGGCTCGACATCAGGAGAGGGTTCTTCACAGAGAGGGTGGTTGCACACTGGAACAGGCTCCCCAGGGAAGTGGTCACTGCACCGAGCCTGTCTGAATTTAGGAAGAGATTGGACTGTGCACTTAGTCACATGGTCTGAACTTTTGGGTAGACCTGTGCGGTATCAAGAGTTGGACTTGATGATCCTTAAGGGTCCCTTCCAACTCAGGATATTCTATGATTCTATGATTTACAATTTTTCCTATCCATTTAAAAGAAATGAAATTCTATGCTAATTGCTCTATGCAAGTTTAGGAAATTTGGCTGTCTTTTGTCTGCTCACAGATATTCAGCATTTATAGCAGAGAGATTTTGTTGACCTCCAGTGGGTTACTGCATTTAACTGAAGTCAGTGGCTTTTCCCATTTAGTGTAAATTGGAGTTAGAGCCATGTAACCTCTTGCACGTGGCCCATGGTTCCATATACATTTCTGTTAGCTGAGAACAAAAGGTGGAAGGCTTCTCTGGGGTCTTGTCATACATTTGGAGTTATTTCAATATAAAGTCCTGTAGATGTTTGCTTAAAACTTAGAGAACACATAGAGTGCTCTGAATTTCAGATTTTGTTTTATGATAGACCACAAGGAGAGAACTGGCTACACAACCATTTGGTCAGGATCTGCCCTAAGGGAAGACCTACCCTTGAATTCTACTTATACCTAACTTTAATGATGTTTTGGGTGTCTGTGGTCTGGCTCCAGCATAGCACCTAATCATCAGCTCAATTTCAACTGTGTTAGCAGTTCCCTTGAATTAAATGGAGCTCCTTCCATTCTTCCAGTTGGAGCACAGTGGGTGCTGTCCAGGATCAGGCCATACATAAACTGTGCTTCAGTGACTTTGCTATTCAATGATGAGCCCAAGGCCTTTTTTCAAAGAACTTTATGTTATTAATGAAATGGTGGTGAACCTGAGATAACTTCAGCATTTTAAAGAAGCTGCAGCAAAGCAGAGAAACATGCAATATAGGTGTTCCTGTGTTCTGCAAAACAGTTGTGGTAGTTCCTTCCTCCACGTCACTATGAAGACAAAATTTTGCTCAGGTTTGAACCCTTCTCTCTGTGCCCAGAAGTGCTGCTGTTTTTGTGGAATTCAAAGAAAATAAATATGTTCCTGTGCTCACAGTGATTGTGTATTGAAGATGTTCTCAGTCTGAACCATTAGTTTAAGAGGAAACCATTTATTTTGGTTAAATTGGAGTGAAATATTTTCAGTATAGACTTCAAAGATAAACGGATAAAACAGCCTGAATAACTTGTAACTGGTCTGGATTTAGAAACTATGTAGTTTATATATCTTGTGGTTACTTCCAAGAAACTCATCAGCTTCTTGCTTTAAAGATGCTGACAGTTCTACTGTGGCGCAGTCTGAATAAACATGCAGACATGCAAATAGATGTTTTACTAACACTACCAGCCAATTGATCAAGTTGAGTGACAGAGGAGGCCATGAAGGGCTAAACCAAAGCCTGAAGAGGATTCTCCTTGCTGCCTTTGTATTCATTTTCACTGATTCTAAATCACTGAGGTATGTGAAGGGGAACACCCACACACGTTTCACTGTAATACGGTTCTGTGACCATCTGGAACATGCCTTTTGCAAGCATCTGATGCTTTGTACCACACAACATAGCCATTTTTATTGTTTTCTGACTTAGTTATGGTACATCCCAATGCTTTCATTACCTGCTCTTCTTGCTCTGCCTGTACTAATTGTGTCCGTCCTGAAGCAAGGAATCTTGTATAGTTTCAACATACTTCTGTTTTGATAAGTGCAGTCTTCTGTTTTTCTTTGATTTGAAGCAGTCCAATATAGAGGATGACTATAATGTTCAGAAAATTGCTGTTAAGTACAGCGTGGTTTGCTTTTTTGTTTTTGCTCACTGTTATGAAACAAATTAATTAAATTAGAAATAGAAAACAGAAATACCATAGAATAACTAGGCAAATACAATTAGAAAGTGCTTTTGTTGGAAGTGGGGTTTTTTTTGGTCATCTAACTACTTTTCAGGCAATGCTTGTTAGATATGACCAGTGCTTTATGTGTATGGGTGCATTATCAAGCTACCATACACTGTATAAGGTACCATATACTGCAGTATTTGCATGCATTGAATTTGGCCAGTACAATAACCAGATGGTTGAGGGATTTTTTTGCCTAAAATAACACTGCTATAGTTACTGCAGCAGCTTTCTGAATGGTAATGAGCATTAAGGCTGCATGGTTTAGAAAGTCTGCACAGCCTTAAGAGTTCAGCTCTGGCACATAGCTGTCAAGCTCTGGTGCAGAAGGCATACTGTTAGGTGCACCATAGAGAGGCTAAAAGAATAATAGCTAAGTGTCCCAAAATAAATATTGAGCATGTCGGGCAGGAAAAGCTGTTGAGGTACAAGTTCATTTGCCATCTCCTTTGGGCAATCTAATAAGAAAACAGTAAGGAAAATAAGTCCTAAATCAAACAGTGGTCTTCTAAATGTAGTTTAGAGGAATCTTCTGAAGATACTTGCGTCTCATGTTGTTAGCAGAGTATTTGCTTTAGAGATGAAAGAGAGATTCAGCACTGTTGTCAGCATGACAGCACTGTGTCTCTCTGCTCCTGCTGAAAATTGCCATTGTGGACAGTGTAGGGAGCAAAAGAGAGAGGAAGAGAGGAGGGAAAGAAAACCCAGGAATGGTCTTGTGACTCTGCTTCTGTATTAAGTAACAACTGTTTAATATAAAAGATACGAGTGGTCTTGTAAGCAATGATGCAAGGCTTCATAAGCTCTGTTTCTCTGCAGTCCATCCTCCCCATAGGTGGTCTCATAGTTACAGCCCCTTTGATAGGAGACATGGATTTGAACCCTTTCAGGTAGAGGAAGATGTTGGACTTCAATTTCCTGTTCTCCAGGAATTGTGTTTTGTGCAGATTTTTGTACCTTTTGTACAAGTGGTAAATGTTAACAGTACTTTGAGAACAACTACCAGACTGAGGATCCAAAGGCATATAAACAAATAATAATAATAATAGTCCTTTTTTTTTTTTTTTTTAAATCTAGCTGGTCTTTGTTGCCATGCTACTTATTTAGCAAAACCTTGGCAAGAAGGGCAAACACAATGCCATCTGTAGAACAAGGGAAGGAGGCATATTCTTGGCATTATGAGGTTATCTGCTTTACACTGGAAGATTTAAAAAAAAAAAATATTTGTAAGCAACTAAAAGATGATAAGGAAGCAAATAACTGTAATCAATAAATCAAGAGTAATCAAGAAAAAAAAAGCCAGTGTCATATGAGTTTAATTCTCAATTCTTACAGCTTAACAGTTCTGGCAGATAGAAGCCAGAATATGTCTCTACACATACTCGTTAGAAAATTTGTCAAAGTGGACAGATGTATCAAAGAGGACTTTTCAGGAGCCTGACTTCAGTTCAATTTCTATTCCCATATTTTCTCTAAATAATTTGGATAACGGATAGAGACTGCTTATTCAATCTTCAGATGAAAACGTCATGGGAAAATGCTCAAGGATGTTTGGGAGACATGGTTTGAATTCTATGAATACAAAAACATTTGAGTTGTTCTATTCTGGAAACACTATGGGAAAAATAAAATAAGCATAACTGGGTTGCTATGTAGAAAGGACAGATTTAAACTTCTATATTTAGATAGGAATAATTAACTGTACAAGCACAGGATGGGTAATGACTCCTTAGGCATCAGCAATACAAGAAAAAATGTGGACTAATAGTCAATCTCAACTTGAAAGTAGGTAAACAATATCTTGTCAGTCATGTTAAACACCATCTGGGGTGTAAGGCAGGAACATTGTGTTAAATAGCAGAAGAAATTCTTTAGCTCTCCTTGAACCTACTAAGGTCAAAAAGGATATGGACCAATTTAGGAGAGTTCAAAGAAAAATGATGAGAATCTTCAGAGGTCTGTTTAAGAGGAAAAAAAGAAGACTACTAATAAAAGGTTGAAGGAGCTGGATTTTTTTTGAATACAGAGAATGTAGGACTAAAGTGTCATGATACAGCTTTCAAATACATAAAAGGCTGTTGCAAAGAGGTAGAGAATACATGCATGGTCTTTCACAGGGAGATCAGTGAGATACAGACTTGAATTAGAGCAAGTAAGATTTGGGTTATACATCTAAAAAAAAAAAAACATAAAAAAAACTTCTAACAGTCAGGATGGTGAAGCTTTGGAACAGATAGCCTAGGGAAAATGTGAGGTTTCCATTATTTGAGGTTTCAAGAACCAGGACTCAGTATTGGGGGGAATAGTGCGGGAGCTTGAGGAGCTCTTTGACTTTAGGGTAGTGATACATAAAAATCTGATGCATAGAGTAAAGCAGTTTATTGTTCTTGTTGGATTTTTGGAGACGTGTTTGTAATTGCATGTTTGTTGCATGATACTGGTATCTGAAAATACTAAGATGTAACCTACCTAAGTATGCGCTGAACCTGAGAAGAGGAACGTGTTCCCTTGCACTCTCATTCTTCTGAACAAAGGGATTTCTCTCTGTCAGTCTTTCAAAGGTGAAGCACAGAACAAACCTGAACTGCTTTTCTTACAGATTATTCCATCTCTAAATGCTGGTTCAGCACCAGTGTTTCTCAGCAGCTCAGAGTGCAACGCTTCCACTAGAGAGCTGTAGTTCTGTCCTAGCGCCATTCTAACAGCACTGCTGGGCCCAATGCTTCTTGGCCAGTGCTTGTTATTCACTGATTTTGCAGAATGTGACAGCTAAGGTCCTGCATATTCTAATCTTGTTATATTTTTGTTTCTGTGTTTCATAACTTCTTTAGAAGGCACTAAAAAGGCTTCAAAAAGCTTCTCTCTGCAATCCTCCCCTCCTCACCCCCCCCCCCCCCCCCCCCCCTTTGTCTAACCCTGGTTGGGATTGTTTCAAATGGTGTTCGTAAGCATCAGATCCACAGCGACCTCTCTGCTTGGGCCCCTGCTGTTGTTGAGAAAATAGATCTCTTTTGGTCTTGTTTTTAAACAGCAAAGGGCTTCACTTCAGGTCACACTATTTATCTGAAAGGCACTTCAGAGATAAAAAGAAGAAAGCTGTATTTATCTTGCAGTAACAGCAACATCCAGTGAATAATGCAGCTTTCTCCCTTGGCTCCTATGTCTGAGATGCAAACAAACCAGCTATAGAAGGCAGTTCATGTTGCTATAGACTCTCAATTTAAGCACTGCATATTAAAGGACGTGTACATGGGCTATTTTTTTTTTCCTTTACTCCCTCAGGGGGAAAACAGACTTAGCTGTTTTTCAGTCACAAAGGTTCTCAGTCCCAGCAGACGGAAGAGTCATCACCTCTCTTCTCCTTAATTGGGGAAAAAGGACATTTGTCAACTTTTAGAAGGGGATGCAAAAATCAATAACTCCTATGTCATTAAAGCAGTTCACATCAACATTTGTAAAATAGCTTAATGTAGTGAATAAAAACAAAGGATCACAATAGGAAAACCTCACTGATTTAGCCAGAATATTTGCTATTAGCTCACTCAAATATTAGTATAATTCCAAAATACAGTTTGTTTTCCTTCTAATCTAACACAGACTTGATTTTTAAACCCAAAATGAATTACTCATGTTTCTTGTCTTCTAAAGACTTATTTACCTTAAAATTTAATTTGTCACTAGCTTAGCTAGTACTGTATGCATTGTAAGCTGTGACTGGTAAGAACTGTTTGTACAACCTTGTCTGTGCAGAAGTGACTCAAAGGCACAAAGCGGGTAGATGGTGGTTGCTTCACTGAGTTTTGTTTTGAACTGGTCTGCAGTATGTAGCTGAGCCTCTACTGCAATATCCTCTGGTGGTGACATTTTAAGGTACTGGAATTTGTCTAGGATAAATGCTTCGAGTCTCCTGGTGAGTATAAACTTTCTTTGTTCTGGAAAGTTAAGTGCGAGTGGGAAAACATTTTTCTGTAATTAACGGCAGCTCTTTCACTTATCTTGACCTGTGGTGGTGGTTTTTTTCCGCCCCTCCGGAATACATGACACACTTTGATTCCTTGATGACACTGTTCATTTGAGACCTCATGGCCATCTGCAACTCACTTTAGTTTTTCTAAGTTTGAAACTAAACTTTGTATTTAAAGACACTTAGGACTTTTCATCATTATGTGAAACTCTGTTTTATCTCAGATTTAAGAGCTTGATAAGGAGAGCTGGAATTACGTTGTTCTGGCTGTGTTATGTCAATAAGCTTTAACAGAAATATATTTCTCATCTCATTTATGTTTTAGCAGATGTAAAAAAAAAAAAAGCTTGAGTGAATGTAACGTGTGAGAGACTGAGATCCAAGTTCTTTGTCTGCAGGCAGAACTACGATACAAATCTCTAGTTCCCATATGACAGATAAGTGCCCCAATCTCTGTGTATTGGGTGTTCTGCCTTGTTGAGGCTTTGGAAAGATCACTTGGGAAGGTATCGAGTAGTCAAATTTGTAATGAAAAATTTCATGCCTGACACTAGCTCATGGTCATAGTTATTCTTGCTAGTGATGAACATCACTTTTATACTGTATGGTATTAATGTTACATATTACTATCTTCATGAAAACTCAGTAATGTTTATGTTTACATGCAATCAGATTGTTTAGTGACCAGAAAGCAGTTACATTTATGAAAATCCATTTGAAAGCAGTTGGTTTGAAATACCAATAAAGTCAGGATTGGGTACTGTGTTATTGGATTGTTTTGAATGAGTATAATCTTAATTTAACACATGAAGCAGTATTACTGGTGTTGACAAACTTTGAGTAGTTCAGCTTGACTTTGCATATTGATATTTTTAGTGGGAAGAAAAGTAAGTAGCTGTGAAAATCTTGGAAGGAGTATGTCTTGTGCTGTGAAATTTTGCAGTCATTTTTGCAATGAGAATTACACTAAATGCCTCTATTTCAGGATAAGCAGGAATAGTCTTTCCTTGTTCAGACAGATTTAGCCTACATTACAGGGAAATCTCTATCTTATCACAGGTTTTATTCTGTTGTAACAAGGTATTATCAATCACATTACTGTGACATCAGATCTTGTTTTCTTCTGGAGAACAAATGTGTTTGCAGTAGTAGATCTCATTCAGTGTATTGTTTTCAAGGTGAAGACTTGAGATATCCTTCTCCTAATGAGAAAACCTTGAATTCTTAGATGTCATCATTGCTTAGGTTTAGAGGAAGTTGTGTTAAATTTAAATTGTGTTTAGTAAAGATGGTCAATTGGTTAAAGAATTCATTCTTTTATCTGTATAACATCTCTAAAATTGCACCTTTTTTGGTTCTGACTTTAAAGATTAAAGGTGACTGAGGGGGTTGTTAGAGGTGGATTTCACTGAATGCTTTGAAGAAAATCCTGGTCCACTATTCAAAGAAGATACAAAGCTGTAATTCTTTCTTTGATGAAGTCCACCACTGTGTGATTTGACACTTGAGTCCCCATTGTATTCTGTACACGCATGAAGGATTTTTGATAAAAGTATCTGCTGCTCTCTCATCTGGCTTTGTGTGTGTTTGTGTGGTTATTTTAGAAGATATATAACATCTCTATCCATTTTTGCAGTCAGTGTTCTCAGGGTAGTTAACAGAAGATCTTCTAAAAGTTTTATTGTATAAATTAAATTGTAGATGAAGAGGAACGTGGTGGCTCATTGCTACAAAGAAGAAATACAAATTCTTTTTTAATTGGCAGTTGCATTGCAAAACACGTATGCATAGTCTTCTGAGAATTTTGTTGTGTTCGATGTATCATTTCCTCTCTTTTACACTTTTTTAAGAAAGATGCAGAATTCAGTTTTGAGTACTTGTTATGTGGCAGTTAAACATAAAAATTAACTAAATGTAGTTTAGTTGCGTTCTTGACAACATTAAGGAAAATTATCTGATCAGTGCTTCATTGTGACTTTGCCCTACATAAGCAATATCACCTGTGGGAAGATATAATCTCTTCAACCTGAAAACTTTCTATTGAGACTTGTGCTTCTCATTCCTTTCAAAAATAAGCAAGTAAAATAGGCAGAGTTCTGAAACGAGCATCTCTGAAATGATCTTTTGTGGTGTGTACTCAACAAAAATGTCAGAGTTTAATCTTATGCTTACAACTTGTCTTAAAGTTTTCTTCTTTCAGACATATTGGCAGGTATTTTATTTTTTCTCCTAACAACTCTGTGCTACTGGCCTAAGGTACAGCTTCAGTTAAAAGGAGTGTGCTGGAGCGAAATCAAAGGAACTACAATTCCTCCTGGGCATGACAATATCACCACTTGTATGACATCACACTGGCAGAATAGATGCAAGGATTTGTATGCTGTGTGATTTTTGGGGGGGTCCTAGGTGTGTGATGAAAGGCAATTAACCCCTAGGTTCTCAGCTGGCTCTGAAGCACATCATCCTGATGTATTACAGGTGGATGGATATTTTTTGGACTTGGTGGCTGGTGGATTTTCTATTGGGCATTTGGTAAGGTGGAATTGCAGACAGGTAAGGGAGAAGGGAATTGGAGGAGGGGCTTAGAACCTGAGCATAGCCAAATCATTTGTTAGAGAAATACAAGTGGATTAGGCACCTGGGTAGTGGGTCTGTAACAGCTGCAGTGATGTGAGGTTTTAGCAGCTGCAGAGAGGAGGAAAGGTGCTAGAGATGTACTGTGTGTATGCTTTGAATGCTCAACAACAGTTGAGAATGCAGTGGAGGATGCAGCACTTCTTTAGTCCTGGCAGGTTAACAATAAATCTTTCCAGTGTATTTTTCAAGTGGTTTTTGTGTGTTGTTAGCAGGCTCACCGAGTGTCCACGCTCATCCAGAGTCTCTCTCACAGCTGCAGTTATTCATCCTGGTGATGTCTTCTCAGGCTTTTAAGTAATACCAGCATATTAGAACATTGTCAGCATTTAATGTCAGTAATTTAATAAAAGGCAGTACCTCAATATTTCCTCCTCCTCTAAAGTGACTCAGTTAATTAATTAATTAATTTTAATTTTGAATCAGGGAAGAATTTGCATATATTTTCTTTATTTGGCTTAGATAGTAGGACAAGAGGGGCACATAGACTGAATGACTGCAGGTTTTTTTTTTAACCTGCACAGGTAATGCTCTCAAATGAATAAAAATCACTAGGAACCTCCATTATTATTCAGTGGACTTGGGAATTAGATGAGAGATTTCAGTCACCTGTGGTTTACCTTGTAGCTCTTGCATTCATGCAGAGCTGGAATCTTCTGCAGCATGATAAAAAAAAAAAAAAGTCCAGATTGTCACAGATTAGGTGAGTGTTTTACTACTAGAAAACTGCATATTTTGAGGGATTTTTTAAACGGTTTTCAAACAGTGCGATCTCATTAGTTTGTCAAAAGAATTATCGAGATATGACTTGACTATGATTTATGAGTATTGTAATTAGAGATTTCAAGAAACAGTAAGCCAGAGTTTTAAATTCATACTGCATGCAAATTTTAATGGGTTGTGACTTTTTACCTCTTGAGGTTCCTGGCTCGAAACTGGTGCCCTGTTGTATAATATAGAATACGCTGTAGGAAAATGCTAGTTGAACTTGAGAATAATAAGCCCCATTCCATGGCCATTACTGCACTGATTTCAGGCTATGAGTCCTGATGACTCCTTACTTTAGAAATCGGTGAATCAATGATTGCCAAGTACTAAAAAAAGGCCTCTGACAGATCTAAGCTAAAGTAGACCTCTGTATTTCTTATTCAAAATTAATCAGCCAAGTTAGACCAAAAAATGGAACTAAGTTTCATTTGTAGAATGAAAACCTTTCTTCAGTAGAACTGAAAAAATATGGGAATTGAAAATCATAAACTTTTCATGAGACCTTGGCAGTTACATCTGGCTTGTTTTACACTCCTGTATCCCAAGCAGTATAAGCAGTTGGCACATAATCTTTGTTACAGTAAGTGCAGCAATCAGTGTTAATACTAATGAATTTATTCCAAACTTCATGTCCATTTTTTTTTCTGGTTTTAAATATTCAAAATAAGCCTAATGATGGGCTCTCTCTTACTCTTCATTTGTTTCATATCAGACTTGACCAATTCTGATTGAAATGGATGGCTGTAAATTTGTGAAAATTGTCTGCTTTAGAAACTGTGTTCTTCTGAATCTTCTCTGAGCTAATGATGATGTTGAGACTTGATCCTGTAATAGCATGGCTGTCACTGTCATCACTCCTGTTGGAGGTGTTCTGTTCCTCAGGAAACTTTTTTTTGTCCTTCTTATTTACGCAAGGAAGTTATCAGCTTTATGGGAGAAATACTGCTTGAGTTGCAGCTGCTAAAGCAGGCCTGTTCCATCAACTTTTGGTCACTCTCTGCCAATTCTGGTGTTTTGTAGTATTGATCATCCTAAACAGAGATTTCTCCTGCAAACCATTTTGTTGCAATGATATTGTGATTCATTAGTGGCCTGCTGATTTGTGAATGGTATTGAACAACAGTCTTTCCTATCACCCCCATCTACTGCTCTTCACACGATTAGCAGAATTATTTGCATTTGTGAGAGTGAGGGAAGTGATATTAAATGGCTGGTAAGAGCAGACTATCCATGAAATAACAGGCATAAAGAAAAGTTCTTAAGAAATTGCTTGTCTAACAAAAAATGAAATTAGAAGATGGTCATTCAATAAAGGCACCAAGAGAACGAGAGGAGAGCTCTCCACCATCCTTATACCGTGTATTAAAAAAGCTAGGGAAATGTGTCAGAGCTGTCCCGATGTGATATAGAAGTAGTTTGTACCAAACCATTGCACCTGTATCTTCAAAATTAAAAGCATGTAGATAGTCTTCCTTATTTTTAAATACTTTTCCTTGCTTTCTGTCTAGATTTCGTGTATTCTTGGCGTGGCCAGAAATATGCCCTTAGGGCAACACGTTGGTGGGGACAGGACGCAGTCAAAGCCCTGTTACCGTCTTTCTTATGCTGTAGCCAGTCTTCGCTGGCTGTTTGCCAGGAGGGTTCAGGACGTGTGCTGCAGTCTGTGCTGCCAGCAGGCTGCAGCTCCAGTCGCCACCAGCTTGCCACCAGCCACAAAACAGAAGCACAACTCACAAAGGCCCTTCTCCCATTTTTCCATTTGTTTTCTCTTCCTTTTTCAGAGGAAAATTACTTATGGCTACTAGTGTTCATGAAGTTACCAAACTCAGGCTGTTTCAGGGTAGAGGGAGTGACTTATGATAGATGAAGAATATGAATAAGACCTGAAATAGTCCGTGATGAAGAAGTAACTGCTGCTCTGGGGTTGCTTTTTGAAGGAAATGTATAAAATCATAAATATTAAGCCCAGAGGTCCATTGAATGTTTTTTTGTGTATGACAGATCAGACCGTCACCTGTGTGATGAGCTGAATACCATGACTGGAATCTGTAGGCAAAGCAGGTTGTTTCTGAGATGTCTTAATTATTATTGAAATACTAGATTATTAAATCAGAAGAATATCAGTAAAATATTCTGATTTTTGAGGTGTATAATACATAGAATACAGAAATACTTTGTTGATATGCATAGAGATTAACAAATGTTTGCTATAGTATGAGACAATAATAATGGCTGCTCTTCAGTAAGATGTTTCCTGTTCATTGCAGGCATTTGTGTAGGCTTTAAAAGAATTTATTTTTATATTTAAATATAATTTTATTACAGAGGTTCCTGTAACTCTATAACTTCAATGGAAAGAAAAAAAAAAAAAAGAAATTTCTAAACAAAGAGTTCGCATAAAGTGATTTCCTAGTTGTGGCAGGCTGTTGTATCTGGAAGTTGTCTATTTTGAGACAAAATCCAGTACCAAGCTATGCGTCTGTACAAAGACATGTTCTTTTGTGTTTTGTTTGTTTGCTTTTTAAAAAAATCATGCTGAATCAGTGCTACTCATTCAGTCCCTGACATCTTGATTATTTTTTTCCTCCCTCATCCTTTGCAGAGCCAACACCAACTCCCTTTTAACAAAGGGATGCAGTCTGTGATGTTATCAGTATGCTTTCTTTCCAACTGCTTGTTGTTCTCAACAAGGCTGAGGAGTCTGTTGCTAGTTAACTTCAGTTGTTTTTGGAAATGAGCTCCATCATTTTTACACTGCAGTAGAACCCAGAATTTCTTTGTCATGAATTTTCTTGATAAATTAAGGCAAACAGTTGAACTGTGAAGGTGTATTGCTGTGTACTTGTCAGTGAGGTATCCTAAAATACAATACAGAAATACTCCCTTTGCAACTCTGTTGTGCGTCAACGGGGAAATATTTGTGCAGGAAATGCTGTAAATCAGTTTGCTGAAGTATGTCATCCATGATTCCTAAATTCCAAGTTCTCAGCTGGGAGCAGGGTTTTATTAATCATGACTCAGTTGGGAGTTTTATAATAATCTGTCATCACCTCTCCTTCCTCCCAACCTGTCCTGTCTGACCCTTTTCTCCTGCTAATCAGTGACAGAGATGTTTTTATTTCCTTGAATTTTGTCATCTTGGTGACTCCTCTGGAGGTAGTGCTGAGCTCAGATAATCCATTTCAACTTAAAGCTCTAGACAAGTGCAGAGGAAGACAGCAGGGAGTGATAGAAAATGGTATTTGGAGGAATAGAGGGTAAACAATAAATTTTTAAAACACAAGTTATGAAGAGGTGGGGACACAGGGAAAGAAATAGCAGCAAAAATGTTTTCATGAGTACGACATCTTTTCAAGTCATTGTTTGGAAATAATGTGTTATATTATGTAGTCCTGAATCCTTGCTTGGAAATTCTAAAGAAACATTGTATGTGTGTGTCCTGGTTCCAGTTAGGACAGAGTTAAGTAGCTCATAGTAGCTGGTAGGGTGCTATGTTTTGGATTAGGATGAGAAGAGCGCTGATAACATGCTGATGTTTTAATTGTTGCAGAGCAGTGTTTACACCAGGCCAAGGACTTTTCGGCTTCTCGCTCTGTCCTGCCAGCGAGCAGGCTGGGGGTGCAGCAGGAGCTGGGAGGGGACAGACCCAGGACAGCTGACCCAAACTGGCCAAAGGGGTATTCCATACCATCTGACGTCATGCTAAACAATATATAGGGGTGGCTGGCCGGGGTGGGGGGGCCGGCTGCTCGGGAATAGGCTGGGCATCGGTCAGCGGGTGGTGAGCAATTGCATTGTGCATCACTTGTTTTCTTACACATTATTATTGTTAATACTATTACCATTATCACTATTATTATTATTATTGTTATTATTATTTTCCTGTCTTAATAAACTGTCTTTATCTCAACTCACAGGCTTCACTTTCCCGTTTCTCTCCCCCCATCCCAGAGAGGGAGGGGGGAGGGTGAGCGAACGGCTGTGTGGTGTTTAGCTGCCAGCCGGGTTAAACCACAACAGTGTGGCATCAAAAAAGGCACTATGATGTTAAATGGCTATGTCCTTTAGTAGGGTGATTTCTCTGATGGACATCTGCTTCCATTACTACCATTTTGTTTGTATTCCAGTTGTAAGTTCATGAATTTGTTACGTCAAGATAACAAACTGGAAAGATTTTTGGTAATCAGCTTTTTGGTGCAGAATAGTTTTCACTAACTGAAATTCTCATAGTGATTTTGATATTCAGACTATACATCTGAAGAAACATTGTGATTTATCAAATTGGCACTGCTGACTTTCAGGGTTACACCTGCATCTTCTTGCTGTTCACACCACGTAATTTACAAAATCAAAATCCTGGTTATGTGCTTAACCCTGCAATAGGATGGTGCTCAAAGGTAAGCACAGCTGAGATGCCAACACCAATTTTCTGCAAGACCTGAGATTTTTTTTTACACTTTTTTTTTTTCTTTTCAAATGAATTTGATGAATCACAAGGAAAAGTTTTCTGAGGTCACAATTAAGATCATGGTTCAACGCCTATTTTTCCTTAGCCATTTTATCCTTTCATTTAAGTACCTGATGGCACGGTCTCATTAAAAATGAACTGGAAGCAAGAATATACAGGGATCCTATCAAATCCTAACAATTACTGCAGTATGGAAATTTATGCCACTCAAATGGTATGCTTTCAGATTAAGCAGTTAGAGTGGCTTTCCAACACCTTTGTTTCAGGAGGACGTAACTGATAATCAAAAAATGAGTCAGTGTTCAAAGGGATAACAGTTACTGCATGATGTAGCTAAGTGCTTTTCAAGCAGTGATGTAGTGGAGGGTAGATGAAGTAAATTTACTCTGCTTCCCATTTTTGATTACCATTGCAACACTGCCTTGAAGGAAGGAAAAATTTATTATCATGTTTTGATCTTAAACTGAAGAAGTTACTTAGCGGTAGAGTACATTAGCTATCTCTAATATGTAAACACAGTGGATATTTATAAATCCTTTTGACTACGAAAAACTCAGCTACGACAGTCATTGGTTGCACTTGTACTCAAGCCATAAAGAAAGCGTTAAAATATTTAAATGTGAAAGATATCTTTTAGTAATAGACGTGGTAGGACTGCTTTGATATCTTCTCTGTAGTAACTGTTCTTATGCATGAGCAGTGTCTGTGCTGGACAAGGCAAAAACCTCTCTTCAAAGCTGTCAGCCTGAAACAGGCAGCCTTTGAGCAGAGCAGGCTTCAAAAAGCCTAGAGAGGGCTAGGTTGTTGCTGACTTGCTTACAGTCAATAATACAGGTTATCAGACAGTGAATTCTGTTGACATGCACGTGAAATGTTTTTATCAATTTATTTTTTTCAAATGTCAGAATAATCCCATGTTGTGGAGTGTTTCATATGTTTGTGAAGTAATGAAAGCAATAGAATAAGTTTTCTTCCATTTTCATTTTGTCACAGAAAGCCACTATAACTCTTTCTTGAGATTGTTATTTTTCTGCAAGGGACAAGCATATGGAAGAAAAGACCTCATCCTACCACCTTTGAGGTCAATAGCAAATAGCTTCCTCAAAGATTCTTGTCACTACAGGTCTTCCTGTTGATCTCGGTGTTTATGGGCCAGCCTCAAGAGCAGAAAAGGAATTTTCATCTTGACTTTAATCTATTTTGAAGTGCCTTGAAGTTTTGAATCCCCTGAAGGGACAGTGAGGCATCCTCACCTTCGTTCCCTGGAAGTGTCTCATATCTCCCAGCAGGCCTGCAGATGACCTAGGAAAGGACTTACTGCTGCAGATCATCTCAGTTGTCTTTTAAATATCCAGCTGCAGAAATGGAGCCCACAAGCCCATCATCCAGCACCTGTTCTTTATAAAGTGCGGGGAGAGACTCGGATGTCCGAGCACGTGAACTGTGCAGGAATGTCTAAGCCAGCTCAAAGCTGTAGCCAGTTGCCTGGGGCTGCTGAGGGTAATGCAAACTGGTCTCAGCAGCAGCTGCAGGCTGACAGCTGTATCGTGAAGTATGGGGAACAAACAAGATCCCAGAAGAAGATGTGAGAGGAAAGAGTGAGATCCCAGAAGAGAGCAAGGAGGAGAGAAAGAGAGACATGTGCAGCTTGAAGAGCTGTGATCCCTGGTCCTTCAAACCAAGTCCATGCAAATGTGCAGATCCCAGTACTCTTACTGCGTCCTCTCATCAACCTTTCCCATATCAGCCCCTTCTGACTCTCTGGCCCTTGAAATCCTGACGGCTGCTTCTGGCACTTTTGCAGTTCTTAACCCACCGCATTGCCACTGCAAAATTGAATTTTGCTAATGATATTAAACCTGAAGTCACCTGCGAGACATTCAACAGGAAAAGTAAAAAACAAACAAACTTGTCTGGGACTGTTAGGTATGGAGGGTTTTGTATAGCTCACCCTTGGACCCTGCCTAAATTCTGGTTGAGTTGCATTTTGGATGTCTGAGTGTTTTTTGGACCTCTTCCTAACTGTGGACAGACAAATATGCCTTCGGTAAAATTGAGGCACACATAAATAGTGTATGTATATTGCTATGGAACATTTCGTGTTAGAAATTAGTTTTCAGAATTATGGATGGATTTTTTTTTTTATGAACTTCCTTTTCATTAATTGTATATTGGAATCTGCTAGGAGCTAATGATCGAAAGATATAATAGGCACTGGATTTTGCAAGTTAGATAATACATAAATTCTTTTTTTTTTTTCAAGGAAGGAAAGATAATGCGACTCAAAATGTATTTTATTAAATTGTTTGACAAACATAGATTAATACTGAATTAAAGGCTTCCCATAATGCTAATAAATATTATTTGATAAATTTCAGCAAAGCTTGAGATTCTTACTGTAATGCACAGTAAATTGCAAATCTCATTATGTCAGTCTTTAGAAATCCTTTCTGAGAAGGTGGTAGGTGGTGATTATAATGTAAATTGTGGAGTGCAAACTAAATATTACCTAGTAAGGTGCTATTCTGTTTAGATTTTATGATTCTTATTTTCTCAGATAGATAAAGCTACTACATTTGTTTTTAAAAACAATAACGTTATTGAATTTGTGCCTATTGTGCCCTAATTTTATTTTTTATTTTTTTAATTTGTGGGTGTTGTTTAATCTGATCCTATTTGTACATGAAGATAAAGAAAAGTGCTCCGCTTCACTCTTTCCTCTTGCTCTGAAACTTTTTACTTTCTGCAGTGACTGCTTACTTTGCAGTAGTAGAAGGAAAGGTGATTTGAACTGGTGTGACGTGGCTTTCTGTCTTTCCTGGCAGTTCTTGTGGCCTTAATTTCTCTAGGTTTGTCATGACTTCCCAATGAACTGTCATCCTGGCTCTCCCCAAAGTGATGATTCCCACTACTGCTTTGACATTCGTTCATGAAGATGTGCTTATCGGAAGTGTAACTGTTCCTCAGCTTATGCAGTATATAATGAAACTGTCTTTAAGTCCAGGGTAGTTCCCATGGCAACAGCAATGTGTTTGCTGAAAGGTTAATTACAGTCATGTTGGTAAATTAAGTGCTCCAGAGAGCTGGCGCTGAGTGGTGACTAATCCCTTCTACCTGTGCCAGCCACAGCGGTGATGCTTGGTTTGGGAGAGCATATCGTTCACCACGTTTTGGAATTACGCAGTCCGTGAAGCAATTCCTTCTACAAAGATCAGGACAGAACAAAATTGGCCAGCATTATTTTGGTTAGATTTGGGCTAAGGGCACAGCCTGGTAGGTAGCCCTCCACTACTGAGGTCTGGTTCCAGAGGGCTGGAGGCAGTTGGTGCCTCTGAAGCACCTTGTGGGGTATTTCCATTGACACACTCTGACAATGAAATACCAGCTTTGTAACCTGACAGCAGATATTTTTCACTTCTGACCGCATATTTTAAAAACTATTTGAGAGGGGAAAAAAAAAAAGTTTTGCAGTGAGAACAATCAGTCATGGGAACAACCTCCCGGGGGTGTGCTGGAGCCTCCACATCACTGGAGGTTTTTAAGACGAGATTAGATAGGGTGCTAGGTAGTCTCATCTAGGCTCCCTTTCCCACAGAAGGTTAGACCAGATGATCTTTTGAGGTTTCTTCTAACTTGGGACATTCTATGATTTGGTTTTCTGGGTTTCTTACTGCAGAAATGTAATGTCAAATTTCAGCAGAAATCATTCTGGAAAACATGATAAAGGAAGCAGCAGCCAGTGGCTTATGAGCAGCCAGAACACTATCTATTCCTCCTTGTTTAACCCCACCACCAAGAGCCTGTTATTAACTGTTACACAGAGTGAAAAGTTCCAGAACAGATCCTTATAGACTTCCTAGAATCCATTTTATTGTTATCTGACAAAAGATATGAGAAAGTGTAATCTCAGAATTAGCCCTACAAAGGTATCAATGCATCAGCAATATATCGAGAGAAAAATCCTCTGAAACACAGTGGAGGGAAAGCTACAGCTCTTGTCCTTAAGATGTGACTAAACTTTTCAAAGACAACAGACTGGATCCTGAATAAATGCATCTTTTCTTTCAGATAGTTACTTTTTCCAGTTTAGTTTGTTTATTAGTAACTCTATTAAGCCAGTCATCTTGATTTTTTTTGCATTTTCTTTTTGAAAGCAAATACTGATTCAGCAATTTTGCTTTCATAATACAAAGTGTAGGTAAAATCCTTAGGAATGTAAAGTGTCTTCGTGTGAGACATTGAGGTGTTATTCTACCTTTTAGTCCCAGATTGTGTGCAGTGAGAAGGGTATATTGCAGGATTTGTACACATTGCTGTCTCCCTTTTATCAAGCAATGACTAAGAAATGTGTGCAGAGGAGGAACAGCAGATACAGTTTAGCAAACAAAATGTATACTGAGCTTAGCCATGCTTTTATCTATTTTCTTTTTCTTCCTTTGCTTAGTTTGATTTTATGCCTTTCAGAATAGTATCTGTCTATAAGAAGTACATCACTGTTCCTTTTTGATAGGATGCAGGTGATAAACATTAACAGAACTTTACCTGACCTACAGTGAGAAGCCAGGGACACTTGGTCAGAGAAATTTCCTTAGCAAAGCAGAAAAAAACACCATATAAGACAATTGGAATTTCAGACTGTGGAAGACTGCAAACACAATTTGTAAGAAGTGTTTGTGTGGGAATAGTTGAGATATACAGAATATACAGAATGTTTGCACTGGATGCACAGAAATGTTTGGTTTTCTTATGTTCTTTTTTTTTTTTTTGGTACAAGTAAATCTGTTTTGTAGAGATCAGAGTCTTTTAAATAAATCTACTATGAAATGAGATGGCTTATTGCTTATTTCTTAGTCCAAGCTTAGATCTTTTCAGTGATGGATGCACAACAGTTAGATATCCTGTTTCTAGTGTGATTGAAGCCTCGAGAGACCTGATAGCTGATCATCAGCAGAGATAGCTGGCAATATGTTTGAAGGACATGATGGAGGTCACTTTTTTTTTTTTAAATCTATTTAAATTCTGTCAACTTTTTTTTGGAGCCACTTACAATTCTGCAACGTTTGAGTCTGAGTACTCTCAAAAAGAAAAAGAGAGTTAGTTAGGAAGTAGGTGCATTGTTTTGTTTGCTTGGTTTTGATATTTTTTTCCCCCCAACTGTCTGTCCCTTTGCACAGAACAGAGTAATCCAACTAGAAATCGCAGAAATATGCAGGAACTGGATAGGCAGTTTCTACTATTAGTAACTGTTTCTGAAATAATCAAAAATAATCTTCTTAGCACGGTGTTCTCATCCCTTGAGAACTAAGTCAATCAGATCTTTGTAGGGACAAGGAGGTGAACAGTAATAAATACAGTATCTACATGTGAAAAACGTGTGTGAATGAGATAAGGCTGTTCCCCAGTTTTAGTAGAGAACTTGAGGGTGGGGTATTTGGAAAACAAATGTAAGAGCTGTATTGAAACAAAGAGGGAAGGCATGCCACGGTTTACTGCTTTGTGTGGATAATATAGATGCAGTGTTGAAGTAATGCTTTTGGACAGCTAAACCAGTATGTAAAAAATTGTGTATGGTGTGTCTAACAGTAATTTTATTTCCCAAAGCCTTCAGATTTTCCTTGAGGGGACAGCATATATTCAGCAGAAAAAATATAAAAAATAATAATTATTAAAAAACAATGTAGATATATACTGTTATAATGATAGGGATTGACTTCAAAGGCAGGGATCCTAGTCAAGTAGGTTTTGACCCAAAGCTCTATGTGCCCTTAGTAAGGTTTATTCTCCAGAGTTGTATGTAAAGGCTAGAAAAGTACATATGTTTACATGAAAGACATGAATGTTGGCTGTTAAATAAGTGGCTGGATTATTGCCATCTTTGGGTAATCTTCTACAACGGCATATGTTGGCAAGAAAATATGTTTATGTAAATGACCAATTTGTAGACAAGGAATGCTGAGTGGGATTTGACTCGTCTGAGCATGCCTAACATTAGAAGACTGGAAGATTAGCCTTGTCAATTGTAATCACTCTCTCTTCCTCCAGCCCTTGCAGGGGAAGAATGATACCCCACGCACTTCACTCCTCAGTACCTGCTGCCATGTGATAATTACTTTGACTCAATCAAGCAAATTAAAATGTTATTTATAATTTGTCTGCAAAGAAACATTTGCTTGCATTTCTTAATGGGAGGTCAAATTGTGCCATTTCTTATCCTAATAAACTAAAACTTTATCAGAAAATAACTAAAATTTGCCTTGGTGTTTTTGCATTACTGTGGAAGTGTTGTTTAGAAGGTTTCATCCTGATGATCTCTATATGCACAGCTAACAGGCAAAAAAACAAAGTTCAAAGTTAATTTGTAGAGTGATTTTCCTCTTTAGCTTTCATCTTCACTTTAAAGTCTAAACATTCTGATTGCTTCCACGTCTGAGGCAGATCTCTGTGGGAGGAGATTTATTATAGTACGTCTAGCAGATAGGGTGGGGAATCTCTTTTCTGTCATAAGCACGTTATGTAAGAACAGGCATAAATTTAGTCTCCTTATTGCTGCGTAAGGGAAGGCCAGTTTTCTCATTCTCTCTCCACCAAGAATTCGTGTAAAAAGTTGCTTCATACTCCAGCATCCTTTTGTGATCTCTTTTTCATTGCTGACATAACTGACATACACTTTACACTTAAATGGTGCATTATCAGTGTTGTGCCGATCATTAACAGTCTTTGTCATTTCCCTTTCTTTTTGTGATGATAGGTGTTATAATTGTTGTTTTTATGGAGAAGTTTAACAGCTAAGAGAAGAGTCTTCTCTGTTGTGGTTCACTAGCAGAGGGTTAGACCCAGAAAGTGAAAACACCAGCAGTAGAGTGGCTGGTCACTAGGGTGCAATTCTAAGCAGTGTACCGTGCTGTCTTGTTGGGAGGAGAGTTAAGACAGGATTTAATGTGAGACAGACTGAGAGAGCTGGGTATGTTCAGCCTGGAGAAGAGAAGACTCTGGTAGACCTTGTTACAGCCTTTCAATACTTAAAGGGGTCTTATTAAAAGGATGGAGAAGGACTCTTTACTTGGGTAGATAATAATAGGACAAGGAGGAGTGGTCTTAAACTAAAAGAGGATAGATTTAGATTATACATTAGGAGGAAATTCTTCACTGGAAGTGTAGCAAAGCACTGGATCAGGTTGCCCAGAGAAGCTGTGGATGCCCCATCCCTGGAGGTGCTCAAGGCCAGGCTGGATGGGGCCTTGGCCAACCTGATCTGGTGGGTGGCATCTCTGCCAATGGCATGGGGATCGGAGTTATATGATCTTTAATGTCCTTTCCAACCCAATCCATTCTACGATTAGGAAATGAGACAATATTTATCGAGAGATGCATATAGCTGTTGTGTTTTCTTACCAGGAAAGTGTGAGCATAAATAGTCAGCCAGATTTCTAAGTATTCTTAGCCAGTCAGAGGGAGTATGCAATCTGTGCATTCAGAGTTACATTTCTGTGAATACAATATCAATTTTTAGTTGCAGGACAGTTTTCTCTCTCATATTCTATCATCTTATTTGGGATATACATCAAGCATAGTCATCAGATATCTGTAATTCCTGTCGTGTTTTCTTTCTCTGAATGTACACAGTAAGTGACTAGTTCACAGGTAGACTTCTTGGAAGTCATTTTATTTCAGCGGTAGTAGGACTCACTTTTTACATAAGAAATCTGGTTATGCACCAGACATGTATTTATGCAGCGATTCCAGTGAAGTCTTGCTTGAGGAGATTTCTTCAAGTAAATGAAGAAATTTTCTCCTTCTTTCTCTTTTGTGTTTTGGGTATGGAACTTTTGTTTGTTTTTGTTTGTTTTTGTTTTTCTGTTCATGTATGTGTTAGGGGGTAGGTAAAGGGGTAGGGATAATGCAGTTGTGGATTTTGGACTATGAAAGTATGAAATTCCTTTATTGAAGACATGGGTCATGACATGGACTATTTTTCCTTTACTATCTCCAGATCTCCTTTTGTTTAAATCTTTGTTATCCTTGTCCTGAAGAATTTGCCTTACCTCATCCTACCTATAGAATTAAGTAAATTCGGTTCCGACTGATTTAAAACAGTTCTCTCTGAAAATAGCACTATTCCATCTTCTGCTTTGCTCTTCTGATGGCTGTAGCCTTAGTATCTCATACTCATTCATTATCATGTCTGTTTTCAGTTTTAAGCCCACCTGCACAGTTTACATTAATTTTATTATCTAAATTATTTAGCACTTGAAATGTGAAACACATATCATGCCTTGGACTCACCCACTGTAACTTGTGTTTCTTTGTGATTTTGTATTTTCAGTTAGAACTGAGAAGGAAAAAACTCACTGATGTGAGCAGAAGTAGTAGTCCAACATCAAAGCAACAATGGTATCTAGAGCCGATGTCCTGTTTGTAGTCTAAGTACAAATCAAACCCAGGCTGATGAAAAAATTGAATATTCCCAAAGGATCTTTTTTGCGTTTTCAGTCATTGTGACAAAACCATCAGAAATAATAACAGCGAGTCAGAAACTGGTAATCTTTAATATTTTTCTTAGGAAATCGAGTTGTTTTCACCATTATATGGTATCTGATTTTGTATAAGCTATGCTACTTAAAGACGAACTATATTCTGTGTAATGACAGCTTAGCATAAATGCTTCCAATTTAGCCTGTTACTTTGACCCCATATTATTAGTGTCTGACATATTTATGTCTCATCATAATTTGGCCAAGATGACATTAAAGTATTAGCAAATTTCTTGAAGCTACATAATGTAACTTTCTGTAACAGATAAGCCTCTCAAGTCAGTACCATATTTAAAAAAAAAAAAAAAAAAGCTGAAGGGTAAGATAAAAGTTGTCTACAGTGTTTTGGAATCCTGTAGATGAAAGTCCTAAAGACTTCATATAGTAAACATTTATTATTTTATTATTATAAAAACAAAAAGGCTGAAATTCTTCCCAATCCCCATATAGTATTTATCTTGTTGTCAAATAATGACATCCAACTAGTTCAGTCCTTGAAAAGCTTGAATGTGTGTGAAAAGTCAAGCAATTAAATAAAGTAGGTGATAAACCCTAAGAGGTTCCATAGTTTGAGGTCAAAACAGAGTTGCCTAAAATTGTCACTGTAGGTTTGTCCCAGGATAATAGCATCTCATGCCATTGGTCAAGGTCATCCAGTCTGTCCAGTTCCTGTTGTATGTTATATTCTCCTGGATAAGTTGTTTGACTGCTTGTAAGAATAAAGTTTTAACCCAGGATCTGTGAGGATGGGGAGGCACCAATACATTTATTCAAATACTTACCATATTGGCTTTACTAGATGCTCGATGTTGGAACTTACCTTTATCTGTTTGTGATAGTGTTTAACTTGCAGATGACATAAAGAGGTCTTTCAATATCAGTAACTCCTCTTTTATTATATATAACAAATATATGAGATATATATAATCATCCCTGTGTTTTTATTTCTCTGTAAATAAGAAATGCAGATCCTCCAACAGAAGGGTTTTTACAGCAGTGTTTTCCTGCCTGAGCAACTTATCTAATGTACAACTGTCTACTGAAAAAAGTTCAAAATTTCCAGAAATAATCATCACTGAAAGAGAAAGGAATGAAAAAAATTTGTAGTAACAGATAGCGGTGGAAAGAGTGTGCAAGTGAAGATGAAACCTTCTTTTGTGAAGATGACACCTTCTTGCAAAGGTGTTTTATTTTCCTCTAAGTGTTTGTTTCCTTTTTAAATCTGGCCTCTGTTTGAAAGTTTGTTCTACGTAATTGATTTTGTGGTACATAAACCCTAGATGACATGTCTAACATATACTGCAGGCATCTGTTGTTCTCTGATACAACCTTCTGCTAGAACAAGCCTTTCAACTACCAGATGGCTATATGTGTTTTCAAGAGAGCTTCTTCATTTTGAACCTAGGCTCAGGTAATCTTAGTCCAACCAGTTTGGTTTGTGAATTCTGAACACAGTGTTGGAAAAATAAATGAGAGCAGTTCTACTCAGTTTAATAATACGTACTCATCAAAGTGTTCCTTTTTTTTTATGCATTAGCATTTAAAGGAAAGAGAATCACAGTAGTCCATTTCATGATGGTTTGGTTTCTTTTGTATAACATGATTTGGGGGAGGAATGTGGCAGTTCTTTGGGCATTTAACAAATGAATGTAGAATTTTCATATTGAAGCTGAAGAATTTCAAGTATGTATGACACGAAGTGAAATATTGAAGCTGAGGAATTTAAAGTATGTAAGGCACAAAGTGACATGCCTTAACAAGCAGAATAAATATGTCTTGTGTCTTTTAAGACACAGCCATGGTTTGATCGAGTTTTAAATTTAGTGAAATGCTTTAAAAAAAAGTGTGTGTATGTGAGAAAAGACCCATATATTAAGACTTGATTACTTTAAATAATAGGTTCCTTATCAGTTTTAAAAACTTTAAGTAGTCACAGTAGAGATAGCACCGAGTCACCTTGTTTATTTTTTTGTATTGCTCATTTTAATTAACCGTATCAAGGAGAATTTTTAAAAGTGACTAAATGACTTACAGTAACATGTGGCAGTGAAAATAGTGTGTTCAGATATTTTTTAAAGAAAACGATCTATGCTAACTCTAACCTGTGATGGTGAATTTTACAAACAGGGCAAAAAGTACTTCAATAAAATGAAGCGCTCTCATTTATCAGTGATTTTGATTAAAACCTTCATTTTCAGTGCATAAGCATTGTTTTAAAACATTAGAAATAAACTGGCTTGATGAAGCCACAAGTAGCCTTGAACTTTTTGTCCTTTCCACAAGATTTGATGTAACACTCTGTGTCGTTTCTAAGCAAAACCAGAAGTAACAGGAATGTTTTAAACAGCCAGAGGATTTGGAGCATCCGTGAATAATTGAGAGAATGGAATTGACCTTGACTTGAAGGTTGGCTTGCTTATATGGTCTTAAGTTTAATAGAATATTACATTTTTCTTTACTTGCCTGTTACATGAGAGCCTGATTCCAAGCTGAATCTTCTCATATCCTCCACTGGGTTTTGAATAGGTTTCAGAATGCAAAAGCTGAATCACCCATGGTTATTATAAATGTTAATAAGTTAATGTTTGTGCAATGCATAGAAAATGTAAGGTAATCCCCTACCCAGTGAATATCTTGAATTTAGAAGCAGCTATAGTCCAGGTATGGATTGAGATAAAGGGTGTGAAAGGCTGAAGCAAGGTACATGTCTTTGTTGTCTGCAGCTAGGCTAACCAGTAATGCTAGGATGTGGATTTTGTCTTACTAAGCTACACTAGACAAGCAGAAGATTTTATTATTTGTTTGCCCAAAGACCAGCAGTGTATGAATGGGATACTTTTAGATTTGCTCTTGTGAAAGACGGTTTATTGCAAAAGTTAAATAAGTACAGTTCCATTGTGTATGTGCTCCCAGTCATGATACGCCTTTTTGAATCCTCAAGGGGAGTCCTTCAGGAAGAAGCCAGAAAGAATATGAAGACAGGAGAGGGCTGGACTTTGAGACCATTCAAAGGAAACCTGCACTTTTTTATATGGCTATGTCATGTCTAGAATAGTGAAACCAATTAGCAGTACTCTAGGCTTGTAGAGCAGTCCCTATGGGCACGTTAAAAGAAAAAAGTGACACTCAGTAGTAAGTGGAAATTAATGTACCTTTAAAGATGTTTGGCTCCCTGATCTATTTCACCCTCCAATGTAGAGTTTAGCTTAAGAGCAATGTAGAGTTTAGCTTAAGAGCCTGTAGCTTTAGGAAGATTCATTGTTTAAACAATATTTTAATATGCTTTTGCTTGGAAGCAGGTACTGGTAAACTCTGCACTAAGCCATGAAGTCTTTCCTTTTTGTTGTAGTTTTTTTAAACAGAAAATTGTTGCCAAAGGGATGTTACCTTGCTTTATTGCCTGACATTTCTTTGCCTCACTTTTTCAGTAAAGTGCAATTGAGATCAAGGAGGATTGTGAACTTTTGAGGTAAAAATCAGGGACAGCTGCAAGGTATGTTTTACAGCCAAAGAGGATCACTTATCATCTGTGTTACTAAGAGCCATGGGGTACCTTCTGTCTCCATACACATCTTTGTAGAAAAACTTGAAGATAACCAAAGATGCTGAGAAACATTGGTTTAATCCTGCCTCTTGCACCAGAAAGGAGTGAAAATTGAACAGAAAAGCTTAGAGAACACACTGAAGTGCTGTAATAAATAAACATATTTGGCAGTGGGTGAAGATAACTGGACACATCTCCCTCTGGAGATGTATAATGCAGTCCTCTGTGGCAGCCAGAGGGGCCAGTTAAGAGTGATCTGAGTTGCTAGCAGCCCCCAGGAGATATTAACCATTGGATTTAATGCTTATGTAACACGTTTCCAGCGTTTAACTGGATTACTGGAGACTTGTAACTTAAGGCTTCTGGTGACTTAAAACAGAAAAATAGCTGAAACCCATTTAAAGCATAAAATGCCCACCAAAAAAAAAACCAAAAAACACCTCAGTGTCCCCTGCCTAAATCTATTGCTCTCCAACAAGAGCATGATTAAAAAATAAATACAACCAGAGGGAAGAAACATCCTCCTCCTTACAGAAATACTGTAGGACAAAAGCACTCAAAAAAAAAAAAAATAATTGACATGAGTACTCTCAAACTTTAACTTCACCAAATGTATCTTGTTGCATTCAGACTTGGCACCAAAATACCTGGCAAGACAAAAAATTGCAATCTTTCTTCTTTTTTACTTTAATTTTCAGCAAATTCTGTTACAGCTGGTAGGAATTTGATAGAATATGGAGGGAATAAATACTGAGGTAGTATATCAAGATTTGGCTTCTCTTAGTAAGGGGAAAAAAAGAGATATTCTGATGCTAATAGCTCAGCACACTACAAATATAGCAATGCGCAAGCCATGTGAGCAGTTATGAGCATGGTTGACCAAACAAATATAATTGTGCTCAGTCAACCTGATGTGATGGTGACACATGATGTGCTCCTTTCCAGCAAGACAGGATGTGCAGTTTCATCATGACATGTTGCATGGGCCAGTAGTCTATCTAGAAATGCTTTTGGTAGAAAAGATCAAATGAAGTTGATCTATTGTAAGTACTGAGGAAAATACATTGTAGCTGTGTTTCTTCTTGAGGTTTATACATCCATTTTTCTGGATGTCAAATGAAACGTTTCATTTTAAAAAATGAAACTATCTGGTGCATTGACATTTAATCTTAATCTGAGTTTCCTATCATATGTTTCAAATTTTTGTTTTTATTGTTGTGTTTTTTTCTCCCAAACATATATGCAACCAGAAGACTATATTTTGTTTTCAATAACACACTTATTTTTAGAACAAATAAATAATAAAGGTGTATAGAACGCAGGTTAGAGCTTTGTTCTCACTATGTTCATAGTGGTGATGAAAATTCAGTCGCTGTTCCTATAAAGATCCAGTTACACATCTGCATCTACTTGTATGCATAATTATACAAGCAGCTTTTAAAAAAAATTAGGTCATTTATAATTTTGCTTACTCTGCTCCTGACAAAATGGTCAGTCATCTTACTATTTCAAGAGCATGCTTGATTGTATGTCCATTTGTATAATGTAGTTAGCTAGTTTATGATTACAGAAACACTTCAATTCTCAGCTGATTGGGAAAGCTGATTAATTGTGAACAGTGCAGGCAGACATCAAAGCTTGTTTCAGAGCTCCTTAACTGTAGACAGTTGTTGTGCTTCCTTGGGACTCTTCCCAGGGAGGCTGCGCTTTGGAGTTGCAGGCACCTAAATCCTTCTGTGATGAACAAAAATGTTGGAAGCATGTCTATCCTATGGAGAATCCTTCTTTGGAGAATCATGATGCATTGGTGGTAATTACTGGTGGATCTAATACGGTGTTAGAGTTAATAAAGTGCTCAGTGGATTGCTGGTTTATTACAGGCCCTATTCATATTTCTCTTACATATTCCTTTTATGACTATCTGCTGAGATGGAATCTTATTTTTATTTTTCCAGTATTTTTTTTCCATGCAACACTGATTAAAAATGAGAAATGGCAAGGGATTCTTCTTTCAGAATGTATCTGCACAATGTTTGGTAGTAATCATGTAATCTGTCTGATTACATAGGCTGATTACAAAAGCAGGTGTTCAAACTGATTACATAAAACAGCTTCCCTATTGCAAATAACTGTCATTAAGGGACGGATTGTGCTCTCATGCTAGCATAATTCCAAAGTCACTTCATTTAAAATTAATGGAAAGTCTCTGGATTTCAACCAAGATATTGTGTTTAGTGAACAATTCAGGTGGCAAACTGACAGCCATATGTATCTGGCCTATTACTGTATAAATCTGTTTCTCAGGTGTTCTCTTAAAGCCAGAGAGAATGCTTTGGGATGATTGTCTAGAGGTCATTATCTGAAATACAGATTAAAGAAAGGAGCTATGTAAAGTAGATTTTTTTTAAGCTTGTTTGAGTGGGAAGTTCAGGTCTGAGTGATATAAATCAAGTATATCATTTTGTTGGTGTCTTAAATGGCATTAAGAAATAGGCTCCAGGCAGAAAAATATAGTTTTCTTCAGGAGCATCATTTATTTGCCATGGCTACCTCTGCAATTCCTAATGTAGGTAACGCTCTTCCTTGACAGCTGTAGACCATTCTGCAGTTGAAATATGATTCCATTAATGTAGAGATGCATTGAGGTTACTTGGATACTAATGGTGTCCCAATATTTCCTGATAAGACCCAAACTATTGCTGCGTTCCCTCACAGGGGATTCGTTTGCTATGATATTAAGTATGGTGGTGTTAGCATAACTCTCACTAGTGCCTCCTGGTCTTTGGATCTTTCTGCTAATGAGATGGACTAAAATTTCACAAAACCAGCAAAACGCATTCACTAATTTAGGAAATAAGCTGGCATAATTTTGAATTTTACTCTACATGATAGTGTTTTTTTGTTTTGTTTTGTTTTTGTAAAAATGTAAAGGCAGCATAGTATTAAATAAATAATTAATAGAGATCTGTGGAAATTTTGGCAAGCCAGCACAATTATACAAGTGTAAAAGTGACATTAGAAATCAACAATACTATCACATGCAGTTTCAGCAGTGTTACACTCATAAAACAGTCTGTATTTGTGGCCCCTTCTAGCCTTAAAAGGTATGAATCTGTGAGATTTTTATAGTTATTGAAAATATTGAAATTGCTGTGTATTTTTATGGTAAACGAGTACTTCTAAACATTGCTTGGTGTCAATACACATAACTGAGTAAGTTGTATATATATGGGTTGCAATCCACCTTTTAGATCAGTACCTCCAACAAATGGAAGTGTCATAATAAATGTCTTTAAGCACTGTATGGTGCTCAATGTTAATAATAAGGCACAGCAAAGCATTTTATGGTTTCTTACTGGGCTTTATTGTCTTTGATGTATCACAGAAGGAGAGATAAAGGGCTTTCTTCACTTACTGAACTTTCTTAAGCATACCCTGCATTCGAACAGGAACATTGCTTAATACCATCATATTACAATTCAAATTCATTGCAATGAAGCCAACATTGTCATGATTTGAGCACTTCTGAGTTGATTCTGTTGTTTAACCTGTAAATTCACAAGCTGCTGTACAAGCGATAGCTTATCAAACTTGATTAAGAGGTAGAAACTGAGTAGGCAGGATAGGAATCTCAAATGCTATACCTTTTGAACTCTCACTTTAAAACCCTGACGACAAATAGCTGATAGCAGTACGTTGCTATTGCAAAGGCTAGAAGAGGACTGGTAAAGGGCAGTGGTGCACATCTATGTCAGCTGTGTATTAGCAGTGATATCTGCCTCTCAATTACACTTATCTCTGAAGTTTTATGACATACCACTGTCATAAGACATACTAAAAAAAGAAAATCTAATGCATAGAGCACAGTAAAAAGTTGTCTGTCTTCTACTGATGCTGAACTGGAAAGTTACTGAAGGAGGATCTGTAAAAGAGTGATGCAATTCAGAAGGGAAAAACACTTTAATAAATCCTAACTCTTGACTCTAATGAATGTTGATTGACTGTGTAACTTTTAGGTAGGTTTGAGTTGGAATAAATGTCAAATATAATTCAGTTCACACAGCAGTGTGAAAAGAACTGTTACTTCCCTCGGAGAAAACCTGACAGCCCAACTTTCTTAAAGGGCTTTTCTGTCTTTCTCGTTCGTTATCTTTTTTTAATGAAGCCTTTCACAATTGACATTTCCCTAACAAAAGGTAACACAGGTCATTCTATTAAACAGAATATTCTTCCATCAGTGACATCGCAGCTATAATCTGATATCAGAAACTATTATTTCCTGTTCATCTAATGGAAATTCGAACTGTTACTTCTGAGAATAGCGTGGTTTTCTAGAGTGGTATCTCCATACCTCAGGTGACTGGTATTGATGGCATATGTTGAGAACTGGTAGCAGGTATTTATTTGCCATAAATATTAAAAACTAAAATGAACAACAAAAAAACCCACTCTATTTATATGTGAAACTAAGAAATGTGTGGTATTAAGTTCTTGAGTGAAACTGAAAATGCATTGCATTAATTCCCAGCTCTACGAGACTTCATATTTACAGAATCCTTTTGGGAGCGGATTTGGGGGATGGTGGGGGAGGAGAGAAAGGATCAAAATTGCTTACTGCTTATCATGAAGATCAGACTTTCAAGAGCTTATAATACTGAGTTCTGACATAACTGGAAAATATCCTCATGGGGTTGCAATAACAGTTGCTGTATGCATATCGTTTTTGAAGACTAGGTCTTCATTTAGAAAAAAGAATCATTGAATCATTAAGGCTGGAAAAGACCTCCAAGATCATCTACTCCAACCATCCCCCCCCCCCCCCCCCCCAATATCACCCACTAAACCATGACCCTAAGCACTAAGTCCAACCTTTCCTTAAACACCCTCAGGGACAGTGACTTCACCACCTCCCTGAGCAACCCTTTCCAATGTCTAACCACTCTTTCTGAGAAGTAATTTCTCCTGATATTTTTTTTTTTGGTTTGGTGGTTTTTGTTTTCCTTCCTTCCTTCCTTTTTTCCTGGAGAGTGATGATATTTTTCCCTTGTCCTTACTTTGTTCTGTTATTTACATTATAAATGAAGCTCAGGATATCTCTCTCCTTCTCTGTGCTCACAGTTCTGTTCTGCTGTGGTTGGTACAGAGTCAAATATGTATTCGGAAGTCCTTCATATCCATCTGTTATATTTTATTCTTTTGGGGCATGATCACACTGCTTTTCACTGTTGAAGATGACTGAGAGGAAGGCCAATACATATGCCAGGCAAGTTACGAGGAGCAGGAGTGTTTGATTTTCTCCTAACAGGGAAGGATAAATTGGGTTGAAAAAAAGGAAAAATTTCCCTTCAGTTGAAATCAGGAGTGGTGCAGGAGCAGGGAGAGAAAGGAAAAGCAGGAGCAGAAAGCTGTGGGTGCTAGAGATTGCTTTTGACAAGTGATTCAGAAAGTAACTGTCATGTCAATAATTCAGCTAAGTCGAACCGAGCCACCTACAGTGCTGCTGCTTGTTGGAAGTTGAGATATGCGTTAATTCAGCATGTTTAGTGAAAATAAATAAATAACTGTGTCTGACTGGCAGGGAGCTGGGTTGAGCCACTAATGAAATAGAAAAAGGGTTGCCCCTGTAAAATGGAAAGAGTTCTGTAATTAAACAAAACAGGGAAATAAGGAGGAGGAAGAAGTACGCACGTAGTTGTTCTCAGGTAAGACTGCGATTCTGCTTGTATCTGTATTTGTTACTGGGGAAAAAAAAAAAGAAAAAAGGAAAATAAAGATCCTGTTTGAAAATCATTGTCCCGTTTCCTTGTGAAGAAATGAGTTTTGAGAGATTCTTGTGCTTAGAAAAGCAAGGATGATTCATCCATCCATCTATCCACATGGGGAGCCTGTCTTTGTTCAGTCCTTGGCAGGTTTAGAGTTTCACTTACTGACTTTTTGGGGCAAAAAGGAAGGGCAAAAAGGAGGGAGTGGATGTTTGTTAATGTTGATTTTTTGCTCTGTAGTGAATTACTTCTTACAGCTTTTGACTTGACGGGAGTTAGCTTTTGCATAGTGGAATTGTTTATGCATCTAGTAGTAATTGTGAAGAAAAATCTTTTCTATTACTGGCAGGTTTTTTTTATTATTATTACTATTTTATATTTGTCTTGAGATGATAAAGAAAATCATTTTGGTAGTCCAGTATGAAGATAAATTTTGATTTTCCAATCATTCTGTAAGTACAGTTGTTTATGACTTGGGAGAAGCTGGCTATGTGGAGTGGATAATTATGATATCCCTAGTGATTACTTGGAAGGCAGCAGGAGTGGTAAGGTTTTCTGGGATTTTTGTCCAGATGAATTGTACAAAAACCACTCAGGGATGTAATATTTCTCAAACGACAAAATACTGTTCTTTGAAGGTTCTCAGAATTACTCTAGTAAATGTATTTTCTATGTAGGTAAAAGCTAAATAACTTACATCTTAGAATGATTTGCAGCGCTGTATTTCTCTGCCATATTTTGCTGCCATGGTATATATTCCCCCCTGAGTAAGAACACATTAATACTGCTTTGAAGTAAGAATCATATTTGATTTTCCCTCATTTTAGCCATTTATCTTTTTATAAGATGACCATTTCAAGGTGGGAAGGCTGTGGTACACACTTAATGCTTTCCAATTGCTCAATTCAGAATTGAGTTTCAGTCCAGACCTCAGGAAAAGTGCACTGGCTCTTAGAACAGCCCACTGTGGTTGCCTCCCAGGTGCTTCGTGAGAGAAGTATCCCAGATTCAGGCACATGTGACCATTTGCTTCAACAGGACCTGCTCTGGCTTAACCTCTCTGTTCAGCCTACTTCACAATCTCAGAAGCTGTTAATTAGCCTTGTTGGCTAATTATTTAGTGGGTAGATTAGTCTGAGGATATTGTGATTTTAATGCATGATTCAGTACTATACAGTAGATTTGTTTCATTTTGCCTCTAGCACATGCAAGAAGCCCACTCTGCTCTGTGAAATTTAGCAATGGGATCCACTGGGATTCCAGAGATCCATCAAGCCAATGTCACTTGACTGAACTGTGGGAAAAGTAGATGTATATTTTGAAGGAATCCATAGAGCACAATGATGATACATCAGGATGAAAATCAGGGATTGAGGTAGACAAAGTAAATATTCTGATAATTCAGCAGAGTGTACAAAATCACGTATTTGTTTATTTGTTATTGAAATCTGTAGATATTGAAGTTCTGTGTTACTGTATTACTCACTAGCCTAATGGATAAAGCTTGTGTCTGCAGGATACAAAACTTTCTTGGGATTTGGTCTGAAGGAAGGTTTAAGAATTGTCCACAAACTCTGTGCCTTCTACAAGGGGCACTCTTGATCTTGTATTCTTCAGAGTGCAGAAATATGTATATTGATGAGTGGGTCATCTTTTAGTGAAACTTCTGATAGAGGCTGTGCACAAGTGCCTTGTTGAAAAGTATTTTTAAGGTTTTCTTTGTGATCAGGATGTATTGATCCATTTATTCAAATTAGCTGTTTCAGAACTTAGCATCCAGAAACACTGCTAACTCACAGTGCTAATGAAATGATGTTTTTTCTTCTGAGGCAAAGTATTATTTATACTTACCTGTATGGAGCATGATTTGACATGAAATGACTTATGATTCCTTTTTACTGAGTAATTTAAGTACAGTCCATTCAGAATTCATAACATAAATGTGATTCTGCTTTTTCCTCAGATCTAAAAACAGACAGCTAGCTAACTTCAGATGAGAAATGGGAAAAAACAATGAACTACTAGTACAAGTGTTAACTCGTTACATTGAATTCACCACCTCTTAATAATATGAAAGCCACAGAAATGAAGCTAAGGATAATCTTGCAAATACTGGTGTTCTTTAGAGGATAATATAGCTCTACAGCCTGAACTCTTACACCTCTGAAAAGTAAGACACTTATCACAAATTGTTTTACTTTAGCAGCTGGCCATGGAACATGATTGCACAGCCTCCTATTATGGAAGAAAGGCTTACCTATTTCAGTAAAACATATCATAAGTTAAAATGAAGAAAAACTATATAGAACCCTACCTCCGGTATCTTAACTCTGTTTTTTTGAAAGGTCACAATAGATCTTGACTTCATAGATCTAGCCACAATTTTTACATTGGTAGATGTGACTGAAGTAGATTTTATGTCAAGGAATTTTATTATGCAGAATAGAGATTCATATCTGTTTGAGTTTCAGCAAATTTATGCTTGGCTATGTCATTTCTAGAGGGAACTATGAGGTTGGATGAGTGGAGGTGACACTTGGAAAAACTGCTCTTGAGACTTCATAATGACATTACAGAAGATGTTTGTTTTTCTTCATCGTAGTGTTGGTTTTCTTGTTCAGTGGCTACTTTTTTGACCTACATTATGCACATTACAATGATAATTTTACATTAAATGGTTAAAATGCCAGCATGAAAAACAAAATAAATTATCAGGGGGAAACCTGTGTGCTTTTATGGAGAAGTGTAAGCCAGGGTATTCTGAAGTACTTGGAACAGAGGACAGTTTAAGTCATATTTCAATGCCATCATCTTTGTCCTACAGAGCACATAGGTATTATCTCCATTAAGTTGATGTGCATCCAAAAGCACAGAGAGGTAAAGTAAACACTTATTTTATAGTCTTATAGTAAGTTGCTGAGAAAATCTCAAATACAGCATGGGATCCTGACTCCCGAATGCCTGTTTTGACTGCCTGCACAACACAGTCACGTCCTTGTTGGGATCCAAGAGTCATCTTCTGGTCAATCCTATGACTATCCTCCATATTGATGATTTAAACAATATACCAGTCTGTGACTGGGGCAGGCATTTTGCCGTTCCTTTTCCAGAGGGTAACCTTCAGCAAAGAGGTTATACACAACCAATCTCAAAATACAGCACAGTTGGCATAGCTTTAGTATCTTGTGTTGAGGGCGAAGGCTTTATAAGCATGTAATTTTATTACAAACCTCCTGCTGGAAGAAAAAAAAAAAAAAAAAAAGGCTGTGTGCTTTTTGCAGCCATGATCTACATTTGTGTAGTGCAGTGTGCTTTGGGAAACAGTTACTGTACCTTGTCAGCTTGCGTTATGTTACAGTATTCACAGAAAATTGTTTTGCTACCACCACTCTGGTGCAAAAAAAAAAAAATACTCTCCAATGAATTAAACCCATTGAAAGCATTTATCTTCCTTACGTTTAACAAAGTGGGTATGGATTAATAAAGGTCACAGCTGATTATTTTGCCTAAAAATACAGTAGCTGGATTTGGAGAATAGATACAAACATTACAGTGCATTCCCCAGTTCTCAAGGCAAGCATAGACAAAATACTGACAAAACCAAGCCATTCTTCATTATATGATAATTTAGAGTATTGCATGATCACCCATTGCTATTGTGCTACATAATGGAAACTACAGAACACCAAATGCTTTCCTGTGGGGCTCAGATCTGATAGAGATACAGGTCAGCATATAAATCACTGTAACTGCAGCTTTTGATGAAGACACTTATATGAGCGTTTCTTGTTTAAATTGCCTATAACCTGCACTGCTCGTTCTCCTTTCCCTTCAGTGATAGGTGGTCAACTTGTAGTTTCATTTAGAAAAGAATAATGGGGAGAAATCAAAAGATGGACCTGGGGGTTGAAGGAACAAAAGACTTAAATTCCAGTCCTGAGCATGGAAAATTTTGGATACTAACGATAATACAAACTTGAAATGCATATTGTAATGTGATCTGTATCCCATGAACGTTTCCAATGCCTTGCAGACATGTAAAAACAGAAATGATCTATGTTTCTTAGGTTATTATATGGACATATTGGTAGGCTGCAAAATTTAGCTGATTGTTTTCTGTCTTTCTGAGAAATATCTCAACATAAGGCATATATTCCACCCCCCCCCCAGTGAGATTAAGGAGTTATATTACTGTAGAATTAGTTCTAGCTGGAAACCAGATCTGCACTATATTGAGCTATGTGGCCTCAGTTCATTGAAAAGTGAATAGGTATAGATACCATACTCCATAAGAAAATTTGTGGCCTAAATGTAAGTTCATAAAGTACTCTCCTCCAAACAGAGACAAACTATAAAAATATTCGTTAAGTGTAAATATGAATGTGGATAAGAAAAAAAGTCAGCAATTATTTTGTTTTAGAAAAATTTTAGCATAGTATTACAGGTGCTGTTACTGGTTGGATTTTTGTAAATCACCTGTGCTGATGACCTGTGCCCAGTTCAGCAGAGGAACCTGAGCCCTTGATATCATGGAGACAGTGTGCGATGACAACCAGATGAGTGGGACTTACTTAAGTCTCGACAGATTGAGTCTGTTGGTTTTGGGAGTTTGCAGGGATTTGCCATTCCACACAACTGATATGCCCCATGCAAAAAAAAAAAAAAAAAAAAAAAAAAAGTCAACTTCTTGTTTCATCCTGTTTAAACTAGCTGTTGGCAATCTGACATTTCTTAGTCAGAGCTTGTATTCCAGGTGATGAACAGTTCAGCTTCTCACTGGCTTGCAGCGATTACAATCAGTTAGCATGGTGCCATGACAGGTTGTTCAGGCATGAACCTGCGTTGTTCTGTTTTACTCTTCCTTGCTGGCTGCAGCAATTTTAACAGACTGAATCACAACAACCCTTTCATTAACACCCACTGCTCCCCACAAAACTTGTTCGTGATTGTTTACAAACTCACATTCATAGCTCCAGGATACTGAAAACTTCCCAGTGATAAACCTTGAAAAAGATGCTCAGAATATGAAGCCTAGCAGACTCAGGCTGCTCTGTAGGCATAGATTAAACATCTCTGAAATTTGTGGAAAGCATGAAAGGTGATGATGCAGTTGGGAATTTCTGGTGCTTAACATTTTGCAAATCACACCTCTAGTATATGAGCAGTAGTAGTAACAATGAATGAAATTAATGGAGTTGCTTTCTGATTACGGTGGTGGAAATGAGAGCAGTGTGTAGCTCATTTGAATTAATTTGCCATAAATATTTGATGTCTCCCTAAAAATCACTAAGTTCTCGTCTAGGGGTTAAAAACAGAAAAAAGAATTGAGTTCTAAAATTGCTCAGCAGCTCTCAGCACTCGGTGTGACCAGTCTGGTTTTTGCAGCTGTATTTATTTACTTTTATCATGGTTGCACCTACAAGCAAAGGTGTGATTGAGCTTGGCACTGTCCAGATGTGAAAGAGAGAGACAGTCTTGCCCTGGGCAACTTGTAATCAAGCTGACTGAGGAGCATAGACGTGCTGAAGCTTTTTGAAAACTTAGCTAGGACTATAGGCATGCTGACCGTGTTTTAGATGGTGGAATCGTATTGCTGCTTTGTTTATGAATTTTAACTTGTGCTATTTCTGCATCCCCAAACACCACCTTGATTTATGTAGCTGCAACTGACAGAAATGTTAGTTATTACTTTCAGAAACATTTTGATTTAGGATCCTTTGGTTCTGTATAAACATGCAATATTGTTTAGTAATCAAAAGAAATTATTTCACAGACCAGAAAGGTCTGTATGGAGGCAATTTGGGAAGACTAGCCATCCACCTGGGCAATCTTTCTTCTTGAACGAGACTGAGACTTCTTTTTTCTCTTGGGATTGAGCTTTTTTGGTCAATGTAGCATCTTTGATGTCTTTTATGTCTCATAGGCCCTTTTGTTTTCAGTAACAGTAAATGAGTTATAGCCTATTCCTCTACTTTTTTCTTGCCTGCTTATTAATTCTCTCAAAGAAATGCCTAGGAGCAAGCTGATGAAGTGAGGTAGATTTGAACAGGAGACACTGTCAAAGAAGAGAGTAAATAACCTTTTTTTTTCTTTCTTTTTTTTTTTTCTGCCTGTCACTGAACTGTTTAACTTGCAATAAATTATCAAGAACTGTTAGTAAATTAGTATGCCACCTGGGACAGGCTGTTGATTATTGTGTGATTTTTTTTTTTTTGGTTTACTTCTCTGGAATGGGCTGCAGTCTCAGATGAGTGCTTCTTTCAGGAAACTCGCTTGTATAAATGACAAAAGGCCATTTTTCCTGGATATAGATTATACTAAGAGTTTTTAATTAACTTTTAATTATGTGAAAGAAGCTCTTCATAACTTCTAATGCTTCTTGTTTTATGGCTCATCCTTTTTGGCTAACTCACACCGCCCAGCCTCTACCCAGTAAGATGCGTTATATTACAGAGTGATGGTGCTTACAACTTTTTAGGAACATTACTTCAAATGCAATTGATATAAAAGACCATAAATCTTCTGGTGCTTTTAATCAGTGGCTAACTGTGGTCCCGGGCAGCAATGGACGAAAACATAGGAGATGGACAAGGTGTCCCAAAAAGATATATTGGAAAGATTTATAAGCTTAAGAAAACACAAGAACAAAAAGCAAATTTTGAAACAAATCTAAAGACCAGAAAATATTATTTGAATGCATTCTAGAATACAGTTGAGCAAATAAACATTCTGGGCAGCTAAACCACCATAACTGCCCTCTCACTCCCCCTCCTCAAAAGAACAGGGCAGGGAGAAGAAAGTATGCTGGAAAGAAAAAGAAGGCTCACAGGTTATATTATATTATATTATTATATTATATATAATATAATATATATATCTATAATATTATATAATATTATATATATTATCATAGGGATAATTTAGTTAAAGGAAACAGGAAGAGAGGAGGAAAAAAATAAAAATTAAAGGCCATGCAAAAGCACAGAGAGAAGGAAAAAAAATAATCTCTAATTCCCATCAATGAATGATGTTTGGCAATGTCCTGGGAAGCAGGGCCTCAATACCCGTATCAGTTGCTTGGGAGGACAGATGTCTTCATAAGGAGAGCCCCCCCCTCCTTCCCCTTTCCCACCTCTTATTGGTGAGCGTGATACCATACGGTACGGAATATCCCTTTGGTTGGTTTAGGTCAGCTGCCCTGGTGATGTCCCCTCTCCACTTCTGGCTTTGGGGGCTTGGAGGGAGTCTTGGTGCTGTGCCAGCACTGCTCAGCAGTAGACAAAACATTGGTGTGATACCAAAGCTGTTCTAGCTGCAAGTGCAGAGCACAGCACTGTATGGGCTGCTGCAGGGAAAGTTAACTCCAACCCAGCCAGACCCAGTACACATTCCTAATTATTATAATTGACACTAGAAGATCAAGGGTGGAGAGTCATCCTTCTAATTTAGGAATTTTGACAGAGATCCTACCTCATCATATGTTGACGCTTGGCCTAAGGGGCAATTGACCTCACTTTACCTGGGAATCTAGCTTTCACCAACAAGATGAATAGCAATTGTTAGGTGGCTCCAACTACTCACGTTTTTTCAGGATGGCACTTTCAGAGTCATCTGCTGTGGAAAAGACAAACAAACAAACGAAAACCCTGGGGGAAAAAAAAATCCTGTATATGGGATGTAAGAAGTCCAGCAGTTGTACAAACAGGGGACTGGCTAGAAAACAGCTTTGCTGAAAAGATCTGGTGGGTCCTCGTCGAACTGCCAAGGGCAGAGCAATGTGCCTTTTCAGCAAGGAAAGCCAACTACGTATTTTGGAAAGAATGTAGCGAGCAGGTCCAGGGAAGTAATCCTTCCCCTCTGCTTGGCAGTTTTTGAGCCTGCATCTGGAACAGCTCATCCAGTTTTAGGCTCCCCAGGACAAGAGAGGCATTGACATAGCAGGAGCTCAGCGGAGGACATGCTGGGCTTGCTCAGCCTGAAGAAGACTCAGGGGAGATCTTATTGATGTCTAAAACCAGGTGTATCCGAAGCTGAAGAGTTTTCTTAGAGACATGGACTGGAAGAAGAGGCAGCAACACAAACTGGAACATGGGAAACTCTAACGGCTTACAGGGAAAAACATTTTTATGTTGAGGACAAGCACTGAAACAGGCTGTCCAGACTGTGGGATCTCCATCCTTAGAGATACTCAGGACTCAAGGGAATATAGTCTTGAAATGTCTACTCTACCTGGCCTTTCCTGGAGAAGGAGGTTGAGCTAGATGACTCCTGGAAGTCCCTTCCTACCTACATGTTTCAGTTATTCGCTATTCTTTGAACATTCTAGGATTTATCCACACAGCCTGTCCATTAGCACAACAGGGGATCCAAGGAGCACAGGCAAAGGAGAGGGGGGAAAAAAAAGAGAGCTGAACTTCTAACCCAGAAGTAAGAGCATGTTCATTTGAAAGGAAAGAAAGAAAAAGATTGTAAAAACAAGCAACTTCCAAGTCAAAGAACTATATTCTTATGCAACACCTGGGCAGTATCCATCAGTGTTTATCAAACATTGGAACTGCATCTGCCAGAACAAGAGCTAATTACCAACTGAGATTAATTGTTTTCATCTTTTCTGTTTAACCCAGGTTATTTAAGACTGCCTGTTCAGATCCAAAGGCACCCAGGTCTGTGTTTTGTTTGCTGTGTTTGTACATGCCAGCTGACCTGCAGATTTAATCAAAAGCATGCACATCTGCACAGCTGAGATTAGAAATCAGTTCTGGAGCAGTGAGGTGTTCTTCCCTCATGAAAGTTAACTCTAAGATACCAAGACCACTGAAAACATCAGTATGGTGTGGTGTTAATGTACAGTAAATGAGTGAAATTTATTATTCAGTCATTGAAAATGGTTCTTTAAAATTTTGAAGTTACATTAAAATAGCTAACATTTTCACAAGTCAGAATAGCTCCTAGTACTAATATGAACTTTTTGTGACTAATGTTTGTTTCATTAAAAACATGGGGGTGGGGGGTTGCTTTTTTATTTACTCTTATAATTCTTTTTGTTTTTGGATGGCTGCTTCCAGTAGCCCCATATATACTTCCAATATGCCCAAAACAGTAAAATGACTCGTGGTATCGGGTACTTGCTGCTAATGAAATCAAAATATGAACAATATGGAGATTTTGAGGAGAATGGCAGAGATTTTTTTATCCTTTCTTTGTTGAATTGTTAATGCATCCTCTTCAGTGTTTTGTTCTCCCATTCTTGAATTTCACTCTTTCTGGGATTCTTCCATTTCCATTTTAATGCCAACTGTATGCACATACATAATTTTATTCCCATCCTGTTGGTATTGATGTAAAAGTTAGAGAAACTGTGATGTATGTAATGCTTCATATGAAATTCACATTATAGCCTCAAATACTAAAACAAAATTTTCCTAAGTGCCAGGTTGGTGGTAAGACCAAAGACTTTTGGATTCTGCTTTAGATGGTGTCAATGCCGGGGTCTGCATTACAGACAGTTTGTGAAGTTCCCGCTGACTCTGAGAACAGAATTGGTACCCCAATATTAACCTCAGCCTGAGATTTTTAGAGCTCTGTGTAGCTTTTATTTAGACAAAAAAAAAATAAATTTGTAGCACTTCAATTTGCTTTTTCAGTAGCAGCTATAATTTATATCTGAATCTCTTTAGCAATATTCTTGCCAGGACAGGAAGCTCCTGAAATCTTCCTACCTGCCTTCTGTGTCTGTAAACTCACTGCCAGGGTCCAAGCTCTCCGATTTCGAAATTGCAGTAAAATAAGATTATGCTCCCCCCCACCCCCGTAAATAAATAAATAAAAATGAAGCAGCCCAGTATAAATTACAAACTTTTCATGAGGATTAAATGTTAGTAAAAGTGAGAGAAAGAGGATTAGTAGAAATGCTTTATACTTGTGCATTCATCTTATATACTTTCCTACTTCTGAACTTCTCATTAAAATGTTCTAATAAGAGTCAAAATAATGTGTTTGGGAACAAACACAGAAACTATATACCTTGGCACCAAAGTTTACAAATCTAGCACATGAGCAAAAGAACATTTCTTGTATTTCTGTCTTGGTTCTGCTGATGTGTGACCCCTTCTCTCTAAAACGTATGAGAATAGGTGGAGAATTGCCTACGCTTTATGAATCGCAACATTTGACTGGGAAGATACCAAGAGTCATGTTTCTGCAATGACAGATGAGTGCTCTAACAACTGGTGCACAAAGTCAGTGTCTCTGTCCCAGCAAATACTTTCTATTTATGTGCGTAAGGTGGAACAGACCCAGAAAAAACATCCCCTGCCCCTATTGCCCCCACTGGCCTTCTGAATCATGCTGGTAAATTTGTTGTTGTAAGATTTCAGCAAAACACGTCAGTTATGACAAAATGATGCTTTTCAATAAATAAATAAATAAAATCATATTTTAAAAGCTCCAATCAACACCTACCCTAAGTACACCTGGAAAAAACTAGCACTGTGAGTGCCAGATATGTGCTTTTTCTAAAACCCTACCTCAATATAAAATGGGTATTTTACAAAAATCTAAACCCTGATGGAGAGAGGTTTATTATCTATAGTGCTGCTAGAATCAGGCACAGCAGTACTGTATGCTTCTGAATATAAAAGCTCCATTCTTCAGTGAAGTCCTTTTTCTGTTAATGAGATTCACCCTAATGGGACCAAAAATTACTCTAAAAGACATTTCCTTTCTGCTTTTCAAGGGCTTTTTTCCAGTCCATTTGGACTGGATATCAAAGATAAGGGGAAATATTTCAATAGCAAGAGATTTTATAATTAAGCTTTGTAGTCCACATAATGGAGATATAGCCAAATTCAAGTGAAAAATAATTACTGTTTTTGCAGCGCTTGCTTCTGCTGCTCTGCCTCCCTTTCTTCTCCCCCTTCCGTTTTCCTCTTCAAAACCACATTATCGGCTGTGGCTTATGTACAAAAGACTTGCTCGATGCAGCTCTTTCCCCAAGGTTTCCTATTTTCCCCGTAGTTTAGAAGAGAAGAGCTGCTCAATTTTTAACTACGCCCAGACCTCCATTAAGGAGAGCACCTTCAGTTCTTTAAAGGAAGCAGGTGCTTCTTTAAGGGTAAGGACTTTAATAACTCACTTTGTAGTGCCAGCTGTCTCTTTAGATATGGGAACAGACAAGTTCAAAATATGGTGTGAGACTTTGTAGATGATGCTAGGATGGGCACAGTGTTTCCCTTTTTCCAGTCTTCAGGAACCTTTCCCAACCACTAGAACCTTTCATAACTCTCAGTGAATTCAGCCAGCTGCTTCAACAAGTTTGGGTGAATCCCATCTGGTTGCATGAACCTTCGCATGGGTAGAAATTGTATATACAGATATATCCAGTTTTGGAATATGCTGCATATTCTTTATGAATTCCAGTACAGTCAGTGAATACGTTGATCTCCATGAGACCTGCTTTATAGCATCAGCAGAGAAAGGAATGGAGGTGCTGGAAGTTGATGCTTGAATTGTAGTTAGGAATATCGTGGGAACATTATTACATGGCCATTGCAAGAACTCCAGGAATCCGTTGAGGCTTTAGGACTGGAGGGGACAATTTGGGCACACCTGATTTTTAGTGTGAAGAAATAGTTTTACCTTTAGACAATACGGTGGGTCTTGATCAATGCCATAAAACTGATATTTTTAACCACCATAACTGCTTTCCTTCATGTTTTTTCTCTATCTGCTAATTACTATCCATGTAATTTCTCTTCAAAGTTAGTGCAGTTTTTCATCCGAACAAATTAACGGTTGGAGGCTGGGAACTATTTGACCTGTCTCTTCATTAAATTAGATCAACACATATATGCAGTCATTTTTTGTGCATCCAATATACTGTTTGGGAAACATTGTTCTACATTTATGCTCTATGATGTCTTCAGGCAGAATATATTTACAGGTTTATTGGAGGTCTGCAAAATATTTCTTGAATTAGATTAGTTAGCGAATGCCCAAACTAAAAAAGATCAGTGTGTCTGTTCTGTCTGGAAATAATAACGTTTGTGGAGATGGTGAGAAACAACAAAACTTGCCCATTTCTGCTGTGCTATCCAACTCCCTTTTTTTTTCTCCAAGTCATACAAAATGCCCTTATTTTATCAGCACTATAAAACCTGGTTAGAGAACATTCTCCTGCTGTGACAAGAACTGGCCGTATGCCTCCCCCAGTGCTATTTCCCACTCAAACTGCTGATTTAGAGCATACTGAAAGACTGATTTTGTTCCTGGTGTACTAGAGTACATTATTTTAAATGAAACCATATGAATATGTGAAGATATCAATATGATAATCATCTCTCAAAACATCTTAAGACAAGATTGTGTTATTTTAAGGTATAGAAAGTTGTAAGTGGTACATTAAATGATCTCTTTTGCTTGAGAATTAGCAATAGCCAGGCTAACATTGGACCTTCCAGGAAGACTAAAAGACTCTTCAGTTTTCAGTTTAATCCAAACAGTAGCATAAAGAAATGCAAAGTGAAATATGCAGAGACAAAACAAAACAAAACAAAAAGGTACAAGTAACAATATCAAAACAATATCAAGATTTGCTATTAAAAAAAGAACTATCTATAAAGACATTGAGTACTCTTTCTCCCTGTGCTGTAGCCTTTGACATATTCACCTCCCTGTCTCAGTATACTGCAGGAATGCCAACTTTGCGTAATCCAACTTTGCTTAATATGTGTTGATTACTGTAGAATCTTTGGTCCGGTGGCATCAGTTACTGCTCTGAAATGTTTTTGAACAAAGCATTCCTCATGAAAATTTGGTTTGCCACTCTAGTTGAGTTGCAATGTGTTACAGGTGGGTGAAATTTGCTCCCACAGAGGGAGAGGTAATGTCTCAACTTGCTTATCCTACCCAACACTTCTCTAAATAGGAAAACTAAAGAATGGAGCTGCAGTTAGCATTCCCCAGAGATTGACTCAGCGTAGTCAGCATCTTTGAGGTGTTCAGTTATAGAGATCAGGAGGATTTAAATATATACAAATTGCCAACAAGTGCAACAGGGGAAGATTTTCAGGCTGGTCATCAACATCAATCAGAACTTTTGTAGCTGTTTATCTGTGGGCATTCATTAGAATTATATGTAGCCAGCCTTCAACTTGCTGCCCATATAGCGAAAGCCCTAGAGAAAAGGTAACTCTTTCAAAACTGTTTCCTCTTACTAGCAGATTATGTAATTTCAGTCTTGCCTAGTTGCAGTTTAAGCTATTTGTTTTCCATCACATTGCTATGATAACATTTTTCTGTTTAGATACCGATTCTGATGTTCATTCCCTCCTCCATGTTTCACGTGTAACCAGCTACTCCAGTTTGTAACCAGCTTGTCTGAAGATCCCAAATTCTTTATATTTGCTCTACATCCTAACGTGCCTAACATATTGTTGGTACTAGATTAATAATATTACAGCTTCAGTTGTGATTCTCCAAATGATTAATGAGCTGACTACAACACAAGGGAGATGAAACTGTACTACACGCTTTCCATTAGCCCCACCAGGATTGTTTTGTATAACCTTTGATTGTGTCCTGAGATTATATGATCAGTGGAGCAGATATTTCTCGGGAGTCCTCCCTAACATTCCCACTTTCCATTCCCTAATGGCAGTTTTCGTAGAAACTAGTTGCTGTTTTGAAATGCATATCTGTGAGAGTTGGAGAAGACTCTTCAAAAGAAAGAAAATATGAATTCTCAAAGTTGTTAATGTTTACTATGTAAAGTAATATTTTGGGATGTATGTATATTCATGTTACGTACCTATGAATGTGCATTTATGCAATTTAGTTGCACAAAAGCTGGATTTCTAGCTCTTCTCAATTTTCAATGATTCATTTGTGATTATATTCACTAATAATTATAAAATTTGTGAGGAGTGATTTTGGTTGCAACTTCAAGGAAATATCTACAAGATTAAACTGCTAGCTGGAAGGCATTTTATTTTACTCTCTGCTTGGAATTACCCTGGTTCGATTCTTTAGATATTGTTTTTACCACTGTGAGAGTAACGGAACTATATTTCACTCTGCAGCTTTGCCACTCTTGAGTTATCAGGTCTTTCATACCATCCAAGATAAAAATCATAACCCTTGGCAGTCTGCATTCTGTTTTATGAATGCTGTCTGAGAAGCAACATCTCATTTACAATTGTGACCAGGAGCTAGAGTAATTTCTGTATCAGCCAGGCACATCTAATAACACATAAATAATGTAAACTGTAAGTGCAAGAAAAATAGATGACTTAGTTACTTAATCTCAAAAAATGTTGAGGGTGTGATTGCAGTGCTGTGAAGCTATATGAATATTGCCCTGAGATAGCTTCAACATTCATGCAGACGTGCAGTTTTATGTGGTGGTATTGGTAGGATTTCAGGGTTGTCTTGTGCCCAGCAGCCTTGAGTCCCGTTCACTTAACAGCCTTCATCTGGGCATTCTTACACATTACACATTCTTAATGGAAGTTAATTGACCTTAGTGGGGATGGCTCATAAGTTTAAAATTATTTCTGCCATTAAGGTTTTTGCTGGAGTGAGTCCAGCACTCCTTAGGATTGAATGCCCATAGCCAAGTCCTCTATGTCTACTGGAGGGCCTGGAGAGGTGTAGATGCTTCCTGGGCATGCTTGACTACTCTTGTATGGCTACTGTGTACTCTTAAATGAAGAGTTTATGCATTTCAATACCTTACTCAGCCCAAAGTAGATTTCTTTTTTCCAAGTACTACTTAGAGTGCTCAGGACTATGGGGTGTCCTGATTTCTGACCATATACAGGCTTATATAGTTTTAAAAAAGTGTGTGTTATCTCGCTCACCACTCACTGCAGAACTCTACTGGAGCAAGTCAGATGCTGCAAGTCTAGAAATTTCTTCATGATGGACATTTTGACTTTTTTTCCCATTTTTTTTTAAATACTAGAGAAAAGGAACGGAAATAAAAGCTAGAATTATAATTAAGATCAGTTGCTGAAGCTGAAAGAGACAGCACAATTGTAATTTGTTAGAAGATTGCCTTGTTTTAGAGAAAGTGCTGATTAAGATCAAATTTATCTTGAGTTTACATTTTGATTGGACCTAGGCTGAGGGGAGGTGGTTATATTTCAGACACAGTGCAAATGATGCATGTTAATATCCTGTGTTTATTGCCACTTGAAATTACAGCATAGCTTTGAATTGCTGCCAAATCTACAGTTGAGACTCCCTGGTAATCACTATGATTATTTCAAGTCTTCATGGTAATAGTGGGAAGAAGAAGTATGATACCCAAGCTACAGTAGCCTTTTCTGTCAGTGTCTTTTTATCCTTGAGTGCTCAGATTGTGATTCCACCCAGTAGAGGGAGCAGACAGACATATATGTTGACCAATCAATCCTGAAAGAGAGATTAAATAAAAATGGCTTTAATCACATTATTTTCAGATTTATTTGGCTTTTATATTTCTTCCTGCTTCAGTATGTTTTTCCTGAAACAAGAAAAAGCATGGCTTTCCTTAATTTTTGGGATGTTTTAATTCATATATTGACTTGGTTAACTATTTTTCTTTTTTTTATAAGAAATATTTTTTGCACTCCTCCCTGTTGATCTATAGCATCCTCTTTTATTCACTGCTTGATAATCCATGGGTTATGTTCTCACCTTGAAATATTGTACTTACACTCAACTATTGGAAGTTGTAGATTTATATCTGATCTAAATATATACACGTTTATTATTGTGGTCTGTTTAACTGATGGGAAATTAAGAAGTGAGATTAGGGATAAATGGCATAATATTAAGCTCAATTTCATTAAAAAAAAAGAAACACAAGAGTTTGACAGGAAAGAGAAATGCCATGTTAAAAAAAAAAAAAGTTGTTTAAAAGAAGCTTAAGTGAGGTTTAGATGTGATTAAAATCTGTTCTGGTTTTTGGATACTAAATTATTCAAGCAAATAGCTGTTTATTCTGAGTTAAAACCCTCAGCACTTCTAGTCAGCTCTCTCCAGATAGTATGTCCCAGTTGCATCCCTTCATCAGTTGCTAGCAGGAAGGTTTGGGTATTTCTTGCACTTACAAAGTAAATAAAACGTTATGGAAAGCATTTAATGTGGGTACAATATTTGCTCTGGAATATTTTCCTCAATAAGTAGTGCTAGCCAGCAGGCAAGTCTGAGCACCCAGTGCGTTAGCTGTGGGGAGTAAATCTGTATGCTTGGCACAAAATCATCAGTGTAAACTATGGAAATGTAAATCAGAACACTGAGTGAAATTCAAAAATATTTCATTAAATGAACTGTGATACATGTGTAGGTAAGGGTATAGTAAGGGACTCTGCCATGTACGCTTAAATGTCTACAATCTTTAGGCTATATTTTTTCTCACAGATTTAACTCTGAAAGATGCATAATATTTTTTTAAGGACACCATTAGCTATTCTCACAGTGTGCTTGCATTTCATTATATCTGACATTTTTCCTCAGACTTCAATTTCTAGAATGATGTTCTTTGAAAGTTGCTTTCTTGGTCCTCGTTATGGATGAGAAACAGACATATCTATACTCAATGTTCATCAACTGTGACAGCCACTCCCAGATTTATAAAATTATTTCCTTTATTATTTTCAAACCAATCTTTGGGTATGTTTTTGATCATAAGATTTACTGGGCCAAAAAAGGAAAGCAGGTCAGTAACACTGTAGTCACTCTACACTGTAGTCTCTGGTTATTATTCTCTTTAGGTGCAATTTATACCTTTTCTGGGGTGTATGCTATAGTGATTTGTCTTAGTTGTATATGTTGTTAAAGACATAAACAGGAGAAAATGAAGATAATGACATTTATGGAAATTATTTGGACTAGCAGACATTATACAAAGGAATTAAACTTTCTATATCGAATTAGTCCCATACTGCATCTAGTGATGCAACATGGAAGAAACTGTACTCGCTGCAAGCTATGCATGAGTCTCAGGACCAGTCTTATTCACCATCCACACGTTAACAAGCTTCAGCAGGATTTGTGGAACTGTTATTGCAGCCTTCCCTGGGGAGTTTGCTTGACCCTTTTACACAGAACTGTGTGGTGTTTGTTTTTTTTTTTTGTCATCTGGTAAGAAACCAGTGGGATTGAGCATTAGGTAGCTCAGGCAGCATGCTGACAGTTTGAATTCTTTTATTTCCAAGAAAAATTAGATGTTTTGAGCCTGAGTTGCAGTTGGCAGTATAGCAAGGAAAGTACAAGTCTCCACACTGGGCATAAATTCTTCTCTGCACTTTGTGATGCATGCAAAGGTGCAGGGAAGCACATTATAGACACATTCAACTTTAGTCTGATGTCATGCCCTCTGCAGAAAACTGCTGAATGAACATGTTACAAGAATCTTTAAATGCAGTATATACTAATAAATTAAACAGATACTGTTTGAAGAGTTTACCAAGGATAAAGGAAGCCATTACATGCAGTAGGAATAAGAGATGGCTCTTGTGAAAATATCATTTATAAAGGCCTTACAATAAAAATGACATATTTTCATATTCTTGGGTAAAATTATAATTCAAAATATGGAAAATCATGGGAAGGTTACGGGCTATTATCGTGCTCCTCTGACTGACCTAGTCACACAGCTAATCACTGTAGTTTTGGCTTTAGCATTGGCGTTAGCATGGGGTTTCAGAGATGTACCATGGATCCTGAAGTATGTGTAAGTTTCTAGTTCAGCAATTTATTTCAATACGTGATATATGAAAGCTATGCAGAAATTTGTGAAACTGTGTATGTGTTTCAAGTACAAGCGCACACACATCCTTCAGTATTCAGTTTTACCCCCAAGTAGTGGTATAGCAGTAAAAGCCCCAACCATTTGCCGTATCTGTGCGATTCATTAGAGATTTCAATTTTTTGAACTTCAGCTTCACCCTAAAAAGATGACTACATAAGACTTGTGCTGTTTTTTTCTAGTGTATTTACTTCTCTATATTCATATTATTGTAATCCTGTTTGCATAACTGGTTGCCATTTAGCTCTGTTAGCAAGTTGCAGTCACTATATAGCAACGATCAGGATTCTGTGACAATTGCTGAATATTTTAAATATATTTTGATTCTAGGATTATTACTTTTTTATTTTTTTCAAAGGGTGAGCTAAATAGAGCCCAGCTGGCCTTTTGAAAATCCATGATTTGTTTGTTGGCTGTCAGTTAGTAAGGGCACCTTTTCATTTGCAAATGGGGTCCATTTGGTCTGGAGAGACAGTAAAAATGGATCTTCGCATTGGCATTTTTTAGAACCATGCTGTAACACACTGAGCAACTACAAAAGGTGAAGAAGTTAAAAAGAATGCAATTTTGATTAAATTATATGAGGAGAATTTCCTGGTTTCTCAAAGCCTGACACAAATTTCATGCAAGAAAACAGCTCAAATTATTACTATGTTTGAAGTAAGGTATTATCTGAACATGCGAAGGAAATGCAAATAATTGATTGGCTTATATTTCTGCACGGAAGCGAATTTCCCTTTTATCCAAAACGTGGAGGAGAAAGCAGGAGGAGAATGGTGAAGCAATGGAAATATGTTATAAAGTAGTTCTTTCTTGTGGTGATTCTTATATAACTATAGTGGAGATTATTTTTATGTTTAGTATTTATAAAGGTAGCCTCACTAGATAAAGTGATGTATTTATATGGGCATATTAAGATAAGTCCTTACGAGTATTAAGTCCTTATGATTATTAGATCCTTTTTGATTAGTCTCGAGTTTTTCTCTTGTAGCTTCATGAACCTTGCATGAGAACCAAAATCTAAGGCAGTCATTTTGAGCAGAGATGAGAATTGTGATCAGTTTGGTGTGATTTGCAAGAGAAACTATAGAGTTTAAGATTCACAGATTAGGTCAGCAAAGATTAATAGCATCTTGCTGTCCCTACATCTTAAGATGCCTTTGAGTTTCTTTTCCGTAGGATTTTGATAGATAAGGTGTGTACAAATTCTGACATTTATGGAACAAAAATAAGGCTTTGTTTTCTGTTTTAGAGAAAACAATCTTCTGAGTGAATGCTTGTTGTCATTTTTGTCTTTTAGATCATTCTTGTAAGCTCTTCGCATAATGACCGTGACCAAAGCCTTTTCATAAGCACGGATGAAGGAGCTACTTTCCAGAAACAACCTATTACTTTTTTTGTGGAAACTCTCCTTTTTCACCCAAAAGAAGAAGACAAAGTGCTTGCTTACACAAAGGAAGGCAAGGTAAAGTATGAAGATATCGCATTTGTTTGAAATTTAGGAACTAAATTTCAAGGAATTCACTAAGTATTTAAGGAGATATAAAACTGTTGTCATACGTCATCGAGCACTGGGTTTTATGAAATACCAGGTGTTCAAGAGGAAACCATATTCAGTTTTCGAGAAGCCTATTTGAATATTTATTTCATTGATGTCCAAATCTTTGCTTTACGGTAACTTCAATCCTTTTTGGTTGATATGGATATTGGTAGTATTTATCCTCCTGAAGTGGAGTTGAGTACTACCTCTGAAATGTGCTCCTCCCTAGAAACCAAACGTAAGCAATTGCTCTTTAATTCATAATGTAGTAGAAAGCTAATAAAGCTGAAATACTGCCTTCAAAGGCTTTTCATGGGACGTAAAGTAAAATAAAATAAACTGTTCAGTCATAAAGCAGAAGAGGATTTTGGTAATCACTGAATCTATAGAAACAGATTTCTGTCAGCAGTATATTAATTCTCTCACTCATGATATAATACATTGAGATTCAATCATTGTATTATATAAATTTCGACCATCTTTAAGATTTTTTTCTGATTAAATTATAAAGTCATCTCTCTGGATGGGTTAGGCTAAACACAAACAAGTGAGCAGACAATCTGTAAGTGTGTCATTCATCTCTTTTTCATAATGCCCAAACTGCAACTTTAGTCACTGTGATTCTGGTCCTGATAGTGGTCTTGCCTGTCTTCCATTGTTACTCCTGTTTTAAAATGGAATTAGACAAACACTAGTCCAAAAATGGACCCTTGTAAGAGATCACAGGAGGTGAGAGTAGTCAGACTAAGTTGCTAATGCTGCAGCCAAATACTACGCTGATTTCAGTTATGTTACATCAACTCATCCTTTGGGATATTTTCCATAATATATAATTTAATAGCCGATCCCAAAACAATTTGTGTTTACAGGCATTTTCAAATAAGGATGGAAGCATAATAAAAAAAACGTAGCAAGCCAAACTCAGTCTTAAATTACACAGAGTATTTTACTTACTAGTTTCAATTTCAACTCCTAACACAATTAACTGTTACAAATGTGGTGAATACATGTTATGTGAACAAATGCTTCAGGGAAGCCTTAAGTTATGAAAAACCTATGTTATGAAAAGTGCTGTTCTCAGTTTGACTTTTGTTTCTGATGATAGATATAATCCCCAATTTTATTATAGTTAGGAGATCAAATGGCTCAAAACACTAAATGGCAGAATCTTTAAGAGTCATAGCATACTGAAGAAGTTAACCATCCACACACAAGTGTTTTAAAGTGATTAAAAATATTTGTCAGGAAAGAGAAGGGGATAGGAGCTCAAAGTGAGGCATTTCCTTTGTGTTTTGATGAATTATGCAATAGGGAGGTTTTCAGGCATTTTATACTTGGATAATTATCCAAAACAAGTGATACTATTACTACCCACACTTAAAGTGCAACTTGGCAAAAAACTACAAAATACTAAATAATAACTCTTTAGTAGTAGCAGGGAAGGTTAGGTAGAGTCAACCATAACTTACTGGACAAGCCCTGCATCTTTACCGAAGATGTTAAGGAAGGAAGGGTGCCTTTGACTATAACTGGGCAAGTAATCTGCTTCAATTTTGTTTAAGATCTGTCAAAGTTGGCTTATCAGGAAGAAGTGATATTGGCAAAGGAGGAGTTGAAAATCAGACTTGCGGCTTGACATGAAAAGAAGTCACTGTACTAAACTCAAAGGTTTCCAGAGAGTCTGAATCTGAAGCCAAAATCTGAATTTGGCCTAGAGAGATTGCATACTCCAGATTTTTGAGTTAATTAATTTTACTTTCACTGAAATAACATAGTATCAAGAAGTTATATGAGCTAAAGCTCAGGAGAAGCCATTACCTCCTGTTACTCAAATGATTTCTTACAAAGGCACTTTTGAGAATACAAGGAATGCAGGATCAAGTCCTTCATAAATAGCAATCAGCAAGCTTCTCTGTCTACTGCAGCATCACGGCCTTTCTCACAACTTCTGATTTGATTTAGTCCTTATTTTATATTGCTAAATCTGCATGGTTCTTTCATTCAGAAGCCTAGATTTTATTTAAATACAGCTCTAGCCTCTGGCTGACACCATAAATGAATGCAAATCTAGTCAATGTATTTGGACTAATCCATTTACTGTCTCAAATCTATACTCCCTTTTTCTGGCTACCTCAGCAATAATGAATAACAATCAGCTATTCACTGAGTCTCTATAAATGCTTTTTGATTTTTAAAACTTGACAGAGATACAGTAGATTTTAATTGTTCATTGGGAAGCTGTAAGGATGGAAAAATGGTAAAAATAAGACATGCATTTTTAATTTCTTTTCAAAGTGATTCCCTACAGTTATTATATGAGTGATAATAAACATCTATTAGATGTGTTCACTAAAGCCAGAAATTTTAGCTGTCCACTAATATAACTGTTTTCACCTCATATCTAAGCTCATTTGGTAGTTTTATTGTATGCAGCTATTAAAAACCAAAAGCCATATGGGTATTTTTTTTTCGTTTTAAGGAATTCAAATGTGTGCATAAGTTTGGTACAGGTTATTTTTTTTTATTTCTTTCAAATAGCGCATCAGTTAAAAATCCCTCTCAGTTTGAATGTTTCATTATTCCTACTTTGTTCTCCCTTGCAGTAAGATTGCAAGGGCTTCTCACTACACAAAATCAAACTGTTTGTTCATAAGCCCATACACTTAAAATTTAAATGTGTGTGGAAGGTTTATTTGGATCAGTAGAAAGGGCCAGGGTGTGGTTGGGTTTTGATTTGTTTGTTGGGTGGTTTTTGTTTTTTTTGTCCTCCACTGCAGTCATCACTGTTCTAATGGTGAGATTCTTCTCGAATTTTCTTCTGAAATTCATCCATGACAAAAAAATACATCTTTTTGTTATGTGCCACTGTTGTCTGTTATCACAAATCGCTCTTTTCTCTCTTCCAGGAACCTCTGAATTCTTGTTTTCTTTGCAGGTTGGACACCAGAGTTAGGGCAAAGCTTTAAATGATTCTCTCTTCCAGGTTTATAGTGGTTTGCTGTGGCAGGTACCTAGCTGAGCAGGGCCCACCCTTTGATGACCACAGTCAAAATGGTGGTCATCTTTTCTGCCTGTGGTGGCAAATGTTTGAAAAAACAGCTCAGGTTCTCTGCTCTGAATGGTTTGGCCAGTGCAAAGCCATGCTTCTCCCTCTCAGGAGGATGCTCTTCACTCTGACTTTTTGATTCCTGGATTATTTCTGTCTGTATACTGGCTGGGTCAACATTGAAGTAAACTATCTGAGTCCTGATCATCGTTTCTTACCACAGCTGTGCTCTACCTGCTTTAGCTGATTGTGCAGTGGAACGAAGCCCAGTAATTTTGAAGTACATAATAACTGTAGGAAATGCTGTTTTATTTCTGTTTCAAATGTAATGAATACCTGCAGAGTTTATGTCGAGGGAAATTACCTCAGCCTTTATCTTTACATAGTAATATTGCTGTTTTTCACTAGTAAAACATAATTCATAGTTTTATTCGTTTGCCACTGAACCTGCAATTTTAAAAGAAAAACATTTCTTACTAGTCCTCATAAGATTCTCTCCTCTATAATGGGTGGTGACTGAACAGGTGAATTATTCCCACGTCAGAGTAGGACAATTTTATTTGCATTTTTTCCCCCATTCAAAACATTAAGAGAAATCCCATCATATGTAAATTGAATCAAACAAGAAATGCATGTAGACAGCAGGGGGCTTTAAATCTGTCTCATAGGTATTTGCTATTTTAACTAGAGGAAACAGATTATGAAGGCAAATGCTAAAGAAGGGAGATTTTTGAAGAGCTATTTTATTCCCCATTTTATATTGGTTAAAACAGCTTTGGTCTGCTCTACTGATATCCATCCGTATCATTAGCATTTGATTTTTGGCAGGAATGAGCTGTTCTGAGGGAAGGTGGAACTGGAATCATCCTCTTCCTTCAGGGCATCATCTGCCACACTGTTGAGTGACCATTTCTCATAGGTCTCGGATTGCTATCCATGACGCATGCACCTAAATACATCTTTCCTCATCAAATCTCTAAAAAGTATTTCTATAATATCTTTTGGTCCTGTTTTAGCAGAGTTTTAAATCCATTGACTTCCTAGCTTAAGTATGTCTGATGGAATTAAGGCCTGAAGCATAAAGGGAGCATTTGTGCTTGTTTTGTCAATGAAGGGAAAGAAGGAGAAGAAAAGTATCCTTGTACCCTCCCTTTTTTGTAACTTTGTTGGGGTCAAAAAGAATCTGACCCAAAATGAATTGTGAATTGTTTTCATGGTGGACAAGAAGACATTGTCACTGAGTTTTGTTCTTTATAGAAAGTTATTGTGGAGAGTTCCTGGAATTTTTTTTTTCTTTGGTGTGCAATCTGTCATTTTAATAGTGACATGGGACCTCTCTTTTAAGATGTATATCGTTAAATGTATATCATTAAGTTTCCTATTACCTATTCTCTTTTTTTTTTTTTGTAGGTTTACGCATCTATTGACTTGGGGAAAAAATGGACTCTTCTGCAGGAGCGAGTTTCAAAAGATCATATTTTTTGGTAAGATGCCCATTATCTTCCAAATAATAATAATAATTAAAAAAAAAAAAAAGAGGAGCAAAAATATTTTGTTCTAATCAAGAAAGATATTTTCAGATGTACTAAGGACAGTAGGAGCTTTGGTGTCTTTTGCAGATTGAGTATGTCAGCATTGCTGCATCCACTACTGCAAATTCGTGCTCATGTCAGTGATTATGCTAAGTATCAGTGTATATGGGGGTTAATAGCTCTAGTTCTATGGAGCTGAAGATTAAAGAGAACTGTAATGTCCAATGAAATTGCTTTTTGTTTTACTGGTAAAATTGATCTTTAGAAAGGAGAACGGTATTTTCACAGAGAAAAATCTATAACTTTTTTAAGAAATGTTGAATCAGACCTATTAACTGGAGTCATATGTAAACTTACACTATTAGGGAAACTGGTGAAAAATATGACTTTACTGAGTACACATATATCAAACGATTTTATTTTAGCTTGTCTCTTAAAACATTGAGAAAGTGATTTAAGCAGATTGCCAACATTTTTGAAGGATAAGTCTTGGTTTTTTTTTCTGCCAATTAAGTAATTTTGCAAAATACATAACTTCATTTGCATCAAAATTAGACTTTTGTGGTGTTTTTAATTGATTTTATATTTAAAAGTCTTCAATATGCACACTTAATATTTATCTGATTTCTATTGGAAAAGTCCAGATAATTCCACCTTTGACGTTTTACTTCAATGTATTAATATAGAATGTATATAACCATATTATTACAAGTAATTAGTATTTTTTATTACAGGATTAGTCATAACATGCCAGTCACTTTAGTTTTCTAAATGACTTTTGATTTGTTTTAGTTCTAGAATTGTCTCTGCAAAAATTAAGGGAGTTTTTATAGTTCCAAATGTATTTTTTTTTTTTGTCTGCAACCTACTTACTGCCCATACTAGTCTATGTTTTTCCATAGGAAAACAGCCTGTGGTTTGTTTGTAGTAACACCTATCTGATTTACTCCTGTCTGTCTCAGCCTTCTCTGCTGAAATATTTGAGTCAGCCAGATACTTTCTGCCTCCTTGCTCCTGCAAAATGTAGCCTTTCTGCAGAACTTACTGCCACTCAGCAGCTGGAGTTTTACAGGCAACATGCTTTACGTGTATCTCAACTATCATGCAAGCGGTATAATCACTTAGTAGTTACACAGTGGTTAGGAAGTGTCATCATGAAGATTACATAGGGTGTAAATCAGGAGGGTATTTAGCTCGGTCTCTAATTAAATAAACTTTTGAAATAAATTCAGTCTGAAAACTGTTGAAGTTGCTAACAGTTAAGGAAGAACAGCAGAATCCACTCCCTTGAAAAGTTGTTTAATGTTTTTCTTGTCTAATCCTGGGTGTACTTAGGACACAGAAATTATGAAAATTTAGCACTGAAATACATGTCGGTTTTGCTCTGACTCAAACTGTCAATGCTTTTTGAAGAAAAGCAAGCAAGTATATGCCTAACATTATTAAGTCTGTATTTTGCTGTATTTCAGAAACTTTATGCTTCTTTATATCACTCAGACACAATCAGGGAAAATGTCCCAGAACTTTGGCAGAAATAACTGCCATATATTACTTCAAACAAAGTTTGTTCATAAATGTCACATTCCTCTCAGAGAAGAGTAATAAATTCTAAGAATGTGTATGTTTATAAGCATTAGAAATAATTTCTGGGCTTTGTTTTCCCCTTTTTCAGTGGAGAGACCTCTCTGATCTCTCTCAAGAACTGTATCAGCCATCAACAGCAAAAATCCAGGGGCAGATATTTAGCACTGCATCATGACCATATGATCCTTCTCTAAAACTTATTAAGAGTCATAGAAATAAAGATCTATATTATACTTCTAAAAATAACGTGTGATGTTGCAATATATAAAGAATCTGCTGTGAATGGAGGGTTGGACGTGATAGTCTTCCTGTGGAAGTTACTCTAGCATTATATGAAATTTTCTACCCTTCATCATGGCCTTCATCACCTGAGTTATCTGAGTGCTGAATAGAAGCAAGTATTTGTGTAGTTTTCCATGAACGTACGATTTGTTGTCAGACCTTGGCTACTGGAACACTCTACTAAGTCCAGTATTGTTTTCTTGGCAATATGTAACATCCGATATGTTAAAGATAGGTGAAATTAATTCAAATTAATTGTGTATCTCTATAAATTAGGGCATGTGTCTTGCTGATACTGGCTGGTTGTGCTGAGAACATTTCACTGGGCAGGTCTTTAGCAAATGTTACTTCTTTGGTATCAATGGAGCTGTGGCACTGTATAGAAGTTTATAACATAGCCTAAGATTTTTATTTCAGCCTGGTAAATGCAGATATCCATCATAATATTTTCCTGTGCTTTTTAAAAACAATTTCCTCCTGTGCCTCCAGCAGAAGCCAGATATTCACGCAATTCCTGAAGAAGCTCTTTTTTTTTCTTTTTTTTTGAAAATCTGAATGCAATGAATTTAATGCAATGTCTTGTATATTTATTCTATGTGAAGGTCAGTAGGGACTGGGTAGTTTGTTTATGTGCAGATCTTATACTACACATTTCTAAGCAATATATTTAAATAATCTTCGAGGCTTTATGTGCTTTTTCGAGTGTTTTGGAATGTCCCTTAAGTGTTTTTGCAGTTCTAACATATGGAATTTGGTCTTTCATGATAGTGGAACTAATGGAAAGATTATTGATATCACTGGAAAGTGTATACTATCATCTCTATTTTAGCAGCACAGAATATTTTCATCCCGTCTGTGATTTAGTGTGGCATTTTCTCCCCCTCCTCCCTCTCCCCCCAGCTGTTTTCCCAATTTTTTTCATTTATACTTTTGGAAAGGAAAGTTGACTAATCTTTCATAGCAGTTTTTCTTCCCAGAGCAGCTTAGGAGGGCTTGGGAGGCTGCAGATGTAAAGATGGTTACAAAACTTATGTATTCTAGAAACTTCTTTGTTTTTCTATATTTGTTTTCTCATTGAAGTTGAAATGAAGAATCAAAATATAGGGGAAAATAAAACAAAAACTTGTTCAGTAAACTTCCATATCAAAATCCTGAAAATAAATTATTTTAATTAATTTCAAAGCAAAATCATGAAATGTAGATTTGAAATTAACTTCAGAAAATCAGTTAAGTTTCAATATTATTCAAAATAAAATATTTCATTTTGTACCTGCACTTAAAAATAACTGTTTAATTTTTTTGTAAATACTAGTTGAGAGGTTTCAGTATTTTTTTTTTGTGAAAAGTTTGATTTTTGAGCAAATTCTTGTGCATTAAAATTAAGAAATTTTGGTTACCATGACCAGTTTTATGTCTGGCTATAAACTACAACCACCCGTGCATTATTGTCCTGATGTGAATATTTCTATTGAAGCGGTGTTGTAGTGCCTAATCCTTGTAGTTTTTTCTAGTTCTTGGCATATTTGTTGGAGCATATGCAAAGAGTTTGCTTTAGAAAAAGAATAACCTGTCCCAGCAAAACACTAAGCACCCACACATCACGGGGTATATAATCGTTTTTATATATCAAGCCCATAAAAAAAAAAGTAAATAAAAAAATAAAAAATATATATTATGTGGTAATAGTCTAGAAGAAAGAATTCTGCAGTTTGGGATTCCTCTGCCTCTGCTGCTATTCTTTTCAGTCCCTAAGGCTTATGCACCAGTTAAGTTCCTTTTGATTTCTCAAAATAGAGCTTAGTAATACATAAGAGAAGAACAGATTGTGAATCAGCTGTCTACACCAGCACAAATATACCCCAGGACAGTAAGTCTTGAAGCAGTAATTACCAGAGAATTAGGCCCAGCATACTTTCATTATGATTTTGTCTGGAGCCTTAGAAATGTTTTATCCTCAGCTCACTAGAATATGTGGATACGATGTGAAAGGTATCTATTACTCTTATTTTTAGATATCGGTTCTCTGTTTTCATGAGAGGTGAAAACATAAAAATAAAAAATGATGAGTGTATTTGGGTAGAGCAGTTGTTCTCCAGGGACCAAAGTTCTGTTCTTATCATGAAATCCCACATGAGCAATCAATCATAGCTGCAGCCATTAATGTCAAGTGTAGCGAGTTCCTGCCTATTTGAGTGTCAGGTGAAAGAGTGGAGTTTAGAGGTGTTATGCCCTGAAGGAGAGAGAAATGGAAAGAAGATTTCATTGAGCTTTTAACATTGAATTTTGTGTGAAAGGCTCTTGTGTGGGAAGCCAGGGATCTGCGTGGGCAGTCATTCTTACATTTGACTTAAGCATTCAGGATGATATTTGTTTCTATTCCTATCTGTGTGGTGATGGGGATGACAAACCACTTTGGCCCTGCTGTTCAGATAAGTGTGGCAGGAAAAATGTTTTTATTAAAAAGTGTTTAGGAATAGGGAGGAAATGAGGAGCAACACACACTGGCCGTGCAAGGCATTGACTGAGTCATTGAAGGTGCATCTTTCAAAGAGATGTGAAGAAGGCAAGGCCTGAAACATAAATCAGTTGTAATCTACTGACTTTAGCTTATATAAATCAAATTGCGGTTTTGTCTCCCTGAGTAATCAGGTTGCCAAGAGTCAATTGCATTTTAAGCTACTCAGAGAAAGCATCTACATGCTTTTGACTTGCTTTCTAAGCAAGACAGTACCCTTAAACCAATGATGTGAATCACTAGAAATCAGTCAGTGTAAAGTGGGAACTTGTTACCTTTTGGGTAAAGTTCGTTTTAAGGGATGATAAGAGGGCAGATAGAGGAGACGTGCAAGTTTTCAGATGGCATTTCATTGGAGACTAAGGCACATTAGCAAGCGAGTTTGTTTTGATTTGGTTTTGGATTTGGATGGTATATTTGAAGATATCTCTTCATCAATATGCATCCAAGTGAACTGGATCGAATATTTAACAATGAAGGGGGACCTATTGGAAGGAGAGGAGACACATGTCCACAGCAGACTCTACTTGATTAGTGCTCACAGGCAACTGCTCCTCTACAAAATGAGTCCATGCTGCAGAAGTAAAATATGAAATAATTACCACGTAAAGGATTGATGCTTGCAATTCACATTTTGCAATATGTATTATTACATAGCAGTGGTAATTTTTGTTCATGTATATTACATAAATATAAAATTCTAGGTAAGCATTGATATTTTTCTAGTATTGCATACAACTGGAATAAGAAATTACTGGGGCAGTTTGTGAGGAAGAGAGTTAGCTGAATAAAAGCAAAGTTGTTATTAAAGTAATGCCAAATGTCTGCTAACTTGCATTCTTAACAGAGAACTCTAAATTTTAAATTCTTAGAATTTTAGCATTGTCATTTAAAAATATAAAATTTTAAATGGCTGTATCATGGAGTATATATTTATACACAGACCAAGATGGACGCAGAGGTCTTATTAGTCCACTCCACTCTTTTTATGCTGATGCAATGCTGATCAAGTTGGTGTAATGTCTTGGTGGAGCACTAATACAGAAAAGTGAAGTTCATGAAAAATCTAATCTTTTGGAACTTCTCTACAGTCTCAAGCAACATATACATAAAAAAAAAAAAAAAAAGCTGTAGTGTCCCTCAAGAGGCCAAATTCAGCCCTGCCTTGTGTATGGAAACAAAAGTGCCCTGATTTTTCACTCCTTTGTGCTTTAATTGATTAGGTGCATCTTTATGAGCTTTATGACATAAATAAATTTAGACATGCACAACAGCTGCACCACGGCAACCCTGCATCACGGCACCACCCAAAGGTGCTGCTTTTCTTCTGCAGGATTGGTGCTCAACTGCCTTCATGGTGAGATGTTTTAAGAAACAGAAAATCAATCCCTCCAAAAATTCCCCAAATTACATTGTGCTGAATTAATTTTCCCGAGAGGCTCAACATGGTGTCAGACAAGTACCAGTGCTAGCACAAGGGAGGTGATGGGAACTTGTGTTCACAGGAAAGGGAAAAAGCATATTGAGGCTGCCTATATTCACAACACCCTACAATCAAGTCAGTCTATTTTCATTTTGAAGTGTTGTAACCACACTGTAATGCGATCTGAAATGCTGGCATGTTGCACTTGCTTTAACCAGAACAGTAAAATTTGTCTGATCTAAAATTAAAGTTTTTGTTTTTGTTTTTGTTTTTTCTCCAGTGGAAATTTTAAGTGCATGTTGTAAAAACTGAAATTGAGAAAAAATAGTTTCCAAGAAAGTGCTTGTTGTACTGAAAGTGCTCTTGGTACTGAAAGTACTGTACTGAAAGCTTACGTTTCTATTTGAAAATAGAATTTGATGTTGAAATTACAACAAAAAAGGAAGAAGCTGCTGAATTACAAGGTTCCATTGTGTCTGTAAGATGAAAGAGATCCTGTCCTAGAGGTGGCTCAGGAGCAGTGAGCAGTGCTTGTGAATAGATGTGTGGACATAATCCTCACACTGGTATGATGTATCTATGTTGTGGTAGCAATAAGTTTATATATGAAAATATATTTAAAAAAAAAAAGCTTAGATTTCTCCTTCAATATGAAAAAACATAACTGAGCCTTCCTTTTAAGTGGATCATTTACTGTATGTATGGTTTTTGCCCATCATTTTAGGAAAGCTATATTGCATGAGCAGATGGACTGAGACTGTTTAGCCTTGATAGTATGATACACCTTTTCCTTTGGTTCATCCTTTAAACACAGTTGAAATAACAATATTGCTGTTTAAAGTACTGTTGGCAGAGGACTTCACTGAATTGAATGGATTAGTTTATTCTTCAGGGATATTGCTTCAAGTTCTCTGCATTAGCTATACTCCATTCTGAAGATTTTCTTAGTAGCCATAATAGATGTGGTTTTTTTTTCAAGGAAAGAAAAAAGGACTGTTCCTAAGTGTTTGCAAAAATAGGCAAAAAGACTTCAGAGTTGGGAAACTTGCTCTATAGTTGATGTTCAAAAGTAGACTTTGAGGGTTTAATGTCTTCAGTGAGTAAATAGAGAGCCATCTGTACAATTGGAGTAATATAAAACACAAAACCTGTCTTTGAAAAAATGAATTTGTTTCCTTATTTTATTTACCTAATTTTTGCCTCTCAGAATGGATAAACTCTGCACTTAAAGAGTACATCTTACATGTTAGATGTATCGAAAGTGAGGTATCTATGGGTATAGCTTAATGATAATTTCTTTTGGCAGCTCTGTGGCTTCTATCTTTGTGGGGTTACCTTTAAATTAGACAGTTCCAAGCACTGGGACCTGGCTGGTTCAGTGGAACAACTGAGGTGGTGACGGAGAGGCAAGACTGGGAACACAGGAGAGAGGTGGCTTAATCTGGTAGAACAATGAGTAGAAATGGTTGTCAAACTGCAGCATGGAGTTGTCACCCTAAACCTTCTGTGTAGTCAGTGGAGGTGATCCAGCTGGTTTAAGAAGAGAGGACTTACCCTCTGGAAGTAACTGTTCTCCTGTTTAATGAAGCATAGTTTCAAAAGGGGGAATAGGGGGAATGTCTGAACTTCAGGGCGAAAGAGGTATTACTTTTTCCTGACTGGGTTTGAAAGAACTTTCCTTGTGATTTTTTTCACACCTACTGAAATACAAATCTAAAGGAGAGATGTAGTGCAGGTTGGAAGCTTTCATGTTGTGTGTACATGCGGTGTTCATTAACACCCATCAGTTGCAACCTCTTGCACTAAATGATTACACTGGAAATGAGATTAGACTCTACTTGTGCCAGCTGCCACTGTTAGGAGGTACATGATGGACAGATCATTTTCACTTCTGAGCTATTGAAAGAAGTGTGTAAAGGTATTGACGTATATCTCAAACTGTGCTCATGAAATCATGTGTAATGAGTTATAGACAGAAGAGTTTTTTTCACAAGTACCCCAAAGCTGTATTATTGGTACCAACCAGCAAGTCAGGCTGAGCCGCAAAAAACTTCAAGCCTAAAGTTTCTGTTAGTTTGTAGTTCAGCTGCATGAGGTCTAGAACAAAAGATAAAGTATTCAACAAACATAATTTTCTTCCTTCGAAGAGCTGACTGCAAAGTAAATAGAAGGTTTGATTTGGTATGTCGTGAATATCTAGAAGAAGTAGATAGTGTAATAGATAATGTACACTGCAAAAAGTAGTCCACAGATCTCCCCCCCACCCCCGCCCTGTTCAGATACACTTTTATCAGACCTCCGTGAGTATAATAGCTTTTCTGACTTAATGTATTGTCTCCAAAATACTCTAATAGTTTGTGTTTCAGAGACACAATTTCTTAGAAAATGCAGGACTTTTCCATGCATTTACTAAAAAATTCCTAGTAGAAGTTTCCTTCACATCTCAAGGCTTGGCAGAGCTCATCACTCCCCCTCCCTTTCCTTATTCAGACTGATCATTTATCTTATTAGGAAAAAACAGCAATGCGATTATTTCTGGTTGTTATGCAGCAGTGGAAATCATCCAGTCTCTTCCCCCTGGCCTGCATTCCCAAGGAGCCACCAATTACTGAGTCTGAGTTTTCACCGCTCCTCATAAATCAATGTTATTAAAATCATTAAACAATGATGTAATTTCAATCCAAAGTATTAGCTTTATTGCATTTGATTATTAATAATTGTATCAAAATGATCATTTTCTCTAAGTATTGTAATGAGGTTTTTTAGTATATGAGTCCAGATGTACTTTGTCACTCAGCGCACCTCCTTTGCATGTCTTCAGCTCACATCTGCTGACTCGATGGACACACATTGCCAGTGAAGAGCCTTGTGAAAAGCAATGTAGCTATATGGGAGTGAGGACGGATTCTGCTTTTCTTTGTGACAGCATGAGTGTCATCTCCAAGCTATCTCTGCAGAATCTTCCTGACTAATGGCAATGTAAGAGCCAGGAAAAAGCACAGCTGTGGCTGCTGTCCCTAGGTTGGGATGGAAGCCCTGAGGGTAGAAAGCTCATCTTTTGGCTAACCATATTTAACATGGGAGATATTAGGAGAAAATCAGCCTGTATTCCCCATGCACTTTTTCAAAGTTAAGCTGTGCTTTGATCAATTCTGACTGAATTTCCTTCTCAGGATATCCTTCTCAAAATTATTTTTCACTTTCTTCCTTTGTCGAAGTAGAATCTACTCTTCTTTCGAATATACTTACCAGTGACGTATCAATTAGTTATGGAAGGGATGTGTCAAGTTTAAGGTATTTCTAATAAGAATGGAATCCAACTTTTCTCTAGCCCAAAATCTGCCTTGTAGTCTCAAATGTCAGAGGTAATTGTAAAAAGATACTCAAAAGCTTGCCAGTAAATATGAGTGCACGTGTAGCTGTATATATTTATGTATAAACTTGGGATTATAAAGTTTTGTTTCCAATTTCATAACTATTTTGGTTCTTTTCTCCAGTTGATATTAGGATCCTATTTGTATGCGTATTTTAGTAAGAGGTATTTTAAATAAATTTAAGGAGAAAAATATAATACCAAGTACAGAAAAAAATGGTTTCCATCTAATGTTAGTAATATGACATTATAAATGGGGTTTATTTTAATTTCCCAGCTAGAAGAATGTTAAAGCTGGTTAGCATGAAATCCTCTCTTGTCTTCCATCCACATAATTACAATTCTGTAGCTGGCTCTGCATAACTTGATTATATTATGTTCTCAGGGCCGTTGCTGGAGTTGACGGAGACCCTGATTTAGTTCATATGGAAATCCAGGACCCCAGTGGAGGTATGCAAATGAAAATGTTATCATTTGATTCCCTAGGGTATAGTATTTCTCTTTGTTTTAGAGAGTACTTTTTGGATTGATTTTTAGTCAGAAGTACAAGTCAGATTCTTGCTCTGTTTATCTGTAGTCAGTAAAGCTGTCCTTTTATATAAAACTATAGTATAATTTAAAATTTACTTGTTTTCCACTCTAAGATGAATTGACATCAAGATGCTATGCTCTGTTGAAAACTTCCATTAATAGTGCAATTTGTTCTGGCAGTTAAACATTGAACATTTTTTCCTGATTTGCGAATAAAACTGGCAATGCAGTGGTAGTGCTGGGTAAGTGTCTGTTAAAGTGAATCGTTGCGTATGTCAGTCCTATTGAACTAACCACTGTCTCCCAGAATTTCCTCATGTTACAGCATCTAGACCCTGAGACTTCAAACGCAAAATAAATGAAAAAGCAGATCAGCAGTGAGGATGTGATGCAGTAGAGTCACCGTGATTCAAAAACTTTGTATGGTTTCTTGTTGCCAATTGTACTGTTGAAAGATGATCTAACTCCTTGAATCAGGTCATCTAAGCTCCTTTGCAGTCTTATAAATTAATTGTAAAGGATGCACAGTTTGACTTTCCTTTATCCCTGAAGGTTTTCTTTTTTTTTTTCAGCCCTATAAAAAAAAAAAAAAGTCAAGAAACCTGGATGACAAATTACCTAAATCTTTTATCATTGATATGAGCCCTTCACAGCCCCATCAGCTGCTTTGTGTAGAGACATTGTAAGAAGTTTGTTTAGGAGCTGGATGGATTTTCTATTATTTTTTATATATATATATATATATATATATATAAAATTTAAGAGAAACAGCAGAAAATGAGAAAAAAAATGAAATGTTTACTGCCTGGCTGGGTTCTCAATTAACCACACTTAAGGTCAATACAAGTATTGCCATTTATTTTAGTGGAAACAGTATCTTTGTACTACCTGTCTGATAAAGCACTAAAATATATGTCCTGTGAACTATAAATAGGTGAAAGACTTTATGAGGGCCTTTTGCTGTGCTTGCTCAAATATCCTTGTGGTGATGATTTGGAAATAAGCAGGAGAACTTGGAATGACTCTAGCTGCCTTTTAAACAGGTCCAGATTATAAAACAAATATTTGTATTTAGCACACTGGTTTGGCCTTTTCTAATAAAAAATCCATAAAGTATGGAATGCATTTCCTATCACTGCAAAAGTAATGAAGGACATGCGTGGGGGTGCGCTATTTGCTCTTTCACACTGTTATCTGGAGCATGGAAAACATTAGTGATCTGAGCGCAGGGTCACTCATATAACTATTTTCTCACTGCACTTGGGAATGACAGCCATAGTTTGTGTTCAAAGGATTGTGGCGAAGGGTGAGCTTATACAAGGGCTTGAATCTAGGAGAAGGTTGTTGGGCTGCAGCTGGTTTAAGATATGATTTTGGCTCTCCTCTCCCTGCTTCATAGGAGCAGATTGCATCAAAGATGCAGCAATGCTCTCCTAACTACCCAGGCAGAAAAGATATTCCTTGTCCGTGGCTAACTGGACAGGAAGAGAGCAGCCATAGCCTCCACTGATACAAATCAGTGCAGGCTTTTTCAACAAGGTATTAACTCTTAGTACAGAAGTCCTGCCCAACAAAGCAGTTCTAATACTGTGTGTTAACTTTTCTACAGGGCTTTGAATATAGCCTTTCAAATTCCATACGCTGTCTAACCGAGTCTGATTCTCTTGTCACTCATCACAGTTTTATATTGGGGCTGATCTATTGATTTCAGTTATGTTGTGTAAGGCTGTAGTTTCTATAAATGAGTAATTTGGCTATGTGCATAGGTTAAGTGAGAAAAGAGGCTCCTTCTATTATCCCCACCTATGAATGTCTCATTCATCTAATCCCTAATCTCTCTGGACCAGCAACATTTGGAGAACAGGCTACCGCCTATGAATGATCTGAACTGTAGGCAGTGAATGTATTCTCAGTACATTGGAAATTGTAAAAAATCTTGTACGAAGGCTTAACATAATAATATTACAACTAACTCAACTGGCAAAGGCAGCACTTTCCCTACAGGAATAACATTTTATACTGCTTGTTTCTTTTTCCCTTCAAAGCCCTGTCAAATGTTTCTGTCTCTCTTCCCTCAGGTTATCGCTACATCACTTGCCAGATGCAAAATTGCTCTGATAAGACAATGACAGTCCAGTTTGCTGGTAGCACTGACCGGGATTCCCTGACTGTGCAGGATGACTACATATTTCTTCAGGTAAAGCCACTTTCTGGGGAGACAACCCATTTTAAAATTCAGAAGTAAAATTTTAGACAGTACTGCAGCACTGTAATTTAGGAGCATGGAGAAACCTGTTCCAGAGTATACATGATGATTTATGAATATTTACATGGAACAACAACAACAAAAAAACACAATCTTTAATTTGTGCAGCTGATTGCTTGTGTATCCAGTTGATTTTAATTCATCACTGACCTAGCTTTAACTAGACTGAAATTTTCAAATGGCTTATGTGGTTCAAAATTGCTTTTTATAAATACTATTGTATGTTAGGCAGAACACAAACTTCTGGGGTCACAACTTTTTGTGGGTCCTTTCCATATTTGCATACCATGAAAAGATTTCCTAAGAAGAGCATCCAAGGGAAGCCACTAGCAGAGTAGTGGCTCAACTTCTTCATATGGATTCTCCTGTGAAGAGATGTTTTTGAGAAAGAAGATACATGACTGTGCTTAGGAAGCAAAAGTGTGGAATGGCCATAGCTTGGGAGCAACTTGTGATGATCCAAATTACATTGGGGTTATTTCATTCCCAAACTAAAAAACCTGCATGAACAAACTTGGGCTGGAGCTCTGTCAGCCTTATGGCACCAACCAAGTGCAACTTAGGCCTAGCTGAAAATATTATTTCAAGTGTTTGGGAGTCGTCTTGATTTGAATCTGCCAGAGCTGCAAACTTCTCAAAGAAATGTTATATCCTATCCGTTTTTTACTTTTTTATTTTCCTATGAGGTCTCGTGTACTTTCCCCAGTGATTGGGTATGATATTTCCCTTATTTTGATATGATTTGCTTGTTGTAAGGTTTGTCTGTTTATTGACTCTTGCAGAAAGGCAGCTTTATGTGTAGATAGCTTTCCACACCACTGTCTTGGTGTACATTAGACTGGCTTTTTTTGCAGCTTTCCTCTCTTGTGGTTGTTCCTTCCAAAAGGATTTGTAAATTGATAGAGATGAAAGATCAGCACTCCTCTTGGTCAACGCAGAAGTTTCAAGGACCCACACAGAAACAGCAAAATGGATTTGGAAAAAAATTTTTGAATTCGAGTGGGCATTTTTCAGCTCAGGTCTAGAACTTGTGGCACCCATTTCATTCAAAACTATTATTATCTGTGGCTCCCACAAGGCATGCTTTAAAATCCATTTCCCAGTTTGTAGGTGGTGAAAAGTGCATCTCACCACGTACAGTTCCAGACTGCTGCACTCAGCAAAACACAGACTGCTTCCTCTTCGAACATTTGTGTATTGCCAGACATCTTGTATAATTGCATCTGGAGCCATTGTTGTTCTATCTCATAGCAGGCATGGACAAACAGGAAATGGAAGCCCAACTTGGAAATGTACACATGAGTTTAACAGACAATTGCTTCTGCAAAACTATGCCATTGGTAACATAGTCTCTGTTGATTTGAGACCTATTAATGCTAGTAAAAGAGATATAAACATAAAAGGGTAGCATTCTCTAGTTCCCACATAAAGGGGAAACGTCTCTAGTCTTTTCCTTTCAGACTTACTGCAGTAAATCACAGTATGTACAATAAATCTCTCTTGTTGCTTAACTGGTTTACAGTTAGCCAGGTCCGTATTACAGAGGGATAGAAGGTATTGCTGGGATTCTTTAGTCATATGTGAAGTGAAGCCACCTTTGTGATGTGGTGCAGGACACTAGTTTTGGCATGTCCAGTGAAGCCACACAGCAGCTGTGCATCTTCTGAAACAAAGTGAAAATTAATTTTTTAGCTAGGCTGAAGTATTGCTATGGAAGTTATAATCAGACCAGGGACTGCTCTTGATATCATAGCAATATCTGCTTGAAAGAAGATGTCTCAGAGTCATCTGTGCAAAAATGAGTTTGAGACAGTCGTACGGCCCCTGGCATCACTAACCCATCCTAACCTGGTGGCTGTGAATCAGAGCGTTTCAGTCTGCAGGGCTAATCCTGTCCCCGCTCACAGACTTTTACCAACTTAGAGGAAATTCTCATCCCAATTTCTTTAGTATGTCTATATTCATAAAGATCAGCAGCTTTCCAACGCTCATTGCTTTTCTTCAGTTTGCACTGTCAGCCAGATGGTTTCAGAGGTGATTTTAGCAGGATTAAAGTTTTGACACTGTTTGAAAGCACAGACCAGCCTTTAATGTCAGTGGGGCTTGACACAACTAGCTGCTTCAACTTTGGTTCTCTGCTGCCTTGCATCATCTCTAGTCATTTAAAATGAGTGACATAAAATAAATGCATAATGAACATGAAGGCTATTGTAAGATGGATAAGACTGATATTTAACAGTAATTAAATAAATGGTGACCTTTTTGCTTTAATCCATCATTTAACAAATCACATTCCTAAAGGGCATCACATTCTTTCTACCACAAAAAAGGAGACTGGTTTAAAGAGTGAAGATGATTTCAGTGTTAAATACTTTGATAATTTTAAAATATTCAGGCAGGTGGACCTGCTGTCATACATTAACTTTATTTTTTACCAAGAAAAGTCGAGTTTATTTGCTTCGGGATAGGCTGTTCTCCAAATCAGGTTCCTTTTATAAACACATACTTCTTTAAGTATGTGATGGCCTACAGCCAAATATGCTGTTCATTGTGGCAAACACCATTTGATTTAAATAGTAGCAATTAACTGCAAAACCTCGATTTTTTACTCTCTTTTTAGTATTATGAAATCAACAATGAATCTTCATTTGAGATGTATCTTCCCTGAATGAGGTTATTTTTTAAGCCTTTCTTTCATAAATTACATTGAATTTCTACCTTTCATTTAGCCATCAGCTTACTCCATTTGCTTCCTTCTTTTGCTCTGCTATGACTTATATAGGAGGGTGAAGTAGAAAAACTGAATAAAGATGTGCTCATATTAACCTCTAAAATTGGCATCTCCTCCTCTATCTTTCTGTCTTAGTAAAATTTCATTTGACTGCTTGAACTAGACAGGATCCATATTTGTAGAGGAAGTGAAAAACCACAATAAGAATGTTTTTTGCCCGTGACAATGGCAATGACTTTGTCAGATGAGGTTTTGGCATTACATTTCTGACTAGAAAAAAAAATAATGCTGATGAATATTTTCAACAGTGTTTATGTAAAATCTTTCTTTTGGTCCTTTGGAACAATATTTGCATTGATTTTTTGGGAGTTACATAAAAGTCTTAAAATTACCACTGTATTGCCTATTACAAAGGGGAAAATGGGTGCTAATGAATAATAGTTATACACAGATGTTTCTTTCAATGTGCATTTGTTTGCTTGCTTTGGTGGAAATCTTCATAAAACCCCAGGTATGTTACATAAAACCTAATCTATCTTCAGTTCCATGCATGAAAACAGTGGAAATATGTTTTACCTCTCTATTTAAGTGTAGAATTGTGTCTTCAGGACATGTAACTGATTTTCAAACTGACTGACCAATGAACTGGGAATTGCGTCGTTATCTTCCATGCTGCATGTCAGCATCTTGCACTGGAAATGTTTTATCCTGTATAGAAAATAACAGTAAAATACAGTGAATTCTTTGTACAATGTTAGCATGAGTTACTCAGTCCTTTATGAACTGCCTTGAATTGTGGTGTTGGAGAACCACTTGCCCTTGAGGTATCGGCGTTCACAGCCAGTGTGCCACTTCCCTGCCTCCTGTCTGGTGAGTCCTGCTGCCAGGGTTTCTACAAAAGGACAGAAATGTGGAAGGCCAATGGGAGAACAGTGTACAGAGATATCAGAAGGACTGAGGTCAGTGAGATGCTGAAGTCTCAGGTATCACTCAAGGCAGCTGAATTGACAAAAAGAGGGAATTAAATCTCTTTCGTCTTCCTAAAGAAGGGGAGAGGGGGTTGATTCTATTTGGAGTCTGTTTTCTCACAACTTTTGATTTATTATTTTAGGAGCATACTGTGCAAATTAATCCTATGTAATAGAAGTAATAGCTATGTATTTCAATTGCAGATTTAAAAAAAATAATCTTCCAGTGAAAAAAAAAATCTTCCAAAATCTTCCTCTTTACATTTAATATAAACTATAAACTATCACAGGGTTCTGTTTTTCCTTTGTATAGACAACATCAGCAAATCGGACAAAGTATTACGTATCTTACCGTCGAAATGGCTTTGTACAGATGAAGTTGCCAAAATATGCATTGCCAAAAGTAAGTATACATGTTTTTCTTTCTACTTCTGTATTTTTCTTCTTCACTTTCACAGTAAACTAGCTTTGCTCTTTTCTTTTTTAAACCTCATTATTTTGAGATGATAATTTCTCCTTGTAATGGATTTCTAAATCCCATTTTTGGTATATTCTTCCCCTACTGTTTGTATGTTTATTCTAGGAAAGTAATAGCTTGTGAACCATAGAGGACAAGAACATAGGATAGCTTATACATCGTCAGTCACCACAATAGTTTCTGAGCTTTGCTTCCATGAAGCTGTGCTACATACCCTATGGCAATATAATGATATTGAGCAAGTGTTCTTCCAAGAATCAATTACAGTTTAATTCCACATGGTGTTTTCTGGTATAAGCATGAATAGTAATATAGGAGAAATTTAGCAGTGGATGGGTCTCTATCTCATTAAAGAATCCCAATATGGACTTTAATTACTTAACAGAAAGGCAGAGTTTTTTGTGAGATTCCTTCAGTCTAGCATATTTTTATAGTGACAAGGCTTCTATATTTGTGCAGTAAAGCACAGACAGATATTTACATACAGTCTGAATGATGCAATTGAAATTTTGTACTGCACACAATATGTTTCATGTTTTTAGGTATAGTTAGTAAGCATCTGCAATCCTGAACTGAAATAGTTTGCAGGTTTTTAAAGACTCAGTGGATAAAACCCAGCTAACCTGATCTGGCCTCACAGGTCACCTTGCTTCCATGAAGAAATTGTTCTCCTGACCTCATGATGTCTCTCCGTTTTCATGTGATTCTTTAGGATTCCTTCATTTTACATATTAGAGAACTAGAATATATCACCGTTGCGTGTCTTGAAATGCATTGGTTAATTCACTGCCCAAGTAGTAAAGGACAAAGGAGTACACTGAATTTACTTGTTTTGTTGTTATTTTTACAAAGCAAAGGATTTGTTAAATGCTGTTTTAGCATTTTATTTTTTTTTAAACTAAGTGATGGTCTGAAGACTTCTGCTTTCAAATATACAGCATATTAACAAAACCCTCAAATCAAATCCTCAGATACCATTTAGACAAGGATCTGAAATTTGGCTATGTTTTCAGTAACATTATGCAGATGACTGTTTGTTTGTTTGTTTATTTTGAAAAGAAAGGGATAGCCAGGGACAGGTAAATATATCAGCCCTTCCACATAATTATTTCAATGTTTTAAGGCCTTCAGCATACCCTTTATGCTTTCTTGGAGGAATTTGTAATTAGGAAAACAACAGAAGAATATCCAGATGTAAATGTTAAAATGTTCCAAATGTGGACATCCTGATTGATTACAGCCCACAAGCAACTCCTGCTGGGGCAGGGACCCCCAGATGACTTCAGCTTATGGGTGACCCATGCCAAGACAGAAGAAACAAAGAGGGAAGGAGCAAGGGAGGAAAGCAAGGAATAAGCAAGGAAATAAACCTTCTGGCTGATGACTCCAACAGCCCATTACCTCTCTGAAGTAGTTTGGTGGGACTGAATTACACAAAGTGGAAACAAGGAAGTTGAGGCTATGAAGAGGGTAGAAGAGGTGTTTGAATAAGCTCAGCCTGGATATGGGAGAGGAAAGATGTTTACCTAAGTGTTTAAATGTTTTTGTTTGTTTGTTTGTTTTGTCTTTGTTTTTCTCTATACCCAAATCAGTAATTAATAATGTGTTGTCAATAAATTAAAACAAGTAAAATTCTCTTAGTCTTGAATGTTTTGTCAAAATTCCTGAAGAAGCGCCAGCACATTAGTGCAAGTGTTGACGATTGTAATTTGTGTTGCAAAACAGTTATTTGTTGGGAAATGGAACAGGTTGCCCAGAGAAGCTGTGGATGCCTGGAGGTGCTCAAGGCCAGGCTGGATGGGGCTTTGAGCAACCTCGTCTAGTGGGAGGTGTCCCTGCCCTGTGATCTTTAAAGTCCCTTCTAACCCAAGCAGTTCTATGATTCTGTGAAATGGAAGGGTAGAAATCTTGTATGCAAGAGCTGAGCATTTCTTCCCGTGCTTTTGCATGGCCTGTTCAGGAATCATAGAATGGCTTGTGTTACAAGAGGTCTTAAAGTTCATCTAGTTCCAACCACCAAATCTATACCTTTCCACTGCAGTTTCATTATGATTCCCAGTAATCTACTGCAGCACAGTTTGTGCTTCCTGCTACTGCCATCACAAAGGAGATGAACATCTAACTTAAGTCTGTGAGAGTTGCACCGTGTGCTATGATTACAGACAGTAGTTCATATTCTATGTGGATGAGTACTTCAGGCATTCAAGAAAGTGAATTATTTATAATAAGCAGGATGCAGACTTTACCTCCTTCAAGAGATGTCTCTGATTTAAATATCAATATTTGTCATACACTATATTAGTAAAGGATGTGTTATTTTGGTTCAGATCTAGCTGTGAGGTACATCTTAATAAATGGGCGGAGGTTGTCAGAATCCAAGAACTAAATGAATTGTCTAGTTCTTGTAGTCATCCATGCTTGCAGTAGATAGGCTTGCATCATTGTGAAGAACAGCAGCAAATGTTATTGGAGGGCTAGAAACAAGCCACACAGTGGGGGACCTAGATCACAGTCCCATGGAGCTTTCCTTGGCAGCAAACCCAGTTTAAGAAGTTCACTTCAGTCATTCATTTCTACCGCTCTTCTGCAGTCCACTGTGACCTCTGTAGTGTTTGTGGGGCCACCATACAAACAAGATCAGTGCAGTGAAAAATAGCCTTAAGAAAAGTATAATTTGTTTTTCGAAAAGGAAGGTCAAGAAGCAATTTGATTATAGTGAAGAAGTCTCCTTGTGGGGAGAAAATACTTAAGAGTCTTAAAAGTGCTTTAGTAGAGAGAAGAAACCCATAGAGGGGAGCTGAAGAAAGTCTGATTCAAATTAGAAACTCAGCTGAGCTTCTTAATAGTGTTGGTGATTAATTATTTGAAAAGGTGCCAAGGAAAGTGACAGATATTCTAGGTTTTGAAGTTTTCAAATCATAATTGAGTGCTTTTCTGGGGGATTTGCTGTAACCATACATAAGTTATTTGCTCTGTCTGCGCTTTGTAAGTTGTGCAGAAATAATAGTTGGAAATTCTCTGGTTGGAAAGACAGTGAAGAGAGAAAACTAAGGGATCTAATAATCACTTTTAGCCTTAAAGTCCATGTGAAAAGGATGCTTAGTTTACTAGGCATATGATCTTACTGAGTGCATTTCTGACATATTCAGTGTCAGTCGTAACTCACTGGTCTTTCTGTTGTATGTTGTCTGGATTGTTTGAAATAGTGCTGCATGCTGAATTCTTTAATTCTTGGAAAATGTGGGTTTTGTTTATTTGTCTTTTAACTTCTAAGCAGATTAACTCCAGGCTTGACTGAATAAATAAATTAGAAGCTAATGGTTTCATTTTGGATAGAGTAAATAGCTAGCTAGGAACAGGATGACTGCGTCATTTGGAAAAGGGTGTTTTTGTGTTGTTCCTGGTTGAGACGGTGCCCGATGAGTGGAACGAAATAAACTGTATCCTTTTAGCATTTTGATGACACCTCCAAGAGAAGTTGCTTTGGTGTCTGCACGCAGCAGAGCTGAGAATTTCACTAAGAGGGCCTGGAAGCCAGACATCCATTAGAACAGCAGTAGATGTGAGTGATTTTAATGCCTTCTGTAAAAGATCCATTTTTTTTTGAAGTGATTTGCTATCTTTACATTATAGCAGATATTTTAGATACCACACAAAATAAGAACACAGCTCTGAAATTTTTCATCCCACTAAATTTCAGCGGGAACCATCAGACTGCAGTAGAAATGTATGTTTCAGTTTAATTTGAACAGAAGGAAAAGATAAATATCAGTAAATTACTAGTGAACTTTTGGAAAGAAGCAGAATATCAGCAAAGACACTGACATGTACACAGTACATCTAGGACATGGCAGTGAAGCTGCTACTTTTATGGTGATAGGAGATAAAGAAAATGAAATATTTTTACAAAGAAAAATTTTAAAGTTTGATTAAAAACTATAGCTTTTCAAAGAACTGAGTTTCAGGGTTTTTCAGTCTTAGATTCTGCCTAACCCAGATATGAAGCAGGACTGAAATAGGCTATATGTCCTTTTTCTCAAAAGAATGGAATGAAGCTTCAAAAAATCTGGATGGAGCAGTGGTTGTGTACAGGGAAGGAAAAACTGTCAGAAGATACTGCGGGCTGGTCAAGAATCTGTCTGACAACATCAGGAGAGCCCCAGGCTCTAGCCTGAGGGAATAGCACTGGGCTCTTCAGATATTCCTTTTTTTGCAGCACAGATGCATTTCACAGTGATCTTAAATGTGGAGGTAGAATGAGCGCTTTCAAATTGAGTGATTAAAAATGTTGTTGATGTCTCATGTTTTCGTTTCGATATGTAGATGTTGTAAATCTGTAAAAAAAAAAAAAAAAAAAATCATTTTTTTAATCGTATTTGCATTTGTGTTTGTATTTGTTGAAATGTAGCCTCAAAGTAAAAATGCAGAAAAGGATTAAAAGGACATATCTCAAGGCCTCCTTACTCGTGAGTCGAAGGCTGATAAAAGCAGCTTCCAGCCAAGCTTTGCAAGTTCTAAGCTTCATTTTATTTGTTGTTTCTTTTAGGCTCCAGATTTACAGTGCACTTTAGATTGACTTTTTGTAACACATCATAGCTACACGTATGTACAGAACAGAGCTGTTGGTGGCCACCTAAAGAACAGAATTCAGTGTTTTGTTTTGTTTTTTAGCTCTTTTCCCTGCTGTTGAGAGATTTTCTGTAGCATGTTTGACAGTGACATATGTCAAATCACACATCTGTCTCCTGTACTTGTCAGGAGTCATGTGCCGACTGCTGCCAGACAATGGTCACAGATTGGTGTGGTCAGCATCAAAGGCTGTCTCTATGCTCCCCAGAACAGGAGAGGAAATTTGGAGCTATTGATTTAAAACTGCGTTGGCTTTAAACTATATTCTGTTTTACCAAGATTTCTTGTTCTCTGCTGCTAAAGCTAGATCAGAAGTGAGTAACTCATAGGAAGCAAATACCAAAATCAAGCCAAGAGTAGCAGGATTGCATTTGTGTTGTTAGATGGCTGCCTGTCCATGAAAACATGTTCCAGGGGACCCAGATCTGATAGGTATATGCAGCAATCCCTGTTGGGTTGCTTTCAGCCCAGAGTAGGGTTTTGGCAGCTACCACTGGTAGAGCAGTTCTGCTAAGGGGAACAGGGTGTAGCCCCATCCGTCATCACCCTTGTATTGCACAAAAGGTCCTGCAGCAATGATTGCCCTTGCCGGGAAGAGTGTGAATTTGAAGAGAATTGTGTTGGTTTCTGGTTCTTATTTGGGATGTTAAGTTATTCCCTAATGTGATTAACAGTAAAACTGGGAACTATTTCATTCTTCAGTTTAAGTGAAAAATGTCTTAAAAAATCTTGACCAAACCAAGAAATTTGCTGCAAGTCATGTTAGTTTTACTGTTGCAGTTTGGAAGAATTTAATTATTCTGAGTCCCTTTGCTAGCACTGGTAAATAAACTCCATTGATAATGATCTCCTTTTATCAACTGATACAAGACATTCATTGATTCTGCATTTGTTCATGCCAATTACAAAAACTCAATGATGGAGCAACTATATTGTCTGTTGTATCCTACTGCAATTCAGAAAGTAAAATATTTAGTTCTGAAAAGATATGATGTGGAAAAAGCTTATTTCATCTATCTTGATCTCTGTACGTCTTTTCTATCTTATGAAATAAGCACTAAAATGATTTTTTTTTAGGTAATTAAGATAAAAGAGAGTACATGGAGCAAATAAAAATAAAAGAAGAAAAAGAAATCTCATTACCTTAGACATAAGTGAATGTCTTTAATGTATTCATGGTAGCATGAATTTCCTATACCTGCTTTTTACCAACTCCATGTTTTCTTTTTATTTGATTAACACCTAGTGTTAGAAATACAGATAGTGGTGATATTTGAAGCAGTAGAGTTATTCCTTTCCTGGGAGGTGTCATGGTACCAGCAAGTGAACCTGTGCTGTAGCAGCCGTCACTCTGAATGGCTCCCAAGTCACACAAATCCCTTTAAGGTGGATTCAAGGAACTCTTCTTCACAGCATAGCTTGTTATTGATTTCTCTCCTTGTACCGTTTTACTCAGCCAGGCAAGGAAGATTAGGGAGATTATCTTTGGGATATGTGCCATCCAGTTACCTTGATTGTACTTAAGAGATTACAGGGGTATAAATGTGGTGCATCTGGAGGTCAAGGCTGAGACTACAGAGTTTTGAGTGCTTACATCTGTTGCACTTGTGATAAATTTACTCCTTATGATTCTCTGTTTAATTTTTCACTTGTTCAGGTTAAAGTGTACCCCAGCCTAAGCATTAACCATTTGCAGGGAAAGGGGTGGAATTTTGACATTGGATTAAGAATTATAAGATTTGAAAAATGAGAATTTTGAGGTTTTGAACCTTCCTTGGTGACTAAAGTGCCACAGTCCTGTCTATGTAGCACTATACAGCCTATTCTGAATCTTGCCTGCAGTGTTTCCATTTGATGACATTTCCTATGTCATCAGCACATTTTACACAAAGGAGCAGTGGCTTGCTCTATGATCCTTGTCATCTTTTATATCCTTCCGTCTTCAGGGTGTAATCCTATTTATTTGTGTCACAGGTTTTCTTAGCACAGTAATAAGTGCAGGTTTTCTTAGCAGTTAGTAACATAGTAAACCATATTGAGTGTTTCTTGAATATAAAATTCTAGAAGGTATTAGCAGTTTTAAAGGCAGTTGAGTTACTAAATGTAGATGGTACGTGGCCATATACAGTGAAAACAAACCGTTTCTCTTCCCTTCCTCCTCTAAACTTCTTGCATTCCTCCTACCCTCAGCTCTAAAAAACCCTGACTCTTAACTGTTTCTGCTTTTGAACAAAATAAAAAACAGACATTGTCTTTTTTAATGATGTTCCTATTTGTATGTGCAACATTTCAAGTAATCTCAGTAAGGTGTGTTTTTATTTTTCCCCATTTTCACAGAATCATAGACAATAGACATAGAAAGGATCTTGAGAGGTCCTCTTCCAAAGCATGATCATCTAAACCAATCCTGACAGTTCCTTGTCTGATCTACTCTTACCAGCTTCCAAGGATGAAAAGTACTTTACCTTCCTGAACATTTATCCTCAGTGTTTATGACCAGGCCCTACTATGGAAGAATTTTCTGATGCCTAACCTAAATCTCCTTAGCTGTGATTTATACTCACTGCTTAACTCCAGGTAGACACAAAACACAATTTATTCTGTGTTTCTCGGGGTGGCTGTTTACATTATTTGAAGGATGTTTTATGTCTACTTTCATCCATCCACAGAGAAACAACTGTGTGGACCCGACTGAGTAGTGGATTTTGGATCACTTTGTAGGGCTTCTTTGGTTGCACTGTAAACCTATCTCTGGCTCTGGCCACTGTTTTGGACCTATGAGTAGTTCCACAGATTTTTAGAGATGAAGATACATATATCTGTGCTTTCTGTGGGTATTACATTATACGTTAAAGAGAGGAAGATGAAGGAAATATTATGGCAATGGAATTTGCAGAATGTACTGCACAAGAAGCACCTTAGCAAACAGAACCAAGAAGTCTCATGGTGTTTGGGATAGTACAACTAGCAGTATCATGAGTATTCTAAGAGCAGCACGAGAGTTTATAACCTAAAAAGATGAGATAAAGCAGAAAGAAAGTTAGCTGGCTGGTCTTAGGAATTTTGTATTTGGGAGGGACAGTTTATTTCTCATACTAGTTACCATTGCTGAGCTTTGCAAAAATATAAAAAGAGATGGAGAGAAGTGGGAATGCTGAAAACATGGATGTTTGGTGAGCAAGACACGGAAGATCAGAATAGCTGACAAACCGGACTGAGCAAAAGCAAAAGTGGTAGGTAGAATGGGAGAAAGGATGTCCACGGAGTAATGGACATGCCGTAGAGGAAGCAACACAATGGTATGACAAACCTGGAGAAAGATTCTGCATGGGGACACCTAAAAGAGCACAGACTCTCATTTGAGCATGGAAATGAAAGGAAAGCACAGGATCTCAAATACTTAATGTATATATATAAAAAAAAAAAAAAGCACCTTGGAGATAAACAAAAATCAGAAATGTTTCAAATCCTGAAGTGCTGTAACATCAGTAAAGAAGGTCTTTATAAATGAATTTGAATAAATCACGTGTGAATAGCACAATTACAGGAAAATTACATGATCAGCAGGACTTTGAATAGCCTGCAGAATGTGGAGAGAGAAAACACAGTGTCCAGCAAGAAGGCAATTGCAACAGTCCAAGCATGAAATCATCACAGAACGAATGCTTTCCTTATAGGATCTGCTGAGATTACAGCCTAAGGCAGTATCTGTGGCCATGAATTAGGTAGAGCAATAAAAACTTGCATTCCCTGAATCAAGATATTTCCTCTTTTTCAGATGTCCTTACTAGTTAACTCTTTAGTGGTAGTAATTTATGTCTAGCAATATTTGCTGACGTCCCATTGACGTGAGCTTATCCTCTGTTGAACAGTGGGCAGTTGGGCTGATGGGTTGGACTTGGCACACTGAAGACCTGTTGTATTCCTTAATCAATTTTTTCTTCTTCTTTTTAAATTAAATTTTACAGCAATAGGAATAGTAAAAGAGAGACAGTATAGATTTCTTCCGGCTACATTTTAAACGGTCTGTGTAATTTTAAAGGATATTTAAGAATCAGTCATGAAATTTGCAGTTCTCCTTACTTTGTCAATTAATTTTCACAGGGGATTATGTCATAACTGTGGGCAGAAAGTGCTGTGCAGGATTAGTGCAAGGTAGTATAACTGAAGGACTGTTTTGCTTCCTGGGGAAAAAGAAATCACTGTGAAAAGAAATAGCAGTGAAACTGGAAATTTCCAGTAGAAATTTCTACCTTCCAGTAGAACTGGAAATCTGAAAGTGTAAATGATAAGTGAAAGGAGCAAACTTCAAGGAAGTGGAAGGGTGATTTCAGTTGCTAAAACCAGGATCTTATAAGTTCTTGCCTCAGAAAAATATACCATCAAAAAGGCTAAGTGTATGGGCCTCTTTCTTGATAACAGTCACAGCCAAAAGAGAAGTAAATTCCGTTTGTTGCAGTAAAATAGTCCAGTCTAACCCTGCTTTCACCCAATCTCTCCAGTCTTTCCAAAATTAATATTTCCGTTCAGCACCACACATTTTGGCTTTTCGTGTATTGCTTCCACTGGCTCTGCAGCTCCTACGACAGCCTGAGGGATGAGAACTGCAAATGAGCCTGTCTCATCTGCTATCCCCTCTGCCAGCAAGTGCCCCCCGTGCAGCTACTGCCACCACACGTGTACCTGGGGCAAGGAAGGGGCCTTTTCTGCATTCAGTAGAGTTCTGCATTTGTTTATGGGGCTGTATGGATGTGTTATTTTAATTACAAAATAAAGTAAATGATAATTTTGCTGCAAGCCCTGGCATCACAGAAGAGTAAGGGTTTTTTTAGAGGTTTACACGTAGAAGAAAGAAGAAAAGTACTGTATTTCTCACTCTTTTGTTTGAGTCTGCTTCACTTCTGTCTACTTATTGGGTAATCAGGGCAACTTTTCTCACACTGTAAAAGAAAAGGTGACTTCAATATTAGATGTGGTTTAAGACAGGAGATGAAGCACTGTGTACATTTAAGAGGCTTTTTAAAGAACCCATTGGGATCAGTTGAAGTGTTTTGCTGGCGTTCTTGCACCAGAACAGTTACTATTTAGTAACTTTCAGATGGAAAGAATCAAAAGTTCTGCCAGACTCCCTGCTTCTGAGTAATTTTTGAGTATAAGATAAAAAGAGATTCACTAATGGAACGTTAAACAAAAATCTACCGTAGTACAAAGTTCAACATGAAAGACTTTGAAAACAGCTCTGGGAGCTGTCATTGATAGAAAACTGCAGTTAGGTTCTTTTGTGTTGAGATGACAGATATGTTAAAAAAAAAAAATAAAAAAATCTTTAACTGCATGGTTAGTTAGTAAGTAACCATCTTTTGTTCATGTTAAAATCTTTCCAATGTACTCTTTTGTTTCTATTAATGCCTTTTTTGAATCTAAGTTTCTCAATCACATCGTGCATCTTGCCTGAAGTGTGACTGCCATGCTCTTCCAAGTATTCAGTGTTGCACATGCTCACATTTTCTGTAGTTTAAACTTGATTCTTACAGACTTAGTTTTATTTCTCTATAAGAAAGAGTTCTGTGAAGTATTGTTTTTGTTTTTTTTTAAAAAGCTGATTTTTTTTTCCCACTCATGTTCTCTTAACAGTTTTGGTAGCTTTATTTCCTATTCACTCCATCACTTTAGTGATTTTTTCGGTAATAAGGTGGCCAGAACTGTATACATAATATCAAGAAGGTTGTGAAGAGTTTACAAGCTTTCTATCTCTATGACTGGAAGTCATTTCATGTGTAGCCCCAACATCTGCCTTTTGGTTGCAATTTCCAATTACAAACTTAAGTCCTTTTCTTGTTTGTTAAGCTTAGTTCATTGATACCACTTCCTGATTTATTTCTTCTGTTTAATGTTATTGTTAAATTATTTTCCCCGGCTGTATAGTTTTTTTTTAATGTCTAAGAAGTTTGGAGTGGAGGAGATGGAGAAACTAAAAGAAAGCTGTTGCAATATCCATGCCTGAAATTCTTGAGAAATGAATGTAGAATGTTGACTCTCATGTTATTACTGTTGAATATTTGACTGAATCTTTCTACATTTGTCAATAGGTTAACATTACAGACTATAATATACATCAGCTGTGTGCATAATACATACTCCTTCCTCTGTGTGACTGCTGGAAACTGTATCAGATTGTCTTTGTGCTATATTATGCATTATCCTGGATGAAATAATTCTTAATTCTTTGAGTATCTGATGATTATTTTTTTAGGTTAGCTTTGTGTATGGTGTTATGAATCATACAGGTTTTATATCAACTGTCATCCAGAGCTTGGAAAATCATTCACTTTTCTTTCTCACCCATGGACCTAAATGACGTTGCTAGATTTGGTAGCTTTTTTTTTTTTTTTAATGTTGAAACCCAGTAGGTATGATTTTTATTCAATTATGTAAAAGCCAAAGCAGATTGCAGCTTTCACGCAGTCGTGATTTTTGGTCTTCACTAAGCTGGTTTGTACTCTCTCTGATAACCTCTATCCAGAAGGCAGTGCCTGACCACCCTAGAGTGGTGGGATGCAGTGTGCTGATTAGTACTAGACTGGGAGATTACTGTCACCTAGCATTCAGGTGCATTTTACCACCCCCCATGCTCCCTCCACTCCTTCTGGTATTCAGCTCTTCTTGTAGGCTTATTATTTGTTTTGTAGAAATGATGAAAAAGTGAGTAATTTCTCTCTCTCTATATATATATATTTTTTTTTTAATTATTTTATTATTTTTTTTTTTCTACAGGATTTACAGATAATCAGCACAGACGAAAACCAGGTATTTGTGGCTGTTCAGGAATGGTACCAGACAGACACATACAACCTGTACCAGTCTGACCCACAAGGTGTTTACTACTCCATCCTGCTGGAGAACGTCCGGAGCACAAAGCAACCAGAAGAGAATGTCCTGATAGATATTCTGGAGGTAGGCTTTTATCTCTTCCAGTGTCTGTAGTCTGGGTGGAGGTTTCATTCTTTTATTTTGATTAGGGATATAATTAATTTTATGTTAGTAGATTTTCACAGTTATCTTTAATGTGAAAAGACTAGGATTTCTTATTCGTTGATAGTGCATCGTTTCTATTTATGTTTTTTCTTCCTTCCCTTGTAGCGTGCTGTGGGCTCCAAGAACTAGATTGGGTTACAAGGATGTGCAAGACCAGAATTGGTCAAGGGTTTCTGTAAGATAGGAAATCTGGCAGTGTAATTTATTGTTGAAGTAAGAAGTATGTAGCTGCCTACATATGGCTCTAATTAGGTTCTTCTTGGTGTGGGAAAATGATAGTGGTTTTTTTGTTGTTGTTGCCTTTATCTCCTTCATCTTTGTTTAGCTTTTACTTATCAAATGGCTGTAGTAAAACATTTACCAATTACCAATGTAGGCACTGATTATTTTCTGTGTTGTCCCTATTTAGAAATGGGTCTTCTTAATGAGTGAATCTACACATTGTGTGTAGCCACATTCCCACAGGGTGATTTATCGAGAGCATTATTTTGCAGATCTTTGCTCCTGGTCACTCCTGCAGGAAGCAAAGCTGAAAGGGAGTCAGGTACTATCTCTTCTCCTTGCATAACCTGGAGCATGTAATTTCACATCACTTGTACGGAGATGCCATCCCTCACTGTCCTTTTGTCTACAAGAGTTATTTACTTAACTCAGTTTCACCAAGGATTTCAAGTGTTACTGAAGATATATTTGATAATGCACAAGAGGGAGATATCCTAGATTATTGTGTACACTCGATTAATTTGTAGGGTTGCATTAAAAAGAAGTTGTGCAAATGATAAAGAATAATTGAAAGACAATTCCATGTCTTTAGAGCTGCATTGTAGGAGGAAAAATTTATTTATCTACAGTAAGAAAGCCTACAGCTTTCAGATAGCCTGTACAATAAACAAATAGGTGTTCATCTTCTTTATTAAAAGTGATCATCTGATCATATCTACAAGTAACGTATGGATAATTTACACTGTATAGGTAATAAAGATAAGACGTTACAGTCCTTGGGATCAAGATAGTTTAGTCTTATTTTTGTTTGCTTGTTTTGTTTTTGTTTGTTTGGTTGGTTTGTTTATTCATGTTTGTTTGTTTGTTTGTTTTTCCCTTTGGACATCTTAATGCATGTATCCCAACCTGGGGACAGGAATCTCCATTGCAACACAGAGATGATCCTTGATGGTTGATAATTTCCAAAATTATCAAGTGTGTAATTCTCTTTAAAATTTGCACTGTCCTCATTATCTTTTGCTGACCTCACTTCATCTTTTACTTGTACATCTGCTATAAACTCTTTTACTTGTCTGTATTAATTTTCTCTTATACACTTTATCTTTTGTACCATATTTCATTTCTGCTCACATTGCAAATGTGAATGTGAAATAATTGTCAAATATTTCCATCATAGAAGAAAAAAAAAAAAAGGAAAGGAAAGGCAAAGTATTAAGTGACTACACAAAAGCAGCATGCCCTTGAAATTTGTATCATGTGCTGCCAAACTATGAACCAGTAAGGAATTTGACACAAGCATGTTTGAAAATACTACTTCTAAGCTGGATCCTGTTATGCCTCCTATACGAAAAAGAGCTATACAAGTGGCAGCATACATTCTTCATATTTACTTTCTTTCCTAAACAACAAATCTTAGGTATTTCAATTTTAATCACAAGCTTATGTTATATAGTTGTATTTTTTGTATTTCAATAATTGCTGCTAATAAACACTCTGGGACCATCTGAATACTGCCTCTTGGTTCCCAACTAATATAGAATATTATTCAACTGTTACTGAAAGAAAATCAAACAGTGCAGAAAATGATGTGTCACTGAATACACAGCCATAGCAGCAAAACCATTTATAAAATAGTTTTATGAGGCTTTTCAAAAATTGCTGGGGAACCACTAACCCCTGAACTGTTTTGAAAAATAGGTGCTCTGAGACCTAACCCAAAGGTCCAAGAAAAACCAAAGGAAAGACATTTTTGAATTTCCTACCTTGGGTAACTACTCTAGATAGCTTCTAGTTTTGTATCTTAGGTAACTACTGGGCTGCTCATCAAAGTAGCTGAGCACTCCCCAGTGCATGAATGTCCTCTTTCACATAGCACCTTATTTGCTGTATGTGACTCTTCCCTTTTTCATAGAAAGTTACTAATCTCATGGTGTTAGACTAGGGAACTGAATTAGAAAGTGCAGAAGAATTTTGGTACCTTGCCGTCACATTTGAATCCAGAAGGTAAATTTGACATATAGCACTTAAAATATTTACAGAGAGTCAGGTGTGAATTTACAAAGGTCACAAGACAAATACAATAGAAAATGCTATACAGGGAGAGAGGTATTTTAAAGCTGCCATTTTTATGTACTGTAATTTTTATATTTTGTTTGTTTGTTTGTTTTTTAGCCTAATACACCTCTCCAAATATCATACTTCTGAATTTTCTTTGAAGATACATGCCTGGAATCTCATTATTTCAGGCAGGGTTATGCCTTTCGTTCAACATAAAGCTGCTGAAGTCCTGGTCAGCTTTTATCTTTCAAAGCAACTGTGAGAATAGTTAACTGGGACAGAAGAATAAATTTTTTTCATGGCCTTTTTGTGCCTGATAGGATTCAAATCTCTATCTCCCACATTCTGGAGAGGAGAGGTTACCCTGGCCACTTGGTTAGGTTAGAGATGGGAGTGGGAATGGAAAGCATTTTCAGTCTGACTCTCACTGAATGATTATATGGAATGATTGAATATTCATTAAACAAGAATGAGAGAAGAAACAAAAATATTCATGATACATTGCTGGTTTTGCCATCCACATACGAAGAGGAAAACTTCAGTTGCAGTCCCTGATCTAATTATTGTTTAAATATTTAATAGTCTTCACTGCAAAAAACTGCATGCGCAGAAATTGAAAGCCAAGTCTACCTTTCCCAGCACATATTTGAACTGCTAGGCATTTCACTCATACTCATCTCTGTGCTGTCTTCAGAAGGTGGAATACATAATAAATCCCTAGCAAGCTGAAATATCTTTGAAAGTAAAGAATGCACGTTCCTTATTTTCTCCTTCTGTTTCAGTTTATCACCTGCACTGCCAAGTACCTTACTGTTATGTTTGACTGGGAGGTGATGCTGAGCTTCTAGCATCCTGGAAAAGTCAGTCGATCACATGTGCATGGGGTTTAAGTAAGAAAGAGTTCATCAGAGAGATGTAAAATGAGAGAGTAGCAAAAGATCTATAGAAAATTTGATTCTCTAGACTTAAATATATTTCTAGGTTCTAGGCTATTACTGTAACCAGCAGAACTCTCTTACTCCCTGTAGATTTCAGTCAAGAAAACAAAATAAATCATATATTTATGAACAGTAGGTATCAAGTCTGTAGCCTGCTTGTTTAGGTGCTTTCTCTTCAACCTAAATGTAGATCTTTTCTTAAATGAATGTCAAAGGGAGTTAATAAATTGTAGTGGGGAAAAAAAATTAAAAACAAATAAAAAACAAACAAAAAAAAAACAACTAAAAGCCAGTAAGTGTTTCTGATAAAAAGCAAATAGTAAGTCCAAGACTGAATCATGTCAGCAAGAGGCAAATATTCCTGCTCAAGCTGAGACCTGGCTGTCTTGTGCCTTTAGTTGAAATGACTGCTTCAGTGTTGCTACATGTTGCTATACTATGCTGTAAATGATGATACACATTTTTAAGTTGGTGTAAGTTGATACACGTTTTCTAGAATTTTTCCAAAATTCAAAAAACCTTGTAAATAATTGTAAGGTAAACAGGGGCACTCTTAAGAAAACCTTCAAACTTAATGCAAGATCTTACCTCACACCACTGGGTGGAATATTAAAATATTAAGTAAATGTCAGAATTTGCTGTCTTGTAACTAACACAAAGACATTACCACATTAACATCAACGTCAAGTTTTCTTTGATTTTTAAAATATTGACAACCTTTTATCAAAGGGGAAAAATAGGTAATGCTCACCATGACTGATGCTCTTGCACTTTATCTATATGACTCAAACTAGAATCTATAGAAATCAGAGCATTCTTAGGCAGAATGTTCCCATCTGGAGTCACTGCATTTTGCCCATGGAAGGTATCAGACATGTGCATGGCAAAGTTATTGTCACATAAGTGTCTTCTTGGTGAAAAAAATCCCAGGCCTTGGCCAGTCGTAGTTTTTTTGGTTGACTCTTATCGTGGAGGTGTCAGGGTGTTGAACTGAACAGGTCCTGGGATATTTATATATCTTAACTGGTGAGTCTTCTTTTAAACACTTCGTACTGATCACGCAGAGTACCAAAGAGCTTGAGTATACTTTGTTGTGTAATAACATAACTATACAAATCCCTAGCACCAGACCTTAGAAGGTGTCAATTGGTGTAAATACATTCATACTGCTACAATCTCACAGCCTGTGGTATATATGTGAACCCAGGTACTGTTTTTGTGGTTGTTTTTTGCTTGTAAGCAAAGGCAAAAGCCTGGTTTATAACTCAGAATTGCAGCAGGTATGGTACAAATAAGATTATTTTTAGCATAGATATTATATTGAACATCCTATAATAAAAGATGTGCTATATATTAAGGGCATTATTATATTGGTTTGGGTTTTGCCTCCATGGTAGTACCAGCAGTCATGGAAGGGAAAGGACACAGAAGCTGCCACTGGGAAGCATGAAGTCTTGGGCCTGATTGTCTTACCTTCCTCAGGAGACGGACTGGCATTAAGACCGATGTAATTCATTAGTAGGCCAAGGGTGCTTACAAAGGAGAGATACTCCAGTATATCTTGTCAGCACAGTGGGAGTTATGAAAGAATCCATAGAAAGATTCATATGGATTTTTGTTTGTTTCTTGCAGTTCATTTTTGTTGACTTTTTTATTAAATAGAAGGAAAGTCTCTTAAGATCAGGGATGATGCTAGGGCTAGAACTAAACACATTAAGGTACAAATACTCCCAAGGGCACTTCTGAAATATGATACACATTACCTTTGACACTCTAAGTTGTAATAGCTTTCTAACACAGATAATTTTGAAATAAAACAACTAAATGTTTCCAGGAAAAGAGAGAGCCTGTAACCTATTTTTTTTCAGAGGTTAAACCCATGGAGGGAGTTTGTGGAGTTAGGCTGGGTCTGGAATCATTTCAGATGCTTGAAAGGATATTTCAGTCCTCACTATTTCTGCCCCAGAAGATCTGTCTGCATTTATTTACTGCAGTGGATAAGTGTGCTTCCTAATTCAGTGTTATTTTCTAAAGGATGTTACATTATATTTTGTTATTTTAACCATTCTGTGTAATATTTATGTGATGTGGGTCACATGACTGCAGTGTAAAAGTCATGTTGCAGTTATAAATTGCTTCTGTAATTTGCAGAATAATGTTTTAGATATGTCCATGTTAAAAATAAAAATGCAGAAATGTATTAGGGAATTTTGCCAGTAGCGTAGAATATGACACTAAGGTATTATTCACTTTCCTAGTGGAGAAACTACCAGAGGTACACAGTTTAGAGCCACAAAAGAGCAGCTGATCAGCAGTAATCCTTGCTGAAAAAATGTGTATGTGCTGGTCATTAATGCTTTCTCATTTATGTTTCAGGTCAGAGGTGTAAAAGGAGTCTTTCTGGCTAACCAGAAGATTGATGGGAAAGTTACAACTCTAATAACCTACAACAAAGGCCGTGACTGGGATTTTCTAAACCCTCCAGACATTGATATGAATGGCAAACCGACAAACTGCAAACCTGTAAGTGGTCTTATCCTCTCTCTGAAGTCCACAAGGATTATTTGTATGGGCGGGATGTGCAGTAGTGCAGGCAGCCCAAGAGCTTTGTGCAGTGTTTACTAGCTAAATTAATAGACAAATCTACTTACATGACACGAGCACTGGTTTGGTACACTGTTAGTCCAGTCATCTTGTAGAGTGAGTCATGACTGTCTGTAGCACTGCAGAATATTTTAGAGCTTAGTTTGACACAAAGATGACATTTTTCTTGTGTGCCAACCGCACAACTCAGTTTCGGATAATCATGACAACAGTAAGTTGTGTCTGGGCATAAGGCATCGTCAGTCAAACATATTTTACCAATGCCTTTTTCTGTTTCCATCTTTCATGTTTTTGTTTCATCTTAATCCAAGATAATCTTGTTAAAGGGAACTCTTGCTTGGAAATAAACATCACAATTAATTGAATCAAAAAATCCTTTCTTTTTGTAAGAGGATGTTATTTCCATTTGCTTATGTGTCCCAGCTACCCATAATATTTTGTTCTTTGTTAGGCTGTGCTGAAAACCTTGTATTTTTCTCACTGTCTTTCTGCTCCTGGGGACTCCAAGCTCTGCGTTGCTGGGCAAAATAAATGCTTTCAGTCCTGCCACTGGCAGAGACCTGGTCCTTCTCCACATAGAAAGGGAGGGCTGGAGATGCTGGTTCCCTTCTGAAGGGAACAAGGCTGTGCTATACGGACTGCAGGCCCTGATCCTGAGCTCTCTGGGGTCAGTGGAAGGATGGCGGTGGAAGCAGCTCCCAGGCAGTGCTGGCTGCTTGCTCATGGACAGATTGCTGTGAACTTCACTGACAGCAAAAGTAACTTCCAAGTGCCACAGTAGAAAGAGCAAGAAACAGTAAGTTGCTTAGCAAGCAGAGGCGATGATCATCCAAAATTCATTAAGCTATTTTTCACATTGTTTTTTTTCTAAAAGAAAAATTTCAGTACATTTTTTTTTCATTTTTAATCATCATTTTAATTAATCACCTGAGACCAACAAACAAGTAACAATTGTTGCCATTGCTGCTAGTTAGTTTTTAAGCAGTTCTGTCACAAGGATTTTTTTTATACAATAATTTCATGCTGACTTCTATGAGTTTGCAAATCTTGTTTGTTGAGGCAGTGAAATACTATGGAAATTATCAGAGGACAGCAGAGGACTATGGACAGCATCAGAGATTTTTGTTAGATAGTTTAGGTTAATATTTTGGTCTGGACTTTGGCTCCATGGGAAACAGCCATTCTCTTTCTCTATAGAGACTCACATAGCTGAAGCTGCTCTCTGACTGAGCTTTCATTATCATATGAACTTAATTATTAACTTTTTTTTTTAACACCTGTCATCTTCTTCTTCCCCTACAAGCCTGATTGCTACCTTCACCTCCATCTCCGCTGGGCAGACAATCCATATGTGTCAGGAACAGTCCATACAAAGGATACTGCACCAGGGCTCATCATGGGGGCAGGTAAATGCATGAAATTATTTTGTAAGAGCTGGAATGTGGCAGGAGTTTTTTGCGTAGATCCAGTCTTTTGGATTGTAGCATTTATAGAGCTACAAACGTTAACAAAATTAGGCTTTCCCTGCAGAATATTCCTTTGTGGCATCCCTTTATCAAGCAATTTAGTAAAAGTTGAAGTCCCAAGAGCTCTAGGACAGATCTATAACAGTTGCCTCTATACATTATGCTTCTCTCAGCTGTGTAGTATCTCCTTCCCTATAAGTGCAGTATGAAGCAGTGATGGAGGCTGAAGGACTTGTCCTGCACTGTTTTTCTGTGGAAGGGAAAAGCCTTAACATCTCCTCCAGCGTGAATAATAGCACAGCAAATCCAATAAATTAATCTAAACAGTGGCTAAGCCTTTGTTCTTGAAGCTTACATAGAGATAGTTTGTCTTGTAATATTTGTTAATACCTTTCCACCTAAAGAGAGATGAAGTGACTGAGGCAAATGTGTCTTGGTGCTGGGAACAATGCTGGTTGTGTTTGCTTCGTTATAACATACATATTGTACCATGTTACTGTGAAGTGGAATTTAATATTCCAATGGAATTTCTTTTATTGACTACTCATCACAAAAAAAATTCACAAGTCTGTTTTACTTTGTACCCTTGTAGTTCATCTATTTATTTCTTTTGATTTTCTATTTCTTTGTTTCAAAAGTCTTGAAATGCTAACTGTTATAAGAGCTTTTTAAATCACATTATTTTAGTCTTATGTTCTAGATTATGTTTAGGTGAAATACACAAGTGTACTACTTATCTTTTCCTACAAATATATGTTTTTAATCAATAACTGTTTTTACCTTAGCTTATAATAGTGTCTTATAAAAAGGTTTCTAAATTGAAAATTTCCTAAGAATTTCAAGACAAGCATATTTGCTGTTGAATGAGAATGACAGCTCCTATTACTTTAACTGAAGATTTCAAGTGTTCCCTTAGTGTAAATGGAGTTCAAAATATTTTACTGGAGGCAGACCTACCTGGGGAAATGCTGCTATGTTTTTAGTGACAAGAATGAGACTAAGAATTTATACAGTGCCTTTGTAGTTACATTTCTGGGAAGTATCTAAGTAGGTGTTTAATTCACATTTAATATATTCCAATAATTCAGAAAATAACTTTCTTCTCAAGGATTTTCTTTTTACATAAAGGTACTCCTATTCTAATGTAGGTTCTTACTTGTAGCCTTATTATATTGAACCTGCACACTTTTTACTAGCATATTAAGCAGTAGTTTGATTAATGAGTCTGTTATTTCCACTTCTTTTTTCTCTGTCCTTGCATTATAATCTGATGTAGTAAACTGATAGTTTTTGAGATCTTGTTTTTTTTTCATTCGGCTGGGTTTTGTGTGTATTTTTGAAGTGCACAGTCCTGAGATATCAGGGATGGCAGGTTGGAGAAGAATACTTTGCCCTTAATTCCTTCCTAGAGTGCATTTCCTAGAAAAAAAGACATGAGGAGTGGCTGAGGGAACTGGGATTTACTCTGGAGAAAAAGGAGGCTGTGGGGAGACCTTACCGCTCTCTACAACTACCTGAAAGACAGTTGCAGTGGACAGTGTGACGGTCTCTTTTCAGAGGTGTTAAGTGATGGGATGTGAGGAAATGGCCTCAAGTTGCACCAGGGGAGGTTTAGATTAGATGTCAGGAAGAGTTTGTTCATGGAAGGGGTGGTTAGATGCTGCAACAAGCTGCAGAAGGAAGTAATGGAGTCCCCGTCCCTGGAGGTATTTAAGAGATGTGTGGATGTGCTGTTTTGGGACATGGCTTAGTGGTGGGCTTGGTAGTGTTAGGTTGATGGCTGGACTTGAGGATCTTAAAGGTCTTTTCAAACCTAAATGATTTTATGATTCTGTGACATTATATCACTGTGACTTTGTTTTAGCATATCTGGTAGGTAAACTTACCAACAGCTTTCTTCAACATAAGGAAATGTTCTTTCTAATGTCATCCAGATATCATTAAGAACTAGACTGATTTGTTAAATTTGACTTGATTGTTGAGCAACCTCTAACAGAATTGAAATGGTAGAGGTACCACCACTCATAGCAGCTGGCTAAAAAGATGGGAAGAACGGTGTGAAAGTACAAAAAATATTTCCAGGAATAGGGCAGTACATCCTCTCTCTGGTAAAAGGTCATGTAGTTGTAAACAGAGCAGAAGGACTTCTTAAAAATATCAAAGAGAAGCTGCATGCCCCTTGTAAACAGATGACCTGTCTCAGCTCAGATTTTGACTTGCATTTGTATTATTTGGATGCTCAGATCATCTAGATTCAGTGCACATCTTCAGTCTTATCTGGAAAACCTGATATTCTTGTAAACTTACCTTCTTATCAGAAATATTTTATATACAACGAGCTTGTATTTCTTCTGGACTGATTCTCAACATTGATAATCACATGCAAATCAACAGAAGTACTAGTTTCTTAGCACATACAGAAATCAGATTATTTGGGCCACATCACACACTGTTGCAATTTTACTGTTAGATTTAGTGAGAGCACATCATCTGGAAATGGCAGATGAGAATGAAGATCCAGGAATGTCAGTTGATCACAGTGTGACTACAAACCATGAGTGTGTTGTGCTGTGGAAGAGGGAAATGTATTCTGAGGGTGAAGTAGGTAAATAATTGCCAACAGAGAGAGGGAAATATTAATACTCCGGCAAAATACTGTACTAATAACAGCATGTACAACTCTGATAATCAATTTTCAGGACCAATGAGCAGGTGCTAAGGACTACTTGGCAGTTGATGGAAATAGAGGTTCTATTTACATGGAGATTCTCATTAGCTGAGAAAAATAAAGGCTGGTAAAGAATCTGATTTTTCTTGAAAGTGTAACCATGGGGTAGAAACAAATGTCCGTAAAGAGATGCTTAATGTATGATGTAAACAACTGGATAAGAACTGGAAATCAGAGAAAGTTTCTAACCATAAGAGCAGTGAAACTGCTTCTCTCAGTAAGAGCAGTGCGGTTACTAATCAAAAGGCCAAGCCAAAATAATAATGATAACAACAATAATAACAATAATAATAAAATCCTTTAAAATGGAGTTGGGTACATTATAGAAACATTATATAACACGCTTGTAACAGTTGAAAACCTGACCCTTGACTTGTGGATAGATTTGATACTATGCTTGAAAATCAGAGCACAGAGACTACTGAATATTGTTTTAACTTAAAAGAATAATTAAGTGGCAAACAGCATTAAAGCCTTGAGCATTTGGGAAAAATGCAATAATATGATGTTAAAATTGCACCTTTTCAAACTCACATTTACAAGTGAAAATTGCACTCTATTAAAGTTGCATAAATAGTTATGAGGTATGTATATTTGTAGCTTATAAATATATATCTAAATTGTGCAGACTAATATTAAACTTTATAGCTGCATTTTAAAGTGTTCTTTCAAATAACTGGCTTGCTCCCTTTAAGAAATGTAATAGGATTTCACACTTACATTTGATTTCTGTGCATTTTAATCTTGGCAGCAGCTTTTTTTTTTATTTCACAGCATCAGCTATGAAATGTGTGTCAATTGACGTGTAAATTTTTACTATAAACTTGTGAAAGACTTTCCTATGAAAAATGTTTAGAGAAGTGTAGATTTTTCAGGTGCTAGTTTACTATAATTCTCTGCTTAGCCTCCAATCCAGATGGCAAGTCAAGCAAACAGTAAATTTTGCACTTTTGTGTGAATTCAGGAAGTGATGGAAAGTTCAGTTTACTTTTTGTCGTGTCTGGCCCAAATACATTGCATGCATCGTGATAAATTTATATAGTTTTTCACCAAAGTAGCATACCGAGCTGCCACTACAAAAAGGATGAGATAACAGGGAGATGACAGAGCACTTCCTAGTGCTCTTCGCAGTGAAGATCCTGCAATTCCTAAAGATTTTTCTCATGTCAACATGTCCCTTGACTTTGTGTGAATCACTCTCTCAGCTAAACACTACTTCAGTTTGTCAAGCAAAAACAGCCTATCTGGGACATTGAAACACAAATTGGTCACATGCTTGTTCTACACTGACTGGTAGTTTACAAACTATGAATTTTTAGCTTGTTCATTGGCTAAAGAGATGCTATGGATGTATTGATTACCAGGCAATGCAGGTAAGGTGCATTCCTCTTTTTGGTGCAGGTATCTGTCTGTATGTTAAATTTAAACATCTGGAAAATATTTTCCGTATTTGAAGGATTATCAAAGTGTTGCATGTGGGGATTATTTCTTCTCAGAGTAAGCATGTCTAAAATCACATAAAAAATATGGGTAAATGCAGTGATAAGTAGTGGTTAGAACACATAAATCAGTAGTAAATTTTAAATGAAGTTAATCTCCTATATTTCTGTGACCCAGCAGGAACCTGCCAAAATGCCTGAGCAATGAAAAACTCTAATTAGCTAACTCTTTTGAGGTCTGCATATGTTTTCACAACTATACCACAATTCCAGAGAGTTTAGCTGTCCACTGGCCATCATTAAAATGCATTATTTTCTTTCAGAAATCAGATCACTGCCAACTGCTAATCTGACGTGCAAAATTATGAGTAGCTTAGATAAATATGTGGGACAGTAGTTGGTGCCCCTGTAGCCTAACTTGCAGGCCTGCCACCCCTGCAGGGATGGAATGTGATTTTACCCATTTACCTTACCTAATCCTTTATTCAGGAAAGGTAAAGGGAAAGCATAGGCGTGAAGATTTACTATATCCCAAAGCACAGTTTGAAAAGGTCTTTAAGAATGCAAAGAAAGGTTTTTTAAGAATGCAAATAGCAGAGATGAAAGAAGACTGTTTAATCAAAAAAAAAAAAATCTGAAATTCTTAGCAAAATGTTTCCTTGTGTTTCCTAAATTCAGCAAACAATTTGTCAGAACATAACAGCAGAGCCATACTGGTTCACACCAAGAGTCTCTAGCACAATATCCTGGCTCTGTTGGCAGCAAAAGCTTTTGGGGAGGTAGTTAAGAATGGTGAAAGTGTGTATTGTAACCCGGCCCTGATTTGGGAGAAAGCACACACACAGGAATGTTTCTGATAAGTTGTATGGAAAAAAAATCTACCATGGTTAGGTTCCCTCACCTACACAACGCACTGAAACTGTCATACTTTGGCTTTTCACCCTCAGACACATCCATCACGACCAGGGTCGTGCTATGACACATCCTCAGTTTCATGACACAAGAACCCCATTTTCATGGCCTATAACATAACCCTCATGTTCTTTTAGGTAATTAGAACCCCTCAAAAAAAAAAAAAAAAAAAGAACAAAACAGCAACAACAACAAAGCAAAAAATCCTCACACACACACACAAAAAAAATCTACTGTGGCAGTACCACCTGGTGAGACCTTGGGCTGTGTTATACGCTGTGAACATGGGTGAGTGATGCCAGCTGGCCTCAGGGCTGCAGGATCATCTCTGTCCTTCCCTTATTTTAATGTATGTATGTAGTTTGCAATAATGCCACCTGGTCATTAGGAATAAAAGATGAGGCAATACATTGAAAATTGAATAAGAAATGAAGAAAGCAAAGTTGAAACACAGTCTCAGTAATTGAAGGGTCATCTTTTCTATTTTGTCATTTAGCTGCAGAAAGGACAAAATAACCCAGGTTTGAGAAGGTTCTGTACCACAGGTGAAAGTTTTAAGACTAGGTGGCAAAATACTGTGTTGTGTGTCGGAGGATTTTTCAGGCCATTTAGATCATCAAAAAAATATGTTAGAATGATACCGATCACAACTCTGGCTAACATAGTCTGAAGCTGGTTACCTACACAAGATGCAGGACCTTTTCCAGTATGAAGCTGAATTGCGTTCAGTATATTATTACGTTTACTTGTTACCACAGATGGATTTTGAGATCTAACACAGACCCAATAAAATGATAAAAGGTTTCCATATTGTAGTGGCACATCTGAAGAGTTACTTTGGACTTTTACAGCTATAGGAAAGATTTTGGAATGATTCACTGATATTTGTGGATTGCGTTACTGTCAGAACACATCAGTGTGTGGCGGGTAGCAGAGTGGTACTTATGAACTGCTCTTTTTGGGGTAAGACATTTAAAGTCTTTGAATTGTTGGCTTTTAGTCTTAGGGCTGAGTATAATTTGGCTATTTCTCACCTTCTGCATCGCTTGATTGTGATGTCAGTTGTGCACATGTGTTACTGGCTGCCACACTTATAGTTCGTAATTCCACTCAGATACAGCACGGAAACTTTTAGGATGTTTCAGCTGTGTTTTCTGAGTGCTTGTATGACTTTGCAGTCATTTGTTTGCAATGTTGTTAATGTCAGGATTTTTTTTTTTTGTTTGAAGTGAATTGGAGCTGTTGCAGAGGAGTTTATGGGGTGTTATTATGTATGCTTTGTCTAGTTAGCAGGTTTAATTCAGTAATGTGACACTGTGAGGTAGCTAGAGCCTTGAAGTTAAAATGTGCACTCAAAAATAACAATCTGCTGTATCTTTGAAGTTACATTTTACTAGAATATAGAAAAATAGAATAGAAAATAGAGTAGAATATAGAAAAAAAAGTTAAACCAATGTAACTATTTAAATACAGAACTCTTAGCTCTTTCGTGACATAGATTAAATAGAAAGATTTGAAAACAAAACTGTGGTGAGTCCACTTTTTTTTTTTTTTGAAGGACTTGTCTCCATTTGTGATGCAGGTTTCCTGCTTGCTGTTTCTCCTGTTTTTTCCTTCCCAGTCCACAGAGACTGTTTTTCAACAAGTACCCATATATAGTTACCAAATAGCAAACTGCAAATAAATTGAAAAGAGTTTTCTTATATGCTTGCAGACTTGACTTTATAAAGTTTGCAAAATTAATGGAATCACTTCTAAAAAAAATCTGGAGGTAGTAGAAATTACAGCCTTAATTAATGCACAGAGCATTATTACATCAGCAATCAGAAGTCCTTGCAGGCATCACCTCTGTTTTTTTGTTTGTTTGTCTTTTTGTTTTGTTTTTTTAACCCTTGAACTGGGGATGGACTACTTTCAAAGGTCAAAGAGCAGTGCCTTTTCCCAAAGCAGTACACCAGCCTCCATGCCAAGTTTGTCATCAGTTGTGTTTTTTGACAGAATGGCATTTCTCTGTAAGTACAACTGAGTCCAACGTCTTTTATTCATTTACCAAGAAAAGACAATACAGGTAAAAACAAAGCTAGGAGAAGTCAGATCTGTCTTGTTACAGAGCTGCAATTACAAAGCTTTTGCTAATATCTTTGTCATTAGCATATCAGCTGGATGTAAAAGGCTTTCTAATGAAGCAGAAGTTGATGATGTTTAGTTTACAGACTAATTCTCCATTAGCTAAGGCAATTTACCACTGCACTTTTTAAGGTGCATCTCCATATCACTTCTCAAAATAAAGATCGACTCATGTAAGTAGAGTTCAGTAAAAGGTAAGACAGAATAATTGGCATTTATCCAAGAGCAAAACTAACAATGCAATCATTAAAAGGTATCTCTGCAAAGAAAGGTGTAGACTGAAAGAAATACTTTGCATCCTAGCAAGAAAATAAATATTTTGATCCCCAGCTATCCCAAAGAAAAAATTCTGTAATTGCAGAATCACAAGCATTTACAGGAACATATGCCAGTGAAAACTGTATAACGAAAGTAAGAATAGCAATGAAAATGAGAATATCAAAAGAGTAAAGAAATATATATTTTGTTTAAACAGCAGACCAAATCTCTCTTCCCTTCCTACAAATCCTGAGAAGATGTTTTCTCATTCACACCTCCTTCTAGTGGCCAGACTGATCTTTGCTACACAAAACTGATGGAATCTGGTCCTACTTCCCTATAAGAGCTTCAAGGCTCAGGAAAATCAGATCAACCTTCCTGATCTTTGCTGACATGGGTTTTTAAGGTTCAAAGTGATGATAAAGTGAAAATGGCTATAAACCAAATAGTTTTATATAAACTTAAAATTTGGGAGGAAATATAACTGAACTCAAAGGTGAAGCTTTCATTTTGCATCTGTATCATTTGATAATATTCAGGACTTAACAATGTTTAATTGTTTTTTTTGTTTGTTTGTTTGTTTTGTTTTGTTTTTTTCTTATACTGGAAGTTCTGCCTGCATGAAATGTGTTTGCAACTTACTGTCATTTCCATCACTGGGGTTTCATTTTGAATGCTGGTATCATGGGGCCTTTCTTAAATCTAGACAGCCTTATGTGAAAGCAATAACTTTGTTGTGAAGCCAACTGATTGCTCTTACTAGCCCAGCTACATGGACCACGTTGGTAGAGACAGCTGTGGGAAGGTGAGATCTCCTGGTAAGGCCCCATGGCCTCGTTGCTGATGTGGTGCTAGGCCATTTTTGAAGACAGTGATTTTTTCAGGCAAGAAATAGGGGCTGTTTACTCCACAATTACCTGCTTCGTTTTCTTTTTCCTTCTGGCTTGGTACAACTGCTGTCACATCCAGTAGCAGCCATGAGGGTCATCTCTGCACTTTGAGTCTAAGTTGGTTTTGGCACATTTTTAATCTTACTGGTCTTATCATAGAATTGTAGAAGGGCTAAAGTTGGAAGGGACCTTAAAGATCATCTAGTTCCAACCCCCTGCCATAGGCAGGAATACCACCCACTAGATCAGGTTGCTAAGGGCCTCATCTAACCCAGCCTTCAACGCCTCCAGGGATGGGGTAACCACAGCTTCTGTTCCAGTTCCTCACCACCCTCTGAGTGAAGAATTTCTTCTTAATCTCTAATCTAAGTCTCCCCTCTTTTAGTTTAAAACCATTCCCCCTTATCCTGTCATTATCTGATTGAGCATTATCTGATTGAGCTCCTTCTTTTTTATATGCCCCCATTAAGTACTGAAAAGCTGCAATATATATATATTCATTATATATATATATACGCTTCATCCATACAAGCCTGGCTCTTAGATGAGTATTCAGTCCCCATCACCTTCATTCATACTATACCGACCTTATCAAATCTCCTAATGGCTTACAGGAACAGGGTTTTATTTTCAAATTGACACAACCAACTAAATCTGTGCTGAACCACTCAATAAATTGAGGGCATGGAGTTAGTTGGGAAGAGGAAAAAGCAAGAAGGATCTTCTGAAACAGTTGATGCAGTTGAAGGAAATGAACAACCTCCTATAAATTCGCTGATCCTACTTAAAAAGTAGCATAATCTTATCTAGGCTGTATGCATGGTTAAATAATGTAGTTAAACTTTTAAGTAATGAAACACATGCAGTCTTGATGGTCTAAATAGAGTGTGTATTTTGAGCAGTAAGCAGAGTCATTCCTCTCTGGAACCTTTCAGCACTAATGACTACACTCTGTCAAGACAGATCTGTTTTGGTGGTAAAAACAGCTATTTATGTAACACAAATGAAATTTCATACTGCTAATCTAATCTCAAGTGTTTTGCTTCCTCATCTCTTCTGCTTAAGAGAATCTGATAACTTTTGCCTTTCTTTTTACTGCAAAAGAACGCAAACCATATATTTAAGTCAAAATCCCCTGAAGGACATCATTTAGAAGGAATAGCATGCACTACAACTGTCTGGTGATTCAATAGTTTGCCGTTTGAAACAAAAAATGTTAAAAGATGGAGATCTTGCTATTTGGGATTGCATCTTCTAAGATCTTGTTTCACAAGCTCATTTTAAGACTTTTGTTTGCTAGCTGCTGCTCTTCAGTGCTATTTTTAAAAATATTCCATAGCTTCCTGGTGAATAATTAGGTAAATTAAGTAATTCTGCTTGAGACTTGCATTTACAGAGCCTTTCAGATCCCAACCCCCCTCTTTTCAGTGTTACATACTTATCCTGATTCTGATTTTTTTCTACCATTCCATAAAGTCTTGCAGAAAACATTTTTTATTTTAACAATTCAGTATGAATAATTTTACATAATGTGATTAAGGTATGGCTTCTGAGTTGATGTGCATTTCATACTTGCATCTTAAATACGTGTTCTTTTACCAATTTTTTAAGCATGCAAGAACAAAACTAAAATGTTATTTTGGCCTGTATTTTAGTACAGTTAAACTTCATTGGTCCCACCTATAGACATCTAGCACTGTTAAAAAAAAAAAAAAGTTAAAAAGGTGCGCATATGTTTTTAAGAGGCTCTAGCAATCATCTAAGTTTAATTCTTACTCTGACTAGTGTCAGAATGGGATCCAATCTCTCTTGCTAACTGGGTGGCACCCTTGTTTCCTTCTCTTTTGTGACAGGTAACCTGGGGTCACAGCTGGTTGAGTATAAAGAAGAAATGTACATCACATCTGACTGTGGGAACACGTGGCGTCAGGTAGGAAACAGAAACAGTCAAAGGCAACTGGAAATATTTTTAATTTAACCAATATGATGTATTTTGTAATGATTAACTTATTTTCATACACCCACTCTTTTGAGGTAGGTGGCTATTATTATTCCCCTTTCGCTTGGAAACTGAGAGATTAAGGAGGTGATTTACAAAGACTCAAATTGGTTAGGCTGTCAGGTTCTGCTGAAACAAATATTTTGGTCTCTTTACAGAGCTTGCAAATATATTGCATAAGAAACGTGCAGTCCATTTAGGTTTTTTAATAGTTTCAGTAATCTTCCTATGCTAATGATGAAGTTGACTTGGCTAAATCTTGCAGTACAAATATTCCAAGCTGAAAGACGTGGTTTAGGTAGAAAGGGAAAAATTCTACTTCACAGTTAAAAAATGGTATTTAAGCTTAAACTTTGTTCTCCACTGAAAATGAAAAAGCAAAAAGAGATTGAAAAGAACAATAAACCTTTTAATGTCTTTTAGTATGATTTAATCAGTTATAGGACTACAATCATTAAAGTATTAAAAAAAAACAAACAACAAAAAACACAGTCTTGTAGTAGTTGAAATGGCATTTGATTTTTGGATGTCTTATGCTTCCAGTGCTTAGCGTTGATTTAAGCATTGTACCTTTGTTATTCATTTTATCTTAAATTGCTCTGTCTCAGCAATGATTAATCATTGGGATATTTTCTTTTTGAGTGTAAATATCAACAACAGTAATGATCATAAGGCATGATCAAGTTCTCTAAACTACTTCTGATGTATATTCAGAAAAAGAAGGAAAAAAAGCCCTCAAAGCTCCAAAGTGTGCATCAAAAAGTCATTTGATTTCTGTTAAAGTGGTGTTTTAGTGTTCAGCTGAATTAAAATTCAGTCGTGTTATAATCTAAGTACAAGTAAGTGTGAAAATGCTCTCACTAGTGTTGTTGAGATAAAAAGAGCAAAATACAGACATTTTCTTATATTGCTGTTGCAGGGTGCCATTAATACTCCACAGAAGGGCTTTTTAAAAGAAATATATTATTTTTGTCGTGATAATGTCCTTCGAGTTTTAAAAGATGAGAGTTCATGCCAAAATCTTTCTTGTATTCTAGCAGATGATAAAGAGGTGGTTAAATGCAAAAGCCTTCCAGGATTTACAGCCTGTACTATGTTATCTAATACTTAACAGAGGTCTCTCTAATATTTTACCATCACCATTTTCCAGAGTTCTGTAGTCTTGATGGGGTGAAAAACAAGACAGAAAGAGAAAAAATGATCAATTTTGTATTTTTGCTGCTTTTATTTGTGAGGCACTCAGGCAAATGATCTGTGATGGAACTTGACCTTAAGATAACCGATCAAGCTGTAAAACCAGCAACAAACTGATCCTCATTATGACAGTCAAAATGAAAAACACCATTGCTTGCTTGATTTTAATTAAAGCTGCTATGAAACCTTTGAAAGAGCTTACTCAATATTTGTGATCAAAATAAAAATTTAGATTCAAGTGAAATGATATGGGAATTATTTAGAGAGTAAATTACAGGTCTCCTGTGCTGGCAAAAGGAGAGCAAAGCTCATGTGTTGTTACAATTCCGAAGGAGGTTTTAAGTCACTGGCTTAGAAACCTTGCGGCTGTGGTTGGTGAGTGCCCAGCACCTTTTTCACGCTCCACACATGACATTGCAGAGCTGTCTGCAAACTCTACTAGAAGAAAAGCTATATGTGTTTGTGTAGAGTGAAAGAGCAACATAGAAAAGTAAATATAAAGAACCTAGGAGAAAAGGCAGTTCAAGGAATTAAATAAAAGCTTTCCTGAAGTCATAGCAATATTGGCACTGAGACTTATAGGAATATAGGACAGGGAGGAAGGTCAAAGATTGTGTAATCCTACCACCTGCTCTGAAGCAACATCAAACGTACCAGGAACATCTTTAACAGAGATTTGCCAGATCTATTTGTTAAACCTTCACTGTAGAAGATTCTGTAGTCTACCTATGTGCTGTTTCACTGTTCTTCATAGATTTTTCTGAATATTTAGCATAAGCTGCTTTTTGTGCTGCTTTGCATATCCTTGTTTTTTGTGGTTGTTCTTGCAGTTTCATAAATTATGCAAGGTAAGCTGATTTATTCCTGTCTTTGGAGAGCAGTGGTTTCCTGTCAGCTTTAAATAACCTTTCAGATGTTGAAAGGCAATTATGTCTACCCATAGCATAGGTTGTTGATGGTTGGTTTTTTTTGTTTGTTTGTTTGTTTTTTCCTCTCCCCTCTGGAAGAAAAGCCCTCTCAAATCCACCAATTTTCCTAATGGATCTAGTTTCTAAACTGCTTTTCCCCTTTGTTGCTCATCAGCTGGACTATCTAATACGACGGCTCTCCCTGAAGCATGGTAAAACCGGATGCAAAATTACAAATTTTATCATTACTAAACAGAATTAAATGCCTGCCCTTGCTGTCTTAGCATTTCTGTCACCTTATTTCAGAAGATCTCTCTTTTTTGCACTAGCATCATATTGTTGACTCAGATTCAGTCTGTGATTTGTAACAGGGACCAGTCCCTGAGTTACTGAATTTGTAGTGCATCCCTAGGTTAAAGAACATCTATTCATCATTTTTCTTCAATTTCTTAACTGATTTTATACACTTGGAATGATTTCAACTCAACCTGTATTTCCATAGCTTGTGTATGGTAATATTACATGAGAATTCAGGAAGACTTACTATGAGTCCCATTCATGGCAGGATGTATAGCTAGCGTTGATAGGCAGAAATAAAAATACCCTGTGGTGGTTTTACTCGGGTGGGCAGCCGAGCTCCACCGCAACTGCTCTCTCACTCCCCCTCCTGAAAGAGGAACAGGGAGTAAATACGATGAAAAGGGCTCAAGGTTTGAGATAAGGATGAGGAGATTGCACAGTAATTACCGTGAATGGCAAAACAGATTCAGCATAGGGAGATAGTAAGATTTATTGCCTATTAGTAACAAGGTAGAGAAATGAGAAACAAAGGAAAGAAACCAAAAGCACCTTCCCCCCCATCCACCCTCTTCCACCTCCTCCCCCTGAGCGGCGCAGGGGAATGAAGGAATGGGGGTTATGGTCAGTCTATAGCGCTTCTTCGCCGCCGCTCCTTCTCGGTCACTCTCGTCCCCTGTGCTGTGGGGACCCTCCCACGGGATGCAGGCCTTGCTGAACTGATCTGGCATGGGCTGCCCACAGGCAGCAGCTCTTCAACAACTGCTCCAGATGTGGGTCCGTACCACGGGGTCCATCCCTCAGGAGCGAACTGCTCCAACCTGGATCCCCCACGGGCAGCAGCTCCTGCCAGGTCACCTGCTGCTGCGTGGTCTCCTCTCCACGGGCTACAGGTCCGGCCCGGAATCTGCTCCAGCAGGGGTCTTCCACAGGCCACAGCCTCCGTCGGTGCAGGTCCACCTGCTCCACCGTGGTCTCCTCCACGAGCTGCAGCGTGGAACCCTGCTCCACCGTGGTACTCCATGGGCTGCAGGGGGACTGCCTGCTTCACCATGGTCCTCACCACAGGCCGCAGGGGACTTCTGCTCCGGTGCCTGGAGCACCTCTCCCCCTCCTTCTTCACTGACCTTGGCGCCTGCAAGGCTGTTCCTCACTCCTCTCACTCTCCCAGCTGCTGTGTGTGGCACAACATTGTTTTTTTTTTTTTTTGTTTTGTTTTTTCCCCTGTCTTAAATATGCTCTCACAGAGGTACAAAACAACATCGCTTATTGGCTCAGCTCTGGTCAGCAGTGGGGCCCTTACCAAACATGGGGCAGCTTCTAGATCCTTCTCACAGAAGCCACCCCTATGGCCCCCTGCTACCAAAACCTTGCCACGTAAACCCACTACAAAACAAGAGTTTTGTAAAATTAAGTAAATATTTTTCATAAACAGAAAAAAAAAAAATTCTCATAAGCAACAATACAACTTGGGTTGGTTCCAATTGTTCTGCCTTTCTGTTGCATGATGCCTGAGTTGTTTATTAACATCTTTTGAAACCACTTTTGTGTTGAAAACGCTATTGCTTTACTGTATAACATTTTATAGCAAAATGAAATTTGTGATGGTGTACTGTACAACATGGCACTGTAAACAGCAGAGTTTTAGGAGCTGATTGACAAGTAGCTTAAATGTCCATGCAGTGCCAGTGATCTGGATTGTATGTGAGAAGAGGCAACCCCAACCTTGACATTATGAACTACGTGGGCTTAGATCATCTTAAGTGAACCATGAAGATGTAGCCTAAGGTGAACTCATGGGATAGATATGTCTATTTGGAAGATTTCTCTGTCTATTATACCAGCAAAACAATATCGTAAAATGTGTTAATGATAGTGAGTGAGATAGATAAATAAATCTTGCATCCTGGGAGAAATGGACCATCTTTGAACACATTTTCAGAACATACAGGTTTTAAACATTGTTTTTCCCTATGGGACCTGTTTTTTCAGTCCTGATTTATGAGATTTTATGATGCTCTGCTAAATGTTAAGAATGACCTTATGTATAATATGAGTACGTTTTATTTATTTTTTTTAAAGAAAATTTCTGTTGACATTATGGCTGCCACTGCTATTTCAACTGCATGTGTTAACAACGTTTTGTTTGAAATAGGGCAGAGTAAGAGTGGCTTTCGGAAGAAATTGAAAAGTGAGCCCATATGGAACCTAATGAGGTTCGACAAGTCTAAGTGCAAGGTCCTGCACCTGGGTTGAGGCAATCCCAGACATGAGTACAGAATGGGTGGAACTCTTTGGGAACAGCCCTGCAGAGAAGGACTTGGGGGTTCTGGTGGTTGAAAAGCTTGACATGAGCTAGCAGTGCATGCTTGCAGCCCAGAAGGCCAACTGCGTCCTGGGCTGCATCAACAGAGGGGTGGCCCACAGGGGAGGGAGGGGATTGTGCCCATCTGCTCTGCCCTTGTGAGGCCCCACCTGGAGTGATGAAGCCAGGTCTGGGGCCCCCAGCACAAGAAGGATGTGGGGCTGTTAAGAGTGGGTCCAGAGGGCCACAAAGATGATCAGAGTGCTGGAGCACCTCTCCTGTGATGAAAGGCTGAGAGAGCTGGGTGTATTCAGCCTGGAAAAGAGAAGGCTCTGGGGAGACCTTATTGCAGCTTTTCAGTACTTAAAGGGGGCTTAAAAAAAAAAAGAAAAAAAAAGATGGAGAACAACTTTTTCCTTGGGCAGACAATGAGAGGACAGGGGGAATGGTTTTAAACTAAAAGAGGGGAGATTTAGATTTGAGGTTAGGAGGAAATTCTTCACTCAGAGGGTGGTGAGGCACTGGAACACGTTGCCCAGAGAAGCTGTGGATGCCCCATCCCTGGAGGTTCAAGGCCAGGTTGGATGAGGCCCTGGGCAGCCTGATCTAGTGGGTGGCATCCCTGCCCATGGCAGGGGGTTGGAACTAGGTGATCTTTAAGGTCCCTTCCAACCTGAGCCATTCTATGATTCTATAAAGAAATGGCTTAAATAAAAGACAAGAACAAAAAAACTTTCATGGTGGATCTGCTGCGGAAGTATCTAGTGGAACCACAAAATGCTCTATTAACCTACTAAGGTGACAAAGAAAGTCTATTGTGTGTCTAGAAACTGAATCTATATCCCGATCTCCAGTCCACTGCTTCATAATCTTTTTGTATCAAAGTAATTTGGAATGTATTTGTTTAAGCAAGATTAGGTGTTTGTGTTTTTTGTTTGTTTGTTTTTCCTGCAGACATCTTAAAAATGAGATGAAAATGACTTCAGGTGTTTTGGATTACCTTTGAAACTTAGACATCTCAGAGTAAAATTGTGTGAAATAATTTTTTCTTGGATCATTTAAACGTGTTTCCTTTATTTCATGGAGATCTCTTAATTTCTCCCAGTTGATAACGTGGCCTGAAATAGCTGCTGAAGTTGTTACAGTAGACACAGGAACAAACAGAGAGAGCAGAGGGAGATAAAAGACATTGACTTTATGACATAAAGTTCTCAAAAAAATCAGAGAAGGAAAGATGTAGAAATAGATTATAATAATCAAGTTCTGTAGTGGCTGGCTACTTGTAAGGGTCATAATACATATATTACCTGACTTCAGTTAGTGGAGAGGCATAGGACAGAATTCATGGCTGACTGTGAATATGCATATCACTTATTCCTGGATTTTGACTTCAGCTCTGATACCAGGACCATCTTTGCATAAACCCTTTTGTCCTGGTTTTGGCTGGTATAGAGTTAATTTTCTTCCTAGCTGGTATTGTGCTGTGTTTTGGATTTAGGATGGGAATAATGCTGATAACACAGTTGTGTTTTAGTTGTTGCTGAGCAGTACTTACACTATCTCAAAGATGTTTCAGTTTATGCTGCCCTGTCAGCAAGGAGGCTGGGGGTGCACAAGGAGCTGGGAGGAGACAGAACCAGGACAACTGTCCCAGGCTGACCAAAGGGATGTTCCAGACCATATGGCATCATGCTAAACAAACAGGAAAAAAAAAAATGGGGGGCCACTGCTCAGGGACGGGCTGGGCATCAGTCAGCAGGTGATGAACAATTGCATTGTGTATCACTTTCTTTGTATTTTCTTTTCTTCTTCTTATTATTATTTATTATTTTCCCTTTCTTTTCTTTCCTATTAAACTGTCTTTATCTCAACCTATGAGTTTTTACCTTTTTTGCTGTTTCTATCCCCAATTCTACTGGGGTTTGGAAGGAGCATGAGCTGCATGGTGCTCAGCTGCCTGCTGGGTTAAACCACAACATCTTTGCAAACTGTTTGTCTTGGTTTTGGTTTTAGGTCTTGTTTTAAAAAGTAGAGATAAATATTTACTTCTGTACTGATCTCCACAAGCATGAATTTATTAATACACTTTGATTTGCTGAAGATGAAAGAATTTATACATTTTCTTTATAAAATGTTTGAAATGTGTGCAAGAAGAGCATGGTATAAACATGGTATTATTATGCCTGTAATGAGTCCGCTGTGCCTTGTAGTGTGCCATAGTTTACGTGGAAGTAGGGTAAAGCTGGCATACTGAAATGGTGCTCTAGGAATTGCAAACTGGGAAAACCTGATTTGGATGAAGTTGTGCAGATACCAGCTTCCATTATCTTCAGTATGAAGGTGAAGCTTTTGGAGACTTGATGTTCTGGTATTGCTATTTCATTTTGATTTAAGCAGGTGTTCAAACAAAGTTTAGAGGAGGATCAAAACTCTGCTTGCTTATCTGAGTCCAACTGATCTCATCCTTTTGAACTGCATCTAAAATTAATGTCTGCCTTTTACTGTATTCTCTTCTAAAATATGCAGCTGTGTGGAACAAGTAGACAGGACTGTAAATGCTTCATATTAGGGTTTTGCCAGTAAATTGGCAATACTGAAAAGCTGATCAGACACTTGAAGACCTAGGATTCCCGTAAAATATGCTCTTACTAGAGGAGAGGAAGACTGAATTCTGAACCCAAATTAAATGCTTGCTATTTTTGAAGTAATTGTGAATGTATTGTAAGATAAAGACTCCCCCCACTCCCCCGTTATTTCAGTCTTGCTGATAAACTCTCTAAATACAGCATTCAGTACTGTCAAAAAAAAAAAGAAGCATTTAGTGTTCTCTGTATTTTCTTATTCACAAGATAAAGTAGAGCTAACCTTTATGTTTTTCACCATTGTTTGTCAAAGTGTGTAGGAGGTTGTATGTTCATCTATTAACTGCTATGCATGTGTAGTAACTCGCATGTTATTACCTGCTCTTATGTTAAATGAACTTTCATAGACTAATAACACAAGTAAACCATATCTTAAAACTGATGTCAGATGTGGAAAACGGAGGATATTTACCTATTCATTTATTTTAGTACTGCTAATGGCCTCTAGAAAATGAATGAATAGAATTTAGGAGATTTTGAATACCATTACATCAATATTGCATATATTTTGGTTCAGAACTTAGAGCAGCCTCCATGTGAGATCACACAAAGTTTGAATTTAAATAAATCATTGACACTGGAAATGCAGAAAACATGCAAGCACCCATTATTTCAAGTTCTATGGAGCCTGAAGAACATGCAAGAAAGTCACAGACAGCAATAATTTTCATATTTTTCTTAGAATTAGATTACAAAGCATGTCATTTTACAAGATACACAGAATATGGCAAATACTGAAGTGAGGTGATAGGTCACTTGGTGATATATAATAGGAAGGAATGCAGAATGCACACTGCGAGAAATATAAGCTTGGGATAAAATCACTTTCGACAGTTTTATCTGACTGTGATTTGAACCTGAACGTTTTCTGATTCACCTGCTTAACTTTCTTTTCTGTTACAGCTGGGGAAGTATGAGTTAAACTGACTTTTATGTCCTTCTCAATTTGAAGTGTGGACATTATATAAGTCTTTTAACCCTGGTTTGCTCATACATTTTATTTCTGCTGTTTTGTGCGTTTGCTTAGTTGGCCTTTTTTCTATCTGACTTGTAGGTCTTTGAAGAAGAGCATCACATCTTGTACCTGGACCATGGCGGAGTTATCGTGGCTATCAAAGACACCTCCATCCCACTGAAAATCCTCAAGTAATCCTACAATCAGAGTAGAGTTACTGTGTATTCAGTGCCTCAGACAAAGCTCAGAGTTTAAGATGAACATTTCAATGTAATCATGTATGAAATGCAAGTGGAGTCAATTTGACATTAATTAAGTTGACAGAATTCAGGTGGATGTTTTCTTAAAGATTACTTTATGGTGCTGTTGGTACCATGACGTAATGCATTAATTATAACAAGATTTTCTTGCATCAGTGTAGATCTTTTTAGTTTGCTTAAAAAGCTAGCCTGGAACTCTGAAGTACAAGAATGATTAATACAGCCTGGAACTCTAAAGTACAACCATGTTCAACATGATTATTGTCTGCTACTTTTTTGCACCTATTGTGCATATGTGGCTTAGGTATCCAGTCAGAATAGTGCTTTCATACTGTAATAAAGCTCGTTTTTCAGTGATAATCCCTACACTAATATGATCATGGCTGTACACTTGGTTTGCTGGAGTGAAAGTCATCATTAACCTAGAATCCAAAGACCTGGAAGAAAAGTACACAAGACGAGAGAATTGGAGTCATAAACTCCGGGTGCAGAGACTATTTGAAATACATTTTGCTGATTATTCAGCACCTTTAAAAAAAAAAATGAAAAGGATAGTTATAGCTGTGAGGGGCCATCATCATGGTGCCTGCAGTTACTGCACCTCCCACGTGTTTTAGCAACTGGGCTGTTTTCCCTACTTATGTTTCACTGACCTCTGCTTAACAGGTCGCTAGCCTGGGGACTACTAGAAAGAATGGAGTGTAAATTACTGACTCTTGAACCTACAAAGCAGCAAGATTATTTGTTTGGCAGAACTTGTTTTTTATTTGCCTTAGAATTTCCACTGTTGTTACAAATTTATTATATACCTCCTAATAATGTGAGTCACTGGCACATTAATGAGATATACTACCCATGCAAACTGTCTTCTGCTGATTGTAAATCCAGGGCTTTAATAGTTACGAGATTTTTTTTTTTTTGAGTGTATGAATTCTGATTTATATAATACTTGTAAATGAAATCCATTTCTGCTTTTTTACAGGTTCAGCATAGACGAAGGCCAGACTTGGAGTACACATAATTTTACCAGCACTTCAGTCTTCGTAGACGGATTACTAAGTGAACCTGGAGATGAGACACTGGTCATGACGTAGGTTTCTGTTTTCACCTCTTTTTTCAGGACTCTCTCTTAATATGCACTTGAGCAGTTTTTAAATTGTGGATGTTTGAGATAGTCCTTGAGTCACTGGCTTTTGCTTCCTGCAGTTACACAGGCTCTTAGCGTGATCATGTCCAAATAGCAGCACTATGCAGCTTGTCTTTGAAGTTACCTGAGTGCAATATTTCAGATTGTAAAGATGAAGAGTTCTGTTTGTGTGAGATTTCACATAGTTGCAACCAGGTGTGGAATAGTAGGACTACAGACCTAAATCTGAGAAATATAGGTAAAAATAACTATAGCTTGCATTTTTCCTGTTTTCTACAGATTCTTAGGCAGACTTTAAAAGCGTTAAATATCAATCCTTTCTTGTGAAAATTGTCTTCACAGTGTAAACAACTATATTGTTGTCTTAGTAACTGCATTACTTTATGCAACCAAACACCATGCTAACAAATACATGCTTTAATTCTGTGCAGTGACTGAGGCATATGCTGCAAATAGAGTTTAAAATAACCAAATTCTGCAACTCAAGCCCACATTTGTCAGTCTTTTTTCCAAAGAGCTCGGGACAGCTGGATCTGAGCTGCAGGTTTTGTTCTGTCTCAGGATAAATGCTAATTTTTACAAGTGTCTGAGAGTAAAAAACACCTGCCAATTAGAGAAAGGGACAGGCTGACTGCAGTAGTAAAGGGGAATTCAAGAAAAAAATATATATACCTGCACTCAGAGATGTGCAAGATGATATGCCTGCTCTTATCAGTTAGAACAGCTTGTGCAACCCTTTATATTGGAGCTCAACATGCTCATGACACACTTTTTCTCCTAGGAATTAGAAGCAGAACTGCCTTTAATGTGCACCAGTAGCATTTTTCCCCAAGGAAAAAAAAAAAAAGAAAAAATCAGCCAAGCATGGAGTTTTTAAAGGATCTGCAGAAAGATAAATAAATAAATAAATCCTTCCCAACATACTTAAAAGCATTGTGCCATGTTCACAATGTTGTAGTGCACAGGGATGACTTTGGCATACTGGTAGTCCATTCTTTCTTTCTCCACTATCCCATTCATTTCTCTTCCATTTTAACTTGTATGATCTGAGAACAGCAGCATTATTCCAGCATCTTCCTCTTCTCTCAAGCATAGGTTTTTATGGTATAATATATTCTACACAGAGATACTTATGACTCTGAATGAAGGATTTCCACTGCCTTCATTGGAAGTTCAGGGATCAAAAGCTTATACTAAACTATACTTACTGGCAGATAGAAAAGAATGTGATGACTATATGCTCTGTTATTTTTTGTTGGTGGTGTTGTTTGTGGTTGTAGTGTTTTGTTTTGTTAAAAACAGTGATTTTGTGAAAATTTATTTAAATATCTGGATGAATAGCCAAAGATCTCATGTTAAAAAAACACAACCCCTTTTTTGAAATCATCCATCTGAAATATACCAAACTGCAGCTTGATTTGATACAAGACCAGGTTGACAAATAAGCATGATATGGTTTGTATGTTTCTAAGGGCTGAACAAGAGTCTGACTCCATCATCTCAACATCAGTCTTGCAGGATCTTACTTTGCAACTGGTTCTGCTGAACATGGAGGATGTCAGGCACTTACTATCATAGGTGGGAACTGAAAGCACTTGCAGTGTTCCTACCTGACTCCAAAGATACTGTGAAGAATAAACCTGCAGTATGTGTTTCCCTTTTGCTGTTATATCAGCTTCCTTGTCTTGCCACTTTTGGTAGGGTTTTACCTTCAGGGCGACAGTCTGCCTGGTGGTGTTCTGCCTGACTTTCTATCAGGGCCTTTCATTGTTCTTTCTGGCTTAGGTCATTTCCTCCTAAAACTTCATACTTGGTCTGAGTTGCTGGGCATGACTTTATCTACAGTAATTTGCTGCTCTTCAGAAATGCCATCCTCTGATACATACTGCCTGAAGGAGGGAAAAAAAAAATCAACTCTTCCATTTTTTCCATTTTTTTAGATAAGAAGTGTTTTTACTTCTGGAGAGAGCATGGTAAGATGAACTTATGTGTGATAATGGAAATAAATTCATACAGTGCCTTTCACACTGAACAATCCTGAAATCCATTACTAAGGACCTAGTCTGACAGTTTTTATTTGTACAGGATTTTCATTTTATCATAGAACTGTGGAATGGTTTGGACCGGAAGGGATTTTAAAGATCATCTAACTCCAGCCCCCCTGCCATGGGCAGTGGCACTTCTTACTGGACCAGGTTGCCCAAAGCCCCATCCAACCTGGTCTTGAACATCACCAGGGACGGGGCATCCACAGCTTCTCTGGGCAACCTGTTCCAGTGCCTTACCACCCTTTTAGAGGATCTCACCTATTTTAGGGGATCTCATCAATGTGTATAAATACCTGAGGTGTGGGAGACAGAGGGATTTGGCCAACCTCTTTTCAGTGGTTTGTGGGGATAGGACAAGGGGTAATGGCCACAAGATAGAGCACAGGAAGTTCCGCACCAACATGAGAAAGATCTTCTTCACAGTGAGGGTGATGGAGCACTGGAACAGGCTGCCCAGGGAGGTTGTGGAGTCTCCTTCTCTGGAGATATTCAAGGCCCGTCTGGATGCCTACCTGGGCAGCCTGCTATATGGAACCTGCTTTGGCAGGGGGGTTGGACCCGATGATCTTTTGAGGTCCCTTCCAACCCCTTCAATTCTGTGATTCTGTGATTTTCTCCCTTTGGTGGGGAATTTGTTTGAATAAGGGCTTTGAATAAAGAGTGCAATGTCAAAATCAGCATAGATTAGCGGAGTGAACAAAATTCTGAAATGGGAAGGTAACAACTGAAAGAGTGTACAGAAATATTGTGGAACAGAGACTTTTGCATTTAAAACCTCTAGAATAAACTCACAAAAGGGTTAAAGAATATTTTACTTATATGGAAAGCATCTGTTACTGTAGGGTCAAATCCTGGTTCCACTGAAATTAGGTTAGGGATTTCCTTCTACATTTTTAATTTGAATTGAAAAACAACAACAACACTATCTGGGAAAAGCGTTAAGGGACCCAGTAACATCGTGACTTCCTGTTCTCCAGCATGGTGACTGGGACATTGAAAGTCCCCTTCAAGACAGGTCATTAGAATTCTCTTCTGTCCTAACTTATCCAAAATGAAGTGGTCTGGAAAGCTTTACTGAAGCAACAGGGGAATATGAACCTGGTTGCCTCAAGTCTTCATTTCAGAAAGTTTTGTGTTTTCTCCAAAACAGAGAAAAAGCAAATGTTGTTGACTTGTCAAAAGTTTTCAGAAAACTGAATTGTCATCTGCCAGTTGACATTAATCAAAATCATTCACCCACATCCCCTGCAGTATTCAAAACATGTACTGTCAAATGCCAAGGAAAATATATTTTATTCCATTGTGCTCTGGAATAGACCTAGTGACGAGTTTTAGGAGTTTTGAGCAATAAAGTATTCATACAGTTTAGGAAAATAATTCTGTGTAAAATCATTTTCTAAATGAAGAGCTCAAATCCATCATTTACTGCTAAATGAATAAGTAAGGTATGCTCAGAAATGTTCTCAACTAATTTGATATATGTTAAATTCATCAAAATAGTACATGTTCTAGTAGACTTTTTTAAAAAATTCTTTAAGAGCGAAATTTACTGAAACTCAATCTTATCATTTGCAACATATTATATTTGTGAAAAAACAAACAAACAAAACACAACACTGGATTGAGTAATGGCCCAACGTAGTGGAAAAAGGAAGAATTGTATGTTCCTGAAATATTGTTGCTCCTCTTCAAAGGAAGTAGTTCATATAATGAAAGTTTCAAATCTGTTAAAAGGATTTCTTAATCACAGCTCAGCTTCTGGAAGCATTAACCAAACCAGGTTATTGAGACTGCAGTTTAAATCTAGTAAGCACAATAACCATGGTACTTCAGCCCATAGCATGTTTTAGTAAGAGGTTACATAAAAGACCTTCTTTTCTTTGTGTCAGGTAGAACCAAAATCTTCCGTGTGGACAAGTGTCTTTTTCTTTTTTCTTTTTCTTTTTTTTTTTGAGGGATATTTTTCCTAAGATCTTGTGTAGATTAACCTCTTACTGTAACCCTTAAAAAAGGTGGCTAAATAGTAGATAAAACCTCAATTCGCAAGAAAGTAGCTGATTTCCTAGGGTGAGTTCTAGGTTTTATTTGCAGCCATCTGATTTCTTGTCTGAGTGCAGTTTGAATAAGTGTTGCTCAGTTATGAAATGATTGTTCTGCTCTCTGCACAATATACATGCCTCAATGTCAATAGAAGGAGGAAACAGAGAAAGCCAGCAAGAAAATGGTGCCTTCGACTTCAATCTAATCTAGAAGTTAGCTAACTCAGATTTATGGATGATAGTTTAGTGGCAAATCTCAGCTAATTCTGTTATCTCTGTGGGCACAGGTGTTAGCAGAGCAAGTCAGTGCGTTGTAGTGCCAACCTGTGGTCTTGGAGCCAAGACCATGGGACTGCCTCTGTCTCTATCTGCTCAAACTCCAGTGTGTAAAGGTTAGTGTTTGTTTGTTTGTTTGTTTGTATTCCCCTTTCCATAAAGTTGGGTTATAATATTCAGAAGCAATGGAACATGGTGCTTTTGTTGGCTCACTGCAGTCCATATTTAGTGCACTTTGAGGGCAAACCTGGAAATATGTTTAAATAAGAGGAACCAAAAGATTAGGAATCAGTGTCCTGAAACAATCTTTTTTCACCTTGTCCTTTTTTAAAGGACAGAAGGAGCTAAAAAGGGTAACACAGGACTCTTTTATTCAGGTGGAGTCTTCGTGTCATTTTGGGAATCTATCATTAAATGAGCAACTGTATCTATGGTGCTCTAACTTTGCTTCCAGGGAGACAGTTGTTTCTCATTCTTACAAGTGGTGATAATGAGGTAGACACTGGAAACTTTGGCCAACAATAAAATTATTCAAACGTTTTACTTAAATTTAGGTGGGGCCTTAAACTTCATTTTGCTATGTTTTGCTTTTAAAATGAAGGAGTTACCTCCTCCTATTTAGGTGACCATAAGCTATTTACTCTGGCTCAGCCAGGTGAAGTCTGAATAAAGAATTTCCTATCTGTAATAAAAGAGCTCTGATTTTTAAATATGTGAGTAGAAAAAAAAATAAAATTTATTAGCTAGAGAATTAATTATAAAATATAGTAAATTACACAGATTGATTTGATCTTTATATAAGATGACACCAGAGATTTGATTGATGCAAAGCTATCTTTTATAATGCCATATGTTTCTCCTTAAATTAATCTATTTTCTTCATAGTCCACCCTGTATTTACTTCTGCATAAGGCATCAGGCTAGGCATTAAATCTACATTTTTTTTCCAAATGGGTTACAAGCTAAAAGATTGTTCTTGGACAGGATTTTACTGAATAGATGGAAAAAAAATGTTGGAGGTAATTCACAAACATCACGGAGCCACTGAACCTTTGGATAAAATGGAGAGGCGCTCATCCTGCTCCTCCCCTACACTTCTCAGAACCTACGCATTCATTTCCGTTCTTTTTCCCCAAGAGAGCTGAAACCAAGATGTTCTGGCATAAAAGAATGATTGGCAATTATTATTTTTGGGGGGGCAGGGAACATGAAAAAACATATTTTGGTTCAATTTCAACTAAATTGTTTCCTCCCCTCATTTTTCATTTTGGCAGCTAAACCAGGGGAAAAAAAAAAAAAAAAAAAAAAAAGGAAGAAAAGAAAAACTCTTCTCTTTAGTGCATTAAGTATATGCATGTGTTTGTAGTTTAAAGCACTTAAATCATAAGTGTCTAAGCATTTTTGCACATGCTATGTTGTGTACACAAGCACTGTTTATATGCAGTTGTTTTATGTAGGCAGGTGTCTACTTTTGCACATGGAAGCATTCATCACTTTTGTAGTTGCAATTTAGGAAGGCCATTGATAATGTGACCTCTGTTATGGTTTTTGGGGGAATTAGGAAAATATGCTGAATTATGATCTTGATGCGTAACAGACTGCAGTTTGAATGTGACATTACTTTCATCCATTTTACTAGTATGATCCCATTCTACATTTTTTGTTGATTTTACAATGGTGTAAAGGAAGTGAAGACAATTGTTAGAAGGAAAGCATTTCTATAAAAATTCATTTGTCACATTTCAAAAATAGCACTGTATACATAGTCATGGCTAACACATTCTTCTAGCCCATATCCCTGTGAAAATCTTTCATTAATAATGTCACCACTTCTGTGAGTTAAGAGCACTATGCATTGGCAGTGGTTACACTAGAGATAAAGTGCATCCTCCCAGTGCCAGAACCTTATCACTTTACTCCCTCAACTTGATCATTTCTTTAGAGATCCTGGCATGGGGTGGCCATGTGTCTTGCTTTATATTCAAAGGTACTATAGTAATACAAACTGCAACAGGCAAAACAACAACAAAATGATTGTGACCTTTGTTTGGCAACATTTGTTGTTTCAGTTATGTTGTCACAATCTGTAGTAAAGATCTAAACGAAGCTAAGGAGTCTCAGCTCTTTGAGCTCATCATAAACTGACAAGAAACTTCTACCAAAGTATTGCTTTTGTGTAAAGTACAGCTGAGAAAGTTGTTGCTGTGGTAGTGTAAGTGGCCTCTGATATCTACTGAACCATAAGGCAGATTAAGCATTCAATCTAAAATTTCAATTGTGTTATAAAAATAATCGAGGAGATGTAACAATTAGAAAAATACTGTAACGGTACAGTAAATTCTCTGATAACTGTTGTTCCTACTAATATGATTTACTACTGGAAAGGAAGCCTTATCATCAGGAACAAAATCTAAATACCACTTTTTTAGCATAGCTCTGTGACTAGTTCCATTTAAATACTTTCCAAGAGATAGACTGTGAGTTATTAAAATAGGTAGCTAGCAGCTCTGTAAGTCTCATTTCCTTTCTCGGCTTGGTCACACACTCACTGTTCAATTTGGAGGTTAAGATCCAAAAAGAGTTTCAGGTGCCTGCCTACACATCCAATGCTTTGACATCTTTGCTTTGGTGCTGCCTGGAAGAATGGTTTAAGATGCGTTATCCAAGTTAGAGCTATTGACATGACCTTCCGTATAGGTGATATGGGCACTCCTGATTCAAATCCTAGCTTTTATTCTGTTGATAGTTTTATACATTTGAAGGATCTCCCAAAAAACTAGAGGTTCTCTTCCATTCCCAGATGGCATGTGAAGGTAGCAGTGTGTGTCAGCAGGGACTGTGCAGGCAAATTTTGTTACCTGGCAGCATACTGTTTCAAACATCACATTTGATGACAAAGATGTATAGAGGAGTGCAAAAGCTAATGCAGCACTTGGGAGATTAAAGGAGCGCGTCTAGAATGAAAGAGGCATCTGATTTCAAACAAAAGTAGTTATGCATCACATAGTTGTCATCACCAGTCTTCTATACAACTGGAAAACTTGGACAATTTAAGTTGCCACGTTAAACATCTGAGTAAATTCCACATCTGCTGTCTTCATGACCTTGGTGCTGAGGTACAGCAGGATTACTTCCTCCACTCAGAGATCTTTGATTGTTCTCAGATATTCAGCGGTAAAGCAAAAGTGTTGCAGGTTCAGGTACACTGCTCCAAGTATTTGGTGGGTCTGTCTGACATCAGGCTGCTCAAAACCATTTCCTTTGTCCAGACTACTAGAACAGGGCTAACAGCACAAAGGTAAACCAATGTAGTATGAAAGAAGTTGCTCAAGGCATATCTTAATTTATATGGCATTAGATCTACAATATGGGGCACAATAGATAAAATCCATCTGCTCTGGCAAAGAATGTGTTTTGATGCTGTGAAAACCCATGAACAAAATCTTGAAGAACACAGGAGAAAAACAAAAGAGGAAGGCAAGCATGGCGAATATAAAGAGCTACTGTGATATTTGAGATGAACAGTGTAGTGTGAAAATCTGGCTCATTTCTCCTGAATGAAGCCGTGAAAGCTGAATGTTTACCTGCTAAGTCTTTGGGAGACTTCAGCACCAGCACCATCATAGCTTTAGTCAGGTGGTTCTCTAATGACACAGACAGCAGGCAATGCAGCTATTACTGTTCATGTAAACTAAGAACATCAATTGAATAGATGCCCTTTTCTATTGAATAGAAATATGAATTTACTGGAAGAGATTATCATTGAATATAATTTCTATTAAATTAGCTCTTCCTGATTATGAGCTTTATCAAGAACAGGAAAGAAAAATAAAAATAAAGCAATCCTCCAGCAAATAGTTTAAATGAGTTAGCTTAAAAACTGCATTAAACTGTCTTAGCTATCAAATGATGCAATCAAATTTAAAAATGATGTGCTCATAAATGAACCAGGAACAAATGTAAAAAGTTGTTATGGCAACTGAAATACTGAAGTTAAAATTATGGATCCCAAATCCTTGCAAATAAAATGGAAATGGATTTCTAAGGTAATTGGAATTTCTTTCAAAAATTACGTATCACAGCATCATCTTTCATAGTTTAAGCAGAATTGATTTGATGGCTTTCTAATGAAATATAATTATTCAAGAAGAATGTTTTAGTAGCTTATGAATTATTATCTTCTTGATATTTGTCTTTTAATCATTGGTTACCCTTGCTGCACTGTATGAGTTTTTTCCATTCATATGATTTTATTGGACATGTATGTTTTGCATCTGAGCCATTAGATTATGGTTGCTGTTACGTATCACTTTATTGTAGCTTACGTTTTTCTCTAATCCATTGAATCCTACTTTAAAAATGCCTTTTTTTTTTCTTTTCATTTTTTTTTTACTTTGGAAAGACACTTTTTTTTTTTTTTTAATCCTAGTGATATTTGGCAATACATTTGAGTGGACTCTTGTGACATGTCTGCAAAACCCCGTCCTCAATAAGGCAACAATTTTTATCTCAGCAACAGCATTAATAATCATGAGGCCTTGTTTTCAAACAGTTTGTAAAGCTGGGTGTGTGCAAATTGCTGGATTCCTTTGGAAATGTGTCCCAGGAATTCCAAAGCTGTATGCGTGCAGTTTTCATGGAGTTTGTGGTTATGATGAGACACTTCCTTTTATCTCAGGAATTTTACTTCACTGAGAGAATGTTTGAATCAGGTACTGTCTCTGTCAGAACGTGGTTTTTGGTGTATAGAATCAGAAGAAACATAATGGAAATAAGTTTTGGGGTTTTTGCTTGTTTGTTTGTTTTTCCTACAAGAGGCTGAGCTACAAGGCAGAAAGGTTATTTCTGTCTTTTGATAAAAGTCTGCAAAAGAGAGACTTATGATTTGCTTAGTGAAGCAATATACACATATAGATTGCACATAGCATCTATATTGTTCTTGTGGAATTTTCATGATTTCTATAGTAATTTCCATGATTTTTTAATTTATTTTTTTTTTCATTATAAGATGTTGGACTGGGCAATATCTCCAAATGTCATCTGTATTCCCCATGTTTCACTAATATCTCACTTCTATGAGAAACAATAGAACCTCAATAGCCTGTGAATAATTCTGTAGCTATACCTTTTAAGTTATTAATTCTTGTTCTTCCTCCTTTATGCCCTTCCTCCTTTATTCCCCTCCTCCAGGTCTCTTTGAAGACAGCTCTTCAACCTATAGAAAGACTCTTTGAAGACATTTTGTTGTTTTTCATTTTTTTCCAGAGGAAAAAAATAATTCTTTCCATATATCTTTATTGCTTAAGTTTTCTAAGCAGCTTGTGAGTCATCTTTGCCCTTCTTCAAATCCATTTTTAGTTGATGTATAAGTACGCATATAACATCCAAAATCAGACACCATGTTCTTTCACAGGCTTCATCAGTGCCAAATTTATCAAAATAATTACCTCCATGTCTTCTATTTTCCGGTTCTAAATATAACCTAGAATTAGTTTTTCTTCTTTTGCAGCAAAATTGTGTTCTTGATATAATTCACAAGTCTTTCCTTTGTTTTTTGAAAGTTATTCTCCATGTCAGTTTTGTATCTTTGATTTCTCTATTTCTAGGAGTATTTTTTGCACTTGGTTTTGGAGTATTTTATCATGCTGATTTCTGACCATTCCTTCCATCTGGCACTGCCATTTGTTCCCTTCCTTCTGTGTTATCTACAGAAAAGTTTCTGCGTGTTTGTTCTTTGACCATGAAGGTGCTAATGAAAATATTGAATGTACTCCCATCATATCTTTGTAATACATATCTCAAAATGTCTTCCTCTTTGAATAACTACTTTCTGAAAATGTTTTTTTTCCTAATTAGATATGCAATCCCATTCTTTATTATGATTTTATCTGCACTGATTTTTTTTTTTTAAGTTTAGACAATATCACCTAGAACTGTGTAACTGTTTTAACAAAGGTCAAAATATTCCACTTTTACTACTTTCCTTTATCTATTAAGCCAGTTACCCTGTAAAAGAAGGAAATTACATTAGTTTGACATGATTTGTTTTTGACAAATCTGTGGTGGCTGTTATCATTTTAATTATCTCCAAGGTGCTTATAAGTGGATAGCTTAATAATTTGTTTGGTATCTTTGTGGGTATCAAAATGAATTCTGTAACTCCCTGGGCTCTAGTTTTTTTCACATCATTTCTGTTTTGTTTTGTTTTTGTTTATTGGGGGAGTTTGGGGGGAGCTGTGTTTTTGTTTTAAATATATAGGTGAAATATTCTCCATTTTATAGTCATCTGGAATCAACCTCATCCACTGTAAGGTCTCAAAGATACTTATTGATAGTCCATAGATTTTGTTTCATGCTTTCAGGAGAATTTTGATTCTCTTCTGCTTTGAATTCAACCAACCATCTCCTTCCTTCTCCCTTGACTCACCTACCTGAGATAGCTAACACAAATGAAGAAAATTTTTTCTTCAGTAGAAAATACTTTCCTTGAGTCAGGAATGAGGCTTTGAGAGGAATTGGATCCTTGTACTTGAATGTATTTGTTGATAAATGAGTTAATAAAAGAAATGTAGCTGTTTTGTAAAGTTTTTTGGAGCCTGGAGAAGCATTCACTAAGGTAGGTAGCTGCAGAAAAACATGGTAAAGTCTGCCTTACTTTAGTACCCTGTGTGGAGGAAAAAAAAAAATTAAAAAAAAAAACAGGTATTTAGCATGCAAAAGACACTTAATTTCTGTCAGCAAAGACAGTCATATTGAAGCAGGCATTGTGGAAAAAGCATGAGACCACCTAAGCAGTCACTTTATTGTATATGTAAGTACAAGTGAATAAGAGCATATGGTGACAGCAGCTCTTAGGATCCAGCTGAACCAGAAAAAGGAACCAAACCTGTAGGTCTCGATGCAGGACAGTTGTCCTGCTTAGAGAAGTGGGACCACACACCTATATTCACATACAATTAGTGGACTGAGCCACAGTTTTTTTGGTTTTGTGCGTTGTTTCTACTTCTGAACCACAGGGAGAAAAGTAGATAGAGTAGATGATGCAAGTCCTTTAATTTCAGAACCTTACTATGAAAAGAGTAAAACATGCAAACTAAATGCCGATGTTTCTGTTTAAATAAGCACACTTCTGATGGTGAAGTTTCCTGTGAGCACGGATTGTTCAACCATGGGCAGTGTGGGCAGTAATCTATCAATTATACCTACATCTCTGCGCTTTGTCCGAAAAGCAAAGACACCAGAAAAAAAAAGGAAGAAATCACTGTACATCTTTAGTCTCTGCAACTTTTTTTCAACCTCTCTGGTGGACTTCAGACCTCTATATCCATCTACCAGGGAAGAGGCTTAGGTGCAAAGATATTGCCTCTATTGCCAAGAATTCACCATTTCCTCGCTTCTGCTCTACCCTAGTTCCACTTTGAACCTGGTATTCAGGACAAGAGAAATGCGTGTAAGCGGCAGAATGCTTTTAGCAAAACTATACCATTCCTGCTCTGTCTGGATCTGGACACAACAGAGGACAAAACAAAAGGAATGAATTAGTTTTGGAGAATGCTACTAAAGTTTGGAATATGAACTCTGTGCAGCATGAGCTGCACAGGAATTGTTGGCTTCAGAATCAACCTTAAATTCCTTGGCAAGTAAGACACATAAGCCTAATACAAACCACAAATACATTTGACTTTTGCCCAGATAGAGTCTTTATCCTTTCTAATTTGTTGCTGAATGTCATACTTGCCCATTTTGTTTTGGAAATAAATATTCCGGCTTTGAAAATGTTGGCTGCTTTGGCAGTGAAGCCATGTTTTTAAAGCTATGAGATTTCCACTTTTTTTTTTTTTTTCAAAAAAAAATTTACAGATTATGACTGTTTTTAGTTTGAGATTGGACTATCCGAAATGAAGAGGAGAGTCAGAGTTCTCCAGCACAATGTGTATATTCAGTCTATTCCTTAGAAAGGAATGCAATTTCATGATACTGCTGTGAGTTTGAACAATAGTAATATTGCCATCTGAAATCTGTAGAAATTAAAAAGAAAAAGAAATAAAAAGTGAAGAAGTTGCACCATCATCATAAGAAATTAGTGACAGAGTTGGAAACTGAATTCAGCATTCCTGAGTTCTGATCCCTGATCAGAAAGGTCAAAAATCCAGGTCAAAATCAGAGGGTGTTTCATGTAATGAGATAATAGACAAAAATGTTGGGTTCCAAATTAGAAAAGGTGGTGTATTTCCATTTAAACTCCCGGACAGTTTGCTGGGGGGAAAAAAATCTCTGGTCCAGGAGCTATATTTTTTCTTTGTATAGTTCCATAGACAATTGATAAGTATTTTCTAACTAGACACATTGTATGTGAAGATGAGTAAAAGTAGGAAAAAAAAAAACAGGGACCTTTTAGCAGGGAACCATGACCATGGAAAGCAGAAGATAAAACTGGAATCTCAGATGCATGGTGTTTCTTTCCTTCAAGATTTTACATTTGATCTTTTTGTTCAGAGTCTTCGGACACATTAGTTACCGTTCAGACTGGGAACTTGTGAAGGTGGACTTCAGGCCATCCTTCCCCAGGGAGTGTACTGATGATGACTATGAATCCTGGGATCTCACAAATCTACAGGTATGCACTGTCTTATGTTAAATGCCATAACTTTTATGTATCTCAAAGATTCATGTACTGCTGTGTGCCAGGAAAATATTTTCTAATAGAATTTGGATTACACCTCACAAGCTTTAATCTCCTTAGGCTGGTATTTTTTTTTGATTTTACAATTGTTTAAAAAGTGGGAGGATTTTGTGTTCCCTTTAGTTGTGTGAACTGTGTTCTGGGAAAAGTGGAAATATATGTGGTGGTCTGCCATAATAATAGGTGGTCCTACTGGATTATGAACAATGTACCGTAAACTAAAATCTGTATAATTGATTGAAGCAATTTCAACATGCAGTCATATGTTCTGCCAACTTCTTGACCACATACTGTATTCATATATAAATTGCCATATGTAAAGCCCATTCCAGACATAATTTAAGATCTCAGTAGACTGATGCTATAATAGAGTCCAGTTGTTTTGTGCAATACCATTTCTGCAGAAATAATGCATTAAGTTTGTGCTAATCCTGGTGCTCTGGCCAATTCCACTTTTGGGAAGCTACATTCTCTATGTAATGTATTGATTAAACAGACTAATGTGAGGAGTTTTGCATTAAATGGGAATTAGTCATATTTATTCTTAATCATTCTAATTATTATGTTTATGTTTCTTCCTGTATATTTGTTCTCTTGCTCTCTGCATGTTTCTTTTTCTTTTTTCTTTTTGTATACTACTTTGTGTTATTATATCTCTCCAACTTTCACTTGCTGTTTCTCATGCATAATTTTATTGTTCTTTTTTGAAATTGCTGTGTATTTTGAAAGGATGTAATGTGCAACTGAGCCTAGACAGTAACATTTTCTTGGGATATCAACATTTAAATGTCTTACAGAAAATAAAAGCTACTAAAATGACTCTGATAGCATACTTACAGCTGCCCTATTACCAGTGGAGTATTAGATTCAGATGGTCTTAATTCTACCTGTAAACATGTGCCTAGTGCTTCGTGTTGGCTGCCTACACAAGATGTGGTCGTTTAGATAGAACTTCAGCCATCTGAATCAAGACTGAATTTTTAAATGTACTTTTGTAGGCTTGTGCCTAGATTATGCACACGTGAAACATGGGTTAAACTGCACTTGAATTTTCATGCATATCTTTGGATTTGTGTCCGGAAATATGGTGTATGTTACAACCCCATAATGTCCCAGCAGTGGATGTGAAAGCTTTGTATACTTACACATTTGAATTGAATTGATTTTTTTTTCCTCCTTTGATGAGTCTGTTATCCCACAGTCTCAAGTTCCAAATATATTGATCACATATTTATACTCTTGTCATAGATAATTTGCTATAGATTGCTCTAGAAATTGATGACTGAGTTGAGGCTTGTTACCAGTGTCCAGTCTTGGCAATAAGACCAGCCTTTCCCATGACAACTTAAAATCACATCTGCATGGTGTAGGTTATGCTGTGCAGTAAGTCTGGTGTTTTGATGTCCAGGGTGATCGATGCATCATGGGTCAGCAGAGGAGCTTTCGGAAGAGGAAGATTTCATCATGGTGCATTAAAGGGAGAAGTTTCACATCAGCTCTCACATCCAAAGTCTGTGAATGCATGAGCTCTGATTTCTTATGGTGAGTCTGTCTGTGGACCTTCAGATTTATCACTGGAGAAATGTTACATAGAGTTTGATGGGTTTGTTTTCCTCCTTTTGCACCTCCCCCTGCATAGCTGTGTGCAAACAACCAAGAAACAATGCAATACATAGAATAACAGGGTGCTTTTGTGTCTGCTTTTGTTTAAAAACATTACCATGCTTTAAGTATTTGTCTCACAAATCCTGATGTTTCTCTCTGTTGATCAAGACTTCAAAAATGACCATTGGATTGGTTTATAGGGCAAGCAAACCCATTCTATTTACAAATTAAGCCAACAACAGAAGAAATGCATTGGTCCGAGTGACAAGGGATACGTTTTAAAAATCTAAGCTACCAAGAGAGTTAATTTTGCAGAACTGACAAAGTAATTGCAACCAGTTTTGCCCCCATGGGTACACAACTCCTGTTAAAACTACACTTAAAACAGAACTACCTTCATAAAGATATGTGTCCACCTAGTAGGAGATAATATTAAACAAATCTCCCTTGCTGTTAAAGAAGTAGTCTCATCTATCCCAATTAGATTAGTGAATAAAGTGGGGATAATAATGCATTTGGTGTTGATGTTTTTCAGTGATTATGGGTTTGAGCGCTCTGCACCTCTAAAGTCACAGTCTAGCAAGTGTTTCGCTGACTTTTGGTTTAATCCAGAAGCACCTCCCGAAGACTGTGTGCTGGGGCAGGCATACACCAGCAGCACTGGGTAAGTTGATTTTGTATTTGACTGGCTTGCAAGAGTGCAGGCTTCCACAGTGGAGGAGTGGTGTTAAGGAAATGTAAATGGGGCAAACTGTAAAAAAAAAAATGTTAAATGCAAGTGGTAAACTGCGCTGGCTCTGACTTATAGCTTGTGCAGAGGCTTCCTACAGACTAATGAAAGATAAATGTTACTTTACACATTCACAGCAGCTCAAAAACTAACCAATTTGAGAAGAGGGGGAGCTGTCGTGTTCCTTTTTTTTTTTTTTCCTAGTAACTGCAGGGACAGCTAATAAGCATTGCTATACTTCTGATACAACTGCCTATTCAAAGCTTTTTCTTTTAGCCCCCAGACCACTTTTCAGGCTGAATCCAATTAATTTACTCCACGGAATAAGTAACATCTCACAGAATTTTCCACTGTCTCTCACTTCCATAGGGGTAAGGAGCTCTACAGAGAACGGATTATTTTCATGACCATATGGGACACTCAGAATCAAAGGAAAGCTTTAGTAACTGTAAACAATATCACATAGAATGTACACTACAATGTAGTCTGACGTCTGTGCTGAGAATAACTTGCAGCTGGCATCTATTCTGGCTTATCATAACATCATCTCTGTCGGTTGTGGAGATGAGAACCAAATGATGAAATGTCAAATCTGGCAATAGAATCATGGTCTCTGTGTATATTTGCCTTACTGAGGAAAATGATGCCTTTTGGGTTGTGGCTGACAGCTGTGATATGCAGAGTTTGAATTCAGTAGAGTGAAATCTGACTCCAGTTTTAAAGGACGTTTGAAAAATAATGTACCTGAGTGAAACTGATCTGTAAATACTTATTGTACACTTCCAAGTTGTTCTTTATTAGCTCTTGAAAGGTGTTAGCTTTTTTACTCTTCTTTTATATTGTTATGTGAAATAAATGCTACAAGTGTTCTAAGAAATGCATAGATTTGAGAGGAGTAGATAAGCATAGATAAGAAATTACTTTGACATATGTTTCTTGGTTTAATTTCTTCCTGATCTTTGGGATTTGAACCAACCATATTTAATGCAAAAGTAGAATGGGATGGGATAGAGTCCTGAGTTTGACAATAAATTTAAACAGCAAAATCCTGGAGCCAAGATCTCTTGAGCACTGAAGCCTGATGAAAGCTAGGAAGAGGCATGGCAGAGAGGACAGGAGAATACTCTGTTGATAGCAAATCTATAGAGGCATGGCCTGTAGGTCAAGGGAGGGGATTGTCCCCTTCTACTCTGCCCTTGTGAGGCCCCACTTGGACTGCTGCATCCAGATATGGGGCCCCCAGCACATGAAAGGTGTAGACCTGTTAAAGCAGGTCCAGAGGAGGGCCCTGAAGATGATCAGAGGGCTGGAGCACCTCTCCTATGAAGAAAGGCTGAGAGAGCTGGGGATGTTCAGCCTGGAGAAGAGAAGGCTCCAGGGAGACCTCATTGCGGCCTTTCAGTACTTAAAGGAGGCTTATAGAAGTGACAGAGAACAACTTTTTATATGGGTAGATAGTAATAGGACAAGGGGAATGATTTTAAACTAGTAGAGGGGAAATTTGGATTAGATGTTAGGAGGAAATTCTTTGCTCACAGGGTGGTAAGGCACTGGCACAGGTTGCCCAGAGAACCTGTGGATGCCCCGTCCCTGGGAGTGCTCAAGGCCAGGTTGGGGCTTTGGACAGCCTGGTCTGGTGGGAGGTGTCCTTGCCAATCGCAGGGGTGTTGGAACTAGATGGTCTTTAAGGTCCCTTCCAACCTGAGCCATTCTGTGATCCTGGAAGGCTGATAGGTATGTTTCTAAATTTGAAAATTCCATTGCATACAAATTAAATCCTGATCATGCTTCAGTCTGCTTTTTCAACAGCTTTCACTCAGTAGAGGCATGTCCCTGAGAATTTTTTTTGCATCACAAGTTGTTTTTTTTATCATCTGCAGTCTTTGCCTGTTTATGAACCCAAGTAATATTCATTAGCTACTGCCACATTCAGTGCCTCTGATGGTGTTCTCCTGCTCACCTCCAATTCACTGTGCTCACTGCTTATTGTTTTTGCAGGTACAGGAAAGTTGTTTCTAATGTGTGTGAAGGTGGCGTAGACCTGCAGCAGAACTTAGCACAGCATATGTGTCCACTGATTGCTCCCAAGGGACTTCAGATCAGCATCAGAGGAGAAAGCCTGGCTGTTAAGCCTGGGGAAGACATCACCTTCATTGTCAGACAAGAGCAGGTAGTAATGAACATTGGCTTTATGAAAGTTTCCTTGCTATTTTTAGGGTTCGTTTCTCTCCTACCTGCTTTGCTGCTGAATGAGATTAATTTGTGCTTGAGACAAAGATGAATGACTTTCTAAATAATGGAACTTCCGTTTCCGAGTGAATCGGGCAATCCTGTAAACTCAGTGAACCACAAAGTTTTGTCCAGAGAAGGGGATTTGCCTCCTCAGCAGCATGTTCAGACATTATTCCTTAAAAGCATCAGCTTCTTGGAAATCAAAGGAACTAAATTACCAAAGTCTTCTTGAACTGAAAAATTCAACTGCTATATCAGAGAAGATCAGAAATGCAGAGAACCTTTAATATTTTCGTTTAAGTGCTTTTGAGAATCTGCCTTTCAGTAAAGAATCAGGCAAAGCTTTACAGAAATCAGCAAATAGCACAACATAAGTACATTTATTATGTATTAGTTATGTTGCCAAAGGTTCCCTCCCACTGCATTTTTTTACTTTTTATTGGAAGAGGCAATGCCCTGAGGCCCTGACCAAAGGCAAGGAGTAACTTTCAGATGTGGTGTTTGCCCTGGGTATGTTTTTTAACGCTTGCTTTTTTTGGTATTAGGTTCTAACTGTTATGCTCAGGTTACAGGAGTATTTCCTGCCTAACCCCAACTATTTGCAAAAACTTCACATATTTCGGCAAATCTGTGTGTTATAAGTCAAGCACTTGGGATTTATTTCTCTGAGAGAATCAGGAGAGTTATGTGCAGGACACAGTGCTGGCTAACCCATCACAGGTTCTGGTTCCAAAAGCTTGCAGAGCAGTAACAGTTGCATGGCAAGTTGTGCTTCCTTCTCTTTTCTCTAATTTGTTTTGAAGTGTTTACTGGAAGACTAGAGCATTTGGTTGTAATTTGGAATCTAATGATTTTGATTGGCAATTTCACTTTTTTTTTTTTCTTTTTCCTACTGAAACGTTCTGAAGCTTTCATGAATCTCTGCTGGCAATAGGTAAAACTTAACTATTCAAAAGTCTTCCAAAGTCAGATGTCTTGAAGGGAATCCCGTGCTGTGTTTCCTCAAGCCTTTGCTCAGTACACAGAACTGGAATGGAGATTTAGAAGAAATGTAACAGTTTGCTGCCCCCTATGGTTAAGAATAATATTTATACTCAAAAGTCCTGAACATTGCTGTTCATGAGCAGCAACACTGTCTTAATACTCCTAGACATGTTCATGAGCATTCTTAACAATTAGCGAGTTTAAAAAGAAACTACAGTAAGATAAACCAAAACATACCACTTTCCCTGCCGAACAACATTAATTTACTGGTTTATGTGAAGGCATGCTACTAGATGTGGGAATGCCAGGCATCAGGGAGTAAAGAAAGCAGGATGTGTATGTTTGGGCAGCTTGCAAGTGACCTTAGAAATAATAATTTACTTTTATATTACATTTTATTTTATATTATACATATGTATTTTTATATTATCAATTATTTCTTCCAAATTCTGTTGGCTATTTGTATTGAATAATTAATGTCATAAAAATAATCAATTTTGTGTGGAAATGAAAGTCCTAATTCCTTTAGGAATTAGTGGAATTAGGCTGAATTTCCTCTATGTGATTATTTTTTTCGTCTGTCCACTGCTCTGCCTTTCCTGGTCAGGGAAGCAGAAATGCCTTGGTGTTTCGGAGACAGCACTCCCACCTTTACACTAGGGAAGGTATTAGAATAAAACATTGAGAGAAACTTACATCCACTGGCAAAGAGCTAACAAGAACTATTTGCAAGTTAATGCCATCTAAATGGATTCAACTTACTGGCACATTGCTAGCAAAAAGACATCTCTTTAGCTTTAAACTTTAATAATATATTATCTCCTCTGCTAAATTCTACCCATCTGTTGTCAAAATAAAGATGCTATTTGGAAAAAAAAATATTCACAGTGAAGAAGCTTTCAAGGTCCTTTATATGTGTTGAAATATGGTATTAGGTGTTTGATAACCCTACAGGTTCCTTATTATGAGTATTCTTTTACATGATAAGCAATGCTCTTTCATCTGATAAAACATGGAAGAAAATCAACCAAACTGCAAAATAATAAAAGGAGAAAAAAAAATAGTCTGTTTTCCTTCCCTTTGTAATGCAAGCATTTGAAAGTTTTAGACTTTGTTGCCTCCTTTGATTTTACATTAATGTTTTCTATTTGGTATTAGATTTTGATGTAAAACTATTTCAGAAAATGGCTTATGGGGAAGTGAAGTGTTTTTTGAATCCTTCAGAGGGTGTCAATCCTTCTCTGGTCTGATTGCCATTTAGGTCACATTACTAGTGTATTTATTCCTTTCCTGGAGGCATTGATGATTTTTAAACCAACACTGTGCTTTTATAATATGAAGGATTTTCTATGAAGCCTGGTCTCACAACCTGTTTTAACTGCATGACTGTGATGGCAGTGTGCTGTGAGATGCAGGAAGGAGCATGTTGCTGAAGATAGAGGAGAAAAGGCAACTCACTAAGACACTGCTGCTAGGAGTATTAAGACAGTGTTGCTGCTCACAGCTAAAATGAATTTCCATTTGATTCCATCCATATGGCCAGTCCACGTAGCACAGGCCTGACTTCTCCCGTGAGCAGCCACACCATGACAACATGAGTGATGGGCATATATTTGTCCTTTGACAATAGTATCAGTCATTGCAGTATTTTAGGCCTAAGTTTAGGAAGACAGTATCATTTAAAGGAGCACTTAACAGAAGTGCAATTAATTGTAAATTATGTGAGATGCTTAACATGTCAGAAGTATTTGGCTGGTCTTTTAAAGTTTTTCCCAAACTCAGCTCAATGCTCTGCTTCATTAAACATGCATCTAATTTTGCAGTAGACCATGCTAGTTCTAGACAAGCTGGGAGCTCTGTGTAATGCAGTACAACACTGAAGAAGGTATCAGCTTGAATTCTGGAGGCCATACAGTTGACACTTGGAGAGTGTGGTTAGAAGGCACTGTGAACATGGTCTAGCCCACTTAATTTTACTTTATAATTGCATAGGCTGGAAGTTCACGGTCAATCAGTTACTATGAGCCACTGGATAAGCCATAATTTGCAATCACAAGAGCATAACACCAGAATTTAGGGCTGCCTTGCACCATTATGTTAATTAATGTCCAGATACACTAAGATAGGATTGATGGTTTCTGTGTCATACAACTTGGCTTAGTGGTCTGGAGTGTTTTGTTTTAAGGTAGTGCCTTACTGCAGAAAGTTAGCATACAGCATTTATTGCTCTAAAATCGTTGCAAAGAGTTCAGTGGTTTTACTGTAGCTACTGCAATTGAGTCAAAACATCTGGCTGGGGCTAGAAATGCTGTGATTCAGGAAATGGTTAAAATAATGCGTCTTGTCTATATAGGTTCTGACCATTTTAAATATTTTTGATATATTCTCCTTTTAGGGTGACATATTGAATACCAAGTACCAGGTAGATCTTGGTGATGGCTTTAAGGCAATATATGTGAACCTTACAATGACTGGAGAACCCATTCGTCACCGCTATGAGAATCCTGGGATTTACCGTGTCGCCGTGAAAGCTGAAAATGTTGCTGGGCGCGATGAGGCTGTGATGTTCATCCAAGTTAACTGTAAGTTACATTTTTATTTTTATTTTTACTCTTACTTCTGCATACAAACCTTGTGACAACTATGAAGTAAAGAATTACTAGTCACAATTAGGAAAAAACACATATTTTTTCAATAGCTTCATGCAATCTTCCATTGCTGTATGTTATTACTGTAGAGGCTTGTAAACATAATGTATAACGAGGTCAGAGTTAGCTTTGTTTAGATTTGGAAGAAGGATGATGTATTGATCTTCTAAATAGCAAGCATTCCTCAGTTCAAATCTCAGGTTTGAACCCTCTTCCCAACTCAAGACCCTATTGTCAGTCTAAGCAGCTAAAATTTAGCACTTCAGGCTATGTCTTTTTAGGAGATTTTAGGTGCTGTATGAAGCAAGTGAACAGACATATTGAGGAAAGTATGATCTCTTATACAATTTTAACAAAGTATAAATTGATGGAAGGATCAAAATCTCAACATTTCTAAAAGTCAGGTTACTTATTAAAGTCCTTGAATCTAGTTTTAGATCATTAATTTTCACAAAGTTTTAAAGTGTTACTCGAATTTAATTTCATATTGGCAGGCAGTATTACTTGACTTAAACCTGTCTCCCTCTCTTCTTAATTAAGACCTAAAAAACCACATTAAATAGATTCAAAAGAAAAGACAAATAGATTCAAAAGAAAAGACTAGCATGGCACATGGAGTATCATGCACCATCACAGGCTTAATGTACCTCAGTCATCTCATAATTGAAATGAAGAAGGAAACTCATAACTGGAACTGAATTTTCCTCTTCCTTCAAGATTCAAGACAGCCATTGCTTTGTCTGTTTTCAGATGTGTCAAAAATTCAGAAACAAGTAACATCAAAGGAAAAGATATATTCATTTTGTATTCTTCAGGTGTCTGTTTCCACTGGTGGGAGTGGTATCTTCCATCCTAATCCCAAAGCAACAGAAAGCACTGGAACCTCATACAAGGCTGTGCACAAATCCTTGTGTTTTATGTCAGTCTTTCTGGTGGGCTGCTGCTATATCTGCATTTTGCTCTTCAGAATCTGAGTGCAGAGTTTCCAGTTGTGCTTTGATTAACAAATGGAGCCCAATCCATTAATGCTAATGTCCAATCTCCTATTAAGATCAAATGGAAATGGTCAGAATCTAATTCTCCATCTCTGTTTCATTATCTGCTTATTCATTGTGTTTGTTTTTTTAAATCATTTGACAACTCCAGAGAGCTCAGATAAATTACTTACAGTTTTACCTTTATTTTTTAGGAGCTTATACAAATTGAGAAGTAGATTAAACACAGAAGTCTGTAGGTAGAAGCACAGTTGGTAGATCTTTACAAGCAATGAACAGCAAAAACTACGTGTAACATCCTCTCTCCCAGGAGAATATCTTCTAACTGTTCAGAGGATGACAAATGGTAACAAGCCCTGATGGAAAGCTGAACAACTGCTTTCTCAAAATGTGGTTCTGATTTGACCTACATCTGGATAAACAGTAAAAATAAAATACGTCAATTGTGTTTTATGCAGTGGTTTTACAAATTGCAGTAGCCTGAGGTATTTTCTCAAGAATAAAATGGCAGGGTCTTTAAGAGGACTTTGGTACTGAAGTACAGAGGCAGTGGAGCACTAAAAGCAGACTTGGTTATTTCTGAATTCATCTTGAGCTTCTCTGTGGATGTTGCAAATGATCCAGAAGATACATGGACACATGTTACCCAGCATGCTTGAGTAAACACTTCACATGGGATTTACAGTGTTTATTTTTTAAAGTAAATTATGAGATTTGAGGAAACTAGTTGGCACAAATTAATATGATATTTCTACATTTTAGAGAAACAATAATAGCTGCTCAGGGCCAGTTTTTATTGTGGAATATCATAAAAGCAAAAAGTCCAGAGTCCTTCTTTCACTCTATTTCCATCTGATGTATTCACAGAGAAATTTTATGAGGGACAAATGGCAAATGAAATATTTTTAAATCCCATGAAGTTCTGTTGGTATGAAATGCCATGTAATACAGGACAATTATATAAAATTTGGCCTGTGATTTGTGCGTTCTGATCCTGATGACAAAGTCTACAACTTGTTAATAAACTGTAAGATAGACTAGAACAAGTCTGATAGTATAAATGTGAATAGATAACGCAGAATAAAAAGAACGCAAGAAGAAGTAGACATACATTTTCTTCTTCATGACATGAAACCAGAGTCACTATAGTGCGTGGCTATGAAAGCTTATATATATATAATATATATATATATTTTTTGGGGGGGGGGGGGAGCGGTAGTAGTAGAAAAGGATATGGAAATGATATAACAGGAAGCTTTAAAAGTGCACTGAAATTATAGTTTGGTTAAATGGTTAAACAGAAATAATATAAGTCAACTTCATTCCTAATTATGAACATTAGAAAGCGCTATGAAGCTTGTTCAAATGCATTATGGAATGATATGACTGAGAAGAACAGAACGACTTGCAGTAATTATTATTAGCTCTTTCCTGTATAGAAATGGCAAACTCATGATTCAAGTGCCAAACAACTTCCCCTATAAACAAAATTTAGAAAAAGACAGTAACCTTCTTCAGGACCAAAGCCGTATCTCAAAATGATCAGTTTCCTCTGTGAGAATGGAAATATATGGCAAAATCAAACAGTGATGCAGATTCTCTCCAGAATGTATTTTGCATCATCAGAAAGAAAACCTGTTTTCTAGGAGGAGAAGATTTAATGGAATTCCTACAGTTTCTGAATTTTCTTCAAGACACCAGCAACAGAATGAGCATCTTAATTCAGCTTTGGTAAAGAAACTATTGAAGAAACCTTTTGTTTAAACATCTAGAATGAATTGAACTTGAATTCATGTAGATGGTTAAAGAGTCCTCAGTGAAAATGCAGAATGAAAGTAGAGCCTCATGTTTGGATGAAGCAGCACAAAGTCAGGTTGAAGTGAGGTGGAAAAGGAGGATGTGCACAGTCTAAACAACTTGCTCTCTCAGAGAAATTCAATCAATTTAGTCAGTGCATTGGAAGTGAATGGGAAGTGAATTCAGTTAATGAAAGAGAGTGAGAGAAAGGCCTTAAACCAATGTTAATTACCTTTAAGTTTGAAATGATGAGATGAAAGACCTTGTGTGAATGAAAAGATACTTAAAGTAGAACAAAAAAGGATGTGTTAGTATTCACTCTGGGTAGTGAATGCGTTTTTGACTACACAGCATTTTTGTATCCTGAACAGATCGTGCAGCTGAAGTTAAGAAATTCTAGTTGTCACATTATAATATATTAAAAAAATTATCATCAGATATTCTGAAAAATATACACTCAGAGGCCTCTGAGACAAAGATATACTTTCAAATAATGCTATTGTACTTTGAAGAAAAATATGCCATTAAGATAAAATCAGATAAATTCATCTTAATTAATGATGTGTTTCTTATATACAATCAGAGAATGGTTTGGGTTGGAAGGGACTTTAAAGATCACCCAGTTCCAACCCCTCTGCCATGGGCAGGGACACCTCCCACCAGACCAGACTGTGGGCAGTCCACATACAACCTGGCCTTGAGCACTTCCAGGGATGGGGCATCCACAGCTTCTCTGGGCAACCTGTGCCAGTGCTTCACCACCCTCTGAGTGAAGAATTTCCTCCTGACATCTAAACCAGATCTCCTGTCTTTTAGTTTAAAACGGTTCCACTTGTCCTGTCGTTATCTGCCCAAGCAAAAAGTTGTTCTCCATTTTTCATAAGCCCCCTTTAAGCATTGAAAAGCTGCAATGAGGTCTCCGTGGAACATTCTGTCCTTCAGGCTGAACATCCCCAGCCCTCTCAGCCTTTCTTCATAGGAGAGGTGCTCCAGTCCTCTTTATATACACCTTTTATGTAAATAATAATGCGTACAGCATTTGTATAAAAAAAATCTGAAAGGGACAAAATTATTCAAAATGCACACTTAGAGTACAGAGGTTATCTGTCTTGATTTGCAAATAAATGCTTCCCTGGTGTACCCATTTATTTTAAAGCAGGCATTAATGAGAGCTTATGTGTGGTGAGCCTTACAGCTGATATTTTATAATGACAATGAATACTCAGCAACATTTTTATTCAGTTTTCTGCTTTTCACTTTGCAGTTTGAAAGATTTGTTAGATTTCTATTCATTTGATCCTTTATTACTTAAAATAAAGCTGAGATTGCCTTTTTATTTTTTATCTGAAATGTATGCATATGGTCTCTAAAATTGAACAGGCACCAAAAAAAGTACAACATAGAGGTGCATCTTTATGATCCATCACATTGCTCAACAATTTTGTTTGTATGTTTTTCTCTCTTTATTTTTATTTTTGTGAATTATTTCATTTTTGGTTGAAATTAAGTTCATCCAATTATACCCATAGCTTTCAACATAGAGGTAAAGGCAGGAGAGAAAGAGAAAAATAATTTCAGGACCTTATGTTGCACAGGTGACAAGCCTTTGGCAAAAAATAAAATAAAAAAAAAATAATTATTAAAAAAAAAAAAGCAGTAATAAATTGATGGATTCAATTGTATTTTAGTGATGGTTCAATGATGTTTTGGGAACTTTGTTCAGCTCCACTGCAGGCTTTAAATTTAGAAGTGGTTCCAGTCATTGGCAGAAACCAGGAGGTGAATCTGACAGCCATCATATTGCCCAAGAATCCTAATTTGACAGTCTTCTACTGGTGGATAGGAAACAATCTTCAGGTACATGAATTGTTTTGGCTGAGATTATTTTCAATCTCTTTCCAGTAAAGATTGAGTGACACTTTATTTTAATGGAAATACTACCATGTTACATGACTTCTTTTGGACCATCTTTCATTCCAAATAGACACCTATATCCTGTGCAAGGAGTAACTAACATCCCTTGCTTTACCACATGCTTTTAAGGTGTTCATTTCCCTTTATTCCTACTTATGTGGAAATGGAAATTTCTCTTCTAAAACTGGTTTAAATTTCCAAACCATATTCATTTTGCAGGAAAAATTGTGTTTAATTACTTGATGGGGGCAGGGGAGAACAACAACTTGTGGAAAGAGGTGCATTTGGGATCACAGCACTGGTGAATGATAAAACTTGGATTTATGAACTTCCATGTTGATTGTGTGAAGTTCTGAAAATCTAAATACTGCACAGAAATATATATATGTATATATTCATTTTATACCTAAGTACTTTCTGGGAGCCTAAAACAGGGAGTCTAAACTAAATGGTGATATCAAAAATAGCGAGGATATCAAAAAATGGTATCAAAACAGAGCACTTAAAAAATATAGTGCTATTTATTTGGGAGTACAAAGTCTAGATACACATAGCCTAGAGCAATAAATAACCAAGTATTGCCATTGGGAATACTTGTCTAGCTGGGTTATTTTTTTTTAAGGCAATTCTTTCAATAACAGATACATAAAATATTTTCTTTACGAGGGAGACAAAGTATGACACAGGAATGATTTCAGATAAGTGCAGTAAACTTTTGTCTTGCAAATGTGTGGTCTAACATAATCCTTGTCTGTATCTGTTCATTGTTACTGGGTTTACCATTGCCAGAACAGGCACTGCAGATAGATTTAGTCTTGCGGAGGGTTTTGTAATTCATACAGATGTGGTCAGTGAGCAGATTAACAGCTCCATCTTGGAAGTTACAATAGACTGGCGCACTTCCATAGGTCATGCTCTCAGTTGACTGAAGTAATCCATCTGACCTTGGCTATACCCCACATTTTTTGAGGCAAATGACTTGCTGAATGTGATCTTGTAAAGATTTGTGAGCCTGACTCAAAATCTATTTATTTCAGTGGGATCTGTATGAAAACCTAATATTCTACCAATTATTCTAACAGAAATATTTGCCCAATCTGGCGGTTATTCTGTTTATAAAAGATCCATCTGGGCAAATAAACAGTCTTTGAAAATTATAATCAAGTAATTTGATAAAATGTTGATCAGCATTCTAAAAAGTAATTGGTATGAAACCTTCTCTGCTTATATTTTTAGTGACTCTCTATTCAGATGCTATTATTGTGGTTGTTGTTGAAATTCTATTTTCAACTTTTCTTTGTTTTTAAAGCCACTTCTTACATTGGACAATTTTCTGGTAACGAAGTTTGCTGTGACAGGTGACATCAGAGTGACAGTGCAAGCTTCCTGTGGGAACTCCATGCTTCAGGATTCAAAAGTTGTCCATGTTTTTGGTAAGACTTTACTCTTGTTATTTATTTATTTATTTTCACATGTGCATGTTTTTATATAACTTTTAAACCAGTCCTGGCAGAACTGAACCTGTTGTACAATTATATGTAATGCCACATTTAATTCCTAAAGTTAGAGGGTTAAAGTGTCACTTGGTAACTTCATGAAGTTGAATAGTGTGATTGTATGGAAGGGTTTCATTTGAAACCTTTTCTTTCCTTTGCTTATTGTAAAAGTTGCTGTGGTTCCCAATTGCTATATGTGGCAATAACATTTAAATAGTATTTTGGCCTATGACTAAAGAGTTTGTTAGAATTTATAAATACAACAGTCTAAATATCTCTGGGAAAAAAAAAGTTATGTATATGCTCTCAGTATTAATAAATAATATGAAATATTTGCTTTCTATGACAATATACCACCATTCCTTTGATGTTTATCTGAAATATTTAATCAAGTGTTGCTTTGTTGTAAATATTGAACTCATCGATAGAAGAAGCTGAACTTCAATTCATGTTTCACATTGTGGCCTGGTGTGTTTTCTGTGTCTTATAATACGGTGACAAGGCATAATATACTGTGAAAAATGTAGTGCTGACAAATTATTTACATTTGAATTTGTGCTGTCACATGTGAGAATTGTGATATGCAAAAAAAAATTCTCTTTAATACAGGCCTAAAAGCTTTCAGATATCATGAAATACACAAAATGAGACGTATCTCTTGTCTGAACAGTGAAAGAAGATTGTTTTGCTTTCAGTATACTTTTTAAAGTAATGATGAAAACCACACTCATGCTAAACAGAGCTTTTATAAACCCTCTCTTTTCCTAAGATAAATGGATTTAATATTTCTGCTACAAGTTAAAAGTGCATCCACTTTTTTGGAAAGTATATGCCCTCTTAGTGAGATGAAATCAATGTCTTTGGCTTTCTAACATTGCTTCTGCTGTTCATGTTGTCAAATTCTGATCCAAAGAGCAGGAAAGTACTGGTCATGATGGAAACAAAGAAAGCCTTGGAAAAGAAAAACACAATTATAATAAAACACAATACAATTCTGTCCAAACTGTTTGAGAGGGCACGTTTGAGTCATGCCTGCATTTCAAAGGATCTCTTTCTCTGCTTTGCATTAACTTCCCCAGGTGTTCTTCCAAGGAGCCCGTAAGGAGAAAGAGTAGAGTTTAGAGACTCTTTACTGAGAAATAGCCCATTTCTAGTATTTCAGATATTTTGAAAAATATCCAGATAAATGTTGTGGGAGTATTTTATTTTTCTTTTTTTTCAGAGAGGGCAATAGTTAGCCTTTGGCATATCATTTCTGTTCTTATTTTTGTAGCTAGTTTATGGAATACGCAAGGTATTCGTTTTGCATGACAAATAGGAACATGTAATAGGCAAAAAAACATATGTTTATGATTCAGTGACAATAGAATCCATTGGCACATTCCCATTAAAAATAAAAGAAACCAACCATGTTTGTGTGGTGTATTGTCTTTAAAAAAATTTATTGGGAATGTTATGACCCCAGAAAATGAATGTAAATCTGCTTGGTTTATTTTTTTCTTACTGCTTTTTTTTATCTTTAGGCACAAATTTGATGATGTTGACGAAAATACAGAAAGAAATTGAGTGCCTGACAGGAGTGTACTTTTGCTCCATGCTGCTGTAGACTGTAGGCTCCTTGGGGAAGGGTTTGTCACTTTTTTTCTTTTCTTCTTTGAACAACAGATAACAATGGGGTTCCTACATACTGCAGCACTGCACAGAAAATAGACATTCTTTTTCATATATATATATACATACACATATACATATAGATGTATAAATATGTATATATATATGAATTAATAAATATGAAAATATATACAAAACTGTTTTTGAAATCGTTTTTTTTAATGGTTCAAAAACATTTCTTTTTGTCTTTCTAGATCATTTTCATGTTCTTCCTCTGAAGTTCACTAAGCACCTGGACATGTACAACCCCGACATACCAGAGTGGAGGGAAGACATAGGGCGGGTAGTAACACGACTTCTTGCAAAGGTGCTCTTTCAGATTGCTCGTAAAATGTTCCCTCTCCAGACGTAAACCTTGAAGGTTAAGTTAATGCCTTCTCATTTAGAAAAAAAAGGACGCAGAGCAAAATAACAAAATGAACCTCATGAGCCACATTCCAAACAAGTTTGAGCCTAATGTCATTTTTATGGGCAAGCTGTAGATGATGATATTGTAACATACAAAAGTTTAGTTCTAACACAGCCTAATTGGCAATTAATGCTAAATATTGCCCTCTGGGATTAGGAATAGACATCATGGCAAATACTGCTGACTCCAAAACAGCAAGAGTAGTTTAAATGTGATATATGTAGCATAAAGCAAAGGATACTGTGTAATATAAAGATATAGTCTTTGTGTAGAAAAAAAGCAGAGAGACTTTACAGTGTCAGATGTGTAGTCAAAAATTAGATAGAATAAACAGGCAAACAGTTGTTACAGCTGTGGGTATTTTTTAGACCATATTTGCAAAAGAAATGTGGACTGGGAGCAGTTGAATCCTGTAGATTAAATCAAGTAAAAAGCCATGCAACAGTTCTGTGAGTTAAACGAAGATGACTCCATAAAATCTGTGAGGTTTAGAGCTATACTCTTCAGCTATACACACTGCCCATAGCAGAGCATGCACATACAGACATTTTGTGAAGATGGTATCACTGAGTTGCAGGTTGATGATGTTTTTTAAAGTGGTTGTGTTTGAAATTGCTGGACTTTTCCTTGATTTGCAGTAGTGCACATCAAATTTTGGAATTTTGACTTTATACAATTTCCTGCCTTTTTTTTTTTTAACTTCACATCAAATGTCAAATTAAATTCACATTTACACACTTTCAATAACCAGTTTCAGTCTAACAAATGTTTTACCACCTTATAAAATTGCCCTTGCATTTTAGTTATTAAATCATTTGCAAAAGAATATGGACAATCTAATGCAATTTCAGTATCTGTTCCGAGAAAGGCAATGGGAAATGCCCTGAGTGTTGTCATTTAGAATTTTGTGACTGTGTTACATAACACATGGAGGAATTTGAGTCAGAAAACAAAATTTGCACAAACTACTTTAAAAAGGGATGGATTTGACTTTCAGTGTGGGGTGCACATATTCATACCAATCTCAGGAACTGAGCCTAGGTGCTTTTAATCTCACCCTGAGAGATTTTTCCGTGTCCCTTAAACACAGAAGGAAAAGTAGCCTCCCTAAGCTGACGTTGGCTATAATGTCTATTCTAAGTCTACTAGGTGTCTGAACAGCTGACAAAAGATCCTAAATTGCTTAGGAATTATTTTTAGTTACTCTAAAAATTCAAAGCCATTGCAGAGTTTTGCTAAAACTGCATACCACTTCATTTTGCTTCTTTCCATGATGCCACTAAATCTTTTTCAATATGATAACAATGCTTAGTTCTTCTAATCTTCAAAGAGCAGCTCACATTTCAGTTAATTAATGTTTGGCTTTGTTCATGTTTTAGCTGCTGGTGGAATCCACTCTAAATGCTAGGGATCTGAAGACTAAAGAATGAAAGACCCATGAGGAATTGCTTGTGTATTTTATATAAAATACAAAGCACCCTGTTCTATAATTTGCCATATACCTTTGTCTTCCCAGGAAACCAATATACCCGAAGAAACACTTATGACAGTTGTGAAACCTGGTCTGCCCACAACTGCTGACTTGCACGTGCTGCTACCAGCAAACCAGCCTAAAAGGAAGAGAAGTGTAACTAGTGATAAGGTAACCAGAGCAATGTATGTCTGGTTAGGCTAATTTTCATCGTATTTTTAAATCACTGGCTGTACTTTCATCGTCTTTATGTGGAATTAAGTTTCTCCCTGACTATGTAAAGATCTCATTCCCACCTGACAAGAGACATGTAAAAGCTGGGAACAAGTATGACTGCTGTGTATGGCAGTGTTTAGACCACCTTCCTATATTAAGGAACAAATTCTACCACATGAGAAGGGGGAGGAGAAGAAATTATTATTATTCACCTAAATGACAACCCACAATAACCATTCTTCCCTCTTAATGCTTTTTCAGACATACAGCATTTTCACAGTAGCCCATGTTCTTCTCCACAGCATAATCTAGTGATATTTCTGTATTTCTGAAGAATAAATAATATTGATCTGTTTTTTAAACAGAAACAATGGCGATAGCATGTCAGTCCGTGAAGATCAGATAGAGCAAAGAGTGGGTTCAGAACACTGATGTTTCTAAAGAGGGACAAACTTTTTTTTCACTTCTTCAAAAGCAAATTAGATTTCAGGCCCAATAGAAAAAGAACCTTAACAGTAGACCTGTGATAGTTGACCTGAAGAGCATCAAGCAGGTAGTTTCTGTCTTTATGAGCAAATATCCTTTTCAATTGCCAAGAAACAAATGAAAATCAGAAATTAGTTCCACCCTCCCTCTTTCTAAACCATATCCCTTCCATAATAAAAACTATATGCCAGTAGAAAATCAGAATACTATTTGGTCTTTTTTTCTAAATTACTATTTATGATACTTGTCCTTTTGCTGTGATAGAAAAGGAACAGATCCCAACTCCGTGCCAGTATCTTGCAGTTCAAGTCCTGGCAGCTATGAAGAATCACAGCGTGAAGTATTGTTAATTTTGAAGGGCATTTTACTACTCTTTGAGGCAAGGTCACAGTATTCAAAGGGCTGGAGAAGTAGATAAGACAAAGCTCATCATATTAACACAATACCAGTAGAGTGTTTATGGTACTGATGGGGTACACTTTGGAAGGTCCAAAGGGGTAAGCTGATGTTGTCCAAGTACTTGAACAGGTGTTTTGCACAGAGAATGGTGTGAAATACACAGAGAGCTGTGTGAATAAACAAAATATTCACCCTGTGGTAACCCCAAATTCTTACTGTTCTCACTCTGTAATCATAGTGGGATTTCCTGGGAGTCTAAAATCCTGATTATATTGCAGGAAACAGTTAATTCTAATAGGTTGTTTCCTTAGTAATGAGCTATCCATGAACTATGGCTTTTGGCCAGGTGAGCATTACCTCTTCAAAATTATTTGTATCTTTCTACTTTAGGAGGCAAGGTGCAGCTTCTAAAGGAAATTCTTTCTCTTTATTCCAAGTGTATATAGAAGGGATCCCTTTAATAATTTAAATGAACTATGGTTATTGATTCTTGGGTTCTGCAAACATTTTACATCAGTGCAAAATGTTATGTATATTAGTTCCCTTTAAATCTCTACTGTTATATTAGCACTGTTCTTCAAGGCACCTTGAAGAATATTATTATAATCAATGCTGTCTCTGTTTTTTTTTTTTTTGTGTTCTATGTGAAATGCCCTGTGAGTTACTCTATAGCATAAAGAAGAACAATCATATGTTGCAAATTATTTGTGAAAACTTCTGTTTAGGTGGGCTATGAAGAAATTACACTAGTTTAGGAGAACACACTTCCTGTAATAAGTATTCTCCCAGAGAGACCTTGCAAAGGTTTTCTGAAACTAGAGTGAAAAGGTGAAAGAAATCGTAAAATTTCTGGAGAAGAATGGTACATTTCTGATACTTAGGTTAGACTGGGTCATGCAAATGGTGCCTGGGAATTACCTGTATGGGAATACCAAATATGGTTCAACCTGCATTTGGTTGGAGTAGGAACAAAGAAAGACAGGAGCAGTTACAGTGGCCTATGCTATCCAGTGGTAAAAAATCAGCTACACTAGTATTGCATCTTAACTGTTTGGTTGTTTTATAGAGTACAAAGCTTTAGAGTCAATCTTCTAGTGCTAGGTGCATAGGGACACTACTTTAGCTGTGGATATGTGTATATAAATTTGTTGATTTAGAATTGAATGTCATCATTTTGGGGGAATATGTATTTTATCTGTGGTGAATCATGAAAAATTCTGAAAATATATACCCTATGTAAACTTAGAAGCGTTAACTATTTAAATCAACAGTTAAAGAGTCATGGTGTTACATGCTTAAATATGAACTAAGAGAATTTTGAGGGTCTTCATCATAATCCTTTTCTCATGTTTTACTGAAAAGATGTGCTCTGTCATGCTGCTACTGACAGTTTTCAAACTCAGTCCTGTGGCGTTCCTGTCAGAATTCATCAACTCAGAATGTTTCCTGCATGTTTGATGGGAGTACCCCTGAAATCCTTATTTTAGACATAGTTATGAAGTTTCTTCCCTTAAAGAGAAACTATTTCTTCTTGGTAAACACCCTTTTAGAGTTGGGATATTATGTGATTTCAGAAGGATAGTTAAAGGCAATAACTTCTAGATCAGGCAGAGAGCAAGTATTTGGTGGAGCTTGTGATGGCATTTTACAAGGCATGTTGTGATGTGATGTTATTTATTAAGTTTATTAGCAATCTAGATTAGATGTCAGTACTGGTAAAAATAGCTGGTGATATAAAGATTGTAAATAAGTTGGCAGGGCAGTAGTAGGAGCCCCTTGGATAATTCTGTCATTTGGTTCCATTTAGGCAAAAGCTCTCTTTCAAATTTATGCATGTAAAAGTAACAGCTGAGGGTGTGAGGGTGATTTTTGCCTGGTTTTAAGAACACAGCAATTTCAGAAGTGCTTCATTTATATCATTGACTTTAGAGAAAGATTTGGTTGTTTAATTTATGCACATCTATTACATGTCTAATGGTGGTATAAATCTAGTTGAGTCAATTAAAGTGCATTTAAACTAAAGCCTGGGAAGCAGTGGCTCTGAGGAAAATTTAGGATTGTATCTAGACAAACTACTGTATGAAAATTCCCACTGAGTTTTTTTTATAAAACGGGTGAGTCAGATCCCCAGGTGTGTAACCAAATGAGTGAGTTTGAATAGTAAAGCTATTTCTGCATTCTTATATAGGATCCATTGTTTTCAAATTTTATAATTGGAAAGGATGTAGGAAAAGAAGATAAATTAAAATGCCATTATAAGAACCTTAGGAGCTCTAAACACTGGGTTAGTTTTTTTTTAAAAGTTGAAGTAGAATCATTGTGCTCAAAACCTACTGCAGGGAATCAATCAAACAAACAAAAACCATCAGGGCTGAAACAAACATCAGTCTAACAGTGAAATACATATGCCAGAACCTTTGGTTGGATTCACGTGGAGTTCATATCTTTGACTTGTGGAAGTGTAGTTTACATAGACCTAGGTGGAAACCTAGGGGTGGGGTGAGAAATAATGAACAAGTTTTAGTTGCTTGAGCAAAAAAAACAGAGCAAATGTTGGATTCCTCAAATACCTGCCAGGAAAATATGATGTTTCCAAAGGTAAATTACAGGGCTCAGTAACTGCATTTACTGGATGAAAGTTAGATTAGCCTAAAGCAGTGCTCCCTCTCACCTTGTATCCCATGAATGAGTGATTGAGCCTGAACTGACTGACTATTTCAGTGGTGTCAGCGTCACTTTAAAGGCTGCTAATCAATATAGTTTTCATATTCATTCTCTTTTCAGACACTGGGTAAAAAGATAAATACTTAAAAGCTATCTGGAGTAATTTTCCTGTGAAATAACTGTGGCCATGCTCACATCATCCTTAGGTCGAGTTATTCCTTCACCAAAAAAAAAAAAAAAAATCTAATAAAGTCAATGGAATGACTTTGGAAGTTAGATATTCCTCAGTAAGAGCAAGAATATTTGAATCTGAACTTTTGTGAAGTCTCTCCATAATACGAGGAAGACTGCAGGGATTTCTGTGTGTTATGCTGCAAAGGCTTGTCAAAGATGAGCACCGTAATTGATAATATCATAAAAGGAGCTTCTTGTGAAGGTTTTGTGGATATAAAGCATACTTCTAATTTGGCATACTGTGGGAAATCGTATCTTAAATTATAAGGCATAGAGTATAAAACTGGCTTTGATCTTTTAGAAAATTGCCTGTGTTGAAGACAGAAGGAAGTAGAAGGGAAAATTCAGCCAGTTTTTCATCTGGAGTTAGGATATGATGGTATATTTAATGGTTCTGCTCCATAAAAATGTAAGTGACCATATATTAGTATGCTCTGTCCACTGGAAAAAAATAGAAGGAATCCTTATTTTTTCCACATGGATGGATGTATATATTTCTATAGAGTATTGTTAAAAATTAGATACAAATGGAATCCATCCAATTGTAGCGAAAGAGATGAGTTAAATTACAACATGCAGTTCATTATCAAATAACAGTTACTTTTCATAGTAAAGAAATCTAAAGTGACATTGCAGATTGTCTTCTGATAGGGTTAGGAAAATGGATAGAGTTTATAATATGGCTTATGCATAGTTTGAGTTATGACTGAGATAAACCCAACAGTGCGTGCAAATATAACATGTTGTCTGTCACATACTCGGTAAACCTAAAGGGTTTGGTAAGCAGAAAGATTTGGCTATAAGGATTTGACATTTTCAGCATTTACAGCTTCTGGAGTTTTACATGATTTTTAACTATGGAATTTCTTTAAGATTTCAGCTCATCAATGACAAGTGCTTTCTGAGTTTCTCACTACAATGAACCAGGGGTTGTCCTATTCAGAGCATTGTCTCTCAAAGTAGAACCGAGTAAAAGATGTCTCAGACGTTCTCTCTATTGTGTTTTCAGAGAATAGCAACTATAAAGCAGGCCTTGAATGCACACAACATCAGTTTCTTTCTGAGGGGAGGATATTGGGTCTTGGTGACCTTAGCGGACTCCGATTCAGGTAAATATATATCAACAAAGCTTCTGACAGACCAGCCTCTGGATGCCTATTAGAGCTCTGATAGGTGAAGGAGAAAGTTTTCGTAACAGTATATGTATGTGTACATATATATACATACACAAGTACATATATTTACTTGGGACGTATAGCTACACACACACGTTTGTATGTGTATGTTTATATATGTATATGCGTATATATTTTTTTACTCGATAGTTGTGAATAACCATCACCACCAAATACATGTTTTTTACATAATTCTGTTTTGTCATATATCATGATTTGTCTCACAAATTTTCTTTTTTGATCTTTTCTGTGTAGCCATGACATTAATATCTATTCTGTACAAAACAGTGCCATGAAGGAAGGCTTCAAAAAAACACTTGTTGAACTAGAGGCACTTTGACTGCACTAGCTACTGAGAAAGTAGATCTTCTGAAGCCATTAACTCTCCTAATATAACTCCGTGCATCTGTGACATGGCTTTCTATCTCTGCTTGGTGTCACACAGATGGATCTACAGATCTGAAGCTTGCTGTAGGGTCTCCACAGAGTGTTGCACTGCTAATCCTATACTGAAACAAATGATCTACGTATTCTCTGTTTAAAACAAATTGAAACATTTTTTTTGGAATGCATTTCCTCCATCTCCAGATTACCTTTGTAGTTAGGACCTGGTGAAGAGTGTGCGTGTGTATATGTATATGTGTGTATATTTTGAACAGAGATGTGTTAACATGATATTTTAACCAGAAAGTTCAAATTTGACTTAAACCACATATTAGAATGTCTCATAGATTTGGTGTATCATCTCTAGTAACATACTCTTGTCTCTTATTTGAATGTGCTGTGGAACAAAAGCTTAGCTGACCACAATCAATTTATGCTAATACTGATGTAAATGATACTTTATTTGTCAGTTCCCTGTAGAAGATAAAGTTTTTTGTTATCTAGTCTCTTTAAGGTAGAATCATGCTATAAATTTCACTGTGGTACCATGTCTGATCTCATTAGAAAACATTCACTTAAAGGAATAACATCCATTTACCAGCTTAAAAGGCTAGAGTTGAAAGAATCCCACATACATTCCAGTGTTTACCACTATATGATCTTGATGAGCTTCTTTGTTGTTCAGAGCCTTAGTTTCTCCATCTGTGAAATTAATACAGCCCTGCTTTTGCATGATATTTACTTAGGGTATGTGATATTTCCTATGATAACTTTAGATTCACAGAAAACAAAACAAGCAAAAAAACAAACAAAAATAAACCCCACTCAGTGTGCAAATAATTAAATCTTCAGGGTATTTTTTTTTTCAAATTGGTTCTTTGTTCTTTAGTGGAAAGTCACCAATTAATTTTGTGTTGTTGCCTTTTTGAAGAGGCTACAGATGGATTGGAGAGGTTACACAAGTAGGAACAAATCTTTTGACTTACCAATTAAATAGAAGAGAAACCCCAAGACTATGACTGATCTAAAAGAGGGCATGCTAAGCTGTTGTGCTGTTTTTTATTTCAGACTCTCAGAGGATTGGAGGAGGCAGTGGCTACTGGGCTATTGTGGTTCTCTTTGTTATCTGTCTAGTTGCAGTTGGGGCTTTCATCCTCTACAAGTTCAAAAGGCAAGTAAAACCTTAATCAACAACATATACATTTTGAGATTTAGACTTACCCGCAGATCAGCAAAAAAAGAGTTTATTGTTCCAAAAGGAGACTGAAAAACTGCAAGAAGTCCACCGCTTTGAAAATCATATTTTTCTGAGCTTCATTCTGAACTGACATCAAGGAAACAGTAGCAATATGGGAACTGTGGAGAGTGTTCACCTTGTCTAAATAATATCATCACGAAAGAAAGATGAACTAAAATATTATTCCTAATTAATTCCTATCTCATAATTTCTATCTCATTACTCTTAGCAGTTATGAATGAAGCCCAGTTATCACAAGCATCTGCAATGCACTTTGCTAAAAAAAAATATGTATATAAATATATCAAAATGTACAACTCTGAGGAGTTTCTCTTTGCACACATTATGTTTTAAGTGCTGGGACAATGCCACATAGAATAAACGATGGTAATAGATAAGCATTAATTTGACACTAGGATGTGTTAAAGGAAGAAATAATTCTAGAGGTGGCCTTTATGTGAGACATATCCTCAAAATTGACGATGGTTACTGTGCTAGTCTTCGGCAGTCTGATAGATCTTTAGTCTGCAATGGGTTTCTATCATAACTACTTGGATGCTGTGCAATTTAAAGAAGAATTTTGTTCTTTTTCATGAGTTTGTGTTACCACTGGCTATATTCTTAGCATTTTAATAACTTTGGGGCATTTAGAAGCTGTTGAGTTTGATAATATTGGAAAGAAACCTTCATTATCATCAAATCTTTACTCAGGATTTCTATCAATTTGTCATATTATTCAGGGTTGATTTTTATTTGAAATGAGCATGTTTATAGAAGTAGATATGGCACCATGTTTATGATGACAAAAAGCATAGGTAACGTTTAAGTGAGAGTTTGTTTAGATGAGCGTTTTTAAGTCAATAGAGAAACCTTCTTTGCCAAGAATCTCTTCATTTTCTCCCTGCAGAACATAAGTTTCTTAGGGCCCATGGTGACTGATTGCTCTAAAGCACAAAGTACATAATGCTGTATCAGACTGTCTATAACTGAATAAAAATCCATTTCCCTATTTTAAGTGCCTGCAGCAAGAAAAGGCATAAAAATGGTTGATGTGATGTAATTATATTATTTCAGTAGCAATACATGGAGGATTTGTTGGTTGTAGTACGGAATCATAAAACTTGCTTGCGATATGTTTCGAAAGCAGTATGATTTATATCTTTTATTAGCTCTTAAATGAGAGCAATTAAATAACAGACACAATTACTGTGTGGCAAAAGAAGTATAAAATATTCAAGAAAGGAAGAAAAAAATTATATTCCTTAAGTCCTATCTAAAATGCCCAATGAACCATTGCTTTATAAATAGAGCTTTTATTAAGGAGGAAACTACAGTACCATTTGCAAATTGTGAGCTTTAATGTCTCGCACACTTCCATACGTAATTTGTGAAAATCATTTGCATTTGAATTTTATGGGCGTTTAATTTTAGTGCAAGTGAGCAGAAATGTGAGATATATTCAGATGCTTCTCAGTAGCCTGAAAACTGCTGTTGGCATTGATGAATGACCATGCAGTAATATTCAGTTTGGGTCTGTACCATATCTCTTTCTGAGATATTTGACAGAATTATTTTTAAATATTCCTGCTAAGCTTTTCCAAGATGCCTTTTTTTTTTTTAGTTGCATCTTTTTCATACAGTTTGGTTTTCAAAGCATATTGAGTGCCTAATCAGTGCTCAGTTTGAAGAATCACTTTTTCCCTGTGTGCTTCCTGTGAACTCCTCTCCCACCCAAATATCTAATCCCATAAAAAAATATCCCTTAAAAAGGAAATCTTTCCTGTGTTTATGTGGACTTACAATAAATTTCTGGATCCCCATGGAGTACTTTCTTACAAGTGCAGTCCCTTTAAAGTTAGAACAGTGAGTGTGTAAGTTTACAAACTGGCCCATAGGGACTGAGGTTTTGAAACTGAGGTGTCCTTCGTTAGTTATAAACCAACCTGAAATGCATGAAGGCTTATCAGTGTTAAGAATTTGCTGAAAGAATGCCATATGCAACAAAAAATGTTCAAATTTGTGAGATTATTTCAGCAGAATAACACTTTCTAAGCCCTATGGTACCTCAGACAACACATGCAAATGTAAATATGAATTATTTCCACTTATAAATTATAGGCATGTATAAGGTGTTGAAGTGTTAATACTGTCCATAATTTTTGTATAATTCAGAAAATTATACAGGAGGACATGTAAGAGATTTGGTGTGGTGGTGATTTCCTTTCATTTGTGTAAGCTGATAGGCAGATACTTCCTTCAGAAAAGCGTTAAAATTCCATTTATCCTCAGAGAAATGTTTATTAATCTTAGTTTTGTCACTACAATACTTGGGTCTACAGGACTTGCAATTGGCATTGGGACACAGGCAAAGAAGAACATGACTTGGATTATTCTCTGTCTTTGCCAGCACGAAAAATAGTTCTTAATGTTAAATTTGGTATCTGGAAAGATTTACCTGGTAAAAGAGAAGTAAGTTTTAAATGATTAATGTTGATGGTTTCTAAAAACTAATTCTAGTCTGATTCCATGAGTGAACAAAGATGGTTTTACATGTTTTGGGTAGGGGAAATTTTCAGTATAGCAGTAAGGAAAGAGAAGTAATACCCAGGCTGCTAAATCTCACTGTGGCTGTGACACGAGACAGTGCAGACAACAAGCATGGATATTGGACAAGCCAAGAATAGTTTTCTTTTTCTTTGCTTTTACGTTCTGGGTATGGAAATCACCAATCTGATGCCTCAAGCAAACAATGTGTTACAATGCTCACTAGCACGCTTAAGTTGTTTAACCATCCAGGTAAAAATGGACTACTTCTGCTGCTTCTTTAGACCAGAAAGCTGCTTCTTTAGACCAGAACAATATGAAGCAGATGGAAAATATTTTTGAGAAATCAGGCCCATTTTTTTAATACAGATCTGAGACCTGCATATATATTTTTTTTCTGTACCATCCCATCTTTACTAAATTTGGTTCAGTAAAGATAAACGTTTTCCATTCCCTTTGAAAGAATGTTTGTTTTTCTGTGTGGGTTTCAAGTCACAACCCAGAAAAGATTTCTTCATCCTTTCAGAGCAAACTTCCCCAGTGGGGGGTCCTGGGCAACATTATAGAGAAAGCAAATAGCACTGTCTGCACTAAGCAAAGTGGAGGAAAGGAAAATTGTATTTTAGCCACATCAAAGCTGCCATATAATCATTATGTTACTAGTAGAAGATGTGAAATCATCCTTTTCTTACTTTTTCACTTCTGTATAACAACAGGGTATTAGATTAACCAAACCAGAGCAGATAAGAATTTTTTCTGCCTAAGTGCCTTACTTGGTTAACAGGAAAAAAAAATTGATTCTCTAAAAAAGTATGAAAATCTTCCTCTTTTAATTTGTATGCAAACTACTGCCTGTATCCTAAAGCTGAATACTGTGTTTTCAGAAATGTCTGTGAGTCTACTTCAATCAAATTTATACCATTTCATGCATAATTCTTTTTTTTCTTGGGACTGTCAAGTGCCACTTTTGGTAAATGAACCCTCTCCTGGGCCATTTCCACAATGTGGAGCAGAACTGTGTTATCTTTCTGCCTCATTGACTTACTATCTCATTTTCAGTCTCTGAAGAAAAGCTATCTTTTTTCCCCACCTTGCTTATACTACTTTTATGTTCCATGAGAGCAAGTTTAGTCCCAATTCATGCCACTTAGTTATATACATATATATAAAGGCACTAATTTAATGATCTGTAATATTTCATAAAAACTTCCTCTGAAATCAAAGTAATAGCTTGTATAAAAGATTTCCAAAATGAAAGAGTGAAGTAAATCAGGAGCATCTCAAAGCACAAAGAAGCCATTCATCTGAACATTAATCCAAACATAATAAAACCAACACCACAATAAAATATTCTGTTTAATGGATTATTGTTGTTGTTAGTTTTATTTAAGTTCCAAGAGCATGATGCATTATTCCATATCCTTTGCCATGTGAATATGCTCCTATTTTTTATACTAAACAGAATCTTAATCAAGCCTCTGGAAAATGAGTGAAGCTGTGTAAAGGCCAATGAATATTGGCTCCACAAGGCGGGAATTGAAAGCCAAATAAACTAGAGAGTTTAAAGGAGTGAGAATCAATATCTCATCCCCCTCCTGCTGTTTCATACTGCTGAACATTTTTAAGTACAAACAGTTCCTGGTATGGACTGATTAGAATTTGTGAATGTAGAAAAACAGTTGCTTCCTAGAATATCTTCTAAAAGGTTTGGGACCTGGAGAGCTCAGTCAAAGCCATGTGCTGGGATGCTCATTAATAGTTCTGTGCAGAATGAAGTCTCCTGTTCATGTTTTTATGGTCCTCAAAGCAGGCATGAATATTTCTTCCTCCTCATGGTTGAAATAAAATGCTACAGAGAAAACAATAGGAACTAAAAATGTAAACCATAGAGTGCAATACAGCAGAGGTAATTGTCTCCAGTGATGGATGCAAAGCACAGGCATTTTGCAGCTGAAGAGTAAACCCCCAAAAGAAACCATTGCACAATCTTTTTCTCTGTTCTGATAAAACATGCTTTCAATTTTCATATTGCTGATATAAATCTCTTGGGTCAAATTTCATGTCTTGTCATGTTTTCACAGTAGTCTTTTATGTAGACCCAAGCATTTCAGCTCTGCCTACTTCAAACACTTACAATGGACTCAACATAAATTGCTTCCTTAAGAAGAGCAAAACACATCAGGGTACGCACTTTTTTTTTTTTTTCCGGAATAATTAGGGATAGCAGCTTCCTTCCTACATATTACAGCAGTGTGGAGCAACTGGAAAATTGCCAGAATTAGGCCTATATTTTTGCAAGGATTCAGTATCCACATCCTGTTTCATTCCACAGTGTGGTTGTCCCATGTAAACAGAACATCTGGCACATGTTAAAAAATGTGTCTTGAAAAGACTTGGACTGTCATTTTCTTGAGATCGGATAAATCTCTTTCTTGTAAAATTGAAGCAATATAAAACACATAGAGATCTCTATAATGTATAAAAGGTCAGATGACCTTCACAAGACTTGTAATATTCCCCCTCCTCCCATCCATGTTCCATGATACAATCTAAGATACTACACTGAGTATCTCAACTTTATACCTTCCCTTAAGGATCTGTGCTTAACAGGACCAGGTTCATGAGGTCTGAGTGAGAAATATCAGCTTATGTCTTTTCTCCTTTTATCCATAACCCATAAAGGAGTGCTCTTAACAACAAGAAGTTTAATGGTTACTTGTGAACTTGTGAGGTTTCTTCATTCAGGCATGTTTAATAGTGTGTATTGGGATTATGGTGATCTAAGTAAGATTTACTGAATACAACAGTTGAAACCTCAGGTTTTATACCAAAGGATGCACCCTGTTGACCTGGTTTCAGGCAGGTCCTTCAGCCTGTGAAAACACAGGCAGACAACAAGTAGGTTAGCAGCTCTCACTGTAAAGATCTGGAATGCCATATGGGTTTGAGATGGATAACATTGTTATTATGTCAAAAATATTTTGGTAATGCTATTGATGCTTCCAAATCTGTCAGAAATACATCTTTGAGAAGATCTCCCAATTCCTGTAGAAAGGTATGTGCTAATTCTGTAGATGTGCTGCAAAGTCATTCTTTTGGGTTTTGTTTCCCATAGACATTTGATGGTGGACTGAAAGGAAAGCAATTTGACAGGTTTGGTGCAGGTCTGATTGAGACAGATATTGTTTTCACATGGCTAGTTTCATTAGCAGACACATTATAAACTGTCTGAAGTTACTGGCCCTAGAGAAAAAAATCACAATTAATTACCTAATGCATTTGTTTTTGTAATGAGGAAGGAATGTCCCTCTCTGTTTTAATGTGGCTTTTTTACTCCAGTTAATGGGAGGACAATGATGCAGGGCTTGGCAAAGTATGTTAGTGTTGGAGGAGCCTTTGGACGTCCTAAAGCAGTCATACCAGCATAACATTGTGCTACCAGACCCTTTTCCCATCCTTGGGATTAGTTAGTGCCTGTGCTTTATTTACTCCATGCTCAGTGGGGTACAGAAAATAGTAAAACCAAACATATTTCTTTCTCTGTGCTGCTTGTAAATAATGGGATAAAATGCCTGATTGATACATATACATGTATGTGTGTATGTGTGCATACACACATAGCTATACAGATGTGTGTCTACATATTTAGATATATAGGATGCAGTTCATCAATAGGGAGGAGATCCCTTTCACTCATGTTTCATTGTTTAACAATATATTTTTTTCTGTAGTTATTTGTGATGCAATGAAAGCTGCTGTTCAAAATAGGATGCTGCAGTAACTTTTACCTCAAACTGGTGCCACGTGGAACAGAACCTTTCTTCTAACATAACATTTAAACACAGGTCATCTCTGAAAGCCAAAAGAAAGCAGAGCAACTCATGTATTTATCCAGTTGTCATACTGCTGCCAGAATATGGAGCAGAAGTTGGCCATTTTTAGAGGGATACCTAAAAATTGCTGTCAGTTTTTCTGTCTTTGCCCTGTAGATACAGGAGCAAAGCAGAAACCCCAGCTTAACCTCAGCAGTTGAACCCCATTTTCCCTTTTTTCTTGTTGTCTGCCCATTGCAACCATTTCTTTTGAGCACAGACTTCAACAGCCATGATCTGCTGTCATGCTGATCAAGCTGTCAAGCTGCTGCTTGCTATGTGGGACAAGGAGCTCATAACCTGCAGCTCCCTAATCAGAAGTGTCTGCTTGGTGAGTAGGAACGGATGCTGTTGTGTGCCCAGGCCGATTTCAGATGAACACAGCTACAACAGAGGGTATGACTCTCTAGAAATGTTTAAACCATGAGTTCTGCTGCAAAAGTTAGAAACCCCTGATTTATCCCCTTTGATTTTACAAAGTCTAATTTAAGTAAATCTAGTTAAGAAATCTTTACCATACTTACTTTAAAGCTTCCCAAGTTCAGCTATGGTGCTAATTGTCTGTTAGAGCTGATAAAGCTGTTTAATAACATGCTTTTTGTTTTTCTAGATTCATATCAGAATGAATAAGTTAAATGCTGTTTTCCATGGAAAGTTTGTTTAAATCGGCACTTCCCAGTAGTGCTTTAGTGCTGCCTGCTTATCTCTACCCAACTAACCCTGCACAGAAGCACTACTTTCTTACTTGCCCTTACCAATGCTGGGTTACTTCCTTACTCTACACCTCTTGCTCCTGGACTCCTGCTGCATCGCTCTCTTCTCCCTTCCCATTCCCTGTCTCCTGGATTTCTCCTGCTTCTCTCCTTAACCCTAATACATTATGAGAGTGCCATTGAATGCTACCACTAACTTTCAGTGTCAGCCCACCTGACCAGGGAGATGGGCTTGACTGATTGTGACCCAGCTTTAATGTTTGCAAAGATGTCTGGTACCAGGAAAGAATTATGTTGGGGCTTTTTATTGCTTTATTTCACAAAAATCACTTTTTGTGTGGTTTTATTTATTTTATTTTGTTTAGTTTTATTTTTTATTTTATTTTAATTTATTTTATTTTTAATATAGTTTATTGTGTATCAGACTTAGTCAAGAAATCATCAATGCAGAATTCTTGAGCAGTTAAGGCTCAAGAGAGTTAAATAAAACTCTTAGAATAAAGTCTTGATGACTTTAGATTGTGAACACAAAATTAGGGATGGATATGATTGGTTCTATGATGTGATTCTGGTACTGTGTCATTGCTAGAGCTCTGCTCTGGTGCCAGCATGTGTGTGGCACAAAGGACTTCCATCACAAGACTTTTTCTCCTTGTCCAATTTAGGAAACTGCCAGGCAGGAATGTCTATGCCCAGATGCACAACGAAAAAGAACAGGAGATGACAAGCCCTGTCAATCATAGTGAGGACACCCAGAACATCATCCAGGGTGAGGAGTTTATTGATGATGATCTGGACTCTCAAACACTAGGTAACGCAAGAGGTAACTTCATTTTTAGTCTATAAATTTTCGTAAGTAATTGATTTTTACTTGATATTCATTTTCATTTTAGGTTATTGTTTTGTTTTCTTTTTTCATTTTCTGCTCAGACTTGGGATGAAGCAAATAGTACACTACTGAGAAAGGATTATCTCAAGTATCTTATTTTTGCTTGCTTGTAATGAAGGCTAATGTATGAATGGCATGCTATGTAGAACACAGGTACAGAGACAATAGAGTTTAATGTCAGGAGACAGACAATTTTTATAATTAGAGAAATTATATTTGGTAGAACAGGATATAATTGGTAATATCTGAATTAACTCAAGAATCCCCTGAATTAGTGGAAAATCAAGAAGACCAGAAGGATTTTTACAGTCAATATTTCCAAGATTTCAGATGAATTGTAACTATATCCATTGCTGTACTGGTCATTATATTCCAGTGGCATTTAAAGTTTTCATTATTAGAAACATTAAATTTATTCCTGTGTAAAAAATATTATGAGTCTTCCCTATTTTAGCTATTAATTTGCTAGTATTCATGGGGTGGTCATAAGTAACCTGTAAGGGAAACTTCCTGTGAAACTCTCTGAGTAATGATTTCAGTGTCAGGTAGAAGTGTATACCCTGGCCCCCAGTGGTTATTTTTAATGTAGCATAGAGTACTGAGCCATAAAGTTCCTGTGAAATTTACCATTGTGTTCAGAGTTCACTGAAGTCAAAGTCTGAAAGGTGTAGGACAATGGGAAAAGCTCTCCGATTTCATTCATACAAATTTTGTGAAAATAAATCAGATATTCCAAAGCTTTTGGAATTTGTGGTAGTCCCTTCATGCTGTAACAGGCAACTGTAATGTCTTCATGTACCCACAGAAAGGGATCTATTTTAGTTGTGACAGAGGCAACCTGAGGTAGGACAGAATTTTGGCAGAGGAGAGATTTCTTTGTCCCTGGTTTCGTCTTTACCTTCTGTTGCAGATGTCTTCATTTTCATTTGCTGAACCATGTGCTGCTTCTTTGTTCTTGAAGTTGTTAGCTTTAAGCACAAGGGGAGCTTCCATCCTCCAGCTTTTCTTTGTGTAACTTTGTGTATTTCTATATTTTGTTTGACAAACTTTGTATATGCATATCACTGTGTTTTATTCAGATTTTGCAAGAAGGCCTTGATCTCACCTCTGACTGTTGGAATTAATTCCAAAAACAAGCCTGGAAAAACAAATTTTGTGTTAAAATTGTTTGATCAGCTTATCTCCAGGCTCTTTAGAGGAGAAAGCTGATTGCTAACAAAAGTCCATGTAGACATGCCTATTAATGTGGATCATTCAAACACCTCTAGTAATGTGCAAAAATATTACTTTTAATGGTAGAAAATCCCTCTTGGTCTATTTATATAATGCAGCTGGTGATGCTGTAATAAAGAAATGCTACCCTAATTTGTGACACATTCAGAAATAATCTCTACTTGCTCATAGCTGGCTACATAAGCCTGATCCTGCACTCATTACACAGAGAAAAAAAAAATGAAATCTTGTATCTGGGCAGAGTATTGTTATGGTTAAAGGGTGCAAGATTGTGATGTTTTGATGTGAAATGTAAGACAGTAAGCAAAGGCAGATCTCGAGATGATTTGTGCTTCTGCCAGGTTGTCAACACCAGAAGCATTTCAAGCAGAGCGTAAAGAGTTCACTTCTGTGGATCATAATCATCTATATTCATCAGCTACTGTACAGTTTTTAGACACAAGACTTTATTTAAGATGTAAAACAATACTTCAGCTCACTGTGCTGTTTTGTTACTTGCAATGCTTTCCACTAGCTCCGGTATCACTCACTACTGCCAAGAAAATATTCCTGTTAATGATACTCTTCTATTTTATCTGGCTAGAGTATGAAACGTGTTAAAATCCCTGCTCTATATTAAATTCCATTTTACAACACTGTTTGCAGAAGGTTCCTATGCTATGGAGATCCCCTCTAATTCTGGTGAGCTTTCTCTCTCCCTGTTGTGAGAGGTCTGTAACAGCCCCCGCCCCATGCACAGCAGAGTTTTGCAGGCCTTGGGTTCTGTTTGTTCTCTCTTCTCATAACTTTTGAATTTCCACAGTACAGTATTTCCAGACTCACCCATCCACTTTTTTTGTTTTCTATATATTTTATGTTGCCTACTTTATCGCAACCCCCACCTTGGGACTCCTCAACACCATTACCTTGCAGTGACTCCTTCTGGGAGAAGTGGCAACTTGAACAGCTACAGAGTTCCCCTATTGCTGATGCCGGTCAGTGTCCAGTCCCAGGTCAGTGGCATGTTGAATGGACGCCTCAGGTGCCATTCTCCCACCTCACCTGCACCCCTCGAGACAACTACACCTTTTTAAGCTGCAAAGAGAACCACCTTATGCTGTCACTGGGATAGAAACCCTAGGAATTCGCCACAAACTCACCACCATGAGCAAAAGCTTTAAGTGAAAGTATCCTGTAGGTACACGGAGCTGTTGCACCAGCCTTCACCTGTTTGATAAAGCCACTCTCTTTATGTGATTGACTTGTCCCTGCAATAAAAGGGGGATTTCTTGTGAAGTACCTGAAATACACTAATGCTGGCCTCTTGTTTCTGTATTTTCATAGGCAATCACTCAGGCGTGGTTTTGAGCATCAACTCCAGAGAGATGCACAGTTACCTGGTTAGCTGATATTTACAGCTGAACACAAAAACCGAAAGACTCTTCTCTGTATCGTTTTATTTTTCCCTGGTGATGTCACAAAATTGCGAATATGGCTGTAAATGCTGGTGGAGAGAAGGTTCCCTAACAGTCCCGTGGAAAAAAGGCGTCCATCATCAGTTACCAGGGGAGAAGGATAATACGTCTTGTGTTCACTCTATGGCCTGGGAACTCGTTACAATTCAAATTCAAACTATGGTAGCAAATTTGTAGCCCTAGGCACATTCAATGCCACCTTCCTTTTTTCTTTTCCTGTATATGCTCTAGTTCTCTATGTTTATTTTTAGGACGATTGTCTGTAACTTTTTAACTATGTTTTTAACTGAGGTATTCAGTGGGAAGCTGGGACTCTTCAGCCTGAAAAGGTGATTTCTAAACAAGTGACTAGACAAGAATAGATGGTTTTCACGATGACATTGTGTCAGAAGGCCATAACTCAGCAGTGGTTCTGTACTGGGAGAGGACTGAGCAAGGAGTCCTATGTACTCCTAGGCCATACAAGCTCTTAACTTAAAAATGTGTGAGACAATCTAATGAATTTATGCTTACGCCCTTCTGTGGATTACAGGAAGTAAAGTGTTAATTAGGATATCTCGTAATTATAGGATAATTCTCCTTTAAGTGTAGCAAGTCCTGACAAACCATCAGCATAGGTATATCCCCCGATCCCACCCCATGTGAAAGAGAAACACCAGCGTGAAGCTTTTCCCAGACCAGGTGCCTTCACTTGCAGACAGTCATTTCATTTGCTCTCCTATTGTCTTCTGAGCGAGCACCTCTAGGACGATGGCAGCTGCCAGATCAGTTATCTGTAAAAAAAAAAAAAAAAAAAAACGGTGCTGATGGCCTGTTTCTTTTTAAATTTCCAGAGAGTGTAAATACCTCTTTAGGTTGCTTTCTTTGTATGGTTATTTTTTAAAAAATTGCCATTAGGGCAGAGATGCCAGGAAGGTCAGAGCTCTCCTCCAGGTGGAACACCACAGTCCCCTTCCCACCCGTGTCACCCTTGGGACTTCCCCTGCCTTTGGGCCGTTGGAGGCAGGGGTGGGCAAACCCTGACCTGAACTCTGCTTGGGTTGCTCTGGCAGTCTGTAGGGCCCTGGGGAGCACCGGTTGTGGTTTCAGAGTTCGTATTTCCTTTCTCTCACCACAGGGTGTCACTCGGTCCCTAGCACAGCACTGGTCCCTACGCCTGCAGGTTGGGCAGTGGGGCTTCTGAAGGAGCATCCTGCAGAAGGTCTCGGGGGTCAGCCTGGAGGTTCCCCGCTCCAGATTTGTGATCAGCTCAGAGTTTCCAAATCCCAACCTCTGCACCCCCAGGCAGAGGCAGTGCGGTGAATCCGCACCTTGCTGCTGGTTTCCCCGCGGTTGATGGAGCTGTGTAGGAAATGGACTGTGGTGTGATGAGTTCAAACATCTGGCATCCTTTGTGTCACGGCTGCCTGGAATTAGGACGCTCCTCTCAGAAACCTATATAATCTCTTCACTTTTTGCCTTCAATAGAGAATAAATAGCTCTTTACTCAGTGAATGTCATACCAATGCTACTGGCAAGCTCCCACACCACCTTGCGTAAGGAGGATACAGATAGCTATCTGCATCTTTCTGAATAAACAAACAGTAAATAATGAGCGCTGGCAAGACAGAAGAGACCTGTCTTTAAATTACCCCATGCATTGGAGTCATTCTTCCATGTATCTGTTGATGGCCTAAAGCATATGGTTGTCAAATGCAACAGACTGGGATGTAGTAATTCAGTGCAGTACTGTAGGCTCTCACAAACCCTACAGGATGTATGTGTAAAGCACAAGAAAATCTAGTTTAGAAACGTAATGTAAGGACCTGGGTGGAAAAGTCAAAGATTCTGAAAGTGCTTGCAAACTGCTCAGGAAAATAATTTCCAAAATCTTTCAAAAAAAAAAAAAAAGAAAAGAAAAGAAAAAGAAAGAAGCCTAAGTAGTGGTAGAGTGCTGTGCAAATTGATCCAGAGAGGAGCAGTGCTCTAGCAGATGTGTACGCAGGAAGGACCGTGCTTAAACCCAAGGTGTTACATTTGTCTGAGTCTGCATTTCTTGAAGAGAAGTGCAAATACAAAAAGTGCTCTGCATCGGAAACTCTCAGGGTTGTTGCACCAGAGGCTTCCCCTTCTCACCAGCTCTTTCTAGTGGGAATGAGCTGGAAAAGAGTAAAATAGTATTGCAAACAGCTTGCTTATACCTGTGAAATAAATCTGTAGTAGGTATGGGGCAGGTGAGTAGGGGGATTAGCCTCATGAACAAGGAGTAGGGTGGAAATCCTAGTTTGGGATCGTTCTTCCACAGATTATCTGATTAGTGAATGACACTGTTGGAACTAGGTCATACATCTAATTTATGCTTTAACAACTACTTTTGTATGTGTAATACAGGGTGATTTGTGTCTCTGACAACAGGAGTCTTTTGGAAAACCGTAGAATATTTAACTGCTCGATACTCTAATTAACACAGCACAATATAGTGCCTGTAATAATGTTTTTCAAAGCTAATTAATCTGATTCATGCAGCACTTGTGTGAGGTTGGTTTGTCATGTCTTAAAAGCACTGTTTTCTAAAGAGATGTCAGTGTCGCCGTAACTGTATTAGCAATACCCAGCATATAATAAAGGAAGCCTTTGATTCCTTGGAAAAAATAACTTTAAAATGAGTTATTATGAAATTGAGAAAAATACCATGCCCATTTTCCCATTCATGGTTTATCTTTAAATGAAAATTCTCACAGCACTAGGTTTTGAATCTCTTGAACTACATCCAGGACATCTTAGCATTTTAAAGGCTATGTAAATATATATACATCCTTGATATATATCTAAAATCCTCTTACATGCATATACAGAACAGAGAGTTCTTTCTATGCACAAATGCTAGGCACACACGTATGCATTTGTACATGCAGTATTCGTATGTACTCCAGTTAAACTTGTTAGTGAGGAAGGGTGATTTGATGGCTAAGAAATGGAAGATGGGTGTCAGGTACCTAGATTCTGTACCCAGACTTTGGACAAGCTACTTAACCTGTATGTGCCTCAGTTTCCCCACCTGTAAAATGGGGCTGATAGTAATTATGTACCTCACAGGAGCATTGTGAAGCTAAATTAATTACTGTTCGTTCAGGACCTTTAGAGTGAAAGAATTATGTGAGTATATAATATTAATAGTCTAGCTTTCTTTTTTCTTTTTTTTTTCTTACTATTGCTGTAATTTAAGGTAGTGTACTGAAACCAACCACAATTATATGTACACGTAAAAAATCCATAAACGAAACAGGTACATAACTGTTAAAAAGAAGAAAAGAAAAAAAGAAAAGAAAAAAAAGGTAATTTCAGTTGAAAGCTGTTATTGGACCATATGCAGAGTAGCATTGCAACATGGGCTGTGATCTTGCTAATTTGCATCGCAGTATCTTAAACTTACTTTCTGCAGTGTTATTTGGTCAAAAGCCTAATACAATGGGTACAATGATACCTATCAGCATTGACACTGAACTATACTAAAACCAGAAACAACAAAACTGGTATTGTATTGGTATCATTTAGAACTTGTGGCCTTCTTAAACTCGCACGTATTTGCAAGTTCAAAAACACCTGGTACTTCTAAGAATGCTCCAACGAGTTCTGATATGAAGCCTTCAAGATTTACAGTTAACTGTAGTTTCCCTTTTGACACTGGACGTTTGAGACAGCTTTAGGATCGTCTACTCATATAACATGTTCAGAAATGCTCAGAAGACATTTACAGACACCCACACACTCACAGTGTAAATTAATTTCTTAAAAATAAAAGCAATATAAACCAATGTATATTTTTATACCCTTTAAAAGATGGTGGTGGAAGCAACTGTGAAGAAATAGAAGACACCAGCCTGAGGCAAGATGTTGTTATAGCTCCAATTGATACCCAATTTCTTTGAACTCTTTGAGGATATTCTCATTGAATATTATATTATTCTTGACGAGTTTTCTGCTTTCACTGACCAGTGAGAGCAGCATTCATTCACGTAAAGTAGATGATTTGTTAAATTACTGTCCTCTAGACAGACAGAGACAAATCAATGTTTTGTGATTACTAGCTCGAAGTACAAAGCAGATTTCAGCTGACGTTGTTATGTTGGTTATCTGTTTTAAGTCCGCTGAGAAATCCCTTTAGTGGGAATACTCTATTATGGCATGTCGCTTCTTTAATAGAGAGTAGCAGAATGGAACTGCATTGGTTTCTATCCTCCTTACATAAATACATGCTCAAAGATATATATATACATATTTCATTTTTAATAAATTAAATTTACTGCCTTTGTTTGTAGTAGCTTTTTGATGACAAAGCAATGATTCTGATATGTTTTGAATTTTGACGTTATTTAAATTTGAATACAACGTTGCTAAGTCAGTAGCATTGATGACAATGTCAGTTGAAGGTTTTTCCTTTGTTTTCTCTAAAACTATGATGTGGCTGTTTGTTTTAATGCGGCTTTGGGGAAAAGAAGACTAGAATTTTTATTTCATTATCGATTATTTACAGTTGGAGTTGATTTTATATGTCGATTGATATTGCTGTGTTGTTTCCATCTTTATTTTAATTTCAGAGTTTTAGAAGAAAGTACAAATTTCTCTCAAAATACTGGCTTACCACCAGAAAGAAATTTATTAGCGTTTACCTTTATAAATACTAGTTTTTGAGATGCAAAACTTTGATGGATATTCTAGACCATCGTAGCTTCCTAGCATATTTTCTCTATTCTAGCCCCAATTGCTTATTTATTCTACAACTTTCTTTGAGACTGGCATATAGCCTAATCCTACTAGTCTGTGAAAGTCTTTCTAAAACTTACATTAGAAGAACATTTAAGTGCCTAGAAGTAGTTAAAGCGTCTGCTTAGAACATTTTTATAACATTGTCTATATTTTCATATTCTTTATTTCCTTTCAGTATTTCAGTATTAGCCCTCTGACTGCCATTTAAATAAGTGTTTATTCCTTTCGTGGTTACATATATAATGTTTTTCACTTATTTTCAGACTACAGTCATCAAAGTGACAAGTTTTGAAGTATCTCAGACCTCCAGTTAGCTTTTGCTATTAGAAGCTGAGCCCTGCAGTCTTTGGAAAATATCAAGCTGTGCACTCCTTAATTTTTTAATCTTCTTTCATAAGTCAGCCCTCCTACCTGGCTGACCGCCTCTGCAACTTTTCTTCCCTTTCTTTTTGCTGCCTCCAGCTGGTGGGAGTGCAGAAGGGTTTCACAATGCCTAGATAGCCTACAAGTCGATTCCCAAATTTGAACAGGAACTGTTTGATGGACTATTTTTTTTTCCTTTCATTTCAAATATTTTGCATAGAGTGCAGAGGACTATATATACTGTCAGGAAAATAAAGACTAGTAATCTGCACAAATTGTTCTTCATAATGGTCTGAAGACTAAAGAATGTATTTTCAGATTTTTTTTTTTTTCCTGAAATTGATACCTTCAGTGAGTTAGTTTCATGTCTTTTAATATGCAAGGTCTTATTTCTTTAAGTCTTCAGTACTTCACTTTTTTTCTCCTGTTAAATGGAGTAACAAAGTATGTAAAATGTGAATTGTTAAGCAATGTATGACCAACTGAAAGATTTTCATTGTTTTCATCTCTCTTTTTTTTTTTCTTCCTTGTTTTTTAGGCTTGTCAGAATTACTATTTTCAGCTAGTTTACAAGACAGTAGCTGTGGTGATCTTCTGGAGACAGTATTTAAGACAAGAAATACTGGAAGGCTTAGAAATACATATTCTGTATGCACGATATAGCCCTGTAGGCAGTGCTAGGCTATGAATATACTGGACAAAACGACATTCTTATCAAAGAGGTGTTATGGTTTATATTCAAATATTCTCTTTTAATATATATAGATATAAAATATCTCTTCAAATACATATACTTAATTGCATATTCTTGTCCCTCCCTCTTTTAGGTTAGTTTTCTTTTTAGGAATGACATTTAGTAGTCCTGAAAAAGAAGTAGATTGTTTCCTTCACACAAGTAATTTAGTGTAAAATTATTTCCTTGCAACACATTGAAAGCATTACGTAAACTTGAGCTTTATTAATCAGACTTGATTTCTGAGGTTCTGTAGAATTTGCATCTTTATAACAATTTGTTGCAATGCAGTGGACATAAAGCCTCGTTGTGCAGCAATAATACATGCAGCAGTAGATGCCTTTGATGCACATATTTTTAATGCTATAATGAGTTTATTGATCGCTGGTAAATTCAGGCATTCCAAGTAAATTTCTTAGCATGTCTTATATTTCTATGTAATTTGTTGCTAATTTTAGCCAGCTTTTGGTACTTATATTTATTTCTGTCTGACACTGTCTGCTCTTGCAGATCAAAGGGCAAGAATTGGCTTATTCTCTTTAAACATATATATATATTCATTCTCACCATTTGCTTGTTAAGTTAAAAGAGTTTAGAAAGTAAATCTTTCTGAAATTGTGAAAGCAATGCTTTTTAATGAGAACAGCTCGTACAGAAAAAACAGCAGACTTGTATCCACATGTTTTTTGAGACAGACAGTCTTGTTATGGATTATGAACAGGCAGGACTATGCAGAAGGTGTACATCCAAAACAGCAGTAGGCAATTCACAAATGATAAAACTAGAGAACTTTTTAATACACTATTTATATGCCCCAGATTCACAGAAGGACATTTAAATGGTTACAGTTACAGAATATCATCACAAACGTAGGGAAACGCTCAATTTACCATCTCTACTTGCTGGTAAATGCACTGCTCTCTCTCTCTCTTTTTTTTTTTTTTTTGTGGTTTATCTTTTGAGGTGCTGCCTTCAGAGAGGTGACCTGCATTGTTTAATGCTTGGAACTTTTTGATAAGTAATTGGTGACACTACATAGAAAAATTTATCTGAATTTCCATTCTCTTTTGTTTTTCCTCAGTAATTGGTGATACTATATAGAAAAAATTATCTGAATTTCCATTCTCTTTTATTTTTCCTTGCTTTCCCTCCATACTCTTTTTTTCTCCTGCTGTTCTGTTTCATTATTGCTGCTACCTGTTGCTCTGCCTTGCCTGCCACCTCCTTCTGATGACAGTTTTCCACAGTCCACTTTTCTTTCTTCCTTGCATTTGTTTTGCTTTGTGTTCTGTTTCTATCTGTGTCTTGAATGCTAACAAGAGGAATCACCATCTCTTCCCCATCCCTGTCTTTTCTCTCAGCTCTGGTGTATTATCTCAGCGGATGTACTTCCCTACACTTTGGCTCTCTGCATTTTCTTCTCGTTTCTTTCCCACTTTCATTTCTTTTAATATTTTCATGTTAAATTATGGCTCTCGTTTTCTCTAAATCTTTCTGGAACTCTTCCCTTTTGCCATTCCTGCCCTTCTCTCATCTCCTTGTCCCAGGGAGCAGATATTTCTTCCTGAAATTGGCATCAGTGTTGTCCTCCTTGGAGGAGTGATAAACTATAACCACCATTTTCTGTCTTGACCTTACTGTCTCTCTTCATTGGAAGAAATACATTTAATTGGCAGACAACTAAACCCATGATCTACCAAATACCCCCTTCTGCCTCACTTCAGGTTACGAGGATGAGACATGGTGTTTACATGAGTCTTCTGGAGCACAGCAAGGGCTGGCTTTCTTTGCCTGCCCTTCAAACTGGCAGATACAGGGCAGCAGCAAAGTTGGGCAGGGACATCCTGACAGCCACTAGGCTGTGTATGTATTTCAGTATGGGCTGCTGAGAACCAAGGTACTACATAGCCTTTTAGGTATAATGGTACAACCCGAAGATGAAGAATAGGTGAGATAGAGTCCATTGCTATAGGGAAAAGAAGGACCAAGGAGCAGTCTTGGGAATAGTTTGTCGGGTTTGTATGCAACCTTTCCTGGATGCAGAGGCAAATAGCTTTCTTTTAAGCTCATTAATATGCAAGTTTAAGCTGTAACCATATGGGTTTGGTGGAATCTTCTTGTGGAGGAGCTTGCAAAAAATGACAGGAACGAGGTAATTGAAAAGCTCAGAGCTATTTTTGTAGGGTAGAACCTAGGCTAGAGAGGAAGTGTAAGAGCGATGCAGGAGGAAGAGGAGCACAAGATTATACGGGACAGGGAAATGCAGGGAGAAAGGCAATATGATCAGTGTATATGATTTTGCCACAAGTTGTTTATTTTATATTTTTCTTAAGCTTTGGAGCTTCTTTTAATTTGTAATGACACATATATTAAGTTTTGTTGGTTGCATACAGAGGCTTTCAACTGTGAATCTAAATTGCTGCAGCACCAGGAACACGACAATGCTAAATTATCAGCATTAATTTCTACTTATAATTAGAGGGATCTGACACACAGCAACATCATGCTTAATGTACATGGAAAAGTGTTTGCTTCCCAGCAGCCAGGATGCATGTATGTGTGCTTCAGAGAGAGCTCCAATATAGCTTTTACCTCTGAGATGATTGTAGGCCATTTGTTAATGATGCTCCTCCTTAGCATGGCACTGAACTAAGAGGCAAGGGAGAAGAGTTATTTTATGGATTAGTTATGTGTCTTGAATTTATAGTGATTAAATGTAATTTGCTAAAATCCTTCTATGACCTGTAATTTTATAAAGTTTAGAGAGGATGGATGGAGCCGGTGAGTAGGCGTAGTATTCCTAAGGGTAAACACCAGACACTGGACTTCCTGAACATGTGACTAGACATTTTAGTTTCAGGAACACAGAGTTCTTATATTTCCTATACACACCAGACATCTGAGTACAGCTCCTTTTTTTATTTGTCACTGACATGTTATGATTCATTTCTGCATGGGTGTATGGCATGAGATGCACTTGCTGCAGGGCAGAGGACTCTGGAGGGAAAACCTAATCACATGGAGAAGTACGCTTGAATTCTCCCCTCTTGATCCCAGTCTCTTCTGAGTTACTTTGCTCTGATTGTGGTTCTGCCAGCCAGCTGGTTTGAAGTCAAAAGGGGATTAACTCATTTTTATCCTCTTTTGTATGGCTGAGAAAAATACAAGGAAAAAATTGCAAGGGAATAGCAGCATGGAAGAGGTAGGGAATTTGATTAGCTGGTAGGGTTCTTTGGGAAGCTTACACCTTTTGTGCTTTACTTACCACTTAAATTTACAGTTGTGTACAGCTACTGTGATTTGTCTTTCCATTAACCATTGGCGTGTTTCTTTGCAAAAGGGAAGGTGGTTCTAAAGAATATCACACCAGTATATTGCAAATGCGGCATTAGAAGGCATCAGCTATCACCATTTCTCACTTAAATTAAAGTATGATAGTGTCATAACTCTGCACTTATGAATCTACGCTAGGAATATCAATTCACCCTGGATTAGGTATTGGAAAAAGGTTTTGAGATTTGAAAGTTGGAATGGGAGAATTTTCCATTTTAAGAGTAAAGGATTTATGCTGCCTTATTTACACTGCATCTGTGGCTGTTCCAACGCATGCGGGTCCAAAATCTCTCATTCCTGACTTGGACAAATAAATCATATAGATTTGCTGGCATTGCCCATGGGAATAAAGGGGAAAAAAGACATTCAAACCAAGCTTAAATAATATCTTCAGGCTAATTAGAGCTTCAGCTCTTGGTAAAGATAGAAAAGCCAATAAAGTAAGAAGTAGGCTTGACATGCTAGTTGTGAAGATTCACAAAGCGTTCCTCACTGCCACGTTGTTCATGTGCAGCATTACTTTTTAGGCCCCACAGGGCCAAATTCTGCCCTAGTTTATGGCCAAGCAGGTTCACAGACTTTGTCAGGTAAGCCTTTTGTTCCAGAAGAACGCTTACTGTTCATCCACAGTGAATTTGAAATCTACCTGCAGGCTAAAACCAGTTGTCATTTCACTGCATCCGTATGCACACAGGTGAGCGACTGATGTTCACCTGTAATTCCTACTCCCATGGTTAGCACATGGGTATTTTGTATACACATAAGTTAATTACAATGAAGGCAGCACTTAGTTTTTGAACTAATCACAACTGCTTTTTTCAGAGTGTGATCTACAAATGCTTAACACTGTGTTTCTAAATGGATTTCTGATAAAGCGGCCCTTCCAGTCCAGGTACAGGCTCTTAGTAGTAATTAGTATGCTGTAGTCCATACCTTTAACAGATGCAAGTGTGCAGTCCTCTCCTTTTGCCTTTGCACATTTTAGTATTTGTGAAATCCATACAAGACTTTTCCTATTTTATTTTTTTTTCGGGAGACCTTGACTTTGACCAGGTTTCTTTGTATACGATATCAGGACTTAAGGGAAGAACAAGATTAATCCATAACTGGTGCATTGTCGTAAATGGGGAAAAGTGTTATTTGTATATTTTTGTAAATATGTAACATTTAATGGCAGTTTTGTAGTGACGTGCTGTTTTTGAGAAGAAAAAAAAAACAAATATATGTTTGAATATGCTTAATGTAACACTTAACTGTGATTCAATTGCACAATTAATAGCTTAATCAGAAGTCTTGTGCAATATGTAGTGCACACACATAACCAAGTATCTGTTAGTGGTCCACAACCAAGTTTTTGACAACTTCTAATGATGATGATGAACTGTGCAGAGCAGTTGATCACAGTCTCTTTCAGCTTCCAAACATGTAGCAGGCAAACTACTGTATACGTACCTGTGTACTCCACTGCATCCAAAGGTATGCATTTGTCCTGAGAACCTGCACTACAGGTTTTTCTTTAATAAAATTTGGTTCTAAACTATTTGTTGTTTTGTTTTGTTTTCTAGTGAAGCAGCTTATGGGTTTTGTGGAGGCGAAACGGTTTTAGCACTCCCCAGACTTTGTGGGCGCTTAGGTTTGTCAGTCGTTAGCAGCAAACTTGTACGGTAAGGCCGCAGCAAAGCCTCATCTCATCCTCCTGCACACAGAACAGGACCTCTTCTTTTTGCCTTTTCCCCTAGTGGAGGTGAGCTGCGATATAACTGGTGTGAGGGTGACACTCTGTGGTGAGAAGAAAGCCATGCAATTACAGCCAAAGAAAAGTTAGTTCTAGAATGCCCCTGAATCAAAGGCTGAAAATTTCTGTCTAGCTAAAGAATGAAAGAATTCAGCAGGTTTTAACCTTGATCTCCCAGCAATAAACAGCCATAAATAGAACAAAGCTGTGTGTTCTTCTGATCTTCCCGTGTCTTTGTTTCAATCTTTTCTGTTTTCTTTGGCTTCTTTACACACTACTTACTTCTTATTTACTCCTTTTTTCTTTATTACCTGTATTGTCTTTTCTTTATCCCACTCACTTCCTGCCTGTGCTATGTAGGAGCTGCATCCTCCTTACAAAATTGAAGGGTTGGCAAATCCAAACCTGTCCTTGAGCTAGCTGTATGCAAGGATTTGGCCCCAGCTCTCAAAGTGCTCTCTTGTGACTGATCCTAGCAAGAACTGTCTTTCTTTGCTAAAGTCATTGTACTTTTAAGGCCAGAATATTCTGTGCAGCCGTGCAATATGGAAATTCCTTCCTGGTTTAAAACTTGGAGGCCTGCTACATACTTAGCTCAGATTTACCGCTGTAATACGGTTTTAGTTTTGCTGATAGGTGGTTGCTGCTGTGCAGATTGGCTGTCCCAGTGAAATCCTGAAGCTGGTAAAATAAAAAGCAAAGGAACAACTGAAATTAAAAAAAAAAAAAATAAACTTAATTTTCTTAGGGTGAATGCTCTGCCCTGGTTCAGCACTTTCTGATGGTCACTGCCAGAAGACAAAGCAGTTAGAGGAGCCGTGCAGGATGGGGAATGGGATCCTACCCCATTGCACGTCCTGCTAAATGTAAAGCTGGGTTCAGAAATGAGCTTGAGGCTTTCCCTACTTGAGCGGCTCAGCTTGAAGACATTTTGATGATTGTCGTTTCAATTTCTCTAATCCTGTATTGTGGCTAGCTGAGACTTTAAACTAAATCTATCACTAAAAAAATGCAGCCTGTTGAATCTCAAGTGACTGTGTTTCATTTTCCAAATTCCATGCTCTGATATAAATAAAAACAAAACCAAAAGAAACCCTAAACCCTCTTACTTTTAATGATGTTCCACAAGCTCTTTCAGAGGAAAGCTGCTTTGGAAGGACAGAAGTGAGAACAGGCAGAGACAAGATGCTCCTGTAAATGAGCCACCTCAAGAAACTTGCCAGCATTTAACCTAAAGGGCTACTTTACTTCACAAACCAATTGCCATGGAAAAAATGATAAGATAATCGCTTCACTTCCGTTTTCTTTGCTGTCCTCCTCAAAGCCATATTAATTGCTATGTTATTTTGAAGTCTAGTTGGTTTCAACATCATCATGAATTATGTCTCTGTAATAAAACTTCTGAGTCATAATCATCAGCCAATATTTTTTCCTGTTTTCCATTAAGAGACTGATTTTTTTTTTCTTTTTGTGATTTATGCCTTGAAAGATACTTTGCTTTTATATGATTCCAGCTGCTGTGGTGAAAATGTTACTGTACTCTGACCTTCATGGTTTTCAGAAGATGATGCAAAATGCTGCAAATGCTGCCCAGTATATTTTTAACATGATAAAAGGGTTCTTTCTTATCATTTCATCATTACAGCATCGTACCATAAGCTGACCTCAAAAAAAAAAAAAAAGTACATGCTAAAAAAAATGTTAAAAAAGTAGTAACTCTAATCAATAATTCAGTGACAGCAGTTATCATCTATTGAAAAATTAATAATGAAACCAGGAATGAAGCTTTTCACTTATGTTCAACTTGAGACCATGTAGTAATAATTCTACTGTGTGAAGCAAAATCTAATAGGAAAATTATTTCCCTGTCATCAAGAGAGCTCATTGAAGAGGAATATCTTTCCTCTAATTATTTCAATTATCTAATATATTCTGAAGCAATAATGTTGCATTGTCTTGATCTTGAGACAGATGTTTGCATTAAAAATCAAATTGAAAAGAATATGATACATTATTTTATGGGAAAGAATGTTTTTGTAACTGGTGGTTGGAAAAATTACATAGTCGTTCTGAGAGAAACCAGCTTCATTTATCAATAGGAATATGGCAGGGGAAGAGGAGGAAGCATACAATAATACTTACCCAGTGCGTGCTTCCAGCTTCCATTTACTGTGGAGCTGGACCTCTCTGCAGCAGAGCTGGTAGCTTTGTGGTAGCTTTGTGTCGAATAGCCTTGAGTCATTCTTCTCTGCCATGAATTTTCTTTATTGTTATGGGCCTGTATAAGCTTTTAGCATCCATAACATTGTGGCAACGAGTTCCACAGCTGAATCATGCAATGAGGGAAAGTACCTCTGTGTAGTTTTGAACCTGCCCCATTAATTTTGGTACCCTGAGAGTTTGTACTATTAGTGACACAGACTATTTCGTTCCCTAGTCACTCTCTCTTTCTGGTTCCATTTTTTATAACCTCCTAACATATTCCTCCCCCTCCTCCAGATTTCTTCCTTCAGAAGAAGCCCTTATCTTTTTCCCCCTTTGGATTTCATTTTAATATCAATATTTTTCCCTGTATGATGGGGTCTCTCTTGCTCTTGTACCATCACCAATATATCTATTTATTCCATTCAGTGTCCAGACTTTGTTTAAATCCTAAAAAAGTCAGTGGAGATATCAGAATGTTTTTCTTCTTTTACCACTTTGTGCAAATTTTTGTGCACAGCAGTTGTTTGAGTGTTATCTTCATCTTTGTCATGGGGACATGTGGTGCCTGGATGACGTATTGCTACAGCTGAAGATGTTTTGCTGCTGACAGCGTATGTTATTACATATGTCTGAACCAGGCAGGGTCTAGAACTCTGTGCTGCATTTTAGACCACAGGGTATTTGCTGGTTGTTTTGTTATCATTATCATTGTTTCTATGCAATACATCAATACATGGATATTTTCTTGGACCTAACTATGATCCATGACCATCTTTGGGTGTAGTCAGAGCTATGTCAGCACTCATAATTATCTGGATTATTTTGTGGAATTGTTTATCTTTTCTTACCTTTGGCAGTTCTTTCTACATTTATTGACATTGTATTTCTTCTGACATTTTAATCACTGGTGAAGTTTCTGCAAATCCTTGTAGCTGGATTTTAGCGTTAATGTCTTGAAACAGTTAGTAACAGCAAATTTTTTCATCTCACTTCTATTTTTTTTAGTTAGTTCTGAATATTCTGATATGCACAAGGCCCAAAGCCCAGCCTCGTGGGATCCCAAGGCTCAGGGCTAGTGGAAAAAAAAGAATTTATGTATTTTTTTTTCTTTTTTAAAACAACCAGTTATTTATCCTACTAAGCCTTTTCCTTTTATCCAGTAGCTATTTAAGATTCCTTTGTGATTGACCTTGTCAAAAGTGTATTGAAAAATCCAACCAGAATGTTATTTTCCTAGATGCTTTTTAACAGCCTCACAGACCTCTTAGAACTTCATGACTAATGACATCCCAGAGTAAAAGCAATGTCTGATGATTCTCAACTTTCAGACAATTTTTTTTAGAAAAGGTCATGGGGGTGATAAAGAATCTAACATTAAAGCACTGCAATACTTATAATTTCAGTGCCTCAATGGAGTAAGCTAAGGTGTTGGTGAGGTCTTTCACATCATTGAATGCCTTTGGTATGCAACTATATAGACACAATATTAAATATAATTTAATACCATAGAGTTTAAAACACCATTAAGTTCGTTTATAATGCATTTTTAGGCCATGAGCCTAAGTAACTTAAGATACTAATTTTTGTTTATATATTATTATACTGTAATAATAGTATATATTACATATTACAACTATTCTAAATAAATACATTTTACATAAAATATGCATATACAGTTTGTCCTCTCTATATCTTTTCTACAAAAAAAAATTCTTACTTTCTCTATAGAAATATTAATAATTTGCTTTGCTTTTGAGGTGGAAGGCTTTTTAATTGCATGAAGGGTAGTGAAATGTTACAAGCCTTGATTAAGTAGACAAAAAGCTGTGTCTACTTGTGACACAATTCTTATTAGTTATATAACCATGACATGTTTTACATACGCTGACCATCTTTTTCTCCTTAGGTCAAAGAGGTTCTGAGTACAGAAAGGAAACCAATTAGGTTGCTTCCATGAATTTAGTAAGATGAAATGTATTTTCTACTAAAACTCGACATTTAGTAATAACTTTAGTGTGGTGGTGGTGAGAGCTAAATCTAGTAAAAAGCAACAAGGAATACTTATGGCACATCATTATGTAATCTCATCTTTCAGTCATCTATAAGGAATTGCTATAATCACAGTTATCTTGCCTGATAATTAGTGCAGTCTGATTCTGATCTATTTTAATTTCTCAGGGGTAATTTTTATCACTGTACATAAAAATGTACACTATCTTATTAATTGGTTTGACATCTAAGCAAACAGATATAGTGATACTAGATAAACAGTACCTTCCGCTATGAGCACTAAATGCATTGAACTATCATTTTCCATTGCTGGGCTTTCTTTTAGATATAGTGTATTCAAGTTGAAGAAAAATTGCACAGTTTAATGGGGACAAAAGTGACACAAAGAAATATATTTACTTTTATATACTTTTTTTTTTGTATTTTCAAGTAACAAGAAACAACAATGCAAATACTTCTTTTATTTATGACAGGTAACTTTATTAATAATGGTCTTGTATCTGTCGCACCTACCAGGTGCCAGTCTTTTTTCACACTCTGCAAGACTTCCTGAAGAATAAACTAGAAAGGCATAAAGTTAGTTGAAGCTGCTAAGACACACATTTGTAGGTGGGTCTGTTTTGGACTTTTTTTTTTTACAGAAGTTTCCATGAATGTGTGCCAAAAATATTAAATACATTGAGAAATACAGTAGAAAGACTATATTTACAGTCAATTATAATGGGCACTGCCAACATATCCAATAACAAAAATAAAACAAAAACTTTTTTTGTGTTTCTTTCATGCTTTTTTTCACAGAAATTTTTAAATATGATTTTGTTTTTTAAAAAATACAATAAGGAAATAATTACATTCTTAATATGAGAACATTATCTTACAACATACAGCCTGGGCCAATTAGTTTGAAAGTGTCTTAAATGAAAAAAAAAAAAAAAAGATACTAAATTAAGTATTCTCTATTTCAAAACTCAAATTGCCACAATCATCTCTTAAAAAAAAAAAAAAAACACTTTGATCCCCTAAGATTATGATCTGTTTTTTAAAAAAGCATCACCCATTAAAAAAAATAAAAAAGCACCTGGTATAGTAACAGGAGTTTGTTGAAGAAGCACAAGTGTAACATTTTCTCAAAAGACACAGAAATGCAATGTTTTAAAATACAATAAATTTCATTTTTAAAAAGTCATACTGCTCTATTACTGACTTTGCCTGGTGACCCTGAAATCCTGAAAACATTGAAAATACAAGCTCTGTTGCTTTTTATAAAAATTGCACAGCAACAGTACTATTAAAAAAAATGGAACATATTTCACAGCACTAGATGTGGTCCATTGAGAGATTATTTCTAGAGGGTTTTTGTTTATTTGTTTCCTCCTTTGAAAACCTTGGCCATTACAAAGAATAGACATGTCACTAAACGCTAATTGCAATGTTACCATTAGAGACATGCCATTACACAGTACGGGGTGGGGAAGTGGCTTTAAGGAGCCTCTGCAGGAGGTTGGGCGAAAGGGGATGGAAGATACAATGCTAATATTAGGTAAATAAGACTGACTCAAAGGAATTTGGCTTTTGATTACTCTGCATTACTTGATGCGGGACCACTTCTTAATGGTAACTGTTACATCCTTGCAAATGTTTACTAAAGCCTAATTTGCATCATAAATATGTACAGATATAAATTAAATATTTATTGAAATATACAAATAAATAACTTAATTTGAAATAAAAAGCCTAAATGAACTTATTTTTGCTTCAAATTTGTTTCTGCTAATATTTATGGGAACTTGGTAATGTTTAGTCCATAGTCATACAGCATAGAATGTGCCCTCCACTTACAGTAATAAGTAAGCAGATGACTGAAAATAATATAAAAAAAAAATCCTGTTTTCAATGAAAACCACACTGACACTTGCTTCCCTATAGTATTTGCATTCCTGCGGCACTTTGTACAATTGCACAGTCCCAGGAAGCAAAGAGCCTTTTCCAATCTTGGACCCCATTTCTCCTCTGCTAAGGGTCAATGTGATGCCTGGCACATTTGGGAACAGGATTTAGCACTTCTGTGTGCACCATTATGGACACGCTTTTCAAACCACTTGGCATACACCTGATTTGGGGAAGCTGCTAAGTACTGGGTCTTTCTGATAGCTCTGCGCATGGGCTCTGGGTTTGCCAATCCTAACAGTTCCTTCAGGAAGTCCTTCGGTGTCCATAACAGGACCGCTGGACCATAATGGGATTTGATCCCTGATAACTACTGTGTTGCCAACTTCTGTGATTTTACTTGCAAGTCTTAAGTAACTATCAAGATTCCAGCACTAATATCTCTGATAATCTTAAAATATGAGTACTTTTTAATTTTTTTAATTAAAGTAAGTTTCTAATCCTCACAGCTGAGGAAAAAAATCTTGAGAATGTGATTGAAAGCTCTCCAAAGTCTTAAAAAAAAAAAACCACAGAGAATAAATTAAAAGAACCCAACTCATTATATATTTTTTTCTCCTTCCTGATTTTTTTAAGCCAATCTTGAGATTTTGAAGGACTTCAGCTGGCATTTTACTGCACGTAACTTTGCAGGAGTGACGTAGATAGAGACAAAGAAGAACAGATATCTACAATTTTACAGACTAAAATGCAAGACACAATTTCCTAGTAAACAGAAATGGACTCCTGTCTGAAAAATCCCCAATTCCTTGTAAAAAGGTTTATAAAAAGAGCCTTAAAATTATCATCCTTTCAGTCTCATCTTCCTCAAAAATAATAGCTGAGGTCTGAAAAGACGAAGGAAACTAAGTACAGCAGTGTTCTATAACTCAAGTTTTACAATACTATATTATTTAAAAACAACAAAAAAAAAAGACTGACCACATAAGCTATTCTGAGTTGCCATTATCTGTTGATTAATTTCAATTATTTTTCTTTTTCAAAAAGTATAGAAAAGAAGCAATATCTAAAAATACCTGTTTGCCATTTAAAAAAGTCAGGAACAAATCATTGCTTGACAACATGACCTTTGAAAATGACTGGTGCTTCGGAATAAAGAGAATGTACTAAAATGCATTTTTTTTTCAAAGTATGGCAGCTTTTTATCTCCCAATGACAAAAGCAACTGTCTTAAAAAGTATCAGAGAACTCTTCACAGCTGAGTTGTGTCATTCCACTGTTTCTCACTGCCATTGAGGCCAGTGGCAATGAAGAGCTCCTGACTTCTCGGTTCAAGAAGGTCATGACCCCGTGAACACATCTCTTCAGTTTTCTTTTGCCACATGGACAGCAGTGTGACTACTAATGAGCAAGCCTTGGCTCAGCAACTTCTGTGGCAAGCAGAGCTCTCCGAGGCAGTATTATCTGCAAGAGCACGTATCTGAAATGATTTCACATCATTCTTAAAGAATGCACTGATCTTCAGTGCTGTTCAGGCCATCTGATGCAATGTAATTAACATTGCTGCTCTATACTGTTTCAGCAAAGTAAACTTCCAATTGCAACTATATGCCTCTTTTTACTTACTATGGCTGGTTTGCTTTTTGGTTTTCATTTTTGTTACCAATGAAGTTGGAAATAAAGAGTTACAGGTAATAAAAAGGGGCACACATAGTTACACAGCAATACAGTAGAGGGAATACAGGCAAATTAGCGCCAAGCTACCATTAACTTAACAGAATTATAAAACCTCTTTTGGCGTATCACTTGATACCACTTTTTGGATGAGTCTTTTGCAGCCTATGTCTTGGTCCATAATAGGTAAGGCCTTTATGGAAAGTGAGTGGTTTTTCTATACTTATGTTCCATTTTTCATCTCCCATTCCTGGAAGGGGGAAAGAAAGATATGGAAAATGTTAGAAAAATCAAGATATTTCACTGATGTCATCAGATCTGCTAAGCCAAAACCAGCTGAGGTCAGTAACAGTATTTCCATTGACTACTGGATCCAGCCACCTACCCACAAATTAGTTAGGGAACGTTAACAAGTATGTCCTGATACGGTCTGTGCACAGCCTCCACCCCTCTGCAACTACATATGGCAACTTTATTCTAGTACTTCCTAGGGCTTTCTAAGTTACCTACGTGAGAGAGAAGTAAGCACTCAATCTCTCTCATAGCTGACACCAAGTCGTTCTACATACTCTTCAATTTTTTACTGTAAAATTCCTGGTAAGCACACATTATGGCTAAAAAGAGAAGCTTACAGGCAGCGTAGAGTAAAGTTAGTTGACACTGCGTTTGTTTCCCATATACAGAATCCAAGTTGACCGATTGCTTATTAAATTTAAGAAATCCCTTTGCTTTTCCATCCCTCAGTTTCTCTGCCTGTTAATTGCAGATAATGACACCTACCATCCACAGCAAAGCATGTGATCTATAATGCTTTCATCCATGTATTTCAGAGAAAGGTATCGCTATTGCCATTTCTTCTGCCACAGAAGTGAAAAGTCACAATGAGATCGCTATAGCTAAACACCTTATTTAATGAAACTTGTGGCTATTGACTTGGGATGATAACTACAGTACTTCCTAATATTACATCAGAACAGAAGATGTGAAGAAGGATGGGCTGAGCCTAGGACATACATGATGTACCAACTCCCTTAAACACATCCGTACAGAGATCAGGAAATAATGAAGTGCCAAAGGAGCTGGCCTCTCGCTGAAGTAATCTCTGTGGAGCAATTCCACAGCTGTTCCTAGCCAGGAACCAGGGTCTACAAATTCCTCTCCCACCCATCAACTCTGCAGAGATACTCTGCAGGCAGCCTGTTAAGTTGGCTCCCAAGCTGAATTCCTGAGTTTAACACTCATTCCACACTATTTAAGAGCTCTAGCTGAAAACTGTTACTTATGTATGTAAATATCTGTTTCTGCTGCTGAAAGCAGTAAAAGCATTAGTTTGGCTGAACAGCTGCATGACCGTGACACCTCTTCAACCATTGTAAAGCACCACTAAACTCACAGTCAGTGATTTTAGCAATGCAAGAAAAAAAAAAAAAACAGTAGGTTTAGAGCAGGTATAGAACAGTTTAGTATTTTTTAAATCCTGGGTATTTTTTTTCCATTTATTAAGATATAAAGCATTTTTAAGTATTCAATTAGAGCTTTAAATTATGGTAAACCTAAACTTAAAACACAGGATTGGTGACCTGTAGATTACTTTGAAAAAGGATGCTAAATATATATTCTCTAAGTCTATGCTGCCAAAGCTCTAAAGGAAGTCCTTGGCTGAGCAACTGGGAAGAGATTTTTTTTTGTAAGATGTGTTAAATAAGCCTTGAAAGCAGCAGTTTCTTCTGCAGGTGTAGAAGGAACATCTCCTTTGTTTCCGTTGCTCCATCAGGTTCAAGTCAATGAAAGAATGTTTAAGTCAACATTATCAAATTGAATGAGAGCTGGGAAACCAGGAGTGCTCATTTTCTTCTCCAAGCCTCAAACATGAGCAAAATGTAAACTGCTGACCTTCACCAATCCAACAGTTTTGAAAACAAATTAGATGCAATCACTACAGTCTCCTTGCTACACATAAAAATTTGATTTTAGAAAGTCATTTGACCTACTTAGATAATCATTTTATTCTTGCACAGCAAGAATATTGGGAGTATTTTACTTAACTCACAATGCTAATGCAAATTGCTGTTTTCTACATTTTAGTTATTCTCCATTTCCAGCACAGTAGATTACCAAAATCACAATGAGAAAAATCCTTCTGACTGCTGAAAAATTTGCTTTCCTTTTTTTTCTTAAAACAAACAAACAAAAAAATAGATGTTACAACACGAAAAGCTAAAAAAATCCAGATAACTGTATGCATAGATATGTACAGTGTTTGTCTTAAGTACTCAACCACCTTGTAGCTGCTTTTAGATTTATCCCTAGATCTGTCTTCTTACTCCTCTCTCTATTCCCCTCTCATGGTGATGCATCTGGAGAGATTTCTGTCAGAGCAGACCACCCCCCTGGGGGCAGCACTCTGCCACACACTCTAACACAGCAGGCCGGACAGCGCACGCATTCTGCAGCAGCAGCTGCCCCAGCAGAGAAGGGCGCAGTGCTCTGGGCTGCTGAGCACAACAGTGCCAAGAGGGTGGCTGCAAACAAAAGGGTGGCTGGTGACAAGCTCAGCATCCTGGGTGCAAGGGTGGAGTGAGAAGGGAGGCATTCAGTGCATTTAAATGCATAGTGGAGAGGAAAAAGAGGAAAGAAAAAAAAGGCATTTTGAATGCTTATACAACCATAACAGTGGGCGATTTGCCAGTTGCTGAACACACAAGCATTAGCACGGACATGAAATCCGTTTCACTCCCACACATTGCACTGACATTCATGCACCAAGAGCCAAGTAAGTTCTGCTCTGGGATACTCACGTGTGACTCCCTTTGTTTAGCCACATCTATAAGGCCTGGGCTCACTCATAACTGCAAAAGGCCAAAAGAATTGAGAGCCAAATTCCACCCTCGCATATGCACATTTAACTCCCACTGAAGGGCGGGTGTGCTGCAGATGCATACCTGATGGCAGGATTTGGCTGCTGCTCCTTGCGAAGGGGCTGAGCACAGCTTGGGTTGCACCGTCTAATTCAGCAAAATTTCACCGTTAATATTTAGCGCATGAGGTTTTTAGGAAAAAGCTGTTAAAGCTGAATTGGATACTTTCGAGTTATTTTTCCCAGGGTAGGAAATACACTTAGTAGCTCCATAGCCTTTCAGATTAGCCTGATTTTATATGCAAGATTCTTCTACAAAAGGACATGACCAAAATATTGTGCCATCCAAAGTGTAGTGATGTCAAACAGCACAGCAGGCTGCGTCCTGTATGGTGCAAGTTGCACACAAAAATTAACTACAGCTGGAAGGTATTCTTTACATCAATTTTTTTCAGGTTTTTATAGTGCCCAGGTTTCTTCCGCTCTACAGATTAAATATGCCTGTCTAGTCTGTAGCACGTGTGAAACAAATCCACACTCCCTTTCGTCAGGCCTGTGCTCTAACTGCTAGACCATATTTTACCAGTAATGCTGTGCTAACATGCAAATCTAAGACAAAATGTGTTTTTAGAGATCATCTGTGTGGGACAAATTATAGTATAATTGGCATACAAAGATAAGCTTCAGAGTACATGAATCCTTCTTCAGTTTTGAAACAAACACCAAACTTCAAAGTTAAATAGCACTGAAACTAATTACTCCCAGTTTAATTATTGTTATCTGACTTAAATGACAGAAAAGGCCATTGATGCCCATGGAAAAGAGGGAGGAAGGTGGGTGGGAAAGTGCTCACATAAGGTACAGCATGAGAATTAATTCATGGCTTGGGCAATGTAGAGAGCTTAATTTAATGGGCGCTGGGAGAAACACAGGGAGAAACTGGGATGTGTCATAAAATCAAATCATTTGGTAAGCTGATGATGTTTTATAATCTAGTACATTTAGGTGCCAGGCTTATGCCTAACACATTTATCACTGTAAATGCGTATTATCAATGAAGACTGTAAATACTTTTAATGAAAGTTACTTAAAAAATCCCTATTTTGCAGAGTATTTTATTATTTTGAGAACAGAAAGGGACTTCAAAGAAGACAGATGTCTAAGATTATTATTGTTTATAATTACAATAAGCAGTGAACTTCTAAATCAACAACAGCTCTGGGCAGTGCTATTACTGTCACCCTTGGTTATATGCTGCCCACGTGCCTATGTTGCTGGCAAATTTAGCCCAATGGTCATGGAAATCTCATTGAACGTAAAGCACAAAACTTGAAAAAAAAAAACTGTAACAATACAACAAGAATGCAAACTTCAGCCTGATCTTGTGAGATTACATTAAATTAATTTCTACTTGAAATGTACATTAAGAGTAGTTAAATTGCATAATGCACTTTCAATTACTGTAATGCAGAACCATTCTGTTCTGTGTCAGCTGGCAAATACCAAACCTGAAAATGTGTTGCATCAGAGAACTTACTGTAACTTTTCAGCCACTTTTCAGCTATACTGGTTAGTGTAACTTAGTGGATTTTGGATGGACTGTCTACACCACAGACCACTTACCTCGCAAATTAAATTTATAAAGGAGAAGAGAAAAACAGGGGAAGAGAGGGAAGTAGAACTAAATCTGTCTGTCAAAGTACTTATCAATTCTTCTGCAAACAATTCCCCGAAACCAACCCTGACTGGAGGACGAGCATGCAGTATTTATAAAGTAATACAAATAATCTAGATATTGTACAGTCTCTTCTTAAACCTAAATTTTACCAACATAAGCAGAAGAAACCTATCTTTCCCTCTCTCTACCTCTGTCCCTCTACATGCAAATAAGACTTTTTTTTAAAAAAAAAAAAGTAAGAAGAAGGACAGAGAAAGAAAGCTACACATCTTCTCACCTTTGCTTTTCGAAGTACATGGCCTCGACATGGAGAATTATTTGATGAAGGAGGTCGCTTCAGAGCTGCTGCGCTGTTCACAGGTATTGAGCACTCAGTATCACTGGTATCACAACTGGAGATTGGAGAGTTTTCCAAAGTTCGGTGCTTGAAAATTGGAGACTAATAAAGAGTGAAAACCCTACCTTGAGTTTCCTCCAAATAGTCACACAGGCAGTATTAGACTTAGAAATTAGATTAGATTAGATTAGAAATCTTAGATTTCTAGACTTAGAAATCCAGAAACTATTTTTAAAGAAATCATACTCATGATAATGTTGAATAAATGAAAACGGGGCTAGAACAAAAGAAAAAGAAAAAAAATTCTATGTTCTGTGATGAAAATTAAAGTTCATTTTCTGTCATGAAGTAACAATGGGTCATAGGGAGGAATTGACATCTCTCTTAGATCCCTCTAATACAGCTACCCAGCTGCTTCTGGCACAGCTCCATAGCATGAGCCAGGTTGCCACACTCCATCAGGAATGTGTGAGATGCAGCCATTGCAAAGGGTGACAGTGGGACCAAAACAAGCAGGTCTCAGCCACTGCATGATGATTTGGTGCATTTAAAACTTTCCTTAGGATGGAGCAATGTCTCAGTTTATGCTCTTGCAAAAATTGAGGACAATGAGGCATCGACTTTTGTGCCTTATCGTATCATAAATAATAGCTACATACATACTACCTGTGATTCCCATGTCTTCCTGCTCCCATTGCTCTAGAAAGTATACCAGATGTAAGTGAAGAATGCAAGCAATGCAGAAAGGAAATAATTAATTCTGTTGTTATTTCGCGTGCTTAACAAACTTTTTGAAAACTCTCACATAACATCCATTTTAATGGAGCCCTTCTAACCAGTGGTACTAGGGTTTGCATATTCAGTGGATTGGCATACCTGTGGGCTTGATGTTCCTGACTTGGGCTCAATAGCCAAGCCCAGTGTGATGCCACCAGCCAAGGCTTTCTTAAGGCTCTCCTTCACCTCAGTGAGTTCTAGCTCCAGGTTTACACGCTCAGCCTCCTTTGCCTTACATTCCTCTTCCAGCTTCTTTAACTTGTCTTCAAGAATTACTTGGGTCTTCCTGCCTGTCATCCACAGAAATGTTATTTCAACAATGAGCTTAAACTGACACTTTCAAAATTTTTTTTCTTTCTAAGAAAGTAAAGAACAAGAGTTCAAAAAATCAATGACTTCACAAAAATGTTGCATATTTTGCAAAAAAACATTTTTCCATGTAAAAATCTAGTAACAGAAACCAAATGCTTTCTTTCAGGTTGCTTCCCAAGATTTCTAGTCTAGTTGCAAATCAGTATTTGTTTTGTTACTCTCCCATGTCATGAAAATATAATTAGCTAGTCGCAATAAAATTATTCCTGTGTTCTGCTTAAGTCACCATTACTGTTAGCTCATAGGTATACATATATATGTATATATACACATCAATTCATATATATACACACATATTCATACATTATGTATGTATATATGTATAAAAAACAAATATAGTTATTACAGAGTATAGTTTAACATCAAAGCCAAGCCTCGTGTAGAACCACACCTTCGTCCCACAGTGCAAGGTTGGGAAATTAAGCCTACCGTGGGCAGAATTCAGCACAAAAAAAGCACCTCATACCAGCATTGACTTCAATGGCAGCGCGTAGATCTTTTCTTTCTTTTCGGAGCTGGGCCAGCCTATTCCGGAGCACTTCCTTCTTCTTTAGCAGTTCCTCCTCTTTGCTCTGTAACCTCTTTGCATCTGCCTCCACACGATTTTTGCCATATTTGTACTGTTCTGCGTCTGTACATATTAGATGGCAGTTATTTATTTCATTTGCCTGCTCCCATTCAAATTTTGATCACAGTTTAAAATGGGAGACAAAAAAATGTAGATTTCTCAATTTAACTTTGGGTTAATCAGGGTTTTGTGGCATAGATGTTTTTGTACAGATGCTGCCTCAGCTGTTCAGGCAGCTCATTACCTCAATGACTTGGTTAAAATAACAGTAAAACCCAAAACTATGCCCTATATCTGAACATCGCATGAAGCACTTCATGTTCTGAGAAACTGGTTTAACGCCACTCTTCCATGGGCTTTTTCTGAAGGTCTGTGATTCCTGCTGAGCTCTGAAGCACAGCTACAGAAATGCTATGGGATACATAGTTTGTTCTCTAGGTTTATACGTGAAAGATGAGAAATACCAGTTATTTTCTAGCACATTGGTTTTTAAAAATGGCCTTGCCCTTCTCTGTAGTTCAGAGGAAGAAAAGGAAGCTTCTCTTTATCTCTGAACCCTTGATTTTTAATTGGAAGTGGTCAAAGATAAAACTTCTTGGTTGCCATTTTTACCTATTTTCCATTTCTACTTCAAGTACCTACAACACACATCTTTTCTCACCTGACTGAACAGAACACAATGATACTTAAGAGCTCTCTTTCTTCTTCTTTTATTTTATTTGATTTTATAATTTTCCATACAAATGCTTTCTTTTCCTGGCTCACGTATGTGTTCTAATTTATTTCACAGCCACTTCTATACCTCTGCTCCAGCTGCAGACCCAAAGGAAATAGGTCACCACACAGATCAGTTAGTCTGCATATTTGAAGGCAGTCAACTTCACTTAAACCATTCCTGACCAACAGTTGTCTAACCAGTTTTAATTGGTCTTTAGCATCTGAGATACCTTTACTCCAACAATCTATTCCAGTACAAATTGACCTGTACAGTTAGAAAGACACTTTTTTTTTTCCTAAAGTCTAACCCAACTTTCCCATGTTCCAGTTAAATCCACAACTTCTTAAAAAATTACCATGAGCTGAAAAAGCCACGTTCATTCCTTCATTGGCAGAAGCCAAATTTTGGAATCTATATCTTAAAAATTATAACTCTTTTTTGTCTCTTCTTCGTTAAGGAAAACTGTCATTGTGAGGCTTGTTTTTAATTGCTAAAAATTATAGTATTGGGAATTAGACACGTTTCTCCTCATAAATTCCTTTCTTCCTAAAATTCCTTTACTGAACCTTCATCTCACGAAGCATATTTTCGTATTACCTACAGGCAATCTACCTGTAGATTGTAGATTGTAGAATCCACGTTCTGAATTTGCTGTTTATGGATTGAAATCTCGTCTAAGGAAGCTTTTGAGCTTTATAGTTGTCTTCATTATTTTGTTGTACCTTTTTCTTTTTCATTAAAGATAACAGTAATTCTGCTTATGAACAATATAATGTTCTAACATCTTTCCTAGCTTCTCATCCTGCTCTTAAACAGGAATACAGAATTATTCTTTGCCTCAAATGAACAATCATTACTGATATATTTTTTTTTCCCTTCTGCTCTCATGACTTTTTGCAGCCACAGGGCCACATTTCATATTTATCATTCTGCCCTTGACAACCTTTTATCTCATGGCATGGCTGGAGTAACACTGAGTAACCGATGTACACAGTATCTCCTATTCAAAATCTTGGTGGGCATCTCCTGCCTAGTCTCTCAGCCACTGAATTAAAACAGTGGTTCTTTATCATCTGCCAAGAAGACAGCTGCCTTGGGTATCCTCATGTCTGCATTCACAGTGGCACCAGTGAGGAGATATACTTACTGGACGCTGTGCGCTTCACACAAGACACTGACTCAGGTTTCTTCGGTTGGCTGTTTAATGTTCTCACTTTTCCTGTGATCCCATTAGCAGTCGCAGGAGGTTTCTTGCCTTTAAACTGTTTGAAAACAAAAGTACAAATGGTCTCTGGCTATTCCTGTGCCACTAGCACTGCAGTTATCCTTTCATCAAGGGCAAAGCTTGACAAAAAAAAAAAAAAAAAAAAAGAGTTGCCTTATCAAAGAACCTTTACAGACTGCATTGATCCAGCTGGAGATGGCGCATCCTTCAGGAATTTTCTCTCTGAAAGCTGCCTGCTCAGCAGGATTCCAGAAGTGAAAACACCAGGAAACACAGGATAATGAGTGGATGAGCACCCCATCTCCAGTGGTATCCTGGTTTCCAAATTATTCAAAACTCTGGCATTTACTGTACTAAGTCATTATGAGGCAGAAGAGTTTTACCTCAAAATAATTTCACACAGTAAAGATTCTTGAAACACAGGTTTTTCAAGGTTAATTGCATACAGAAAGATCCAACAGGGTTTGCCATACAAAAATTTGACACCTTCTTATTTATTATATAGTCTTTCCATCACCATGGTATGTGGATTTATTTATTAATTTTTTTAATGATAAAATTACTACACATTTTAAAATATTAGGAGTTAATGCATTAACCTTCTCTTCTACAATCTCTAGCTACTAGTTAAAAGTTTTCCTACTTAAAAAAAGGCAAACTCTTATAATGGCCAGACAGGACTAGATGATCTTGGAGGTCTTTTTCCAACCTTAAATGATTCTACGATTCTATAAAATTACCAGAAAAAGTATGTTTTACATCCAAGGGGAGCAGTATGGACTGAAACCTAGGATGAGAAATGCTGTCCTGCCTACTCCTGGTGTTTCAATCTGGAAAGTGTTAGCCAGGCATGAGGCATACCCGTGACACAGTATCTTCACCTGCTTCTAAAAGCTTTTGAGGACTGAACTGAGAGTGCAATGAGAAGCCTGCTGCAGCAGACTAGAATCAGGGAAATTTATTGCAGAAGCCCCATCTTTGATTCTGCAACTTCACTGAATGCTGTTATTTGAATATGAGGTTTTTGTAGGGTTTAAGTTAATGCACAATAAAACAGGTACCTGACACAAGGGAAATAACTCTTATCTAACTGTGCAGTTTCAGATTAGATTGAAGGCCACACATCTCTGTGATACTTTGACAGGCTTATGCCAATGACCAGCTTTCGGAGACTGGCTACAGGCTGTCACAACCAAATTGCTGTCACAACCAAGCCATATATCACTTTTTTTTTTTTTTCTAGTCATTATTCCTTGCCTAAGGAGATAGAAGGTGTCTCAATATGCATTCAGGTTAAGTTTGGAAGGCTATATTTTATTTTTTGATGTTATCTGCAATCTGTAAATTGTCAAGAGCGTGTTGGGAAGGCCTTCCCCATAAGCCACAAGGAGACAATGCTTCCACAGCAGAATTTACAGCTTAGCAAAACTGTTTTATGGCCAGTAACTTATGGCTAAACCCCAAGCACTTCAGTGCTCAGATTGACTGAAATAGCCCAACATCCTTAAGATAACAACCAGATAAACAGAACAGACAAAAAACAAAAAAAGTTTTGTCAAGTATTAAATAGTACAGTACCTGCGAGACTGATCCCCTCCCCACAGCAGAGGTATTAGTGACAGACTGAGCAGAAGACAGATTGGATGAGACAGGGTGTTTGTAATGGTTAGAGGAGAGTTTGTCAGTAGACAACCTATTGGCTTTTCTGTCAGCTGGCGGATAGCGTGCAAAGATTTTTGGAGACGGCAAGTTATCGTACAGGCCTGCATTATCATAAAGCATTTCTTCTCCAATGTTCCTGCT